>NW_026947495.1:62157500-62782500 GCF_034190915.1 Cavia porcellus
AAATAACTAGTTCTTATAAACAAATTTTTATAGACTATTTCATCAGGAGGCCATATAAGAACTGCTTAAGTGCCTTGATCTCAGTCCAATTGACAGGTAAATAATCTTAGCTCTTTGATTTCCAAATTGTGTGACCTGTTTCTGTATCTCTGAAACGATGATAATAATGGTAGTCTTTGTATTCGTTATCCATTGCTGTGTAACAAATTATTCTAAAATGTAGTAACTAAATATGCACACATTTATTATGTCATAGCTTCTGTGGGTTAGGAATTTATTAGTTTAGTGAGTGTTTTGGTTTATGGTCTCTCACAAGGATGCAATCAAAGTGCCAACCAGGGATACAGTCACCTCAAGAGGTTACTACAGGAGAAAGATCCTCTTTCTAGTTCACTTGAATGGCTGTTGGCTGAAGGCCTTGATTCCTTGCCTCATGGGCATCCCCAGGGAGCAACAACATGGCAACTGCTTTCCCTCAGAGTAAGTGAGCAGGAGGGGGCATCCACAATGGAAGCCACTCTCTTTTTGTAATTTAGTCTTTTTGTTTTAGACAAAGTCTTGCTCTGTAGCCCAGGCTGGCCTCAAACTCATGCTGATCCTCCTACCTCGGCCTCTTGAGTGCTGGGGTTACAGGCATGCACCACCATACATGGCTGTAACCTAGTCTTGAAAGTGACACGCTATCACTGTGCCATATTCTGCTTGCTGGAGGAAGTCAGCAAATCCAGCCCACACTTAAGGCTATTGTCCGAGGATGTGAATATCAGCAGGCACAGGTCACTGGGATCATTTCAAAGGCTGCCTACATTGCTGCTCCTGGAAGCGTTATGTTAAAGTGAGTTCTTACAGTAAAATAATACATGGTGTCTAACTTTAAAAATCACTCATGAAAGGTTTATTATTAGTCATAATAGTTATTGTTGTTATCATCATCTTCATTGTCATTTGTTATGTTCATTTTCTTATTAACTCAGTATCACATTAAGAACCAAAGAAGGCATTTAAAATAAAGGTACTATTTGCACTGTATAGGAGGCACTTTCTACCAGAAGATAGAAACCTGCCCAAATGAGGTAATATAGGAAAGTTTAAGAGAGAAATTACTTCCAAAGGTGCTTAGGAGAAGGAGCTAGGGATGAAGCCATACTCCAGAACCAGATCAGCAGGGTAGCAGTGGTCACTACCCACAAGGTGTGAGAGGAGCAATTAATTAGGGCTTGGACAGGGGATCCATGAGGGGCTTCTGGGAGGAGTTGTGAATTTTTTTTTTGAGGCAACTCACTGTGTAGTTCACACTGGTTTTGAACTTTCTATGAAACCCAGGTTGGCCTCAAACTTGCAGCAAGTTCCTAGCTTAGCCTCCTGAGTGCTGGGATTATCGATGTGCACTAATACTCCCAGTGAGGAGTTGTGACCTTTAGCAGAAGAATAATGCTAGACCATGGTGACCTGCAGGGTAAGGGTTGAACAGGGTAGAGAATGGCGACCATGGGCTGGATGAGTGGATGGCAAATGTCACAGCCATGGGACTGCTATGTGACACCATGTTTGTTCAAATAAAGGGGAAATGAAAGACAGTTAATCTGTACTTTCTAATATAGGGCTGGGTTGGGTGGGGCATCAGGAAACATACTTTCAGAGGCCTCAGTCTAGCCCTAGGTTCATGATACCGCTAAGGGAGCTTGCATTTGGTCCAGAGAAGAAGAATTAGATTTAAACTCAAAGCTGGCAGACTGGTCCAATGGAGGTGCCTAAAGGAGCTCATGTGAGCTGCAAGTTTGATTTTAACCAGGAGATGTAATGGCACAAATGGCACTCATTCTTCTGTGTCTTTTGATTTTATAGCCTACTCAGGAAGGTACCTGAAGAAGACCTCGGGGCCTATCAAAGCTACAAGGTTTCCCAAGCGTGTTCTCCACCTATTACAGAGATCTGGGAGCTGTACTCTGGGGAGAGAAGGCAGTGTGGCTGCGGGGCCAGGAGAAATGGGAGTTTAATACAACGACCAAGAAAGAGGGTGAGCCTAGTACACTCAAGGAGGGGTCTCTACTGCAACAGGCAGTTCTCATGACAATCTAAGCTGGAGTTTTATTTTGTTCCTGCTGGGGATCTAGCTCACTAAGTCACATACTCAGCCCTTTTTTCTTTTTTATCTTTTCTCTGTCTTTCTTTCTTTTTTTGCTTGCTTGTTGTTTTTGTTTTGTCAGACAGGGTCTCATCATGTAGTTCAGACTAGCCTTGGACTTACCATGTAGGCCTAGGCCGGCCTCAAACTTCCATTCAATCCCGCTGCGTCTGCCTCTAAGTGCTGGGATTATGGTCATGTGCCCCAAGCCCAGGTTCTATTTTGAGACAAACTTTGCTAAATTGCCCAGGTTAATCTCAATTCATAATCTGCCTGCCTCTGCCTTCTGAGTAAGTAGAATTATAGATATGTACCATGAGTTCTGGCTTCCCTGTTTTTGAATAATTACTTCTGTACTTTGAACCTGTAAAAGTGTAGGTCATTGCAAAGCTCAGGGAAGGTTGAATTTGTTTACATTATTTATTTATTATGGCAATTGATATTTTAAAAAATTTTTTTGTCTTTTTCATTTTTATCAGTACCAGGGATTGAACTCAGGACCTCACACTTGCAAGGCAGGTGCTTATGCCGCTGAGCTAAATCCCCAGCCCCAGCAATTGATATTTTTTAAAATGCTTTGTGAAGATGCTATTAAAATATGACTGATCTGAAGACTACTCTTTAACAGATGAAGAAGGCACTTGCTAAAATACCCCAGGAGCATTTTGAAGAGTAAGGGTAATTAGAATGATACAGGATAAAGGAGTCCTTGTAGGAAAACTTGACTAGCACTGATTTCAATGAACTCAGCCTCAGGAAGGCCCATGACAAGAATATTAACAAGGTCCTTCCTGGTGGATGTTGCAGAGATTAAAAAAAGAATTAAACCCATAAATAAAGAAATGCCGGGGCTGGGGATTTAGCTCAGCGGCATAAGCACCTGCCTTGCAGGCAGGCAGTCGTGAGTTCGATCCCCGGGACCGATAAAAAGAGAAAAAGAAAAAAAAAAATTGAAAAAATTGAAAAAAAAAGAAAAGAAATGCCAGGCAGACTTTTTTAAAAATCGCACATTTCAGTGTAAATATATGCGCGGGCCTAGCAGTCCTTTCACTCTGTTTTTGCCGAGTTAACACTCAGAGGACAGAATGCCCTTTGTCCTGATTCTTCCTTGCGTTAATTTATTTCTCTCATTTTCAGTGATTTTTACAGCTTCACCAGATCAGGGAGATTGTTCGGGGTTCTTTTTTAAAATGGTCAGTCAGATGTGACCTGCAGAGAAACAGGAGGCGCTCAGGAAAACAGAGTTTATTATACTCATACTTCCTGGAGACGGGAGGGCCTGCCTACCACACAGGGACAGGTGGGAACCAGGAGGGCATCCAAAGGCAAGAGGGTGAGGGGAGGGGAGGGGAGAGCTAGGCCAGAGCAATGAGAGTTTCAGCAGGACAGGCTTGGTCAGGGCAGGATGGACAGTTTAGGGTTGATCAGTCTGCATGATTGAAAAGGACTTAAACTATAGAGATGGCACCCGGCCCTGGGATGACTCAGGCAGAGGGAACTGCCTCCCCGATGAAGGGGGCAGATAGATAAGTTAACACATCAGAAGCCTGGACTGAGTGTGTGCTCATAATGGAAGCTCGCCTAGCATTTCAGGCCCCGGGGTCCAGCGCCCCTAACCCCTGTGTCAACCAGACCCATGTTGAGTCTTTAAAATATTTCTATTTCTGAATTATTAATTTTAATTGTATGAGTCATTATTAGAGCAATGAGTATTTAACAGGAAAAAAATCACAAGAATAAGGTATTGAGGTTTTAATATTTATTCTTTATTTAAAAAATCAAAATTTTCAATATCAATTGTTTTTTGGTGTACAGCATCTAAAAAAGAACATCAGAAATAAGTTCCTGTATGAACAATGAAAATACCAATAGCACTCTGCAAAAAAAAACCCTGTAATTATCACACTAAGGCAGTCTGCACACAGGACAACAGCACATTCCATACACATGCCTCGCTTACACTGACAGCACATTTTGTGTTTCCCTGACTTTCTGTAGGAGATATTTTTTGCTGAGTGTTTAAAACCAAGTTAAAACAAGACCTATGTTAAAATTGACTTCTGGCTGTCTATCAAGGTCAGGCAAACCTCTTCGGCATCACTCATGGAGCCGTGTACAGAGACTCTCAGCTCCTCTATGTCAGCTGCCAAGATGGGTCATGGTCTTACTTGACAGACTTTTTCCCTTGGTGACCCTCCTTTGGCACACTGTACATATTTGTTGATCTCTGTCTTCTGGGGTCCATTAGACTCCCTGCTTAGGAGATTGAGTAACTCACCAGAGTTGGAGAATCCTGTAGAAAATGTTCTCTTATGTCCTGGATCTCTGCTGACCTTGAAGGGCAAGGGCCAAAATATTGGCTGTTCGCTTAGCCTGGTTGTCTTTCTCATTCTGGTCTCTAAGCTTTATTGTTAAACACCCAGAAGAGAAGATAAGTTGTATCAGTTTTGGTTAGCAGATGTAAAGCATAAGTGTAAATTATTTTAGCAATTTTCCTCTGTTAAAGGCAAATGGCTGTTGTAAGCTTTATAATTTAACCTCTTAGAGGAAAGAACATTTTAAATCAACGGTTTAAAGTTAACTTTTGGTGACTTGGAGAAAAACTGAGATTTTAAGAGTCTGAAGAGAAAGATCTCAGATTCTCACTGAGCTAGGAGAGGTCTGACAGAGAGGGAGGAACAGGAGGACAGAGGGGTAAGTAAGTCTGGACTGGGCACGTGGCAGAGTGGTGGGTGGGAGCTGGGAGAGCGTATGACTGAAGGTTACAGGAGCAGTGGGAGGTGCCCTGAGCCATGTGACAGGGTCCTGCAGTGCCAGGATCAGCAGTGGGTCTTCAGAAAGTGGTCCTGAGTAGGCTCAGGCTGGGCATGGTCA
Source organism: Cavia porcellus (assembly GCF_034190915.1). NCBI lineage: Eukaryota > Metazoa > Chordata > Mammalia > Rodentia > Caviidae > Cavia > Cavia porcellus. The sequence continues at coordinate 62,162,500 of NW_026947495.1, forward strand.
AATCACTCGTGGAGCCAGGCAGCCATAGTATGCTGGCCCCAGGGAGGGGAGGGGCAGCGCAGTGCAGGCTAGGGGTGGTGGTGGTGCCATGGCCTGGGATGCCGTGGCAGGTACAGCCAGGGACATGGAGTGCTGCACGACAGGGTGGAGCAAGGAGGCTGTCACGATTTGTGTCTAACTGTCCCCCCAAAGCCTCACGCACTTTTAGATGGGGCTTTTTGGAGATAGCTGAATCTAGAGTTTGTGGTTGATTCATGGTTCAGTGCTGGATCAAAACTGGGTGATTGCTGGATCAGTCCAATGATTGGCTTGGCACTGACCTAATTCCAGTAGACTGGAAGTAATATAAGAGGTGGAAAGAAGCTTGTCTCCTCTCCTTTCTCTTTTTGCTTTTGTTGCTTTTGCTGTCTTCCACCCCCAGTGAACTGCCCTTCTGCCATGTGCCACTCTGCCCTGGAGCCAACTGATTACGGACTGAAACCTCTACAAGCTGGGAGCTAAATTAAGCTTTGAGTGTCAGGTGTTTTGTCTTGGCAACAAGAAAAGTAACTAAGACAGAGGCCTACTATGTAAGCACACATTTTTCTTATCTGGGCTGGGCTCAGAGGCGCTGGGCTCAGGAGCAAACATAGACTGCAGGCTGTGTGCCCAGGCGCTGTGATCCCACTGTGCATATGAGCATCAGTTGGATCTTAACTTCCATGGTGGCACAGATACATGCTATGCCATGTTGCCAGAGCTGTGAGGGTGGCAAATAGGCTCTGGGTGGGGAAGGCTGGGCTTGCCGGGCACAGACGTTTGGCCCTGGGGTCACACAGCCTGGGACCCCTGGCCTGGGACCAGCGCATAGGCAGGACAGCTGGCACACAGTGGCTCCTGGCATGGCCCCTGGGGGCATGTCTGAAGGCTAATGTGGGTGGATAGAAAAGAAAGAAAGATCAGAGAGGAGTCCAAATGGGAGTGAGGCAGAGGGGGAACCAATGGAAGGGAAAGGAGGAGAAAAATTAGAGTTTCTGATTTATTGGTAGAAATAGAAAAGTCCAGACCTATAGCTCAATCCTTGATGGAGGCTTAAGGAAGGGCTCTAACAGCATCATTTCAGGTCACTGTGAGACAGAGGATACCCTGACAATCACCAAAAGAGTTGCTTTCACCTTCATGGAGGAGTACAGGTGTAAAGGTAGAGACGTGGAGATTGTCTGCTGACTACCTTTCCAGGATTTAAGAGCTAGCTTCCCCTGAGGGCCTTTGGGTATCCGCCGGGGAACTGCCCCAGTCATGACCCCTCAGTTCACTAGTTCCACGCAATCAAAGGTTTTCATTGGTCAATGGTGCCAATGGGGATTCACCAGCGGGTACTAGAGAAATCCATCCCCTGTTCTGAGAGTGGCAGCTTCCCTAAAGGCAGTTACTAGCTGGTGGAGTAACCACTGTTTAGTTTTAGTGTTCTCTAAGGGACAGACAAAAGCCTGAGCTGAATATAGACAAGATTTTATAAAAAGACCCATTTTACAGAATTTTATCAAAATCCACTGGTTGGCACTTTAACATTATTTCTTCTTAGCGCTGGCTAAAATAATTAAAAACCATAGCAATCACAAGTCAAACAATTCAAGCGAGTCTAAATGTAACATATATAAAACAGGATACAAGACCTTGTCCACAAGAGTAAAACATCCCTTAAAGAAACACAAAGTGATTTACAAAAGGTGCAAGTGATGGCAAACAAAAGGACAATTATGATTACCTAATATGATTAGCAATCAAGAAATCAAAACAAACTCTCATCTCCAATAATTATTTGTTATTTTGCAAAATGGAAAAAGTGAAAGTATTGCGCTCTGGTCACTGAGATCAGTTGTCCAGCAGGAAGCTTGGTCATGCCATGTTATGGAAAAAGATCGGCCATTTGGCTTTCAGATTCGGACAGACAGAGAGGCTTGAGATTCTGCAGGAGGCAAGCTAGGAGGGATGATTCCCCACCGGCACACAGAGACCCAAAGCCGTAAACCTGAGAGACTGAGCAAGACAAATGCTTTTGTGGTTGGTCAGACACTAAAGAGAAGCCATCTTCAAGAGGGTGCGTCTCCAGACCAGTGCTGGAGTTTAAAAACCATGAAAAGCACATTGAGTCTCTCTCTGATTTTATGGGGGGAAAGTAAAAGGCAGGCAGGGAGAAAGAGGGAGAGAGAGAGAAACAGACAGAGAGAGAGATAGAGAGAGAGAGAGAAACAGAGACAGAGAGAGAGAGACAGACAGAGACAGACAGAGAGAACGAGAGAGAGACAGGGACAGAGAGAGACAGACAGAGCCAGAGAGACAGAGACAGAGAGAGAGAGAGAGAGAGACGGACAGACAGACAGAGACAGACAGCGAGAGATTGAGTTGAGGTTGGTGGTCCTACCTGATCTGAAACACTCAGTGAGATCTGGCATGGCAGAAGTGGCAGGCATACTAAAGACCAAGGTCTGAGGATGCTGCCAGGTGATCTCAGCTGGGCTGGAGGTTCAACAGAGCTTAAAGCCCCCCTGAGAGAGCTTATCTCCCTCCCAGGTTTCTGCTCCAGATGTAAAGAACAGCATTGCAAAGGGCTCATTTATTATCTCTGGATGCAGGCAGAAGGAGAGCAAAAAACCATATATATATATGGCTTGAAAGAAGGCAAAGGACATTAGGCAGGAATATCTTAATGAACATCAATGGTCAAAGTTCTCTAGATGTTTCATGCCTCAGTCTGCAAAGTCCTTGAGGCATCTGGATGTTTGGAAATCTTTAAGTTTAGTCCATGTTCCATCTTATCTCTTTAGTGACATCCTGTGTTTCCTGAGGGCAGGCACCAGGGCTGAGTTTAGAACAAATGCCCCTGCTGGTAGACAGGCTGTGTATTAGGAGAGTCATATCCAAATTGAGACTTACAACCTCTGTTTTGTTTTCCTGTTGTCATAGTAGGTCTTTATGATGCTGTGCTTGCCTATTCACCGGTCAGCTCACCATTGTGCTCCACATTTTTTTCATAGCTCCCTAGGAAGAAGCATTTTGGTTTTCTCAGCTGGAAATAATCTGTTATGAGCTCCAGTCTCAAGCCTCTAAGAACATTTCTCCATGATATTTTACACTTATTATTTTCTTTGTAAACTATCAAACAATTTATACCACACAAGTGACATCGTAGACTCCCAAGATCTGGCCATGGAGGGACTCAGGCGGCTTATTCACCCGCCCTCTTGGTAGGCACCTGCAGCGTGGGCCTGGAGGAGAACCATTACCTGTGAGCCTACTGCCACGCGGGCTGAAAATCAAGCACCCTTCCCCCGCCTGCACCCTCTCCCCTTAGCTACGGGGGATAGATGTCTCAGCATCTCTTGGGAGGATGACCATATGCAGTATAGCAAATATGGGGGATTTCCTTCTATCTTCTGTTTGAAGGCAAAGGTTGCTTTCACTGTTATGTTTCTTTTGCTCTATTCAGTACTCTCAACTGGTTTTATAATGTACTATTTTTGGTTTGATTTTACTATACCTAATTGACTGGACAACTATTGTGAAATTGAGATATACCATAATACATATTACTACTATCCCGGTGTCTTACTGTGAAATCCTGTACCAATTTCACTGCATTGTCTCGATTCGCTTTGTTCTGTCTTGTGCTGTTGCATTTTTACTACTTTCAAAAAAAAAAAAAAAAGAAAAAGAAAAGAAAAAAACAAGCGACATCGTAGTTGTTACCTAACTCATCCAAAACATCTATTCCACTTTCACTTTTGTTGCTGAAAGTTCCCATCTCAGGTTTCCCTTTTGTTGAGCTTTCCTTATCAATATTTCCATCATGGTGCAATGTTGACATCAGCAGTACAAGTTTGGTTGTTTTTTTGTTTTTGTTTTTGCCATATAGGAGGCTATTGTATCTTTCTGAAATCTAAAGATTGTACTATGTTTTGAAATTGCAACATTTCATTTGGAATTTCTGCCTTGTTCCTGTGTACAGTTCCTGTGTTGGTCAACTTGTACTCCATTAGCAAATGTAACATCTATTGGAAACTGATAAACCCATTGTTAAATGTCACATTCCAAGTAGTTTTGGGAAATAAGAGCAACAAGTCTGTTCACAGCATCATTCAGTTTATTACTACACGAATAAGGATCTGATGGCTGAGTTTCAGGATAAATGCCTACATTGAAAACATCTACAAGGGTAGATTGTGCCATATTTGGGCTCATTGCTTTTCCGTAAGTCTTTTACATTCTTGCGATCACCATAAGAAATGCAGGCTAAGTACAGCAGGCCCCTGCCCCCAAGAATGCTTTCAGTTTAGCTAGTGAGCTGTCATAATAAATACACTTTTGGAATGTGGCTACTGGTGCATATAGAACATTTTACTTGCAATTCAGCCTTTGTGTATTTCATAGCATATTGTAACATTTCATCTGTTACAGTTTCCAATCTTGAATGGTAGTGCTGGCTTCTGTCCAATACTTTTCACCCCTGCCGGGCCTTTCTTAGGTTTTCAGACCTAGTTCTAACATTCCATTTTGTTGCTTCACCATTTCTCAACATTTTGACTAATCAAATTATGTATTCACACTGCAATTTTTTTCATCATCTGATTGAAGGAGATCTGGATACCCTGTGTTTGTATCAGTCAATTCTTGTTTCATTTCACTGTCACTGGCCAACATCAAAGTCATCACCATCATCCTCATCACCCACCCACACCACTCTTCTACTATCAAAGCATGTGTTTTACCATCACGGATTATCTTCAGCATCCATGCTTGAGTAATCTGATGATTCACTTTTGACCTCCTCCAAAACTTGCAAATCTGGTTTTTCATTTATCATTGTACTGGACTGGGGTACTATCAGAAAAATCGAAATCTTTTATTTTTTTAACAAATCCTGGAGTGGTATGGGTCTATTGGACCCTTTATGATGCTCAAATAAACATATGCAAAGCCCGTTAGGGCCTAAGGGTGGGTCCAAATCCCATTCTGATACTTTTTCACATGTGCACACTGCTTGCTGTTTATCATACAAAGTAGATGAACACGTAGATTGCTTCTTGTGTCCCCCAGGGAAAGGTACAGAGATGCACAGCTGGCTACTTTTACAGTAAAGTACAAATTTACAGTAGAAAATTAAGGGATGGGCCCACAGAACTCAGTCTTATGTTCCAAAGGTTAGGAGAGGAGAAGGGAGAGGGAGATAAGTAAATGGAGAAGGAGAAAAAGAGTGTGTGTGTATGGAGAGAGAGAGACAGAGAGACAGAGAGACAGAGAGACAGAGACAGAGACAGAGACAGAGAGACAGAGACAGAGAGATAGAGAGAGAGAGAGAACTATACTTATCAAATGTCTATTCCTGACTGAGCTCTTGGCTATGTCTAAGAATTGGCTTGGTCCAGAAGAGGCAGACTCTTCTTGGTCAGAAAGGTTTATAAGAGGCCAAAAGAGAGTAATGAGGAATACAGTGTAGAGATGGAAAGAAGAATGAATGGAGATTGTCCTAGGAAAGCAACTAAGAAAGAAGAAAGGATACATTTAGGCCTTAAACTCTGGAATCAAAATGAAGGGTCAGGACTGGCTTCTGGGTGCTATCTGCTCCCCTCCCCTCTTTCCCGATGAGGAAACTGAGGCCCCTGGGTGGGTGCACTGCTGCTCATCCACATTCCCAGCCACTCAGGAATATGGAGCAAGTGGATCGCTTGAGACCAGGAGATTGGAGCCGGGCTGGGGAACTTAGAAAGACTGAGTCTCAAAAAGAAACTGAGGACCAAAAGGAGTGAACTACTCCTTTCAAAATGGCTTCAGCCAAACATGGAATGTATTGAAATGGCTCGTGTAAATCAAGAGTCCAGAGGAAATGTCCAGTGGAGCCAGATGCACTTCAGGATTTGGTGGCCTCAGCATGCAGATTCTGAATGAGTTCCAGTGGGCGCCACTCTTCCCCCTGTGTGACTGCAGCACCTCAGGTTTGTCCTGTGAGAAATCTCCATGGAAAGACCATACATCCATTCCAGGCCCCAGACAGGCCAGGAGTAGGGTATGCAGGTCAGGCCAGGCCTGATCTCCTGCCCCTGGAGCTCGACAGAGTACCAGCCCACTCCAAACATACACTGAGGTGGAATACAGGAGGCCCCAGAGAATGCTGGAGATACTGTTTCCATGAGAAATGACGTTTTACCCAACAACATGGAGATGAACAATGAATGGCTGAACTGGCCTCCCCTCATCGTGACATCTTTGGCAGAACCATGGCAAGGCCGTGAAACTGTTTATCCAGAGTCACTCAGACAAAGTGCATTCACGCCAAGGTCTCCAAAGTAAGATGCTTGCTTCCCATGGTGATTGTCTTAGTCACTTTCTTATTATTGAGACCCAGTACCCTACACTCATAGTTTAGAGGAAGTGGGTTTATTTTGGTTCATGGTTTTGGGAGTTTCAGTCCATAGACGGCAAATTCACACACAGAAATGGCACGATGGAAAAGCCTGCTGTAGAAGAAAGCTGCCAGCAAACAGAGAGAGAGGGTAAGAGCCTGGGAAGGAGATAGTCTTTCAGGTCACGCCCTAGTGACCAGACTCTACTTCTGGAGCATCCCATGATCCAGTTGTTGTCCAAACACCCCCCTTTGAGCACATGAAAGTTTTGCTCAAAACAATGCTTTGGAGTGAAGAAAATGTTGTCATGTCTTTTAAAATCTAAAACATAATGAAAACTTTACTAACATTTAACAGATTGATATAGGCATGTTTTGTTTTGTTTTGTTTTGTTTTTGCTTAGGACTAAGTTAGTCCAATCCACATTACTGGTTGTACAAGAAGAGCCACAGAGGTTGGTACCCACATTCTTTCCCTGGATATTCTGACATATGGCTGTGCACATGGTCTTTATAGATTAAATCCAATGGGGTTGATTTTAAAAATTATCTTCAAACATATTCATTTCTTTTTTTTGGTATGATCTTGCACTTGCCAGCCAGACGCTTACCCCATAAACTAACTCCCTAGCCGTACTAACTAAATTTCAAACAAGACATTGTGACTTCCTGTGGGTGGGATTGAAAACAAGTCTTGCGATTTTTCCTAAACTTGCTCAATGCCACTCTTCCTCACCTAAGTCAGGAAACATTGTGCAGCCTCTTCTATTATGCAGGCCACACAGTTCAAAAGCCAAAGGTGATGTCATACGTGGGCCGCCACTGGTTGGGGGAGGGGGTCAGTCAGACCCAAGCCTTTCCTGTGAGTCAGCACCTTTTGTGAAACGCAGAGGGGAAGGAACAAGGATTAACCAAGAAGCAAGCCTTCCCTGCAAAACAACACAATGCATGGGCCACTGCCAGCAGGGGGACAGCCAGACCTCAGCCCCTTCCGGTATGCAGGCTGGCAAACAAGAAGAACCAACCCTCCCATCCCCGTAAGTGACCAGCTGATTTGAAGAAACACAGGCTGCAATGATAGCTATTGGGGTGAAATACAGCTTGGGATTTCACTGACCTTGCAGGTCTAAGGCCCGTTGTCTGATCATCTATTCAGAGGATAGTGGTAGGCAGCACACTGCCGCAGCATTTAGGGGGATCTCCTTCTGAATGTGGTAGCCATTGTTAATTTCATGTTATCTTGCTTTGAAGTTCTGTGTCATTTTCAGTGTTTTGTTGGGTTGGGTTTTGTTTTGTTTGATTTCATTATATCCAATGGCACGAACAGCTATTTCAAAGACAGCAAGATATATTGTGGTAGCCACTTTGGATTTACTGTTATCTTGTTTTGAAGTCCTTTATTGCATTCATTGTTTTGTTTTTATTGGTTTTATTCTGTTTCGTTCTGTTTGATTTTGACTATGTCTGAACGTATCTGCAGTTATTTTGAAGACAAGAGGCATTGTAACTATTGTTGATTTTGTATTTTTTTGAAGTCCTGTATCTCTTATACTGGTTTGTTTTGATTGGTTTCATTCTGTTTTATTTTCCTTGGTTTTATCCTCTTTAAAATAAAGAAAAGTCAATAGTAAACTTAGAGCTGGACCATCAAATCCCTTTACAACAAACTGCTTCATAGTGAAGCAGTGAAAAGATCATCAAGGATTGGGGTTGGGGAATGAATAGATGGAATATAGAATTTTTAGGAAAATATACAACTATTCTGGGCAATAAAGTAGTGTAATGGTTTATGATACTATAATGGTAAGTGCATTGATTATTGTCAATAGTCATAGAATGTACAACCCAAAGAGTGAGCTCTAATGTAAAGTATGGATTTTAGTTAATAATAATGTGTATCAAGATTGGCTCATCAACTGTAACAAGAGTAGCCCACCAATATGCGGTATTATTAATAGGAGGAATTTGTGAGTAGGTACAGAAATGCATAAGCTATCTCTGTGCTTACTGTCCAATATTATTTCTGTAAACTTAAAACTGCCTCCCAAAGTAAAGTCCTGCAGTGTTTTTTTATTTGTTTGCTTTTATTTTATTTGTAATATTGGGGATTGAGTCCAAGGTCTTCACATTGAGTTATATCTTTTTTGAGGTAGGCTTTTGCTAATTTGTAAAAGTTGCCCAGGCTGGGCTTAAACTTGCAATCTTCCTGCCTCAGCATCCAGAGCTGTGATTACAGGAATGCATCATCATGTCTGAATTTTTTGTATGTGTTTGTTTGTGTGTGTGTTTAAGACAGGGTCTCACTATGTAGGCCAGGATGTCCTCAAGTACGTGATCCTCCTCCCTCACATTCTCAATTACTGGGATTACAGGTATGGGCCAAAATGTCTGGCTAATAAAGTCTATCTTTGTTTTGGTACCAGGCACCGAACTCACAACCTTGTGCTTACCAGGCAAGCACTTGAGCCACTGAGCTAAATCCCCAGGCCAATAAAATCTATCTTTTAAAAATTATTCAATCATAACCCTCTGAGGAAGAATATTTTCATTTCTTTTATACAAGAAGAAACATTTTATACCATTGAAACATTTAAAAATATTGTTTATTTTTAACTAATTTGTTATAATTTGTATTTTCACATATATTTAGCAATGTATAAAATGATTATTACAGTTATACATGATTATACAGTAAATGTGACTCAGTATTTCTTTGGTCAGCTTTCCTGTTGCTGGGACAAAATACACATACACAAAAAATTTAAATTAAATGATTTGTTTGGCTCCTGGTTGCAGAAGTTTCAGTCAGCTCCAAAGCAAAACAAGTTACATAAACCAAGGTACAATGGCACACAGTAAACATTCAATTCCAAAAGGGAGGAATAAGGGGGATAGAATAGAACTGGACCAAAGCAGAACCAAAACTAGGTGGGGCAAACATGAAGTCTTATAGTTCTATGTCTGACATTTGGGGATATAGTGCATGGTGTGAGCTCCAGAAAACTGGGCAACCCCACCCCTAGGGGCCTTGTTGTTTACAAACCATATGGCTTCTCTCTTGGGATGACTCTACTGACTGCCCATGTCTTTCTTCAGCATATTTTCCATGTTCTTGGCATCTATAACCTCCCCTAAAGCTTCAGTTTCATTCCCACAACTTTATATATATATCCCCTCCCAGGGCCTCCTTAACTGGCCTCCCAAAGGGTTTAAGATCTGGATAGAAACCTCTATGGTCCCACAGTTCTTGCATTCTGCATACCTGGAATCAGAATCATGTGGATTATGCCAAGGTCTGCTGCCAGCTCAAGCAATAGCCAGGTCACCTTGACAATGGCTACGGCAGCCTTTGGTGCTTGAATGGCTAAGGACAGTGACATGAATCCTAGGGACTTCATTTCTCTAGCAGACACCCAGGTGCTTTCTTCTCAAATGAAAGGTTTCCATTTTTACACACTTGAACCTGCCATTGTTGAGGTCTTCCTAATTCCTGAGATGACCTCAAAGTATTTTTCCTCTTGCCCTGGTGTAAGTACTTGATTTCTTTTCAGTGGTACAAAACTCTCCAACAATTACAGTTTCTTTGGCTCCATCAGAATATACATACTTCCTTCTGGCAAAAATTTATATATTTAAATTATTTGTGCTCTGCTTTTTTGCTCTCAATTCTCACCATATATTTGACTAAAACCAGTGCACATGCTGCCTTGAAATTCCACCAAGAGCTCAGTAAGTCTGCAACTTTTCAATTCAGTCTTCTGCAAAGCTCAGGACATGGATATATGTAGCATGTTCTTAACAAATGCGTAATATGCATGTCCTCTAGTCCAACTCCCAGCAGAATTCTTGTTTCTGATTGAAACCTCATGAGCTTGACCTTTGCAGTCCACATTCCTATCAGCATTCTGGACATCTAAGCTTTGACCAGAATCACCCATCAAGCTCTACTTACAACATTCTGTGGCCTCTCTAGCCTGTCTCTCCAAAATGTTTCAAACTCCTCCCACAAACCAGTTCCAAGGACTTCTGAATAACATGGTTAGGTAAAGTTCCCACTTATTTGATAACAACTTTCTGTGTTGGCCACTTCTCCCATTGCTGGGACAAAATGCTTGACAGACATCTTTTTTTTTTCTACTATAACTATCTTAACTAATATATATATTAATATACACACATATAAATGCATATATATAGTTTCAGCTTCTCACACTAGTAAGACATTATGATTTTATACATGCATGTCTGATTTACTTCACTTATGAATATGGTCTCAAGTCTAATATACATTGTAAAGGAGAACATAGGTTACTTGGTTCATGGTTTTATTGAACCCAAGCTCAACTGGCTCCAAATCAGAAACATCATGGTAGAAGGGTATGCTGGAACAAAGGATCAGAGCACTGGGAAAGAACTCTGCAAGAGCTGGCTCACCTCTGCCAACTGGTCTCCACCTCCTGATAGCACATTCAGCTGTTAACATCAATGGCTTAATCCACTGAGCAGTATAGGACCCTCATGGTCCTCCTCTCCCTGAGAGTCTCTAAATCCAGTCAAGTTGACTGGTAAGATTAACTGGTACAAATACCAACCCAGGAAGATGAATCTTTAAAAAGTCTTGGTACTAAGCATATCCAAAATGTGTGGTGTGCACTGCCCTAATGTTTTCCTATGGAGGAAGTAAATTTTGCAGGGATTGGTGATGAGCTGCTTGGAAGGTGGTGCTGGAAGATGCATTGCTAAGGCTGTAGCAGCACCAGCCAGGTGGCACTGAGTGAGAGACTCTTGCAGAGCAGCAGTCACAATTTGGGACGAGGGGCTTGGCTTCTGTGGACAATGTGGACATTGGGACATTTTGTGATCTGAACAAATGACAGGCAGGTCAGGGGAACAAATGTGCAGCCCTATTTCACTCTTGCTAGAAGGGAAGAGCAGACTGGCCTAAAGGAGCTACTAGTAAATGAGGTGAGGAATGGTAAGGTTTCATATGGGTAGTGTTGTCAGCAAGCTCATTCTGGCAGCACAGTGGCACCTGTTGTACCTGCATTCCCTTGGCCTTGTGTTAAGGTCACCAGAGTGATAAGACCCCAAGGACTAAACTGGGGAGAAGCATTCAGAGAGCTGGTGAGGAAGGAAGCAGACGTCCTGGCTTCTTCTGAGATGGCTTCTTGGTGCATATAGCAGTATTTCTGCGCCTTTGGGTATCAGGAAGCTTTTTCTCTCCACAGTGTCATGCGGAGCACCAAGATATGTGCACATGGAGAAGAAAGTGAGCTGCCACTGGAAGGACACTGAAGGCTGAGGGTGGGAGCCCAGATGTCCTTATGTCTGGTTTTCCATCATGGATCCTGTGACATGGCCTGGGAACCATGGAGAAACTAGTGCGAGCTTCTTGATACGGGATTTGGAGCCTTCCTTGACATCACCTTGGCTTTTATAGCTTCTTGTCTTTGGCCATTCCCTCCTTTTCTTTTATGATGCAAAGTATAGAATGGCTTTCCCTCCTGAAGCTGTCCTCTCACACTCAGCTCCTGCCATCCCTCCTGCTCCGGATGCCTTTCTTCTGGGTGCCTCTAGCCCAGGCTTTGGAATTCACCTGTGACTTTGTCTCTGATAAATCCTCCCAGCTCTCCTGGAGTTCTTGATCTGCCCACCTCTGCACAATGCCTCTCTCTACTGGAGCTCTTTCTGTATCTCTTTCCCTCACAAGGCTGTGAATTCCTCAAGAGCAAGACTGTTGGTGATCTCTGAGTCTTCCATCCTGGGTCACAGTACCTGGTTTAATTGATGTTATTGATGAAGCATTATCAGACATCTGCTCCATAGACAGGGAATCTTTCCTGAAAAGTTAAGTTTGAAGAATGTTGAGAACAGTGTGCAATAAAGAAGGCAAATATACAGTGCCAGAGAGGATTGGCAAAGAGAGGAGCTGAGAATTAAAGGACTTGGGACAAGAAAACAATTGGCTTTGTTTATTTTGACATAGAGTCACTGAAAGTCCAAATCAGGTCTTGGACTTAGTAGGATGCACTGCTGTTGGATGCACTAGTGAGCAGTAATGAGAAGGTTTTCCTCCTGAATCTTGCACACACACACACACACACACACACACACACACACACACACACGCACACACACACATTGCTGTGGTGGAGGATCTTCCAGGAGTCAAGCTGCAAGTCTTAGGGCTCCAATCAGCACAGTGGACTTTGGAAAAAGGATCTGCTGTACTAGGAAAGTTAGTTCCTGAGGACAGTGATGGATTGGTTAAGGACTCTGCCAGCTATGACTGAAACTACCAGCTCGGGAAGAAACTTCTTACTGGAATTGTTTGGCAATGGTTAGGGAGGGGCAATGGAACAGGTTTTGTATGATGAAAACCAGATGGATTTCAGGCATCGCTTTAAAATGCTGGACAATCTCTCCACTGTGTTGTTCTCCACGTAGAAAATGAGCTGGTAATGCACTCACTTCCCTGCATCACTGCCACAGAGCAAATGGGACCAGAGCAGACTCTGGCTGATTTTGTGACCTTGAGCAATTTCTTTAATGTCTTTGACCTCCAGTTTCTTGTATGTAAAATGGGGGCAATACTCATATCTTTCCTCAATAACCCAAGACGTAGACCATCTGTATAAAGTCCTTAGTGCAGTGCCTGGTAGTCAGCACTGAATATACACGTTTGCTAAAATCATTACTGATATCACACTGAGCCATTTGGGAAAGCTTAACTGAAAACAAGCAAGGCAGATAAACTTACCAAAAAGCAACATAACACAAAGCCTGCCCCTCTACAGCATCGACCTCCTATGGGAGATTTCAGAAATGCAGTTTTGGGCCAGACCCCAACCCACTGAGTGCATACCTGCAGTTAACAGGATTCCTGGGGTGGTCATGTGCCCAAGTGACCTGATGCTACATGATGGTGACTCTAGGGAATAATAATATGCTGGTCTTGGGGTGTCACTCAGGGGTAGAGCACTTACCCAGCACCACAAACAAAATACTTGAGAGCTCTGACATAGTGGATTTTAAGTGCTCTCAACACACACATACACACACAAAAAAAGAGAAGTGCATGAGGCAATAAGCCTGTAAAATAGTTTAAGTTACCTTTGCACAAGGTATACCTGTATGAAGATATCATTCATGTGGTACATCATAAATGTATACAATTTCTACATGTCAACTAAAACTTAAGTGCTGACAAGCACAGGCATATCTACCACTTACTAATGGTGTCACTTGGGGCAAATTGCTTACCACGCTATGCTTATTTTGTCACTTCTACAGCCTTACCGCAGAGAGCAGAGAGCGGTGGGTGGCCGTGGTTAGGTGGTTAAATGCCTTAACTATGCAAAGCATCTGAGCTAGGAAACGCTCTGTGGTATTCATGCCTGTGCTCTCCGGCCCCAGTCGTGGGGCCCTGCAGCCACCGCTGAGCTCCCAGAGCAAGATATGGCTGTGTGACCCAGATGTTCTGAGCCTCAGCTTCCCTTCTGTTAAAATCAAAGCTGTTTCATTGTTGCCATTCTCATGGTTTCTTTTCAGAGCCTGGTGATGCCACAAGACCATGCCTGTATAAAGCACGAGTGCGGCTGGGTTTTGTCTGTGAGGCTGGCAGAGAACTTCCTCTCTGTCAGTAAAATTGGAAGGACGTATCCTATTGCTCGGAGAATGCTCTTGTGCCTTGAAAGCAAGCACAGTTTTTATTTCAAGCCCAGAAAATACTGTTTCTGGTAAAGTAGGATGAGCCACTGCAGAAGGTGGGGTACCAGCCCCACCATTTCCCTTCTTAGAAAGGCAGCATCTTCAACAGGAAAGACCTTACAGCCTGGCATAGGAGCGCACACCTGTAATTCCACCACTTGGGAGGCTGAGGCAGAAGGATTGCCATGAATTTGAGGCCAGCCTGTGCTACACAATAAGTTCAAGACCAGCCTGAATTACAGAGTAAGGTTCTGTCTCAAAACAAAACATAAAACAACTCCACAAAAAAAAAAAAGAAAAGATCCCAGAAGTTGGGTATGTGAACGTTGCCCTGCTAGTAGCTGCTTACCTTCCTGTGTAATACTGGGCTAATTATTTATTTCTCCTGAACTCGTGTCCTTGTTTACCGCATGAGGATGATAGAGACTTCCTTGCATATGGTTATTGTGGAAATTAAAACGTAACCAGCTTTAGAAATAACTAAACAAGACACTTGAGAGAGCAAACAGCAGCATTATGAGCAATGGCAGTAGAGGTACACGCAGTCTTCCTAACCCCTAGATCGTAAGATTGGATTTAGTGGGTTCATCTCTTAGTTTTCTGCTGTAAGTTTGTACTTTGGTGTAATAGTAGCCAGCTGTGCATCCCAGTACCTTCCTATGAGGGATTCAGGAAGCAATCTGTGTGTTTACACATTTGGTATGATGAACAGCAAGGAGTATGCACTTGTGCAAATGTCAAAATGGAACTTGGGCCTACTGTTTTGCCCCAGGCTGGTTTCACTGTGTTTGCCTAAGCATCGCAGAGGGTTCAGTAGACCCACACCACTCCAGGATTTGTTATAAAATTTCTTTTCTTCTGATTTTTCTGATAGTAGCCCAGTTCAGTACAATGGTAAATGAAAAACCAGATTTGCAAGTTTTGGAAGAGGTCAAAAGTGAATCATCAGATTACTCAGGCATGGATGATGAAGATGATCTGTGATAGTAAAACATAAGCTTTGATAAACAGAAGAAACCTAAAATAGCAAAAGCAATTTTGGGCAACAAAGGCAAGATGGGATTCATCTCACTTCCTGACCTGAAGCTATACTACAAAGCCACAGTAATAAAATCAGCATGGTACTGGCAAAGAAATAGACCTGAGGATCAATGGAACAGATTAGAAGATTCAAACACTACTACAAAGACACTCAGCCACCTTATGTTTGACATGTTGACTGGGAAAAACATAGCCTTTTTAACAAATGGTGTTGGAAAAATTGGCTTTCCACATGCCAAAGACTGAAAATAGACCCATGCTTATCACCATGCCATCACTAAAATCAAAATGGATCAAGTATCTAAACATTAAAACAGAAACACTAAATCTACTGGAGGATGAGGTAGGTAGAAATCTTGAAGACATAGGGGTAGGCAAAAAATTCATGAATAAAATGCAAACTGCATGGGAAATACTTCAAAGAATCAACAACTGCACTTCAAAAGAAATTACCAACAAAGTGAAAAGAAAACCCACAGGATGGCAAAGAATTTTAGCCAACAATCCCTTAGACAAAGGACTTATATCCAGAACATATAAAGAACTGAAAAACCGGGGCTGGGGATCTAGCTCAGCAGCATAAGCACCTGCCTTGCAAGCCTGTGGTCATGAGTTCGATCCCTGGTACCAGTAAAAATACAAAAAAAAAAAAAAAAAAAAAAAAAAGAACTGAAAAACCTCAAACCCTCCAAATTCAAAGACCCTCTCCAAAAATGGGTATCGGGGAATGAATATACAGTTCTCAGATGAAGATATACAAATGGAAAATAAATTCACGAAAAAATGTTCCCCATCACTGGCCATTCAAGAAATGCAAATTAAAACATCATTGAGATTTCATCTCACCCCAGAGAGAGTGGCTGCCATCAAGAAAACAATTGATAACAAATGCTGTTGAGGATGCAGGGAAAAAGGAACCCTTCTCCACTGTTGGTGGGAGCGTAGACTGGTGCAACCACTGTGGAAATCAATATGGAGATTCCTCAAAAAACAAGGATTGGAAATTCCATTCAATCTAACTATTCTCCCACTGGGTATTTTCCCAGAAAAATTGAAAAGGTCTTGTCTCAGAGATATATGTTCACCCATGTTCATAGCAGCACAATTTGTGATAGCTAAATCTTGGAAACAACCAAAATGTTCATCAACTGCAGAGTGGATGAAAAAAAGTGGTATTTTTATACAATAGAATACTATTCAGCTATAATAAAGGAAGATCTTGAGGCTTTTATAGGTAAATGGGGGCAACTTGAAAATATCCTCATTAGTGAAATAAACAAGACACACATTAATAAATATCACATTGTCTCTTAGTGTAAAAAATAATAAAAACTGACAGAATAAGGGGATCCAAAAAGCACAATAGATACTGTGAAAGCAAAACGCAAGGAAAGTGCTCTAAACAGTATAACGGTATATGTAATGTGTAAGATAGAGGACCATGTTACTGAATCTATGTTGGAACACTGAACAGAAGGATTTGTACTGTCAATGTCTGAGTCTCTAGCCACTATTTATGCTTTGATTTTGTGACTTTGGCAACCTTTTAAAGACAACAATGAGTAATGTATCAACTAGCAGTTCCATGATGATAATTTTTTTAAATTCGATGTTGTTCTGCCCTCCTTTTGTTTTTCTATTTTCCTTTCTATGAAAAAAAAAAGAGAGAACAATATGCAATGTAACAACCATTGTTAAATTTCTTTCTTTTTGTTTTGAAAACCTATATTGTTATTGTTTTGAGTTTGCTGTTGTTGTTTATGTCTTTTGTTTTTTGGGGGGTTTTTTCTGACTCTTCTCTTTTTAAAATAAAAATTTGATAATAGAAGAGTGGTGTGGGTGGGTGATTAGGATGATGGTGATGACTTTGATGTTGGCCATGTGAGCCCAAGTTCCGGTGACAGTGAAATGAAGCAAGAATCAACTGATACAAACACAGGGAATGCAGATCTCCTTCAATCAGATGATGAAGAAAAAACAGCCGTGTCAGTACACACTTGACTAGCTGAAATGTTGTAAAATGACCACATAGCCAAATGGAATTGATACAGGGGAATGAAACTCTTGACCTACCATACGTCCAGTAGGAGTTTGTGTCCTCTAAAATCCAAGAATGAATTTCAGGAATAACTGAGGTTAACAGTGGAACATACTGAGAGAAAAAAAGCTGCTGTCTGAGAGCGACAGAAAGGGTCCCGACTGGGTTGCCAAAGACTCTTTTCTTTTCTAGGGACTTTTATAGAGTAAAATCAAGGGGTGAGATGGGGCCAAAGAGGAAAACGGGAACTCACAAGATGGGCATAAGGCGGGACAGAACTGTGGCCAACAATAAGAGTAATTGCTCAGGTAAAATTGATTAAATTAGGAGCAAATGGGGGAGCGAGTCACTCAGTAAGCGGCATGCTTAACAGAGGTGACTCTTCCTGTAGAAGGATGGGATGCTGACTCCTGACTTCCTGGGATGATAGAGAACTATTTGGACTGTGGATCCTTAGGATGTGGCTGTATTCGCTTTGCCTTTTGTCTTGAGATCCAGCCCACAGCAGGAGGTGATTGTCTCTTCCAAGACTGCAAGATATCGGAACTTGTGCTCTGGTTCCTTTGAGGGCCCTGCCCTGTCTGACTGCCTATAATATTTCTAACTTACTCAGCTGCCTGTAACATTCCCTCTCTGAAGAAGTATCCTGAACTGCCACGAGGGGAAATGGGCAATGACCCATCTGGCTTGTTTAGGATGAATGGGGTCATAGTGGCTGACTGGCAGTAAGAGGTACTTTTTCAGAGACCCTGTCTAGAGGCCCTCGATAGACACCGTGCATTTTCATCTTGGGTAGGCGTACAGCTAAGTCTGGAGGAGATGAAGCTAAAGAAACAATTAAGCATGCATGGGCCGAATAATAGAGTCAACAAGATAATTATGAGTGACAGGGAATATTAGAGTCTGACATGTCATTAATTTGTTGTCTAATATCTTGAACATTTATTGAGATATTACCAGAAGGATCAGGAATGTATACACTTTTAGTTTTTACAATTGCACAAGTACTCCCCAGTGCTGCTGTTAGAACGTCTAATGCCATCCGATTTTGGAGGATGACCTGTCTCCTTAATTTTATTTTTTATTTAGGAGAGAGACCAGTTGCAGTGTCATTCGAGGCTCATTGAGTAGAGTTAAAGCCTCAATATATATCACATAACTCTCTCTGGACCAGATCTGATGGATCCCAGAAACAGAATCTAAAAGGAATCTAGCATACTATTGATTTCGTCTGTATGATGCCTTGGGGTTTGGCACCTTTAGGCGACAACAATTTTTAATCAAAGCATATATAATCAAAGTTTGTATACAAAGGCATACAGAATCAAAGCATGAGTAGCAGGGCTGATATTTAAGTTTAAAAACTGTTTCTAAGTTATAGCGATAATGGAACCCATTGGCTCTTAGATCCTTTTATTGATGTAGTGACATTTTGTCATAAACTTTTTTAGCTTTAGTTATGATTATCCCTAAATTTGAATAATTAATTTTTCAAATTTAATTTGATTAATCATTGTTTTGACAAATGAAAAGCTCTTACGTTTTTATATATGAATAACATCTATACTATATTTGAAAAAATCAGTCTCAGCATCATTTTGATTACTTGGCAACTTGTATATATATATTACAGCGTTTAAGCATGATAAAATTTTTCCAGAATTGGAGTGAAGCTGTTAGGCATAACGAAAAGGAATGACTGGAGAGAAAGTTATCCTAGTTTAACCTGTATCTTGGTGACCGTTTGAGGTACAGTGCCTGGAAGGAAGACCAGAGTTGAGAAGAACGAGGAGACCTGTGCCAGTGTCCAGCAATCAGCATTACTCAGGGCTCCTCTGCTGAGGTAACAGGCAGAGATAACGGGTGGAGAGACCGAAGGAGGAGACAGGTGCCCTGACCGAAGTCCTTCAGTTCTGCTGGACCAGCTGAGAGGATGGGTCTGAATTCTGGGGCCTCCAGTGGTCCCCTTTGCAGTTAGGGCCTGGTCTGGGAGGCCTTTTGAGGCAGTCCCTCTTACATGGCCTGGCTTGGTGTTGTCATCGAACTCTCCTTGGAACCCCAAGAATCAGACTTAAGGTCTGTGTTTTAAGGCCACAAAAAGGCAGATATTTTTTAGTCTCTTTGTTTCCTCTCTTTGGTTTTCTCCCAGTCCTGATTATAGAATACTGAGGAAGCAGGTTTTACTAAAGTATCAAGTGAGCTATCTGGAGCAAAGACCACCTTTTGTAGCTTTTTTCTAATGTCTGGAGTTGACTGAGTAATAAACATGTCGTTAAGCAAAATCTGTCCCTCTATTGAATCAGGATCTATGGATATGTGTTTTATTAGTGCCTCTGATAAATGATCTAAGAAGTTAGAGGGATTTTTACCTTTCTCCTGAGAAATAACTGACAATTTAAAATAACTAGAATGCTTGGTTTTTGTCCTTCTTAGACCTTCAAGAATACACACCTGAAAATGTCTCCTGGTCCAGTCTCCTGTATTGTTGTCAGGCCATTTGGGGTCTTGGGTGGGAGCTGCTTGTGCACCAGTGGAACTGGTGGCTCTCCTGGCTGTCTATCTTCAGGCCTTTTAAAATGACAATATGGTATTCATCCCCCAAAGCAATAGCAGCTTGTAATGCTGCCTGTCTCTTGCTAGAAGTCAATATTTGATTTAGAGTAACATTACATCTTTCCAGCCTAGCTCATAAGTCTGAGTAAATCCTCTACAGACATCAATGTACTTATCAGGGTCATCTGAAAATTATAATTATACCTGGAGCATAGATAAGAATTATCTCTTAATGTAAAGAAAGTTTCAGCACACATCAATTTTAGCCATTTCCCCTCCTCTTTATAGTATGCCTCTAGTTGTAAAATAACATAATCATTAATACTTCCCCCTGCATTCCACTTTGGCTCTAGGGTGTAGGTAGGCCACACATAGGTGCAGAGAAATATCAAATGGCTCTTATTTTAACATGGAAGGGTCGAACATCTTTTGGTGCTTAAGAATGCATTCCAAAGGAGTAAGGGGCTTTGGCATTGAGTTGCTCACGTCTGTAAAGAGACTTTGACATTGAGCTGTTTGCCTATGCAAAAAGGAGATAACTAAGGGGTCCCTTAGTATTCCTATTTGATGTATGTCCTCAAGGTGTCCCTCAAGTTGACTCTGCTCCAGGGCAGGTGGATGCCACCTGGACACTGTGGAAGATAAATTTGGCCAGCCTATCCATTGGCCTGGAGGCCTGGTGTGCAATCTTATCTTCCCCAATAGCTCATGAGCTTTGTTTCCATATGACATTTATAAGTAATTGTGACAACAACGTTTAAAGAAGGAAGCATCACTTTGTAATAAACTCCTGCTTTCATCCATTGGAAGAGAGCATACAAGAAAAGGTGAGTTCCAAGTAGAGTGCTTCTCTCCAGGTTGTAAAGTAACTGGCCTCTAGAGATAGGCAGGACAGTTGACCGGAGGAGCCTTGCCCCATGCACGAGAGCAAAGAAGTCTTCTGACATTTGTCTCCCATTTGATTATTTGGTAAACTTTCCTAGTAACAGGACAAGAGTATACTTTATATTCTTCTATATCTTTGAAGCTCACAGGTTAAATTTGCAAATTATCATCTAGCAATCACATGTTAGTAAAAGGCATATTATAGTCTTCTAGGCACACAGAAAAAAAAGCCTTTTTACTCTTAATTAACATCAGTAAATCATTTCCCTACTAGCTGCAGTGGAATGTGAGCAATTGTTGCAAGCTACCTCAGTTTATCTCTGAAGGGAGGGGTAGTCTAAGTGATCTGAAAATCCACTGAAAAGTTTAGAAAGAGTTCTTAGTCTACTAGCAGAGAAATAAGGATGATAGAAAAGTGGAACTTTTCAGTGGTCACAAGCAAATGTCCACTGAGGAACCTCTGGGTGTCCACCAGAGAGCACCCTGTCCAGAAACCCTCAGTTCTGTTTCTGTTGGCTCAAATAACCAGAGGTCAGTCTCCAGAAAGGAATCCGGCTGTCTGTCTGGTCAACATTCCATTGACTCCATTGTCCATTGGCTTCAATGGGGACTCACCAAGCAGATGCTGGGGAAAGTTGTCCTCTGCTTTGAGGGTGGCAGCTGCTATAATAGTGATTACTTAGCTGGCAGAGTAACCACTGTTTGTCAAAATTCTATAAGGGATAGTTAAAAGCCTGAGCAAGATTATTACCTAGTGCTCTATGAATTTACAATAAAAGTTTTAAAGTCCACAACTTGAAAGATTGGAGAGCCTCCTTATTCTAAAATGTGTTTAGGTCCCATACGTGTCCTGCTAGTGGGGTTAGCTTCTTCCATTGTCATGTGGAAGCCAGTCCTCCCTACAGTGTCTCAGGTTTACTCTCTGGAAGAATGTTAAGCCAGGACGTGGCTCATAAGTATGTTCTCCTGGATGGGCACAATTCCAATGTCTCATATGACCCAGAGTCGGGGTATGTGTCCTTTATCTAAGATGACTTCCCTGTCTTTGGCATTAGCTAATGCTCTTTTTCTATGGGCTTAACTAAAGAATGTTTGAATAGTTTAGAGTTCTTTTTTACTTCACATGCCTCTATAAGGAAAATACTAAGTGGGAAATGAGTAGAGGTAAAGTCAAAGGAAGGGAACTGAAGCAGAACAGGCTTGACATTTTCCCTAAAGGCTAGAGGAGGATCAGAGCCAGTGTACCTCAGTGAAGCCTGTCCTCCAAGTCTTGAAGACCAGCCCCCAGCCTAGTGCTGCTTAAATGGTGGAAGGAGTCCAGGTTTTACTGAAGGCGTGTATATTTTCTAAGTCTGAGCTAGATTTCATTTAAAAAGACCTATTTTATAGAAGTTTATATTAAAGCCTGTCAGGGGATATTCTTTTATTATTTCTCTAGTGCTATTTTCTAAATACAGTCAAGCAGGAGTAACAGTAAATTTAGCAGCTAATTTAAATTTAACACATACAAGAAAAAAATAATAAAAATGTACCATTAAAGAAATATCATGGGCCTTATAATTTTCCCATGATTTAACTTAGATTTACCATTATTTTAAGAGACAAGGCAATTAAAAACAATGGGAAAATCACAAGCAATTATTGCAAGTAATTATGAGCAACTGACACAAAGACAAAGCAAAATTTGAAGCATAAAAATATGTTATTTAAATGAGTCCCAGTCCAGAGTCTATGAAACACAAGCAAACTTTTACCTTTGTACAATGATCTTGGTGGAACCTCCAAATGATATAGGGGAATGAAACTCCTGACCTACTTACTGTATGTCAGAATGAGTTTGTGTTCTCTGAAATCGAAGAATGAATTTTAGGAACAACAGAGGTTAAGAGTGGAACATATTTATTGAGAGAAAAAAAGCTTCTGTCTGAAAGAGACAGAAGGGGTCCTGAGTAGGAAGACTGTATCTTTTCTAGGTACTTTTAAAGGGTAAAATAATGAGATGAGATGGGACAAAGGCGGGGAAAAATGGGAACTCACATGGTAGGAATAGGCAGGACAGAACTGTGGCCAACCAATAACAGTAATTGTTCAGGTAAAATTGGTTAAATTAGGAGCAAATGGGGGAGCGAGTCACTCAGTAAGCGGCATGCTTAACAGAAGTGACTCTTCCTGTAGAGGGGTGGGATGCTGACTCCTGACTTCCTCTGGGATGATAGAGAACTATTTGGACTGTGGATCCTGAGGATTTGGCTGTATTTGCTTTGCCTTTTGTCTTGAGATCCAGCCCACAGCAGGAGGTGACTGTCTCTTCCAAGGCTGCAAGATACCGGAACTTGTGCTCTGGCTCCTTTGCGGGCCCTGCCCTGTCTGACTGCCTATAATATTTCTAACTAACTCAGCTGCCTGTAACAAAATGATCCCATGTTAGAACTAGGCCTGAAAACATAAAAGAAGGCTTTGGCAGGGGTGAAAGGTATTAGACAGAATGCCAGCACTGTCATTCAAGGTTGGAAATTGTAACAGACAAAATGCTACAAGATGCTGTGAAATACACAAAGGCTGAAATGCAAGTAAAATGTTTAGTATGCACCAGTAGCCAAGCTCAAAAGTGTATTTATTATGACAGCTCACTAGCTAAACTGAAAGCCTTCATGGGTCTGAAGTACTTAGCCTGCATTTCTTATGGTGATCACAGGAATGTAAAAGACTTATGGAAAAGTGATGGCTTACAATATGGCATAAAAATTTATGTCCTTGTGGATGTGAAGACTTATTAGGCTTTCAATTTAAACATTTATCCTGGAACTCAGCCACCTGGCCCTTATTTGTATAGTAATAACTGAGTGATGCTGGGAACAGACTTGTTGCTCCCATTTCCCAAACTAATTGGAATGTGACTTTTGAAAATTGATTTACCAGTTTCCAGTAGATGTCACATTTGCTAACAGAGCACAAGTTAACCAGCACAGACATCATAGGTAAGAACAAGACAGAAATTCCAGATGAAATGTTACAATTTCAAAACACAGAATTGTATAGTACAATCTTTGGATTTCAGAAAGATATAACATGGACCTCGTATATGGCAAAGAAAAGCCAACTTGTCAGCATTGTACCATGATGGAAATACTGATCGGAAAACCTGGACAAAAGAGAAACCTGAGCTGGAGACTTTCAACACCAAAACCAAAGGTACAGCGGATTTTTTGGATGAGTCATGAAACACAAAGCGTTGGCCTATGGTTGTGTTTTATTTGATCCTAAACAGGTGTGGCATAAATAGTTACGTAGTTTTCAAAGAAAAAACAAGTGCAAAGTATCATGGAGAATTTTCTTAGAGGTTTGGTATTGGAGTTCATAGGAGATCATTTACAGCAGAGAAAACCAAAATGTTTCTGTCCAGGAAACCATGCAGAAATATTATGGAGCACATTGGTGAGCTGAGAGAGAGGGGACAGGCAGGCCCAGCCTCACAAAGACCTTCACCAGGACAGCAGGAAAACAAAAAAGATGTGGAGTGGCCCCTACAAGAAAGTACAGGAAAATAAAACATACGTGCTATCTATGTGATACTTGTATATGGGACATACGCTTGTCATATGTAAAGACTGGCTTGGGCGTGATAGTTGAAGCAAAGCTTATTTTTGTGGCAGAGTTATGTTGGTGTTTGCACTGTGGTTCACATAGGAATTTTTTTCTGATGTTATCTTTTAGGTTTTGTAAGCAACTGCACAGCTGATATGAAAATGTTGATGTTTATTCTAAACACACAATACATATTAAGAATTTAACACGATATGTTATATTCTTGTTAACGACACATTATGTAATATAAGAACTTCCTGACAAAACAGCAAGACCACTGAGTTGTCAGATATGTCCTACAAAAAGGCCAGGAAAGCAAAAAGCATGTGTTGTCCATGTAAGAGGCATGTGTGCAGACTGCCTTAGTGTGATAATTGAAGTAAAGATTATTTTTCTTTGTAGAGTGCTATTGGTATTTTCATTGTTCATATAGGAATTTTTTCCAATGTTATTTTTTAGACTTTGCACACCAAAAACAAGTTGATATTGGAAATTTTATGCTTTTTAAATAAACAATAAATATTGAAAATATTTTTGAGATTTTTTTCTTTTAAGTACTCATTCAATCTAATAAAACTCATAAAATTAAAAATAATAATCACCAATAGAAATAGTCTGAAGAATCAATGTGGGTCTGACAGACCCATGTTTCTGTACTAATGACAAAATTAGTCTTTTATTGAGCATATACTGGGTGCTCAGTGAGTAATAATACTGTTTTCTTTTTTTTACTCAAAAGCAAACATTACACTTTAATAATATAAGTGACAAACGGGACAGATCATTCATTTTGCCTGACATTAACAATTACACAAAAGAACAATTAAAGAAGGCTTTAGCCAAGGGCTGGGGATTTAGCTCAGTGGCTTAAACATCTACCTGGCAAGCAACAGGTCATAGGTTTGATCCCTGGTAACAAAAAACCCAGTGTTTCTATTACCTAGTTACAGACTGCAGTTACTTATGGAGGTTTAAAAAATATTTAGATCCAGGCTGCACTTTTGAAGAAGGTTGCATTGATGGATCAGGACTCTCATGTTTTTATCTTACTCATTTATTTTGTCTTTACTTTACTCACTTATTTTGAATGGTGCAGAGGACGGATCCTACGACCCAAAGATTTTCCAACAGCCTTCAAGGAACTCCACGGTTTTCTTCCTGTTGAGTCACTGACTTTAGGTTGCCTGGGCACTTTAGGTTCTTTTGGCAATTGTTTAGGGAAATGGGGAGCTTTCCCTGCAGATTTGTTAGCAGAATTGAAGAGCTTGGCCTCTGGCTTTTTTGAAGTCTGTCTCAGGTCTTTCTTCCTGGCTGAGGATTTTCTTCATTTCTTCTGTCAGTTTTGGCTTCTTCCCTGGACCTGCATATGGGGTCTCAGGAGTTGACAAGACCTTTCTCTTCCTGCCGTAAGATATGTTGGGACCAGGACTCTCTTTTGGAAGCTTCTTCCCTGTGACGTGTTTTTGCACCTCAACATTTTGTTTTACTGGAGTCTCTCCTCTGGGTACCAGTTGTGGAATCTCATCATCAGATTCATTTGTCATTTTGTCTTGGGTTTTTACTTTGCCAGTCTTCCTCTGGGACCCACGCTCTTCACAGAAACACCCCTAGTCTCAGGTGCCACGCTGCTTAGTTAGGACTGATGTAGCCTTCTTAGCTTTCGCCTTTAACTTTTTCTTTTTCCTCTTCAACTTTTGTTTTCACGAAGTTTTTGCTCTTTCTCTTTTTTCTTAGCCTCTTTTTCTTTCAGTGTAGGATGAACATTTTCTTGGTTTCATTCTGATAAAAGATAGATAGAAAAAGTGGGAAGGGAAACCAACTTCCAGTTTTCACAGATAGAAGTTTCACACTTTCCACTTCTCTGGCAATTGCTCTGAAAGATTTTCTGCCACAGCAACAAAATGTCGGTGACGTCTTGAGCTCACATTCCGACGTGACCAATGCATATAGTGCTGTAAGAATCACGTTTGTAGATGTTTAAGACAGTCCCACCAAGGGAGTTGTTGATCTCTTCTGATAAATTCTTGGCCAGAAGATTTACAGATACTGGAACTTTTTTTCCTTCGATAGAAATGCTTTTCTATTTGCAAGGGCAAAAGCCACATAATTCTTTCATCACTAAGGAAGAAGTCAAAACTATTTAGGAGTAGGAGTTTGGCTTCATAAGCTTTATATTCTGTTTTTAAAGTTTGAAAAGGGCTAATCTGAGAAACTGTTTTGATTCCATGCTTGTTCAAAAGCTTTCTATAAAAGTGTTCTGTCTCAGTTTCAGTTGACTGGAGTTCATCCTTGGTAAATAAACAGATTTCTGACAAGTCTGATTGAATACTGGGAGGCAAGGACAACCTGACCCTCAGCTCTTTTCCTGGAATTTTCCATAATACCACCATTAAAAATAAATTTTCATTCTCATTCAAAAGCAATCCATTTTTGTTCTTCCTGCACTTTCACTGTGTCAACAAAGCTTCCACTGCCTTTCTAACCTGTTTTTTGTCAGGCTGCTCCAGTGAGGTCAGCTCTGTGGGAGTTGAGGTGGCCAACAAGTCCTCCATTTTGCTCCCACCTCCTGCAAGCTAGCAGGCCACCCTGAGGCTGGGTTCTTTGATAATACCATTGGTCACTCCCCATCCAGCCGGGCCTCACCTTCTATCAGCAAGATCAATCCACAGATGAGTATGGTGCTTTCATAATCCCATCACCCGAGAAGGCCGTCTCTGAACATATGAGGCTCTGGAAGGATAATCTAGGCCTCAACGTAACACAAAAAATGCCTAGAAAGTGATTATCTTCTAGAAACAGCCCATTGTTTGTTTGTTTATTTGCTTTGCTTTGTTTTTTAATCATCGAGTTCATCAGTCCTGATATTCATAGTGTAAGTTCTTCATCCAGAATGTTCAGAGACTTCCTGGGCAAAAAATTTTGTAGAAGACAAAGGCTAGCAAATCAGTTTTTCTGTCTGTCTGTCACTCTATTTCTGTCTTCCAGCTCACATATGTCTAAGAGTTTTCTCTCTCTTATTGGTGTGGAGAAAGATAAGAGAAGGAAGAAGAGGAAGCCTGGCCCCCTGTGCCTTCCCAGGACTGTGTGCAGGCAGGAGGCTGAGTGGGGAGCCCCTGTGAGAGGCTGGGGAAGGCCAGCTCTCCAAAGCTTACTGCCCTATTTCTGGGTCAGAACAATGCTTTGTTGGAGAGGGGGTGCCCTCTGCACAGCTGGGACTAGTGTGTGTGCTGAGACTGTCGTCTCCTCAGAAGAGCAGCCCTAGGACCACTGGCCTCTCAGACAGGCATGAGCTGAGCTGAGGCGGCCTCTCAGGCAGCAGGCTTGGCGGAGCTGCTTCTCCTTGGGAGAGAGTGTGCACATAAGGAGAGAGCCTCACCTGGCTCTGCTTCGCGGGCGTCTTTCCCATCATCGCCCGCAAACAGTGGAGGTCTCTTAAGCTCCTGTAAACAACCCCTAGCCTCACCATCCTTTCTCACGGGGAGTCCGGAAGTGGGAAGGAGGGAATTCAACTCAGCATCGTCCTGAAGTCATCTGGTCAGGGAGAACAGGTGGTTTGAAACCCACTGGCAAAGTCAAACAGAAGACACCCACAAGCTCTTGTTCACCTGTGCTCAGGAGACAAGCAGTGGGTGGGGTCCCGGGATCTCTCTTTCCCTTTGCTCCCTCTAACACACACAGCCATGGTCACACCTTGCCCGGCTGTCTCCCCACCCAAACCCCACTGCTGGGTGTGGACACTGGAGCAAGAAGGTGAAAGGTAGCCTGCAGGACACAGCCCTGGCTCTGTCGCCTGCCTACTCTTCCCTCTGCTGGATGGAAGTGTTCCTTTTAACTTGCTAACTCTCTCACCCAGCTGGTTTGAGCAGCAGCTGGCTTCACCCTGCCCCACCCTCTGGCCTCCAGGATCTAATTTCTTGATCATTCTCACATACTATAAAGAGATGACTTGTTCTAGGGCACTCTCAATATTTGGGGCAGGATACTTCTTTGTTGTGGGTCTGGCCTGTGCACAGCAGGGTGCTTTGAGGAATCTGTGGCCTCTATGCACCACATGTTAATAGCACTCCCACCCCACCAGACTGTAATTTTCCAAATTATTCCCAATTGAGTCCCTGGTGTCTGGGTCCTAAAAAGACTTTGGGACTCAGTGATGGCTCCAGGAGGCTCCAACATCTCCCCGCCAGATTCTAAGGAGCTCTGTTCCTAGTGTTTTGCTTATTCTCCTAACCAAGGTCAGCACTTGGAATATCTGTCAGTGTTACAAAAGCAGGACTTGTGTAGAAGTCTGTAAAAATAAGATTTTCCCTCAGAGAGGAGGGCAAGACAGGTTATTCATTCCTCTGAAAAGGAAGAGGTGGGTTAGCAAGGCCAGGCCACAAGGAGACCCTGCAGTGGCCAATCTTGATGAAGGCCCAGCGATGGGGAGGCAGACACGGAGGCCAGGGGCACGAGTTGGGGTCCCTGGTTCTAGGCCCGCTTTGCCACAGTTAGCTGTCACAGTGACTCAGGACAGAACACCTGGTTCCCACATTTCAGCCTCAGTCTATCGTTTGTGAAATGAAGAACCTGAACTGGAAAAATCTGCGG
Source organism: Cavia porcellus (assembly GCF_034190915.1). Lineage (NCBI taxonomy): Eukaryota > Metazoa > Chordata > Mammalia > Rodentia > Caviidae > Cavia > Cavia porcellus. Next base: position 62,191,278 of record NW_026947495.1, read on the forward strand.
TTCTGTGGGGGATTTGGACCAGCCAGGAGACCACTGGTGTTTGGGAAAGACCTAGAACTGAAAAATCCTTTTTATTCTGAGATTATGACTTTTCTATCTTTTGGTCCATACTTAACAAAATTAGGTATTGACAACTGTATGTCAGTCATTCAAAAAATTACTTTAAATATTTTACATAAAATCCCACAGCCTGGAATCACTGACTGGAATCTTTGCCACTCTGGGTGTGGCTGGGTGGATGAGCACTGTTTCCATTCTGATGCCTGACAGGAAGCCAAGGTGACACCTCGGGGACCCTTGCAGGGCAGGCAGGGTTTCTCCGACACCCTGGATTCTGGTGTTAAGTAAATCTTGCCTTCCCCGGATGCTCTTATTGTATCAGAGAAATTGACGAGAAAAATTCATCATGCATTTTGGCAGCAACAAAGCAATAACTACAAATGCTTTTTTTGGTACTGTGAATTGAACTCAGAACCTTGCTCTTGCCTGGAAGGTGCTGTGCCACTGAGCAATATCCCTGTCCCCAAACCTCATTTTTGACAAGGAGCTAAACAGCAGTTCTCCAGGACACCTGGTTTTTAAAATTTTACTTGTACATGTTTGTAGTTCGTGTAGGTCTTTTTACTCAGGTGTGGCACTCTATCATCTGTTGATTTGGTTGGCTTAGATTAATCTGAACATATAGGAACTGGGACACTAACCAGACAAATGTAGACCACGGGTTTGTGGGGGAAACAAAGCCGTGGTTGCTGCCTTCAGAGGGTTTCTTTACAGGTAGAAAGGGGACAAGAAACACCTGGCTGGGATCAGGGGAGGCGGAAGGAAAGCTCAGGGCGGACTCGATCACAGCGTGGAGAAAGCGGAGGTCACTGGTGACAGGGGCTGGCAGTATGGAAAAAGTGACTTTAGGTGAAGCAGACCCCGTAAGCCATGCTGGGGTAGCCACTGTGTGATTGCCCTGGTGTACCTGATTCCTGGCACCTAGTGAGTGCTCGTGTTAGAAGAATTAATTAGTGCAGGTTAATGTCAGTGAAAGTGTTAATTAAAATAGTTACTGAGCACCAGCCTTTCCTTGGATTTAAAGCTATTTGGGAAAAGCTCTCAGTTTAAGCAGGGTTTATGTGCGCTGTGGGATGTTTCCTGCTTTTTAACTCACTGGTGGTAGTACTTATATTTCAGCACAAGAGGGGGCTGCTGCCTTGTTTATTTTACTGAAATAGTCTTTTTCTAGGTTTGTTCTATGCTCAAGCTTCAATATAATATTGTGCTATTTAACTATAATCCTATTAAAAAACTCATCAAAAATTTCCTGCCATGGATATATTATAGTAACCCACTTTGACTTTCCATTATCTTGATTTGAAGCCCTGTATTACTCTCACCATCTTGTTTTTGACTGAGGTTCCTCTATTCTGTTTTGCTTGATAGTACCAGGTTTGAAAGTTTAGACAACAGCTGTGAAGATAGTGGGATTCATTATGACGCCCATTCTGGTTGACTATTATCTACTTTTGAAGACCTATAATGTCTCCAATGTTTTGGTTTTGTTGGTTTGTTCAATTTTATTATAACTGATGATATAGGCAATTCTATTAGAGATAGCGGGAGGCATTATGGTAACCATTGTTGATCACCTTGTATTATGCTTTTACATTATCTATTATGTCCACCCTTTTGATTTGACTGACTCTGTTCTGTTATGTCACATTTGGTTCTACCCCCTTCCAAAAAAGTAATAAGAACTGTGGGAGCAACAAAACCCAAAATGTGTAATTGTCATTGTACAAAAGAGAGGAAAAGAAAGTGCTCTAAACGATATAACTGCATGTATATTTAAGTGTATAAGATAGATAATGATATCACTGAGTTTTGTTGGATTATTGAACAGAACTATTTGCAGTCTCACTGTTGGAATATCTACTTTATAAGCTTTAATTTTGTAACTTGAACAATTATTTCTAAGATAACAATATGTAATCCATTAACTAGTGATTTCCTACTGTTTATTTTTTTCTGTAAATCTGTATAACTTGTACCCTTTCTCTGCTTTTTTTCTCCTTAAATAAAATTTAAAAAAAAATTCCTGCCATAATTCAATATTTTTACCCACAGTGTGTTATTTTCTAAAATGAATTTCTCCTAAATAGCATAATTAGTGGGAAAAAAAGTAAACATCAACATTTAAAATGTTTTTATAACTCCCAAAGCCAAGGTGGAGGTTTTGCAGAACCTCCAGTAAGCCCAGAGTTTTCCAGTAAGAGACAATATGTTTGTCCAAGTACCTCAGGGTAACGAGTACCTCAGTCTTGCTGAGATGTTGACCAAGTCTAACTTTCAAACTTGGGATGCACAATTTCTTTTGCTACAGAGGAAAGACAAAGTGGCCCAAATTCAGGTAAGTCTAGAGTCAAGGCCATCTGATATTAAATGTAGTAATTAGACATCGAGAGTTGGGTAGCAAATAATAGTATGAATTTGAAGAGTTTCTTGCTTTACCAACAGAAAAACCTTACAGGACTTTTTCCATAGCAAGCTCCCTAGTACCGTACATGCAAACAAAAACTGGGATGTGCTGCTCAGTGGCAGAGCAATTGTCTAGTAATCAGGAGGTCCTGGGTCCCCACGTTCACCATCAACACAGCAACAAAACAAAACAAGCCAACAAAGAAAAACATCTTGAGTCACCAGAGTCAAAGCCTCCGCCTACTTTTCAAAGACACCATTTCTAATCAGTGAAGAGTACTGTTATCTTTTGGGTGAAATGGGGAATAGAAATATTCTTCTTGTGATACTGTGAGACTTTAAGGGCTAGGAAGGAAAAACTATAGTGGGAAGACAGAAAGACAGCCACAGCTCAGGAATCAAGCAGGAGGTGACAGGGAAGCTTAAAACCACAAACTAACAGAAAGGCGACTCAGAGAAATGCATAAAGTGGGAGGCAACACCAACCCCCACAGACTCCAAAAGCCCACAGAGGGTCTGATGGCCACAGGAGAAACCTTGGTTATTGCAAGTCCAGTGTGGAGATTTATTCTGAAGGTGACTTCTGCATGGTCGGCTAGCTTTGGAGAAGAAAGTATCTTCCAGTGCTGCAACCAGGTGCATTCTTGAGAGGGGCCTGTTGTTTGGGACTGAGCTACTCTGCAAATCAGAAGTCACAGAACAACTTCAGGACCTCTGGGAACACCCTGCCATGGTGACTGGGTGGCAGACAGCCATGGGGAGAGGAGGTCAGTCCAAGACCTGCTGAGGAGTTTAAACAGGGAGGTTAGGGGAATGGAAGGCCCAGTGGTCCGCAGCACTGCCCACCTTGGTAAAGGGAAAGACCTGGCCTGCATGGTTTTCTGAGGTGGTTGGGTCTGAATGCAGTGGGGTCGAGGCCCACAGATCACTCAATTCCCATAGAGGCTCCCCTCCAGCGCAGAGCTCCCCGACACATTCCGAGATGTATCTGCGTTTGGACACTCACCTTGTTCCCAGGTGCATAGATGGGGGCGTATGGAGAAAGTGGGACACCTAGCCAAGCCACATGGCACACAGAGAGCTGGGGAGCAGCGGAAACGAGCAAAGCCTCTGGGGTGAGTGCAGCCCTGAGGCGGATACACCACTGACCAGCCTCCCTCATGGAAAAGGAGCTTGCTGGGGGTTTTGCTTGTTGGTTGTTAAGTCTGAATGCTTTGGTCAAGTGGAAGCAGAGTGGTAAACTCAGCTGTCTTGGGTTCAAATCCAGGCTCCACCACTTCTAACTGTGATCTGGCAGGATTTTTGTCCTTTCAGTGTCTCAGTTTCTTCACTGTAACATCCTGAGGATGAGGATGACGGTGACAAGACATATGATTGTTTATTTGAGACAGAGTCTCGCTATGCTGATGAAAATATTCTGGGATTGTGTAGTGAGGGTGGTTGTGTACCCTGTGAATCTACCCAAAACCATTGAATTGTACGCTTTTAAATTGTAAGTTTAATGGTGTGTCAACTAAAATGTATGGGGAAAATTCAATTCAATAAATATTTGTAGATGCATAATAGATGCCCACCCCACCCCCCAGGGCTCAGTGGGGGATAGGGAAGGTTAGGGTATAATCCTGACTCTGGAGGCACTGTTTGGGGAGCATCTGCAGAGGAGAGTGTCACCCCACACATACAATGGAGGATATTGCCAAGTAACCCAAAGTACCACAGGAAGTGTGGGTAGCAGGAACCAGCCAGCTGCTTCCGTAAACTGCCTTCTTCAGGTGGGCACAGCCTTGTTGAGGCCAGAGGATTTAAATTCATAAAGCGATCAGCAAGGTAGACATTGTAGGAGACTGCCAGGTTCAGGGTGTACGGCAGAGACAAGCAAAAAGGTGCCCTGGTGGTACATGCCTGTAACCCCAGAAATGTGGAAGACTGGCACAGGACAATCCAAAGTTTAAGTTCAGTCTTGGTAACTGAATGACTTAGCAAGACCCTGTCTCAAAAATTATTTTAAAAAAATAGTTTATCACTTTTTTAATTAAACATTTTTTTTGAGACAGAGTCTTGCTATGTGGCCCGGGCTGGCTTTAAATTCAGTTATCTCAGCCTCCTGAGCACTGGGATTTAGATGTGCCCCACTGCACCCAGCTAAAATTAAAAACTTCAAAAATAACTGGGGACCTAGGTCAATGCAAAGGCCCTTGGTTCAATTCCTGGTGAAAGAAAAAAGCAAAGGCGGGCTCTGTGCAGCCAGTGGTTGGGAAGGTTTTCTGGACAAAGACACGTTTGATCAGAGCTGATGTATTTAGAGATGTTCAGGGAATGCTCACAACCACTGTGCCCAGAACTATGCATGTCAGGTTGAGAAGCCTCCTGGCAATTTTGTTAACAGTTTCAGGTGTATATGAGTTTCATCTTGATATCAGAATTCACAGCAACACAGCAGAAGTCATACACACTGTGACAGTTTATAGGAGTGTAGGATGTGGACAGTGAGTGGAACCTGAAGACCATTTAGGCTGCCTGGCCAGCCATTCGCCCCTCTCTTCATTCTACAGAGTACTTCTAGCACCTACCTGACTAGTACCTGAAAATATAATTAAGGTGCAGGTTTTGTCCTTTAGGAGGATTCGGAGCTAAGAGCTTATCTTAGTTACTTTTCTCTTGCTGAGACAAAATATCCAACACCCAATGGTAAAAGGGGGAAGGCTTATTTAGCTCACAGCTTGTAGAGGTTTCAGTCCATAATTAGCTGGCCGCAGGGCAGGGCCGCACAGCAGACAGGCATTGCAGAGGAGACACAGTTCATGGTGGGCAGAAGGTAGCAAGCAAGGGGGGCAAGAAAACTTCTGTCCTTTCCATCGTATCCTCACTACTGGGACCAGGGCAGTGCCCAACCCATCAGTGGACTCCCCTTCACTCACCCTTAATCCTAGCGGTGCGCTGTGAATCAAGCACACACTCTAGATTCAGCCACCTCTGCAAGAGCCCCTCCTGTGGCTGCATGAGGCTCTGGGGGACACTGAGACACAGCCGTCAAAACGCTTAGATATGGAAGAAAATACTGCTGAGTGAAAATTTCCCTACAGCAAAGTGCTATATACCAGAGAACAGAAACATTGCCTCAAAAACTGTCGTACTGAGACAATGCAAGGCTGGGTTATTTTGTGTGTAATTTCTTAGGAAACTGCCAAAGCATTTGGCGTGGCTGGGGCACCATTTTACACTCCCACCAGCAGGACCCGGGGCTCCAGTTTATCCACATCCTCTCCACGTGGGGCTTTTCCTTCTTGCTCTTTCCCTTCCCAGCTCTTTTTTTGTTTTGTTTTGCGAGGGGGAGGGGGGGTACCAGGGATCAAACTCACGACTTTGCACCTGCCAGGCAGGCGCTTGTGCCTCTGAGCTAAACCCCGCCCCGGCCCCGCAGCTCTGATTTTTAATAAGCTTTGTGGGAAGGATGATTTTAGACTTAACGGAGAAGCTGAAGGTACCAGAGTTCCCATGTGCTCTCCCTCCGGCGCCCCCTATGGTTGGCTCGTCGTGGCCCATTTGTGAAAACAAAAGGATTTAGGTTGCTGAGCTGGGATGCGGCTCAGGGGTACAGTGCCTGCCACCACGCTTGAGGCCCTGGGTTCCACCACCATCACAACAAAACGACTGGCTCAGCACCAGGGACTAAATGGTAGGCTCGAGTCAGATGTCACCAGATTCCTATTTAGGTCCTGTCTTAGTCGCTTTCCTCCTCACTGGGACACAATATTTCAGCTCATGCTGAAAGGAAAGGTCTACTTTGGTTCATGGGTTCGGTCCAGGGGGTTCAGCTGCTGGCTCCAAGGCAGAAGCAGGATAGCAGAGGGGCACAGCGAAGGCACAGGCACTCACCTCATGGTGGCAAAGGAGCGGAGTGGGAAGGGAGGAGCCAGGGAGGGAGATAAACCTGTCACCGCAGTGAGCCACCTCTTCCATCCAGGCTCCACCTCCTCACAGCACTTTCAAGGATGCCCTGCCATGATCCAGCATCTTGCAAAGGCCTCCTGTGAGCACATGAGAGCTTGGGGAGTCTCCTGCTGACCCAGCTGCCGGGGTCATGGGCCTGAGCTAGGCTGTCCTGGCCAGAGTGTCCTGGCACCCAGGCCGTGCAGGCTGGTGATCAGGATCTGGGTACTGCTGTCCTCCAGGGGTCGTTGGCTGCAGTGAGCTCCTCCAGGCACTTTGTGTGAAAATCTCCTCCAGTACTGGTGGCCTCAAACTGGGATGGGGACTGGAGTTTATAGGTTTAGGTCTTTCCCACCCCGGAAATGCAAATGCGGCAGCGTCCACAGGGAGGGGCGCTCCTTGGTTCCTGCCTCCTTCTGCCGGGGTGGGAGCAGGGAAGGGCTGAGCAAGTGGAGAGTCTGGAGGTAAACCCAGGATCTCTGCCTTCCTGCTCCCTTCTGAGCTCCGGAAAGATTGTATCTGCCTACAGCCTCCCTCAGGACCCCATGTGCTTCCTGGTTAGTTTTGGTTTTGGTTTTTTGCAGTAATGGGGATTGATCCAAGGACCTTCACACTGAGCTATATTTCTAGCCTTTTGTTTGTTTTAATTCTGGGAGAGGAACTTCCTGTGTCACTAAGTCACCCAGGCTGGGCGCAAACCTTTGATCCTCCTGCCTCAACCTCCCTGAGAGCTGCGATTACAGGGGTGCACCAGACTGCGGGTGATTTAAGCTCAAAGTCTCATGATAAATTCATCCTGGATTTAGAGATGACCCTAAATCCGATGACAAGGGTCCTTATAGAGACAGAAAAGGAGGCAACGTAGAGACACAGGGACAAAGGCCGTGAAGATGGGGCAGAGTGGAGTTTTGCTGCCCAAGCCAAGCAAAGGCAGCAGGTGTTAGGAGCAAGGCATGGAAGGGCGTCTCTCTCAGGGGCGCCTACAGAGAGAAACCCTGTAAGATGGTGGCTTTGGACTCCCAGCTTTACCTTGGCCAGTGTGGACTTTGATGACAAAACCAAGGCTGGGCTGCTTAAGCAACAAAACTCTATCTCTCACCTGCTGGTCCTGGCTTGAAGATAGCTACTGTCTTGTGTCCTAAAGAAAGAGGGCAGGGCAGGCAGAGGGAGGAAGGGAGGAAAGGTATCATAATCCTCAATCCCATGACGAAGCCCAACCCTGATGACCTCATCTAAAATAAATACCATTTATTTTATCAAGATGAAATAAGCTCATTGATTGGACCACTCAGGGCTAGCCAGGGTTGGGCCCTCATGGGACACCTCTAGGTGAGGATGGATCCCAGCGCCCTGTCCCCCTCCCGTTGCCCCGTGGCCTTCTGGCTACCAGGCCTTCACTTAGGGAAGAGAGGCCGAAGAGGGAGATCTTGGCAGATGGGAGGGCCAGTGTAGGACCAAAGATGGGCGATTGTGGTGTTGCTCCGTCCACTCAGGGCCGTGTCCTGGCCTCCTGCATCACGGGCAATGGGAGGTGTCACCTTGGGGAGAAATGGAAACAGCGGGACAGCAGGAGTCAGGAGACCAGGCTTGTCACTGACCAGCTCTGTGGCCTGGGGGAGGCCACTTCCCTGGTCCTTGTGCATAAATGAAGTGAGTTGGCACTCTCTTCTCTGATTCTATGGTCAGTGCTTGGGTGCAGGGTTTGCTGTTTTCTTAAAAATAGAGCACAGAATTTAAGTGTCTAGCTCAGTGGCACAGCGCATTGACAGTGTTGTGCTGACATCACCACATCCATCTCTAGAGCTTTTTTATCTTCCCATAATGAAACCCACACCCTTTAAACACCAAGCCCCACTCCCCTCTGCCCCAGGCCCCAATAGTCTCTACTCTCCCTGCTCTGAATTTCATCAATGACTATGACAGGTGCTTCTTCTTTTTGACTATTTGCTACTACGAACATCAGTGTATGAACACTTACGTGTCCCTGCTTTCAGTTCCTTTGAATGTGTAGCTAGGAGTGGAATTGTTGGATCATGTAGTATTTCTGCACATAAATTTTTTAGGAACTGCCAAACCATTTTCTCTTTGAGATGGGAACACTGAAAAGCTTACTGTGTTTATTTTTGGCCCTGGGGGGTTGAACCCAGAACTTTATACATGCCAGGCAAGGGCTCAACCACAGAGGTACTTTATACTAAATAAAATGCCTTCAAATTACCAATATTTTATACTAAAATACTCCCAGGTATTTTATTTTTATTTTTTGGAGATAAGATCTCACTCTGTAGTGCAGGCTGGCCTTGAACTCATGATCTTCCTCTCGTATAGCTAGAATTACAGGTATGCACCATCATGCCTGGCAGGTCTTACTTTAAATGATGGCACAAGCCATGCAACAGGTGAGTGGGGGGTGTGCAACAGAGGTGCATTGACAACACCTATGCTGAGATGGCCCACAGCAGCCCATCCACTGCTGTGCCCTGGAGCTGACCCAGGGTAGGTTTTTCTGGTAATTGAAGGCATTTCTGAGCCCCCACCCAGTTTCTCATTCTGGGTTCTCATACTGTGTTGAAGGTTCAGGTGTACTATGGAGAAAAGAAATAATCTGTCTTATTCCTTCAGGATTTTAGAAATGATGATGATATGTATATGTGTTTCTGATTTTGCTTATTGGACTTGAACCCCAAACATGATTGGTGGAAGGACTCAAGCAGAAGACAGAAGGCTTAATTGGGAGGGAAGATGATGGTGGATGCTAAGATGGAGGTGCTGGGAATACTGGCCAGAGACCCAGAGTGGCCTCCTTAAGCTGGGTGACCAGGGAGCCAGTGAGACGAGTGGCTCAGCCAGAGTCAGTGGGAATCTCAAGGTCTGGTTCCAGAGCCCAGGTCTCCTGCTTCTAGCTCCACCAAAGAACTTCACCTCCCCGGAATTCAGTTTCCTTATTCATCAAATAGGGACATTATGGGATGGGATGAAATAAAACAATATAGAGGAGATGATTCCCATCATGCCTGATGCTCACACTCAGTATTACAACTTGTTTCCTTCAATCCCTGAGAATCAAACCCAGATGCTCTATCAAAGGTGCGCACCAGCAATACAGTGCACACTCAGCCCTCACAAGGCTCTGGGGTCCATCCCCAGCGACCTCCTCAAAAAAAAAAAAATAACCTTAGAAAATGTTCCCTATGTCCCAGTTTCTAGAGATTTCCTTTAAACATGAGCTTCTGATGTTGTCTGTATTTTGGTGGCCATTATGTAGTTACTTTACTTTCTTTTTACTGTTTCTTATCTTCCTCAAGCAAATACTTTATCTTTTTGGGCCTTGTAGGTGGGCTTTCCTAGTAGGTACAAAACAGGCTGTTCCGCAAAGGACACTGCTTTAGCAATTAGCAACAATGGTGCAACAGAAACCTTGGTTATCTGGGCAGAACTGTCCCAGACCACTGGGAAGAGAACATGTCTTTTAAAGATCCAATTTCATTTACTAAAGGGGTTTACTCTCCAGAGAAACACAGCAGGATGGAAGAAAAAAACAAGAGAACACTTCGAGACTATAACCTTAGGGAAACAGATCATCATCATTCATGATAAATACAGAAAATGGAGAGTCTGTAAAGGAGAGTGCGTCCCAGCAGGCAGATCCTCTTTTCTTCCTTGGTCTGCTCTGCCTGGTCCTGGGCCACCTGCTCATCCTTGCTGGTTTAATTCAATGAGGCGGCCTGCAAACACAGCCAGGGTCCCGATGAGACAGACCAGCATGAAGACTCCGAGGAGAATGTGGTCCATCACCATCGCCACGTATTTCCACTCCTCGGCTGCCTGGTGGGGGGGAGAGTGTTAGACACAGTTCCCAGAGGTGGCCGTAGGACTATCGTGTTCATGCTATGCATCCTCTGTGGCCCTTCCATTGTGATCTTTAGTTTTTATGATATTATTCCCATCATGGGCCAGGGCTTTAGCTCAGCAGCACAAGTGCCTGCCTGGCAAGCGTGAAGTTGTGAGTTTGATCATTGGTACAAAAAAAAAATATTCCCATCATGATCAGTTGCTAGGGTGGCCTAGAGGTGGTCACTAAGGCACATGTACGGTCAGTGGCTGGGACCTGAAAGCTGAACTATCTGACAAGCTAAACCCTCCCATCTGGGCTCCTGTGTTTGATTATCGAAACCCAGAAGTGCGATTTCGAGCTAAGCACTTACGTTATTGGATTCCTGGTCTGACTTCATGGTCTCTGCGATGTATTTGACACCTTCAATGGCACTTTTCACCTCGGGGTGCTTGATCAGCGGGGAGTGGAAGCCCATGGGAGGAGGTCCTGGCTTCCCAGAAATGTCAGAAATATCAATGTCTTCTGTGAAGATCTTTTTTTCTTGTTTGTCTCTGGATGGTCTTTTCATCGTGGAGAAAAACATTATATTTGGGATTGTGTCAATAAAAACCTAACCAAAAAAAAAAAAAAAATCCATGAATGAGCTTATCATCACCACAGACAAGCATCAAACTGTCTTTGATTATCATTGTGATGCTGGCAAGTTAGCCTGCATCTCTGGGCCTCAGCCTCTTTGTCCTTAACAGAAAAGAACTGTACTAGACATTCTCAGATTCCTTCATACACACCCTGCGGCCCGTCAAATTACCGAGGGCAGGTGATGCTGCTGTAATGTGAGCCGTTCGCCACCAGGGGGAGCGACCTCACAAGACATCAACGGAAAGCTCCTAGCAATGACTTCTCAGGAATTTGTGATTAAATAAAGGATCCCTCTGCCTCAAATACAGTCACAAAACACCTGCACTGTTCTCCTGTGTTCCTTGTGCATGAAGAAAATGCAGTAAAGGCATTTCCAGGAGCCATCTAACAGTCCTTGCAGAGATAGTTAATCGTGAGAAAGAACATTTCCAATAGCAATGTAGTATTTGCCTGCCATGTGTGAGGCCTTAGGTTTATTCCCCGATCCCCAGCACCACCAAAATAAATAAATAGAAGGAAGGAAAGGGGGACATATTTCATGTTTGAAATGTTAACTCTTTTTGAGTCAACAGCGTGAATATTTGAGACCATATTCCTCACTGAAATTCACTTTCTGACATTCTGTACTCCCTCCTCCACCTCTAGCCTTTATTATTTCCTACTGATACCAGCAGAAACAAAAGCCTGTCTCTTCATAAACTGGAAGACACACAGAAATCTTGACAATGTCACAGCACAAAATTCATCTCTGAAGATATTCTTCAAGCCGGAATTTGAGGTGGGCTTTATTAATTCTGTTTCCTACTCTTTTCCTGGGAAGGCTGTATAAGTTATCCCTAGAAAGAAGCCACGGAAATTTCCTTCCCCCAACTCCTCTGAGGCCCAGGAAGGACTCCTAGTTCCTCGGCACACCCCATGCCCTCTGGAGCTCCACAGGCTGTGTCTAAGGGAAAACCCGGGGGTCCTCACCGCGGTGAGGTCAGCACTCACCTTCCGCACCCACTCGGGCATGACGTGGGTGCTGGGGGAGCGGTGATGGGTGTTGATGACGATGACGGTGATGATGATGGATGCTATGACGAACACCATGGTGAAGAGCATGTATTTCCCAATCAAGGGCACAGCGCTGGAGGTGGAAGGGATCAGCTCCACGATGACCAGAAGGAACACGGTCAAGGACAGTAAGACAGAGATGCTCAGCGTCATCTTCTCTCCTGGAGAGATGAAAACAAGAAGCCCAAGAGCTCACCCGTTTAAGTGTTGAAATCCTAAACCCCAGGACCTCAGAATGTGACAGAAGTTGTAAACAGAGCCTGTAAAGATGTCATTAAGGTAAAACAAGTCGGGGGTCTCTATCCAATATGACTGGTGTCCCCATAAGAGGAAATGGGAACACAGACATGCACGGGACAGACCGTCTGCAAGCCAAGGTCAGAAGAAACCAGCCCTTGATCTCAGCTTCCAGCCTCCAGCAAGTGTGAGAAAATAAACTTCTTTGTTTAAGCCACCCAGACTGTGCTACTTTATTAGGGCAGCCCTTCAAGCCTGTTCACTACTAAAACCATGACTGACTGGCATGTTCTCAAAATATTACCCTGAAGACTCTTTCTGCAGAACTTCCTGCATGACCTCCGCACTTTACTCACGACCGCGGTGGCAAGCATCTCTATTAGAGACAGCCAGCCACTTCATCTCATGGCCTAGCGTTTTGCTTTTTGGCGGAACTCAGTGAGCCCTGTGAGCTCTGGGTTGGCAAGCTAGACCCTTCTGCAGCAGAATGCATAATACTTTGCGAAGGTCAACCAGCCTGGTCCACTTGTTCTGCAGCAGGACGCTGGGCATCTGGGAGAATTCATGCATTTCTCTCAGTATGGGTGCAAAACTGCAGGACCAAAACCAAGGACAAAATTTGGGGGGCAAAGGGGATGTCCCTTGGCATGCTGAGTAATCTTCTGATCGCTCTGCTCCTTCTCCACTTTTATCTAGGAGAGAATTTGCCTTCTCACTTACTCCTTGCTTTGTTTTGTTTTCGTATTAAGGGACCAGGAATCCCTGCCACCCCTTTTTCTTCAGACCCTGATGCTCAGGGGTCCTGGCTAGGCGAGCAAGGTTGAGCAAGATTGGTTGGGGCTGAAGGGTACTGGGGTGTCTTTCTGGAGTTTGACTACTTAGGATGCAGCAGAGAATCCTGGGAGGTCACTGTCCTTGGTCCAGTCTTGCTGCTGGTGTTCCGGGAAGCCTTGTGTTGTCCCACTTTCCGGAGTGTTCACATAGCATTTACATAGTGTGGTGTACTATATGTGATCTAGAGAGGATGGGCGTGGGCCATAGCAAATACTACACTATGTGATATACGCGACTTGAGCACACGCAGGTTGTGGTATCCAGAGAGGTCCTGGGACCAATCCCCCACAGGACCAGGGGTGACTGTAAATGCAGGATGCACAGCAGATGCAAACAAGAAATTGTCAGGTCTGACCTGGAGGGCGGGAAGCCCTCAACATGCTCTTCCTACCACAAAACACATGCTCAATGCACATTTTTTGAATGATTCATGTTTTCCTTGTTGGAAAGTTGGCTATAAACCCTGGTGGCTTTTTAACATCATTTTGATAAAATGTCTACCTGTCATGAATTTGCAGACTTTTGGCACCTTCTTTTCCCCCTACTTGTCTGCCATAAACTGTTTATGAGTAGGGACCTGCGGGCGGGCATATGGGTCCCCTTCCCCCTTCCCGCTGGATTATTGATGTTTGATGCAATTATACCACAGGTGTGATTCTGCGGTAAGAGGTAAGTAAGTTGTCCAGGATAACATGTGAGGAAGAGCTGCCACTAGGGAAGCATGGTCTCATGGGTACAGACACCGCCATCTGGAAAACAGATAGCAGAAGCTCTTTTCTGCAGTGAGTGAAGACGCAAGGCCCGGATGTGACTTCACGGGGGAGGCACACAGAGAGAGTCTGCTCATGTGACGCATGCAGCACGTCTCTGGGCACACAGTTGGTGCAGAGCATGCAAATATTAGTGGCTAATTGCTTTGAACTGGACTGAGCTAGAGGTGTCCATGTTCAGGGTCTGCTCCGAATGTCTGTCCACCTGTGAGCTGCACCCACATCACATTCAGCCCCCCACACGGCCACTAAGAGAGTTTCCCTCTGTGATGCTGACGGGGTCCATGTGCCTCTGGTTGCTAGCACACGATTATTTCTGGCTCACCCTAAAATAGCAGCAGACATGACAAGTGCACCCACCTGAGTCCGTGGGCAGGTAGAACACCAGGCTGGTTAAGAAAGAGAAGAGCAGGCAGGGGATGATGACATTGACAATGAAGTAGAGGGGCAGGCGCTGCATGACAAAGTGGTAGGTGATGTCCAGATAGGGGGTGTTGGGGCAGCAGGAATAGAAAACCCAGTGCTTCCAGCCGCGGGCCTCCTTGATCACCCACTCCCCGCTCTCCATGAAGTTGCTCAGGTCTGGCTGGTCGCTTTCCTGAGGATGAAATGAGGTGAAATCCCAGCTGAGTCATGCAAGGTTTTATAATCAACAGCAACAAGACAACAGTCTCCACCCCAGCGACTCACAGGTTGGAAGGGACTCTGGGACACTGCTGATTTGGGGGTCTCAGGTTCCTTTTGTATTGCACGAAGGAGTTTGGACTACTGAGAGTCTTCATTTTGCTCTATATTTGAGTCATCTTGGAGCATTAAAACATATTGGCACCCTAGTCCCACCCCAGATAGATCAAATCAGAATTCTTGAGGCAGTGCTGAGCATGGAAAATTCATTTAAGTTCCCAGTTTGTCATGTGTACCGCATAAAGAGCCTTCCACACACACTGAGAATCATCAAACCAGGTGATTTCCAGATTCTAACGCACTAAGAGCTGATGACTATCTGGTAACAGAACTGGGTAGCCAAATAACACGTTCCCTGAAAGCAGCTCATCATGCAGCCACCACTCACCGGGTTGATGACCACCACAGAGCCATCATAGGTCCACGTGCCCAGCTTCATGCTGCAGTTCTGCTCATCAAAGGGAAAGTGGGTGACAATGATCTCACAGTAGCTTTTAAAGATGGCTGGAGGTGTCCACGTGATGTGGCCCGTGTGATCCAGGAGTACTTTGGTGAACTTGACGATGGCGAAGTCACCATCTGCACTGCAAACAAGGGAAGAGAGGAAAATGGCTCCAAGTGCCCGAGGAGCCTTCCCTCTCCACAGAGACGTTAACAAGACCTGAGCTGTGAATTACTCAGGTGCTAAGTTAGAAGCTTTCTTTCGGTTAGTGTTTTTGAATCTCGAGCAATGTTTCCCAAATTTGCCTTGTACTAAGAATTGCTGGGGTGCTTGTTAAAAGCGGAGACTCCTAAGTGTTGTCTAAGCCCCAAGTCAGAGCATCTATGGAGGAAAGTGGGACTTTACAGGTTTCAAGAAATAGCAGGTAAAAGGGTCCACTGCCCTCTTGCTTTTCATTCCCAATACCAATGGTATTTGTGTGCTGTATTTTTTTTGGTGGTAGGGGGGAGTACTAGGAATTGAACTCAGAGCCTCACACTCGCC
Source organism: Cavia porcellus (assembly GCF_034190915.1). Lineage (NCBI taxonomy): Eukaryota > Metazoa > Chordata > Mammalia > Rodentia > Caviidae > Cavia > Cavia porcellus. The sequence goes on from NW_026947495.1 coordinate 62,206,708, forward strand.
AGGTAGGTGCTAGACCCTGGAGCTAAATCCCCAGCCTCCTGGTGGTAATTTGTAATGTTACCCTTTCCCAACATGCTTTGAGACTTAGCTGGAAAAATTTAGAATTTTGAAATAAAAACACTGCAGGGGGTGGCTGAAGCTGGACAGCAATGGATTGTGTGGGGGTAAAGCAAGGCTAGCCCTGAGAACACTAGAGCTAGAAGTGAACCAAGTAAAACAAGGTGTTCCAGCTCCCACAAAGTGAGGTGCTCAGCTGAGCCATACAAAGTTGCAAAACAGAGGAGTTGAAATTGACATCAGTCTCCCCAGTGTATAAATAAATGCCCCGCACTGCTTGAGCAGTGCCTTTCCTCCCATCAAGAAAGAAGGCTCCACCTGACCTCAGCTTTCATCTCTTTATTTTCTCATCCTCTCACACTTCATCCCCCAGGAACTTTGAGAGCTGTGCTGGGTGCAGTGAAACACCTTCAGTGGTTCATTACTGTAACAAACAGGCTATGGAAGGGGCCCTTTCACCTTTAAGAACAATTTAGAACTCAGAGGGGTGGGGCCTCACACTCAGGTGTCTCCAAGTGAGGAAGCATACAGGTGAGACTGGGAAACAGATAGGAACCCCCATGCCAGCCGCCTGTGCTGCCCATGCAGGAAAGAGGCCCACTGTCCCAGATATTTGGATATTTGCTCAGGAGATACAAATCAAGATTTCTTTGCTTAAATATTTCTGGGGTGGGGGAGGGTAAATGCTGGAGATCATGTTCAAGGCAAGTGCTCTATCACTAAGCCACATCCCAACCTGAAAACTTGCAAAATTTTAAGTGTTGGACTTTCCAGTCCAGATTTTAATATGTTATTTCCTGATTTTCCAATGCTGGCAATAATATCTTAATTTTTTTTAAAAGTACTAATGAGCTGCTCCTGCAGATCTTATTCAGTGGGCAGTTTACTCTCCTGCAAACAACCTGTATCCAGGGACTTTGCAAAAAGCAGCACAGTAGGTAGGATAGGTAGCAAAGGCTGGGGTTGCAGCTTGGTGGTGGCCAAGTGCATGCCTGGTACACAGCTGGCACTGGGTTCTGTTCCAGCACCACAAAAGAAAAAAAATTAAGAACAATACACATTGAATCTGTAGGTGGGGATTTCCTGAGGGATTTCAGGGGCAAAATGGCATATATTGTTCCCTCCTATCATAAATCTGGAGATTTTTCTTCCTCTTGATTTTTTTCTTAGGACTGAAGGGAGGCTCTTTGGAACATTATAGGCATTGGGCGCTTCCAAAAGCCCAGGAGAGCAAAAGGCCAGAGGATGGTCTAAGTCTCTCCCTAGGAACAGCAAAAGTGGGGTTCTCTACCCATCGAGGTGTTCTGAGTGAGCCAGTCATAGGACCAGACTTCAATTCCTTGCCCCAGTTTTTTTTACTGAAAGAGGAATGTAATGCAGACACTGTTTTATCAACATATTTGCCCCAACAGATATACCACTGATTGGTTGATTTGACTCCTGGGAGTCTAACTGGCCAATATATAGTAGAAAATCAAAGCTGGGGCGTAGGGGTGGCTCAGTGGGAGAGCACTTGCCTTCCATGCACAAGGTCCTGGCTTCACTCCCCAGCACCACCACCCTCCCCCACCCCGGAAAACAAAGAAGAAGCTGGGGAGGCCACTGTCCAGGGTTTGTCTCCATTGCTGCCCCACCCCCTGTTGCTGGGAGGTGCAGCTCACTCCCCGAACATGTTGTGTGATGTCAGGCCATAAATCCTCTAGGCTGGCGACAGCCCTTCTGCCTGGGAAGGGTGCTGTCTGAAATGAACCTTCCCTGACAAATGAAGGGCATATGATAATGAATGTGTCATTAAACCAAAGTGTCTGGAATCACATTAGAATTTCACAACATGCAGTCTGTCACGGGGCCCAGTGCTGGGCGACGGAGGCATCCGAGGCCATCCGTGTCGGGGTGGCATTCAGGATGTGATGAGTAGCACCCTCCTCCCAAGGGCAGACCTGTTTAGTAGCCAGGACATTTGATTCCAAGGACCCGGGGATAGGAAGTTTGGGCGCCTCGGCTAATGCCACACATCCCTCAGGAGCTCTCGGGATCAAATGTCCCCCTCCCACAGCCCTGATTCCATTTGGCTCCATAATTGCTTCTATTCATAACACAAGCACCATATGGCCCCCTAGCCTGTCCGCGTGGCTCTGGGTTTTAAGGGTTATTTAATGTTAACAGTGCCACCCCTCACTGAGTGCCCCCGCAGGCAGATCCCTACCTGTCCCTTTTGCTTACTTGTTATACAGAACCAGGTCCGGCCGCCAGATCTTTTCTGAGGGGATGTGGATTTTTTTCACACCGCCATAGTCCTCTGGATTCCATTTTAGGTTGTGATCCACCCATTGCTAGAAATAAAGACACTTAGCCAATTAAAAAGACAAAAGCATTTTTAAAAAAAAAATCTAGGATGATCAAGAGCCCTGGTGGGCCTGGTTAAGTCGGAGAGTATGAGAAATCGTGCTTTGGTAAGACAGATTTTGCCCAGAATTCAGCCTTCACTTTAGTAAACAGTAACAACAAACTTAGCAGCCTTCACCAGATACTGTACTGAGCTCCTGAGTCCCTCAGTTCTCACAGCAGCTCCATGGGATGAGGGATTAATGACTCCACTTTACAGATGAAACAAAGGGACCACTGGGTCACAGGACTGGGAGGTGGCAGGTCCACCAGGCCACACTGCCACCCTCACAGGAGGTGGACAACCTTAGTATGAATATTTTCTTCAAGCAGTACTGTCATTTAAAAATTATTTATTTTCCTTTATTATAAAAATAATATATGCCTATTGTAGTAAATTTGGAAAAAGTATGGGTTGAGTAGTGGTCCCCTGGAGTTTGTATGCAGAAGTGCTGACCCCAGTACTTCAGAATGTGACATCTCTTGCAGAAAGGATCTTTCCAGAGGAATTACGTTAAAATGCAGTCAGTAAGGCAGGCTCTAGTCCCTAACTGTCCTTGCAGAAGGGAGCACTTAGACATGCGTATACTTCGCACACAAGGAGAATGCCACGTGAGCATGAGAACAGCCATCCACCCAGCCCAGGAGAAAGTTCTGGAACAGACTGTGCTCATAGACCTCAGAAGGAACTGATACTGCCAAACCCTTGGCTTTGGACTGCCAGCTTCCAGAACCAAGAGATGATAACTTTCTGTTGTTTAAGCCTCCTGGTTTGTGGTACTTTGTTATGGCAGCCCCAGCAAAATAATACACACAGGAAAAATCCAAAGTAAAGCCCCGAAACAAACAGGATCTGTACCCCAGTACAGTGTCTGCTGTTAACATTTTGGTATTTATAGTTGTTATTTGCATGAGTCCCTCTGGGCCCAGGTTTAATTTCAGGGTGAATAGAAACAACGTCAAAAGATTGTGATGGCCCAGGCCTGTAATCCCTGCACTCTGGGAGGATGAAGCAGGATGACTGGAGTTTGAACCCACTTGGGTGACTTAGAAACCTCTCTCAAAAAGTATTTTTAAAAGGGGATGGGAATGTAGCTCAGTGCAAGGATCCTGGGTTCAATCACCAGTATACAAAAAAAAAAAAAAAAGCAATTACAATATCTCGTTGAATTACCTGTTTCAGACGAACATTGGTTGTCACAATTTGATTTACTTCATCCTGAAAAAAGAGGAGATTGCATCTTCAGGAGGTGGAACAGAGAGCCCAAGGGGGCTGTGCTGGGGTGTGAGGGCTGGGTGTTGAGGGGTCCCCAAGTGCTGCTCACCACGTTGATGAGCTGGATGAGCTGCAGGCCCACGGTGACCTCCACTGCGTCGCGATGGTCCTCCACTGGCCGAACCACACTGCTGTAGTTGCTAAACAGCTTTGCCACCAGTCGGGTCTCATGTTCGGAGCCCAGGACAAGGCCAGCTGGACAGCAAGTGACACATCCTCTGTCAGATTCTGCATCCCACTCTGCCTCCCTCACAGGAGGAACCGAGGTGGAACCACCTTAGGGAAGGCACACGAGGCCTCGGTCGCAGGGCTCAGGAGCACAGCTTTTACTGTTTTAAGTTCCTTTCCCGGAACAGTTGCTGGTCCCTTCCTAGCCACAGTGGGGGCTTGGCTTTTAGACAGGTGGATTCCTTACAACAGGCCCTGGCTGAATCAAATTTGCCAGGGAAACACACACACACACGCATACATACATGCACAAATGAGCGTGGAAAGTCAGTGTCAGTATTACAGTGTGGCCATAGGTGATGAAGTCTTGGATGGGCTGGCCTCAGAGCTCATGACACTGCGAAGAGTTGGAACTGGGTGCTGGCTTGCATGCCCTGGAGTGGCCATATTTGACAAAATGGAAAGTGACAAGTGCTGGTGAAGTTGTGGAGAGAGACTGAGCTCTCAGGTCTGTTGCTGGTGGGAATGTAACAAGGCTGCTTCTCTGCAAGTTAAGCAGTTACCACGCAGCCCGGCCATCCCACTCCTGGTGCGCATCCGACAGAATAACGGCATATTTGCAACACACAAAAGAAAGAAGTAAGTGTCCGTCAACAGATAAGGGGATGAACAAATTGTGGTATATCAAGACACTGGAATATTATTTGACTACAAAAAGGAATGGAATACTGACCCATGCCATAGCATGGACAAACCTTGAAAACATTTTAATAATTGAAAACCTAAACAGAAAGGGCACATATTGTATGATTCCATGTATGAGAGTTCCGGAGTAGGTAAACCTACAGAGATTGAAAGATTATTGGATTAGTGGTTGCTAGATCCTGGGTGGGGGAACAACTACTTAATATGTTCAGAGTTTCCTTTCTGAAAAACCGAAAAAAATTCGGGAACCCAGTGGTGATAGTAGTTATTTAACATGGTAAATGTACTCATTGCTATGAATGGTATACCTCAAAATGGTAACTTTTATGTAATTTTAACACAATTTTTAAAAAAGCTGCTGGTCAATCAATGTCTCAGTTAAACTGTTTAAATAGAATGAAAGCCCTGTACTTTGCAGACCTGGGCTCAGGGCTCCTATTTAGACCATGAGCAATTGCAGGGACCCTTCTGTATCCTCCTTTTTGGACAAAGTGTGGTTCCCCGGAGCACAGCCTTCCCTGTCCAGCCTGGGGTGGGGCTCTCCCAGCTCAGGGAGGTGGGCCACTTGTCCAAGGTCATGTGGCTGGCAAGGCAAAACCCCGACTGGAATCCTGTCATTCAGAACTGTGCCCCTGCACCAACTCTACTGTTACGAGTGTGGCACCGGCTCTCCTGGAGCCTACAACTGTGTGTGCCTTTATCCCTGCAGAAAATGTGTCCTGAATTCCAACAGGTGCCTTCTGAGGCTCTTTTGTAACTCAAGCTGTAGCACACACACTATCAGAGGAAGTAGACATGCGGCTCATCTGCCCTGATGCATGCAACCTAACCCCGGGCAGCAGCAGAGGCTGTGACTTCTCCACGGGCTAACAAAACTCCAAAGGTTAACGAATGAGTTCCTGTCCCTTTTTGCCCAGTAGCATTAACTGATTATCTCTAAGACAGGTTATCATTTTTCTCAATCATTTTTCTCCTTCAGTCCTAAGTTTGTGGGACTGAAGGAGAAACAAAATATTATAAACAAAATATTGTGTAAAAAGTAATTATCTTTTTTCTAATTTTTATTAGTCAATTAAGATAATTGTCAACACAATACAACTTGCATGCCAGATACTTTTATTTCTTTTTTCTTGTGTGACAGAGAGAGACAGACAGACAGACAGACAGACTGATAAACAGACGGGGGATTGAACTCAAGGTCTTTGTGTTATTTTTTATTTTGAGTCAGGGTTTTGCTAACTTGCCCATGCTGGGCTGGAACTCATGATCTTCCTTCTTCTGCCTCAGGGTGCTGGAATTACAGGTCTGTTATGGTTCCCTTGCCAGTTAGAGAGGGGATGACACTGCTCCTTAAAGATAGCTATACCAGTTGTAGTCAGACTTCTGAAGCTTTCAGCATAGTTTATCTTTGTTTTACCCTCGTGTGATGGTTTGGTCTAAGAAGCTCCTCTGGTAGCTCCTGTCTTCCCAGTGGGGTTTTGGATGGGGAGGGCCCTGGCTTCATGTACCCATTACTGAGTTCAGAGTTGAATGTGCTCTGATCGGGAGGTGGGCCTTGCTGAAGGGAGTGGTCCTGGGGCTGCCCTGGGGACTGTAAGTCATCCTCTTCCCCCTTCCTCTGGGCTTTTCCCTGTCTCTCTCCTCTTTAGCCACCAGAAGATGATCTGGTTTACTCCACCTCATGTTTTTTGCCAAGATGTTCCGCCCCACCACAGCCCTAAGAGCCATGAAACCAAATTACCATGGACTAATCTCCAAAACTGTGAGCCAAAATAAACCTTCCCTCTTTAAATTGCATTTCCCAAGAATTTACACACAGCAATGAAAAGCTGATGAACACAGACTCTGTTAGGAAACCCCTGACCTCTCTCAACTTCCCATTTGTAGTTTCCCAAGTTTTCTGAAATAGAAAGTTTCCAAGGAGACTAAAGGTGCCCAACCACGCAGAGCTTTCACAGAGCACCTCCCCGAGCCACCTTCATTCAGGGACCTTTCAAGGGAGTGTGTTATTAAAGACCCAGTGCTGGGGGTGCCCCGCTGAGCCCCCGGACCATGGCCATCCTGCACCTATGCCACCATGGGGACTGGGACCCGGGGATGATCACTGAGTGCCCTGACTGTTCTGACACTGACCTGGGCTGTGAATTTTGAAGACTGTTTATTCCCATTTGATAGAAGGAACATACTATAAAGCAATGAGTGGAGCAGACAGTCAGAAGTATGTCACAGAAAATCTATCAGAAAACTGTCTGGCAAAGCTATCGTCCAGATTGTCAATAATGTAGTGACATTTAACCCCCACTCAGCCAACGACAAGATGTGTTGTTCCTCCCGTAAGGAATTTCTAAATAGGTCTCCTTTTCTTTCCCTTTTTTTCTCTTTCAGTCCTAGGGGATTGAACCCAAGAAAACTGTGGCACTGGGCTCCATCTCCAACCATTTTTTTTAAAGCAGGGTCTTGTTAGTTTGGCCTGGCGGGAGCTGAATATGCAGTCCTCACGTCTTAGCCTTCCTGAGTGCCAGAAGTACAGGTGTGCACCACCATACCCAGATCAGATTGGTTTCATTGGTCCAGGCCAAGAGGACAGAAAATTTACAGGACTGGAAGGAAATTCTATGATTTCCTTTACAACTGTAATATGGTTTGGAGAGTCGGACCAGTTCTTTATGCAGCATAGTATATTTAACTTTCATTAAAAGGCCAGGTAAAAATAAACAGACAAATAAATCACTCCAAAGTTCCTCCTTTTTGCAAATTATACTGGCAGTCTTTATTCAGATGCTAACATTGTTCATTCATCAAATACTTGTTGAGTGTTTGCTGTATGTAAATTTTGTTTTAGGAGCTTAGAGATATGGGAAGGTGAACTGGCATGAATCCTGTCTCTATCTACCCTCATGGGGATTTTCATTTGTGATTTACATAAGTAACTGCGAACTAGTTGGAAAGTAACATGCAGTGAAGTACTTAGACTCTGGAGGCGGAAGAGAGGAAAAGCTTGGAAAGAAAAGTGCTATAGAAATAGAACTGAGAAGGTCATGTGTTAAGCTAGCACAGGAAAATGTGTACTTGAAATGAAGGAGAATTTTGCCCATGAAGAGCTCATTCTTAGTAGGAGAATTCAACCACAATTTCAAAATGTGCTTTTTATATCATACTGGTTCAGTCTATATTTTTATATAGGAAAGAGCCCCTTGGGTTGGGGGAAAAAGGAAATTGGAAATGTTAATAGCCACCTTAGGTAATTCTTACCTCAATCTGATGCTGTATCTCTTGCTACTTTGGCAGGTTCAGGCTTTCAAATGATGCATGTAACAAACCAAATCTCCAAATGATCACAATCCGAAATTTATAAACGAAGTGATTTGGGCAGGTCATTTCGTATCTTTCCAAAAATTCCTTACAATCAAACACTGAGCAGGTTGGGCTGCCCCATCTGGATCTAAACTCCTGTGAGCCAGCCATGGGAATCAATAGCAACACACCCAAAATACATATCACATACTTCTTTTAATAGCTAAACATGCATTTTTTAGAGGTCTTTGGTATCCTAAGAGACCTCTTAACTATTTTTATAGACACATATAACTAAAGAATTTTCACTGAGCATGGAGCTTGCAAACACATGTAGGGACACATGTGTGTGCACACAAGTGTGTACCAGACCAGCTTTGGTTGGATTGAGTCCAAATCCCACAGGATATAACTTATCTGACTTTGGCCTATTTCCCTCAACTTTATTACTGAAAAAAATTTAATAATGCAACTCTTCCCCTCTTGCCCAGAAGGCCTGTGTTGTTAGAGCAGTATTAGAGAAGAGAAATCACAGGGTGTTGGGCACCTTGCCTCTCGGCTGGGATGATATCACCAGTTTTTCAGGAGGCAATCAGCAAGCATCTCCTCTTTCCCTCTACCAAAAATCTGAGATTCAGGATAGGGTTTCAGTGGCTACATTGTGACACATTCCAGAATGGAGTGCGGGCAGGATAAAGGCTGTGCAAGGTTCTATAGTTTCAATTCAAGCCCAATCCTACATAGAGTAACATCCTTTTAAAAGGAAGTAGGCAGGTATGCAATGGGATGGACTGTTTTCTTTTTTTTTTTTTTTTTTGGTACTGGGGATTGAACTCACGACCTGGCGCTTGCCAGGCAGGCACTTATGCCACTGAGCTAAACCTCCAGCCCCTTGGACTTTATTTTTTTAACTTCAGAAGTTTAAAAATAATTTTTACAAATTATTTCATCTCCGTGGAGCTTAGTTACAGTTATTAGCTGGTTTCTCTTCCTACACTTGTAGCTGTCAATCAATCCTCTTCATTTTTCGAACTCTTCTAGAGCAGCAAAAGCCTTGCTAACTCAGTAACTTGTATTGTAAATTCCTGTGCCGTATCTCTCTGGTTGTTCAGGTTTGAGAGAAGCCCAGGATGCTGACAAGGTCCCTCAATGGTCCAGATTCCACAAGTGACCTCAAGGTGACGCCAGGCACGGACAGAACTGAAGGTCTACCTTGTGGCCTTTGACCAGGCAGCTCCCATGTAAAATGGGTAACACAATCTAGAAATCTTTGTTCAAAACCCAGTCAATAAGTTTGATTCCCGATTGCAAAACAAAACAAAAAACAAACAAAATCAAGCCAATATCAGGAAGAAACCGGCAGAGAGTCTGCCTGCCATTCTGAATTCCCATCAAAGAAATAAAGACTATAGTGTGGGGGCCACACTTACCAGAGCAGAGGCCGAAGAGCAGGAGGAAGGGCCGGGCCTCCATGGGCTGCGGGTGCTGGTGGGGCCCCGGAGTGGTGTGGCAGCCTGTGTGGCTCCCTGGTGCTGTCTGGCTGGACTCTGGGCTGCTAGACGGATGTGGGAAGCAAGCCGAGCCAGCGGGGCTATTGTTTTACACCACCTGTTAGCGGCTGTGACAGCTGAGCTGTCCTCCCCCTGAGCCCAGGAAGCTCCTTGGGCCTGTGCTGACCCAGGTCGGCCTCGCTCTGCAGTGCTTTGACCATGAGTGTGAGCTGGCTTAGATTTTGAATGCATCACAAACCAGGGTTTTTGGTTTTGTTTTCGTTTCGCTTTTGTAGTGTTGGGGATCAAACTCAGGGACTTATAGCTTCAATATGCTATCTACCCCTCAGGTCCAACTGTAGTTCCCCGAGCAATTCTTAATGAAAAGACCTACACGAAGGAATGTTTAAAGCCAGGCATGTGGTGCACGCCTGTAATCCCAGCACACCAGGAGGCTGAGGCAGGAGGATTGCAAATTCCCGCTCAGCTTAGATGATTTAGTGAGATTCTATCTCAAAGGAAGGGGAAAGAAAGGTGGGGGCTGGGGATGTGGCTCAAAGCAAAGGTTGTAAGTTCAATCCTTAGTAGTGCAAAAAAAAAAAAAATTCTTTGAGCGGTGAGCAGCCCTCACACCTCTGTGTAAACCAGAGCCACGCGGACACGTGTTGATCCAGTTAGGCCTTTTGATCCGAGTAGACATCAGCTGTGTGCATAATCCTCCTAGGTCACACAAGTGTACAGTCTCCAGACAGGCAGATGCATTTCCCCTGCTCCGGGTGAACCAAGCGCCTGGAGTTCCATGGCTGCGTGGGTCTGAAAAGATGTGGTTGGTGTTGATTCTGCTACTGGAGGCTCCTCCATATTTGAGTGCACTTGGCTTTTAACACAGGCAGCGTCTTCCATAAAACCGGTTTCAGTGGCCCTGGGGTAGCTGTTCCAAGCCCTGGCCCTGTATCAGCCAGCGCGCATCCCACAGGAGCCGTTAGCCGGGGCAAACTGCCAACCCCGGGTGCTGTTACTCAGCGGACAGGAATCCTGGGAAGGTTCCGCGGAGGCTGCAATCGTTCCCGGTTCCTGCTTCCTTCCGCCCGTTCGCTGCCTACTCTCACGTGGGGAGGTCAGGAGCAAAGTGGTTCAGCTTTTCAAATCCTTTGTTTAAAAAATTCCTGAAAACCAGCAGTTCATAATTGCTCATTCTGAGAAGTGTTTTGGCCAAACTGCACTGCGTGGCAGGGCTGTGGTAGGTTTGTAAAGTGGCTATGTAAAGGTCCCCCTGCTTCTTCCCTGCCTCCTTCCCAGGCTGAATGAGGTGAGAGGATCTCTCACCTCCAGCCTAAGGACAGGCGCCCAGCAGATTGCCCTGTGCCGGTGGATCCAAACCACTAGGTACAGAAGGCCGGGCAGAGTAGCAGAGAAGGTTGTAAGCTCACATGTATATCCTTGCCTTTTAGATTGCAGATCAGCTAATTGTTCACTAAAAGCATTGTTTCTCTGCCTTCCAGAGCATAATAGCAGTGTGCCAGCTAGCCAGGAAATACTGATCCCGTGCCCACCCCTGCTGGCCTGTTTCATCTATGTGGGACTGTGTGACCCAGCTCTGCTCCATGAGACATGGAGAGAAATTCTCTCAGACCACCAGCCTCAGACCAGAGCTCATCCACTCCCTGCTTGCCTTTGGGCTGGCTGAAATGGACAGGACTCCAGGGCCACCTTGGAAATCCTGTTTTGAAGATGGCTGAACATGGGACATCCTGCATCCTTAAGTGATTGCGTGGAGGAGGCACCCCAGGACCCCAGCACTGTTTCATAAGTGACAGCAGAATTTTTTGCATGAAACCATTGAAATTCTGGCTTTATTGCTACAGCAGCAGCTAGTGCTATGCTTAATATAAAAATTAAGGCCTTGTACATTGGTGGGGCCCTATGATCTGAAACCCAGATTATGTATCACTGGGAAGGGGAAAGGAAAAGAAAAAACAAAGAGAAAATAAGGAAATAATGAAAACAAAGCTTTTGTAAATAAGGATGGTAAGGGGAGTGGAAGGGAGAGGAAGGGAATGGGACAAAAGGAGTCAAGATACATGACGTATCTAAGCCACCTTATCTTTGACAAAGATGCCAAACACATTCACTGGAAGAAAGACAGACATAAACTGGCTCTACACATGCCAAAGATTAAAATTGGACTCATATCTTTCACCATGCACTAAACTATTTGGAATGGGTCAAAGATCTAAATATTAAAACAGAAACACTAAATCTGCTGGAAGATAGGATAGATAAAACTCTTGAAGACACTTGATATAGGGGAATGAAATTCCCGGTTTAATATGTCTGGTACGAGATCATGTTCACTAAAATCAAAGAATGAGATTTAGGAACAATGGAGGTTAAGAACAGAATATATTTATTGAGAGAAAGAAAGCTTCTGTCTGAGAGACAGAGGAGGTCCCGAGCAGGTTGCCGGGGACTCCGTCCTTTCTTGGGACTTTTATAGAATAAAATCATGAGGTTAAATGGGTCAAATGTGGGGAAAAATAGGAATTTGCAAGGTGGGCATAAGGCGGGACAGAACTGTGGCCAACCAATAAGAGTAATTCTCAGGTAAAATTGATTAAATTAGGAGCAAATGGGACAGCGAGTCACTCAGTAAGCGGGCATGCTTAACAGAGGTGACTCTTCCTGTAGGGGCTGGGATGGTGACTCCTGACTTCCTCAGGGTGATGGAGAACTATTTGGATTGTGGATCCTTAGGATGTGGCTGTATTTGCTTTGCCTTTTGTCTTGAGATCTGGCCCACAGCAGGAGGTGATTGTCTTCCAAGGCTGCACGTATCTGATCTTCTGCTCTGGCTCCTTTGAGGGCCCAGCCCTGTCTGACTGCCTATATTTCTAACTAGCTCAGCTGCCTATAACAATATGAGAGATGCAAATTAAAACAACACTGAGATTCCACCTCACCCCTGAAAGAATGGCTATTTTCAAGAAATCAACGAATAACAAATGCTGCAGGGGCTGTGGGGGAAAAGGAACCCTTCTCCACTGTTGGTGGGAGTGTAAACTGGTGCAACCCACTGTGGAAATCAGTGTGGGGATTCCTCAGAAACTTAGGATTAGAGGCCCCATTTGCCCTATTTATTCTCCCTCTGGGTATCTTCTCAGAAGAATTTAAAAACATCATACCACAGCGATATATGTGTACCCATGTTTATAGCAGCACAATGTATAGTAGCTAGGTCTTGGAAGCACAATGTATAGTAGCTAGGTCTTGGAAGCAATCTAAATGTACATCAACAAGAAAGAATAAAAAAGATGTGGTATTTTAATACAATGGAGCACTACTCAGCCATAAAGAAGGATAAACTTGAGACCTTTATAGGCAAATGGATACAACTAGAGACCATACATATAAGTGAAATAAATCAGACTCACATGTATAAACATCATATTATCTCCTTAGTGTGAAAAGCTGAAATAATATATATTATATATACTTATATAAAGAATATTAAGATAGTTATAATACTAGTTTCTCTTAGTTCATTAAAAAGAAAGGTTTGTACTAATATTATTTAGACAATTGCAGATATCTTGTACTCTGAGTATCTAATTTAAAAATAACAATACTGAATTATTAACCATTGTTACCCTCTAATTATCATACTTTGAGATTATTTTCTCTTTAAAATAAAATTTTAAAAAATGATATATAATATACAGGGACAAATTCTCTATGATGAATGTTATCATTATGTATATCTAATATATCAATAAACTCAAATTTTTTTAAGATAAAATGTATAGTAATGCAGGAGAAGGCAAGTAAATTAATATAGGAGACTGAAAAGTCTATAGTAGTCTATAGTAGTGAATTATTTAATAAAATATTTTCCTCAACAAGCTGAAAAATATATGTATATGTATATAAAAATAGGTAAGGTGGTTATACTACTGACTTCTCTGAGTTGGCTGAAGGGAACGACTTGTGCTGGTATTGTTCAGTCAGTTGAAGGCAATGTCTTGTGCTCTGGGTGAATGATACGGGGATGACAATGTGCAATGTATGCACCATTCTTACCCCGAATGATGTGCTTTGAAATTTTATTGTAGTTTTTTTCTTTCTTTTTTTATGTTTGAATAAAGTGAATTTGAAAAATAAATAAATAAAATATTGCCCTCAATTACTTGGTGAGCAGAGAGGCTTTGGGGGAGAAAAGGTGACAGACAGAGTTGGTGCTCACTGGCTTTTATTCATTTACTTGGCAAGTTAGTATGAAGAGTTGAATGACAAGGAATTGAATGAACCTTGGAGCCACTGCTCTAAGCCCAAAGAGTAACTGATAGCATAGGAACAGCAGCATGGGCAACAGAAGCCCATTGAAAACATTTCATAAATAGGTAGTTTCCCACCAGCAAAGACCAGGTTGTACAGCTTTCCTCCCACCAAGCCTGGTTTCTTTACATGGTGTCACAATAGCATCTATTTGTGCAAAAGAGAGAGGCATAGAACTTAGGGCACAAAACAATAAGTCAGTCTAACAAAGACCTCCACGCACACGGCCACACATGGAGCTCTGGAAACAAAGGTGTGAGATACTTACAATGCACGTGACGGCATCCTGTGACAAAGTTCATAAACCCAGACTGCAAAAACTCTTGGATGCCCAAACATGCACCGGCAGAACACAGGTCACAAAATCTGCAGTTTCCCAAGTTGGGTGCCGCCCCTCACGCAGTTCAGATGTGGTGGTGGAGGAAAAAGATGAGAGAAGACCCTCCCGGGGAGGAAGCTAGGGCCCACGAGGGCAGCGTGCACCCCAGGACACACACTTTCAAATCAGAGAGTCTGTTGCAGCCCCTCCTGGTGCGCGCTGGTCGTCTGGGTGCTGTGCTCTGAGAACAGCGCTGAGTGCCCACACCTGCAGCTCTCTCCCACCTAGTGAATTTCTTTTCCTGGCTGTAGGAATCTAAGAGGCAAGCAAGATGTGCACAAGTGTGTTCCTGCCTCCAGACAGAGCCCTCTACAAGTGTCCCCACACGGAGACCCTGCTTTCCTCCCCTCCTTTCTCAGATGGAGACAGAATTTCTCCCACTTCCTGGGCTGACTGTGATGTTAGCAGTGATTTTCCCATATTTCCACCATCTTACTTAATCTTATCTCTAGGTGAACAGCTGAAACTATAGATTAGAAATAAAAATAGAATAAAACTACTATTTTCCTCAGGAGTGAGGCTGTTTTTGCATTTCAAATTGCATTATTTTGAATGTAATTAATTGAATGCATTAATTGAATTTCAGATGAAATTCAGATTGCATCTGAAAAACAGATGATCACAAAGAAACATGTGTAGCATTGTCATGATAGCCAGAAACATCCACGCTCAGTGATTTAGTTTTATGCCCTTTCTGGCCCTTTCAATGCATTCATTAAAACTTCATTTGTTTTGGTTTTATTGTATTTCAAGTACTTTTCCAAGTATTTGGGACACATCAGTAAACAAAAAAATGGCTTCTAACTGAAGTCAGATGGACAAAAATGTGTGTGTGTGTGTGTGTGTGTGTGTGTGTGTGTGTGAAAAATAAGTTATTTTGTATCTTTATTTATTTATTTGGTACCGGGGATCAAACTCACCACCTTGTGCTTGCCAGGCAGGCGCCTACACCACTGCGCTAAATCCCCAACCCCCAGTTGTTTTGTATCTTATCAGGTGAAAACGCTATGGAAGCACACAGAAAGTTGTGTGGGGCAAAGGGAATTGGGACAGCTGGGAGGTTACAATTTCAACCCCTGTAGGAAGAGCAGGCTTCACTAACACTGGACATTTGAGCAATGACTCGAAGCAGGAGGTGCAGCTGTGTGTCAGATGTACGTTCAGATGGACTGAACCCACAGATGGTCCCTGGGGGAAGTGGCTGGAGCAGATGGGAAGACTGCTGGGAGAAGAGGTCAGAGAGCCACCAGGAAAGGGGACGCAGACTGAGAGGAGCCCTGGGAGTGAGGAGCCCAGACTACGATAGTGTCCAGAGGGGTGCGGGACAGGTTAGGAGCTACTGCGGTAATTCAGGTGGATTGGTCTAGTCATCAGACTTGGGAAATCTTTTTTGACATGAGGCTAACAGGATTTCCTGAAGGATGATGGAGAATCCAAGAAAAGAAGTGTATTCCAGATGATTTGCAGCATTTTGGTTTGAGTGTATTGGGCATTAGGGAAGATTTAGGTGCAACAAGTGGACTGAAGAAGCCTGGATGGAGCAGATTTAAAGGGACAACAGCGGGAGTTCGAGAGCAGCATGACAAGTTTGAGATGCCCATTAGGAATCTCAGTGGGAGCTGGATTTATGAATCATAAATTTAGAGGACTTAGGTTAGATGAGATGGTGTTTAAAGCTGCAATGGGAAAAGGTCAAATGAGTGTAGGCAGAAGAAGGAAGGAACTTAAAAATTAGTTTGGAAGAGGTGATGCCGCAAAGAAGCCTGGGAAGGAGGCAGGAGTTCTTCGGAGGGTGGTTCTGGGAGCTACGGAGGAATGGCCCAGGGCAGACAGAAATGACTGCATTAGCAATTTTATTAGCAATTCAGAGGCCGTGGTGACCTTGACATTTACCAAACCCAGTTGAATAGCGGTTTATTATCATTTTGTTTTTGTTTTTATATTGTTTTGCAATGTTGGGGCTGAATCCAGGGCCTTCCCACTGAGCTAAATCCCCAGCCCTCTTATTTTTATTTGAGATCTTAACTGTCATTTTCTTAGTTTTTAATTTTATTAGTACATTTTTGCAGTGCATATTGATTGCATTCATGTAACACATCTTAATTTTTTAAGTCCCACTTCCCTTCTCCCGCCTCCCTTCACCTTCTGATTCTTTACTTGGAGACAGGCTAAACTGCCCAGACTGGGCTCAGATTTGTGATCCTCCTGATTCAGACTCTCAGAGTGCAGAGGTTAGAGATGTGTACCACCACCCTGGCTTGGAACAAGTTTTAAAAATAATGGACTAGCCAGATATGGTGGCACACAGCTGTAATCCCAGCACTCTGGGAGGCTGAGGCGGGGACTTGTGAATTCAAGCACAGCCCGGACTACCCAGCAAGATTCTTTCGCAAAAAATGATGGAATTAGAGGGGCTTTGCTGCAAAGAATGACAAAGACATCTGACAGTAGCTAGAGGGGGGGAAGGAGAGTGGAAAGAATGTAGATGGTTGGGGATATATCTCAGAGGTACAGAGGTTGCCCAGATTGTCCAAGGCTGTGGGTGTGGACCGAGGTACTGTCCAAAAAAGAAAGGATACTTTTATTTTGTTCCCATTTTCTTGGATGAGAGAAATCACAGCATAATTCGTGGTCATTTTGACTTGGAAGAAGAACCAGCAGTCACAGGGTGCTAGAACCAGTGAAGAAGGCAGATGAAGACCCACCAGGAGGTCCACAGAAAGCGCCATAAACATTTTGAATCCATTCAGAACATCCAGACAGCCATGAGAGAGGACTTTGAGAACTGCTTCAGAAAGCAGCAGGAATGGCTTTATCCAGCCATGGATAAGTGTGTTGGAAACAAGGGGGAGAATTTTGAGGATTAAGCGCAGAGTAACTTTTACTGTAATAAAATTTTGAGAATTTTAAATATTCACTGTATTTTTGATCACACTTCCTAAAAATGAAAGCACTGAGTCAAAAAATGAAAACACTTTAAAAACTTTAGTGCGGGGCTGGGGATTTAGCTCAGCGGCATAAGCACCTGCCTTGCAAGCAGGCAGTTGTGAGTTCAATCCCCGATAAAAAGGAGAAAGACCAAAAAACGAAAAAAAAAAACAAAAAAAACTTTAGTGCACATCAAATAGCCCAAATCTCCATTTAGAAACTACCAGATCTTTTAGGCCTGCTCGTTCCACACACAGTTGTATTTCTCTGTTGTCCCATTGCCTTTGTGTGTTAGGAAGTTTATTTGTGTGATCACTGATCGTCTGCCTCCCCCACTGGACTACTGGCCTGTGAGAGCAGTGACCATGCCTGTTTCGTCACTGCTGTTTACCCAGCTTTTGGCTAGAAGCTGGAGACGTAGTAGGCATTCAGTAAGTCACTACTGATAAAGGAATCAGTGAAGTTAAGCTTAATCCAAGAATGGGGTAGATGAAGTATTTGGGGGGAACAAATGAGATGTGGCTATCAATCGCTACCAGCGCCATGCAGTAGAGTTCCAAGTGTTTGTAACTGGCTGATTAAATAAAGCAGGAATGAAGTGTCACTTTTTATAAAAGCCCACTGTCTTGTGTGGCATGATGATGGAATAACTGTGAGTCCTTCCGAGAACACTGTGAGAAACTCAGCGGCCTGGAGTCACATGAGGGTGTATCTCCCATAGTTCTTGGCCCCAGGCTCAGGTTTGCAGAGCTAAGTGCTGCAGTTCAACGGCCAGCAGGTGGCAACAAATGGTTATGAAAGTGCAGGAGCAGCTGAACCCTCTGGGAAGGGTGACTTTCCAGCTGCAGTACCACCTGCTGTGTCCCAGGCCTGGTTTCTAGGAGACGCCCAGCAGGATCTTTCCCAGGAGGGGGGCTGCCCAGGATAATGGAGCAGAGTGTGTGTGTGTGTGTGTGTGTGTGTGTGTGTGTGTGTGTGTGTGTGCTGGAGCAGCGGCCTCCCCTTAGAAGAGTCCAGAAAGAGAGTGGAGCACATGCACAGGGCCCCAGCTCACCCCTAATACCACAACCAACAAAACAGTGGAGTCCAACCCTGCTTTTCCCCTGCACAGTTCCAGGTCCACAAACTTAGTGGCCAGATGAATCTCCCTGAAAACCCAGGCTTCTCCAGCCAAGAGTTTATCCAGTCACACCACTGACCTGCCTCGGCTGAGGCTTCTGTAAGCCTGAAATGCTCAGGCTCTTTTTATTCTGCTGTTTTCCGGCCAGCCTCTGTGCCATGAGGTCCAGTTTGACAGCTTTGTGGCAATTACTGGTCTTGTCACTGCTGGATTGCACAGGTGGCTTGGCCATGTCCAGCCGTCCTCTCTTTTTCCTTTGAAGCTGATGGGAGGGAGGAAATCACCATTTGTGGAGAAGTCTGTTATCTCCGTCTATTCTTGCAACTCAGTAGATCCACTCGACCTGTGCTGCGTCCACGGACACCGAGATCTGCAGTAGCAGAGCGGCTGACATGGGCATTGACGTTTCCAATCCCAAATATGGTGCTCTGTCTGTTGCTTTGTGGTTCAAATGATGCCAAAACCTGCTCCTTAGGTGGAGACCACCAGAGATACAGACGAGGGAAGGGGGCGAGGTGACCAAAGAGTTGTGCTTCATCCTTCCCTCCTTCGCTTCAGCAGGGACAACTGTGATGTACATCTTTTAAAAAAACTTAAGCCTTCCTTTTAGAAGTAGAAAATTAGTGGGATAGATGGTCTCCAGGGCACACTCTGACCTGGCCGAGTGGGGACAGCGTGTGTCTCTATGGTTATCAGACAACTCACAGCCAAGGCCTGGCCACTGCCACCCTACAATCCTTGATGAACTCAGGAAATGTTTCAGTGGTAAAATTCTCCTCTGGCTGGCTCCTTCTATTCCCTGGGACAGACACAAACCACGAAAAATGAGTCTGCTGTGAAATCTAAAGCATCCTCCCCGCCGCCCTTCTGCCCATGAAGAGTGGGTAGAACTTCTCTTCAGCAGGCAGAGTCTGGGCAGCAGCAGTCTGAAGTAAGCTAAAGAAGCTTGTGAGGCCAAATGGAATGACAAAGACCAGAGGCAGAGAGAGAAGAGGGCCACGTCCAGTGTTGGGGGGCTGAGAGAATTGCAAAGAGGAAGAAGAGGAGGAGATAGCAAAGGAGGAGGAGAGATAACCCACCAGAGGCCTGAGAGGAGAGAGGAGTCCAGCGGTTATCTCTAAGGAGCTTTGTTGGATATTTAAACACATTTTTACCTTTAGCATTTTCTCCAGAAATTGCTTTCAATTCTGTTTTTTCTGCAGGACTGGATTAGTGCCGAGACCAAACCGCGTAGGAGCCTGGGTTTGTGGAACTTACATAAGCAAGCCTAAGAAGTCAACGCCTTTCCATTTTGTCAGCTGCCTGAGTTTCTATTCTTAGAGGTGCTAACTGTTAAACATTGTTATTCACTTGTGTTCCCTAAATAACTTTTAATTAGTTTTAAATTGGACTAAAAATGTTCTACTCTTGACACTATGACAGGAATTATCAAAAATAAAATTAATGAAGAATTCATTTCAGAAAAGAGCACATGCTAATATTACAGTACTTTATCTCGGCAGAAATGCAGATAATTTGAGATGTTTAAGCTTGGTTTTTTAAAATTGCTTTCCTCAAAGGCAACAATTGCATTAGTAAAGAGGCCCCTTAAAATATGTTTTTACCCTTGTATGCATTTTTACAATGGAATTTTCCCTTTCTTGTCCAGTGGAATTAATTGCACTGGGACAAGAAATGCAATCAAATTAATTATGTACTTGGCCTTCAAACTGCGTGTGATCTGGATAATCACTATCTTCACTGCACGTTAGAAAGCCACGAGCAGTATCTGCTCCTCTAAAACACCGCTAAAGGTAAAAGTCTGTCAGGGCTCTCAGACTACCATAAAGCAGATACAATGTAAGAAACTTTAAATTATTGGAGTTTATTAGAGGGGTCACTACCCTCTTCTCCCCCTGTCCTTTGAGACAGTAGTGATAGTTGTCCACATGTCTGTGACAGCATGGTCCTAACAAAGACTTGCACATCCATTTGGCTGAAACATGGCCAAAATCTCAAAGAGCTAGGAATCTGGGGGACAGCCCACAGCATTAATCTCTTGGAGTAAAATCTAGCAAAGAAACAGAAAATTGATGAAGTGTTTCTGATACACAGTGAAACATACTTGTGAGGCCTCTGCATACGGTGGTGAGCTAAGCCTGCTCTTGTTTAGTCCTGAGGCCTGTGGACTAATAAAGGCACTGGCAGGTTCCTTAGATAAAGCTTACAGTGTTCTCAGTATCACCATCAACTGTGATACTGTTTGCACTGGCCTTTCCATAATTTTCTCAATAAGCTTAGCTAATTATAGATGAGGAGGATGGTCCTTGTATGTGAATGATGGAATCACTTCATGTTCTGTAGTTCAGTGGAAAAGAGGATAGATCTGCTTAAATATTTATGGCGCGGTCCCATATCTTTCTTAGACAGCCCTTCCAACCAATCTGAACATCAGTGACAGCTGCACAATCGTTTACCTAGATTTCACAAGATTGACTGGCCAAGACTGAATTGAATTAAGCACTATTTCACTAATCATACTAATTTATAATGCATTCGCATAGTGTATAGCCGTGATCAGTACTATTTAAAGTCCCTTCTGTGTGCCCTGACTTGATGCATTAGTGGTACTGGCTTAGTTTTGTCACAATTCTGGGCACATTAGCAATTTCCAGGCATGCAGGGTGAGATGTATGGAGCTGCTGGATAAACGTGGTGCATCTGTCTGGAACTTCAATTTTATTTGAAGAATTGGAGAAAAAATTAATCAATTTAACTATTTATTTAATATGCTTCCAATTCTTTAATTTTCTGTGAAGCAACCACAATTATGCATTAGCTATGTTATGACTAAACCCAAATGTTGATTAATACAATGATAGAACAACAACTTGTAAACCCAGAAGTATGTCTGCTTAGCTGCCAGCCAGAAACAAACCGGTGATACAGACCACAGGCTCCCAGGACACTTCCTGGGCGGTGTGGAACACAGCTCTGCCTGGCCTCCAGGTGAGGCAGCTGCAGGCTGCTCCCATCTCTCCTCAAAAGTCTTCTAACATTGGCCTGGAGGTTGAAGGACCACTCAAGAAAGAAAAGGAAGCCTCCAGTCCATGGAAACAGGACACGTCCTCATAGATAAGATCCTGAGAGGCACGGATGAGCCGAACATAGGCTTAGAGTCACCTAAGAACTTGGTTCCTAGCTCAGCTATGCCTGTCCTAGGCAGGAGGTCCATAAGTCATGAGAATACCTTCTGAGAGCAATACTATTGCTCTCTAGACCTGGCCACTGCCTGCTGCCGTGTCCCTGCCTCAACTGGAATCACCATTTACCCCCGCCTCAGGGTACCCTGTCTCCTTGGCCTGCACTCAGTGCTATGTCTTGGTCAGGTCCAGTTCTAACCCTGTGGAAGAGTTCCTGTCCTTGAACCTGGTCCAGGCTTTAAGTTCCTGTCCTATTTTTTTGATATGAAAATAAATACAAATGCAAAATTCACACGAATATTTAATGTACAAGACCTTAGGGGTTGGGGATGTAGCTCAGCGGCACAGTAGCTGCCTGGCAAATGCAAGGTCTTGAGTTTGATTCCTGGTACAAAAAACAAAGTAGAAGACCTTTAAGGAAAAGGACACTGTATGTGGCTCCTTGAAGCCCTTGCAGGACCACTTCCGGGTGCTTTCATTCCAATGTGCTGTTAGAGCGCCAACAGCAGGCCGGTTTGAGAAGTGAAACAGGGATGTCAGCAAGGGAAAGGATTCAGCCCAGCCAGAAGGTTCTCTTTCCAGCTGGAGACAGTGAGCTTTAGAGAGCTCAGATCCTTCTGCCATCAGAGAAACCCGTATGGTTCTAGGTGTGCGGTCTCCTGATGGGACTTCTCACAGTGCCTTCTGCCTTCCTCAGGCGGCAAAATGTCAAAGAAACCGTGGCTGTGCCATTTTTGGGCACACTGACCTTTTTCTCTGTTTTTCTGTAAAATGGCTTTCAGAAGTATGCAGTGTTGCTTTGTTGAAATTTAACTTTATAATGCTTGCTTCCTGTTTCAAGAAAGATAAAGGCAGTTGACTGGTGCTGGGAGTCCTGAGCTCAGAGAACAGGAGACAGATTCCAGGGCCTCCTCACCTTCATTGTGCTGACTCTTAAGTCCCAGTCAGGTAGGTTCCAGACCTAATAAGATTAATTCTAGATTAAGATGGAAGAGCCTGGTCCTGCTCAGAGTGCCCTGCAAACTGTCCTCTTACAAATGCCATTGCCTGCAGACTGAGCTTTGGCTTATGTTTCCTAGAGAGAATAATGCTTGGTAAATATAGGGCACTGCACGTCTGTGTTCATTTCCGAAGTCTGCATGGCATGTTACTGAAGGAGGACCTTGACACTTACTAGAACAGTCCCCTTCAGGACATATTCTCAGTGCCAAGCTCTGTGACAAGTGTCCCCACCCTGCCAGTTGCACCCTATCTGTGTATCTCTTTTCTGGCCTATACCAGAGTTCTCTCTTGGCCCATATATATGAATTTTGATGCTTTGCAGATGGAAATTCTTCCTTGTGATGGAGGCAGATCATCTGCCCTCTCCCATATGGGTTGGGAAGGATGAAGAAAGAGTCAGAGAACTAAGCTAAGAGAGTGAGAACAAGGGAATTGGGTTGGGTGGGTTAAAAGGGAGACCTGGGAAGCAGGTTTGGAGAAAAGAGGCTGTTGCCAGAATCCAGGGA
Source organism: Cavia porcellus (assembly GCF_034190915.1). Taxonomy (NCBI): domain Eukaryota; kingdom Metazoa; phylum Chordata; class Mammalia; order Rodentia; family Caviidae; genus Cavia; species Cavia porcellus. The sequence goes on from NW_026947495.1 coordinate 62,229,532, forward strand.
GCTTCCGAGGAGCTGTGTGGGCTGAATATTGCAGTCCTTGAAACCAGAACCAAGCCACTTCAAGAAGAGAGGCTAAAGGAAAACCTGTGTGTTGGCAAGGGACGCAGGGTCAGGGTCAGGGGAGACACGCAGGGGTGTGGCGGGAGAGGGGAAGCAAATTGGGATTAGAGAGAAAATTCAACAGGCCAGGTTATGCTGTGCCCTACAAGACCCATGACTATCACTGTGAGTCGTGGCTCTAAGTTTTCCTATACTATAATGAAGTAATTCTTCCCCTTGCACTGGAATGGAGTAAGTACAGACCCTTTCCTCTGTTCCTGCCATCTCCAAGGAGATGACCCAAGGTTCTCCTGTTTTGGGCATCAATTCTGGAATTTAAAAATTAATTTCATCCCCGAAAGTTGCTTGGTTTGTTCATGGTCTGCAGTGAGGTCCTCTGAGTGTGCCTTTGTGAAGCCAGTCTCGTCTGCAAAAAAGTGCTCTGGCAGGAGATCAATGGCGGCCCGAAGCTCTCCAGCTAATGATAAAATTTCACAGTGACGCATTCCCAGCATCACCCAGGAAGAACCCAGAATTAGCAATCTGGCTCTGGTTACCGCAGCGCGTGCCCCCACACAGGCTGTGCACCTCGTCTAAGCAGTGTCTCTGTCCTCGGCCGGCAGAAGGACTCGCGTGGCCTGGGGTGGGCAGATGGTGCCTGCCACAGCACACCCACGCCTCTTCTCTGTTACCCTGCAGGCTGCTTGCACAGCCCCCTCTGCGTCCTCTCCATACGCCTGGAGCCACAGCCCTGCCCCTTGCCTCAGTGACGATGCTGTGGTTTGCTTATTTTGACATATTCATCCCCAACACGCCAGAGATGAAAGGCAGGAAATGTGCAGTTCCAGTTCCCAGAGCAGGCGTGGCCAGACCACATGGCTTGACGTTTCTAGCAGAGGTCATGGGACCCTGAGGGCAGACACAGCATAGGCCATGAACTTAGGGCCAGGGCTGGGCTGACACAGCATCCATAGGCACTTCCCACCCCGGAGTGGAATCCCTGCTCACCAGGGACTGACCATAGCCTGCTCCAACTCACCCATCACTGCCCACATGGAACCCCACCTCCATCACTGCCACTGTGGCTCCCCACCACCCAGAGGGCCCTGCCTTAGAGCCCACTTCCTCTGGGCTACACCCGGGCAGCGGCCTGAGTGCTGCTGAGTGGTGACTGTGGACTGGCCCTGTCTTCCCAGTTCCCTCCAGGAAATGCCTCCGAGTCTTTAGGGTAGAGATTTGCAAACCCCCAGTGCTCTAAAGAAATCACAGAAGTTGACCTGCCCAAGACCCAAAGCCAGGGTTGGGGGAGGACAAGATCTTTGTTCCCCGAGTGACCGCCAGCCTTTCCTGCAGTCCCCAGCTAGCAAGATGATTCTTCTATAAACACACCATCTTTTTCATAAGACAGAAGTAAGTATCACTTCCAGCCACACTCAGGATGTTAAAACATGGGAAGAATGATTTGTTCTGGACCAGAAAAAGCCTGTGCTGGAAACTTTCCATCCCTCCTCCAGGTGTGTGCTGTGGAGCTAGGTCCTGGGGGCAGGAGGCTGGAACTGGCTTTGTAAGAGCCATTTCCGGGCGGGCTTTGGTGCAGTTAAAGCCGGGTGCCAATCATTAGGCTGCAGCGCAGACTTTTGTGTATTTCATTTCTGCAGGGCTGATTTTTTAGAGCAGTGCCAACACACCTGATCGCCTGCAGCTGTGCTCCCCGGGAAGCAGGCCACCTGGGAGTGCAGGAGAGCCAGCTCCGGGCACCAAGTTGAGCCCCGCCTCTTGTTCAACAGAAGCCACTAAAGACAGGTACTCAGGGACAATAATGTCCTTTTATGCCTTTGTCTGGGGCAGCTCATTAAGGTAGAAACGCCTCAGCACTGACAGGACAACCCCTTCCTGTGTGTTCCAGGAGAACATAATTGACTACAAAACCTCTTTTGATGTCATCATTGCCAGATACAAACCCAATTAGCAGCAGAGTTAACTCAGATCCATCCTGGGAACATGAAATACCACGTTCTACAGCTAGTCAAACCCGTGGAGAGATGACACATGTGGATGTCATGAGGAAGGTGGGTTCCAGGGCCCTCATGGGGCTGGGTGCTCCCAGAGCCCTCCCAACCCACTGATTTTACTCCTTTTGTGGGTGAATTACAAAAGCTTAAAGGATTAATAATCAGAAAAGCAGCTTCTGTCTGCTCAAGGCCTCTGGTCTAAGAGTATCACAGTTTCATTCTGAGGCTGGAGGTGTTCAAATGCAGTCACTGGGCTCTTCCCTTCAGTAGGGCCACCGAGGCCCTCCACAGCTTCATCCTGCAGAGTGGGGGGAGGTAAGAAGCCTCTTGTTTCTTGCTCCTTGTGACTGGTCTCCCACAGGCTGAGGCATCCTGGGTTCTTACTCTCTGCAAAACAGGAGCAAACAACTAATTTCAAGGACCAGAGAGATCTCTGGCCTACCCACCTCCGTTTAAATAATTAACATTGTCAAGCAGGTACTAAATGGCTGAGCAAAGAGAACACCCACACAAAAGCCAAGCACTGGTTTCTGATGTGTTGTTGTACAGTGACTATGGTGATCGGTTATCACTGCTGGAGAGGAGCCCTGTACCGTCTTTGAGGAAGAAAGGCCCCATTTAGAAGGAACCATCAAATAAGATCAATCAGAGCAGTCAGAAGATACACAGGAGGCTGGTTTGGGGGTTTCCCCTAACACTGAGCTTTATCCTTGGATAGGTCATCCTATCCAAGGGTGACCTTGCTTTAGAAGGCCTTTACTAGTGCCGGGGTAAGGAGGCAGGGCCCATGCTGAATCTTTTTATAAAAATTATTTTATTTTTTGCAGTGTTGGAAATTGAAGCCAAGACTCACACATGAGAACCTTTTAATTTGACAGGTGATGCATTTGTCTGTTCTGAGTGCAGAGGGTCTACTCTGGCCTTGAGGTGGCACAAAGCATTTGGAAAGAAGGAAGGCAGAAATCTCTGGAATCAGAGCCCAGGTTCCTAAGAAATTGGTTGAAACCATCCATTGTAAGCAGCAAAAATCAGCTCAGGCTGAGACAGGCAGAAAGGAGTGTGATGAATGGCCATGACACGGCTCAGAGCCCCAGAGAGGGTTGGAGAGTGAGTTGGGACAAACAGAAGCCTGAGGGTTGTGCCACAGCCAGGCCCCCACAGAGTCACATCAGAAGTTCCATCCTTCGGGGACTCTGTGGTGTCTGCTGTGGGTTGCAGGACCTTGTGGTTCTCTCTTGGTCACAAGGTCCACCCAGCACCCATCTGCCACAGTGGTCCCTCCTGCTGCTACCCCGTGGCTCTGGCAACCTAGCCCCATACTTGCCTGTGCCTGAGGCGAGGTGGAACCCTCGCCCCCACTGCACCCCACCCCAGTCTGAATCCTGCTGCTGGTCCTACAGCTTTCTAGAAGGGAAACATCTGTTAGCATTTTTATCTTCCATGGCTGTAATGCAGGTCGGACAAGGTGACACCCTTTGTCAGGTCTTCCTTTTCTGTCCCTCCGGCTGATATTTTACTTGGTGGACATCCAGTCCCTTCACTTCACGCCTCACTGTCCTATTCAGGCTACTGTGACCTGCAATTCTCCAAAGAGAGAGGGGAAGAGCTCGAGGGAGAGAGAGAATGAATCAGATGAGTCACTGCTCTGAAGAAAGTTTCAAAGAGCACAGGCCACAACTAAACAGGCCAAAGACAACGGCGGCCAGCGGCCAAGGCAAGGGGAGAGCTTGGCAAGTGCCAGGCACCTGTCAAAGCTCTGTCCCACACACGATCCCAGTCTCGTGGGGGTACAGAGCTGCTGGGGTGCAGGAGCCCGACCTTCAGCTGCAGTGTGGTGCGGTAGGAGCCGGGCAGAGTTCCTTCCCAGCAAGGTAGGCAGAAACGGAGTGGGTTGAAGAACACCAGGAGATTTTTGAAAAAAATTTAACAAGGCTTCTTTGTTTATCTTCTCTCTGGCTTCTGCAGCCGGTCTGCATGCAGTCGGGATAAATTCAGCCCAGGAGGAGAAGGCAGTGTTTCCTCCCCCTCTCTCCTCCCATTTTAGGGGAGAGGAGGAGGTGGCATGGGGGTAGAAAAAGATCTGGTGAACTCACCAGCTGGTGCTCAGCTGGGCTGAGCGGGCCCAGCAGCTCTGCACCCCCACAGAGCAGGCCCAGAGCAGGACTGCAGAGCCCCTCTGTTCTTGTTGCCTTCCCCCAGCTCCCTGGAGGTCAGGTTAGCTTCTGCCTGAGGAAGCAGGTGACCCCTTGTACTGTGTGACCCGGGCGCCCTCATTCCCCAGTGCTCCATGCAGGGCTCCTCTGTCCAGGCCAGGGGGAGTCAGGGTTTCAGGTACAGTGGTGCTGATGGAGGACCTGGTTAAATGTGTCCTGTCCTCCACTGTGGAAGAGCTCCATGCTTCACTCCACTGATCACCAGATTCCTGAGGGGGTGGGGGGGTCCTCAGGATGGCAGCTGGAGACATTCCGATGCCAGTGAGGGCAACTGGCAAGGGCGTGCCGTGGTGGGCACCATGGGTGTGAGGATCACATGAGGCTCTTGGGCAAGAAGTGGCACAAGATGAGGCTGGGATGAGTGAGGAATGAGAGCCTTGGTGTCACACAGGTGCGGCCTTGCGTCTCTAGCGCAGGAAGGTGGGACTCTGGGTGATGCTGGCGCAGGTGGTAGGGTGCAGAGGTCAGCTCTCCGTGGGGACTACGACCCCTTGAGCTGGCTCTGGGACAGGCTCTGCAGGTTCTTTCTCTCCCCTTACTCTGTACTGGGATTGAACCCAGAGCTGTGTGTACGTTGAGTGAGCACAGGACTAATGAGCCCCACCCCCACCCTACCTCAACAGCAAGCAGCTTTTAAATTTTTTCCTCTGTATTCTTTTTTCTTCTCTCTTTTTCTTCCTCCCTCCCCCTTTCCTTGTTCCCCTTCCCGTTTGAACTTTTGTTTCCCATTTCCCAATATCTTTTACACATTTTGGTCCTTATTACACTCTTGGTTTCTCACAACTGAGAAACAATGTGATATTTACATGTATGTCCAATTTCACTTAAGAGTATGGTCTCAAGATGCATCCATTTAGCTAGAAATGCTTCAAGTTTATCCTTATGGCAGAGCAGTGCTCCACTGTATAAAAACCCCACATCATTATTCATTCATCAGTTAATGGGCATTTGGGCTGTTTCCAAGATTCAGCCATTAAATTGTGCTGCTGTAAACATGGGTGTGCATATATCAATGTGGCACGATGATTTTAATTATTTTAGGAAGATACTAAGCAGGACAAATGTCCTAGTTTTTTGAGGAATCTCCACACTGATTTCCAGTGGTTCCACCAGGCTACACTCCTACCAGCAGTAGAGCAGGATTTCTTTTTCTCCACAGCCCCTCCAGCATTTGTTATTGGTTGATTTCTTGATAGTAGCCATTTTTTTCTGGAGTGAGATGGAATCTCAGTGTTGTTTTAATTTGCATCTCTTGAGTGGCCAGGGATGTTGAACATTTTTTCATGTTTTTGTCATTTCTATTTCTTCATCTGAGAACTTTCTGTTCACTTCAGATGCCCATTTTTGGGTTGGGTCTTTAAATTTGGGGGAATCTGATTTTTTTCTTAGTTCTTTATATATTCTAGATATTAGTCTTTTGTTTGAGGAACAGTTGGCAAAATTTTCTTGTCGCCTTGGGGGTTGTTTCTTCACTCTGTTAGTGGTTTTTATTGCTGTACAAAACTTTTTAATAAAATGAGATTCCACTTGTTGATTCTTTGTGATAGTTCCTGTGTGACTGGGGTTTTGTTCATAGTGTCTTTGCCTACACCAGTGTCTTCAAGAGTTCTACCTGTTGTATCTTTCAGCAAATGCAGTGTTTCTGTTTTAATATTAAGTCTTTGGGTCAAATTTTGATTTTATTTTAGTGCATGGTGAAAGATATGGATCTAATTTTAATCTTCAGCATGTGGAAAGCCAGTTTTTCCAGTATCATTTATTAAAGGGGCTCTTTCTTCCAGTGAGGGTTTTTGACCTCTTTGTCAAAGAGAAGGTGGCTTGTTGGAGACCACTGAAGCTAAATACACGTGCAGGGCTGTGGTGTGGCCTGGGCATGATTGAACTGACAATAAGGAGACACCTCAGGGTGCAAGATTCAGCCATTAAACCTGGAGACCTTCTGGATAGTTTTCCTTAATTAGCATCATCTGTTGCTTGGAGGGGTCCTTGAACTCCTCCCAAGATCCTGTTCAGGTATCCTCTATTGTCCACTCAACTCCTTGCTTGTCCTGATTAAATATGAGCTGCCTAGCGTCAGTGGGCCGGCCGGCTAGCAGAGTCAGGAGCTCTGCCCAGGATTTCACTCCTCCTGAGCCCTAAACACCATGCTGCTTGTCTCATTCCTTTAAGTCTTCACCGTGCACCCGTTTCGGGGTTTGGGGATCTAGGCACAGACCCCCACAGTGGCTGAGCGGGTTTGGAGTTATTTTTCCATCTTCTAATCTGTTCTGTTGATGTTTAGGTCTGGTTTTGTTTTGTTTTTGCCAGTATCATGCTGTTTTTATCACAGTAACTGTGGTATAATTTCAAGTCAGGGATTATGGTGCCCACGCCTTGCCTTTGTTGCCCAGAATTGCTTTTGCTATTCTAGGTCTCTTCTGGTTCCAAATAAATTTTAGGACAATTTTCTCTAATTCTGTGAGGTTTACTGTTAGTATTTTCATTGGGATTGAATTAAATCTATATAACAATTTTGAAAGTATGGCCATTTTCACTATATTGGTTCTTTCTACCCATGAGCATGGCATGTCTTTCCATTTTCTGATACTTTTGTCAGTCTCCTTTTCAGAGTACCAAAGTTTTCAATGACAGATCTCATTCATCGGATTGATTCCTAAGAATTTAATTTTTTTGGATGCTATTGTGAAAGGTATTGTGTACAGAAATGCTATTGTTTTTGGGGTGTTGACTTTATATCCAGCTACACTACTGAATTTAGTTATTGAATGTAGAAGACTGTTGGTGGAGTTTTTGGGTCTTTTATGTAGAGTATCACGTCCTCCACAAATAATGATAATTTACTTTTCCTTTCTTATCCTTATTCTTTTTTTTCCTCTTGCCTAAGTGCTTTGGCTAATGTTTCCAGAATTACATTGAACAAAAGTGGTGGTGGTAGAAATCCTTGACTTGTTCCTGATTTTAGTGTGAACGCTTTCAGTTTTTGTCCAGTTAGTATGTTGGCTATTGGTTTCTCATAGATGGCTTTTATCAAATTGAGAAAAAGACCTATTCCAATTTTCTGTAGGTTTTTTTTTTTTATCATGAATAAGTGTTGGGCCTCATCAAATGCTTTTTCTGCACTAATGAGATGATCATATGATTTTTGTCCTTGGCTCTATTAATATGGTGTATGACATTTATTGATTTGCATATGTTGGTCTATCCCTGCATTTCTGGGAATCCTACATTGTCATGGCTTGTGTTATTGTCTATTCCCTAAAGAATTTGTGTTAAACTTTGGCTCCAGGTCTTGTGTGGAGGTGAAGTACTTGATCTCAACTCTTGGCCCATCTGTGCTGTTTAGGTGGCTCCCAAGGGATTCTCTCATCTAGCCTGGGTGGCCTGCCTCCCAGTCTTGTTATGGAGTCTCTGATCATTGAGTCACGAGGCTGTGCTCTGAAGATGCCTGAGAAGGTGAGGTTTTGACTGCTAGGAGGGTCCCTTGAAGGGTGCATGGCCTGCCCACAGCCCTGGCACACTTGGAGATGCCTTAGCCTTGTTTCCTGAGGGCCTTTCCCAGTCCCCTGAGGAGGAAACCTTTTTACTTTTACTCTGTTCAGGAGAGAGCATAATTAGAAGTATCCATCCTCCAGTCTCTCTCCTCACTAAACATCTCTAAATTCCACTAAAAACACCACTAAATCCCTTGATATCTGAGAGACCAGCTCCAGGGCACCCCTCAGGTACCAAAGTCTGCTGATATGCAAGTCCTCTTATAGAATGGTGTATTATTTGTGTGTAACTACACATTTACTCTTGTATTCTTTAAATAATCTCTAGTTTCCTCATGATACCTAATGAAATGTAAGTGCTATATAAATAGTTGTTACAGAGGATTGTTGAGAGGATAATATGTACTTGTTACAGACACTGCCATTGTAGCCTAACTGTATCACTGATGAATGATACTTAAGGAGAACTGTGCTCAAGCCAAGAGTGCAGGAGACAGATACAGGATCCGTAGAATGGGTAGGCTGCAGCTTGTTTGTCTACATATGATTTCATTCACATGGATTCCACGTGGTGCTTTGTAAGTAGAAAATTCAAGGTTGGCTGTTTGGAAACTTCTAGAATCCCCTCCCCCACACTCTCAATCCACAGTTGACTGAACCATGGATATGGATATCTGAGGAGTGGGGGTTCCTGGGCTCATGTCCGAGGGGGAGGCCTCTGCAAGTGGAGGGCAGGGCTCAGTTGGAATGCTTGGGCTGAGTCGCCATGTCCTCAGCCTGGAATGGCTGCACCCCTTGAGTGTACACTGAGCTGCTGACGTCGTCTGGGAGGCCAGCCGCACTGAGGGTTGTCAATGTCTTTTATTGCCCTGATGATGAAATACTAATTACAGTGTCACTTGCTGTTTAAGTTATCGCCATTGATGCCTTGTGTGCAGCTGGAAGCACACAGGTTTACGCACTGCCTGTCACTATGATGGGGGTCAGCGTGGGCACTGCCTCGGAGCCAGCACGCCATGGAATGGAACTGTGAGGTGGAATAAACCTCTCCTTCAAGGTGTGGGTATTGGGTATTTGGCCAAGTAAGGGAAAGTGACTAAGACAGTTGCCACAATAAAATAATGCAGATAGAGTGGTTTAAGCAGTAGATGTTTATTTTCTCCCACTCAGGGAAGCTGAGATCTGAGGGCTGGCAGGGTTGGCTTCTGGTGAGGGCTCCCTTCCTGGCTTGTAGATGGTGCCTTCACACTGTGTCCTCACATGGCCTTTCCTCTGAGCAAAAGAGGAGAAATGCCAGGCTCTGGTGTCCTCTAGTAAAGATACTGGTTGGTCCTATTGCATTAGGGGCCTGTGACTTCATTTCACCTAAATTACTTCATTAAAGGCCCTACCTTCAAGTATAGCACACACTTCAGTCTGCATCCTATGTGCGCACGCTTGTATTTAGATATGATAATAGTACTCTGCCAGCAGTAGAATTGAAAGAAAATTTTGTCTCTGTAGTCCAGTTTTCTACATTCAGAACATCTTACTGCGGTAATTAAAGGAAGAAAGCAAGAAGTATTAGTTTTTAAAGAGAAGAAATAAGTTATTTTAAAATGACACATATAGTAGGAATTTTCTGGAATTGTGTCTATAACCTATAGATCCACCCACCCATCCGTCTATCTATCCAATCTGCCTCTCCTTCCCTCCGTCTGTATTTTCACAGAGAAATCTAGAATGATGTTAACCACGTTTGTGATGGTTGTTTCTAGGTGGTGAAATTTGAAAGAGGGTTTGTCTTTCTTTGTTGTATGGCTGGAAATTTAGAAGAAGGGATGTGACTCTTTTCTAAGGGAAGATATGGGTGAATTTTGTATTTGTTCCCGTGCTTGATTCGGGTACAGCAATCGGTCTAGCACAGCCTCTGTGCTCTGCACAGCCGAGGCCATTCCGGAGCAGCAGCAGTGAGCCGTCCCAGCTGGCAGGGCCAAGGCAGCTCTGACCAGGCCACTCAGTTGTGCAGCTCCGCAGGGAGCAGGGAGAGTGCACAGGGGGCACCTGGGCTCCACTGAACCTCACAGTCATGGTGTCCTGAGCCTTTGATGTATGCTTTATGACCCGCTGGCCGGTCATAGCTGGAAATCACAGTTCTGCAGCCTGCCCCTAGATCCTCCCTGCCTGGTCACCCTGAAACTGGGACAGACGCTGCTGTGGAAGGATCTCCTTGGGGCTGGAAGGTTACCTTTGTTGCAGAGCAGGGTGTAGTAGGGTGACAATGACACATTGATTAGGGAGCAGGCTGACAGTCACTAGGGGAGTGAGGATATAGTCCTACTTGTAGGCCTGCACTTGATACCTGGAGCTGTGCCAAGGTGATGAAGAGGGAGTGTTTCTCCTAACAGCCCCAAAGCGGAAGCAACCCCCGCCCATCAACATTCAGAGCTGCGCATGCTCAGTGAGTTGCACAGAGCCTTCCTGTGGCGCGCTGCTAATCTGCAGGGACGAACTTCCTGCAGAGGCTGGCTCAGTGACAGGGATATCACTCACAGAGGGCTGAGTGAACAAAGCAGATTCAAAAAGAATATAAGCAGCATTATTTTATTCATGCGAAATGAAAAAATGAGCAACACGAAACCACATTTTTGGGTTGCATGCAAAAGTTGCAAAGGAAAACAATCAAGAAAAAAAAATTGAGACTAGGACTCCTCCGTGGGGGGAGGGAGGAATCAGAGGGCCCAGGTTTCCCAGGGTGGATGGGGAGTCCTGGCTGCTCAGCAGGGTTCTGCTTCTTAACCTGCTGATGGTGGCAAGGATGCTTGCTTTACGGTGATTCTTTAAGCTCTTTACTTTCTTTCTTCCTTTCTTTCTATGTTGTGACTTGAACCCAGGGCCCTACACACTCTAGGCAGGTCCTTCTACCACTGAGCTATAGCCCCAGTCCTTGTGAATTAGGGTATTATATCCACAATAAAAAATACTGGCGGGGAGACAAGCAAACTGTAGCAGTGGCATGCTGTAGAATGGCCCCTTCTTCTCCTTGGAGGCTTCCTTGACTTCAGGTATCTCAAGCTGAGTCATATTTCAGTGTGCTCTTCTGTAGCAGGTTCTGTGATTTTAGTCTTGTGCCGCATTGTGTGTGTACACACATTTGTGGGAACTGCCACCAAGAAGATACAACTTGGAAGTAACAGAATAAACCAGTGTCATACCAGCATCCCGGGAGGCTGAGGCAGGAGGATCACAAGATGCCAGGCAAGGCAACTTGCAGTGTAGGAAGATACTGTCCACCTCTCCTTGCCCACGAAGTCAAAGATGTAGTTTAGTGTAAAGACCCTGAATGCAATCCCTGGTTCTACCAAAACCAACCAACCAGAAAACACAGGACTCGGCAGTTGACTTCTGTGGCCCTGGCAGTGGTGAGGAGGAACTCAGTGGAGGCCCTGGGGTCCGGATCAGCCTCTGCTGGTCCTGGGGTGCCCCAACTGAAGAGAATATGACCAAATCCTCATGAGTCAGCAGAAGGCAATGATTACCGGGTCCTCGGGGTGGCTTGAGGAGGACTGGAAGACCAGGAGGATGGGTTGGCCTCCCCTAGTTGTGATCGTATAGATCTTTCAGTCAATCAATTATTAATCATTTCAGTGCTATCCCCAGATATGCTCTATCTAAGCAAGTCATGAGAAGGAAGTTGAGCCAAGAAGACACACAGCTCTCTTGACATGAGAATATTATAAAAAGATATAATTCTGCTCATTGCCAATTCCGTTAGGAAATAATCCTTACCTACTCCAAGAAACACATTAATCACAAGCCCAGGGGAACTTGTTGGGGCAAGTTTGGCAACTCTTTCAAAAGTTAAGCATAGAATTACCATTTGACTCATGTATCCAAGAGAGTAGAAAGCAGGGACTCGGAGACTGTACCGCCCCTGTGCATAGGGCCAGCAGCGGTGACAGCAGCCCGAATCTGGAAGCAACACGAATGTCAGTTAACAGATTTATGAATAGCCAAGATGTGGCAAATTCATACACTATTGTTTATTCTCAAAATAGTGAAGTAGTCACCCATGCTGCAATGTGGACAAATCAAACACGTGAAATAAGCCTGACACCAAAGGACAGGAATGAGTCCACTCATATTCCTAGACGGGGCGACTTCATAGAGACCCAGGTGTAATCGGGCTGAGGGGGAAGAGGTGTTGTTTAATGGACAGATTGGACTTGGCATGATGAAAGGTTCTGGACACGGTGGTGGCGACACATCGTTGGTTGCCCAATTGTGAATGCATTTAACACTACTGAATTGTACACTGAAGGATGATTGAAGTGCTATTTTGTATGTGTGTGTGTTTTGCACACCTCCCTACACACACACTCACATCTACAGAGGCTCAAGACATTGGTCCTGCACAGGGAAATAGAACAGGGAGGCCGGGGCGGTGGTGATCTGCTGGAAAGCAGGAGGACTAGAAAGTAAGGCACACTTTTCTTGCAGAAGAGGTTAAAGGCAAAGGAGAGAGCACTGTCCTGGGTGGGTCTCTGGTGGCCCTGGCCTGTCCCTGGCACTTATGCTGGCACTTATGGTCATTCCTGGCAATGTGACGGTTGCCTAAATGCCTGGGGCAGGGGAGGAACCGAGGCACTTCTGGAAAAATAGCACTGTCTCTCTTTCCTACACTCACCCTGAAACAAATGCTGAACCCAGCCACCCTCCAAAGAGCTGTTCCCTGGAAAATTACCTTTTGTAGCTTTTAAAAATGTATGAATCCACTCTGTAGGCCTCTTGAAAAAGAAAAGGAATTTAAATGCTCAAAGATGGTGCAGTATGTTTACGTGTACATAATGGAAAATTTGCTTCTCAAACAGCTTGAGCAGGAAACCTCTCATCCCCATGGCAACCAGATTCCACTGCCACCAGCCACATGTCCCTGCCAGGTCACCCATCCCTTAGTGAGCCTCAGCTCCCAGCAGCACATGAGGACAGAGCCCACTATGGCAAAGTGGCCTGGGCTGGCACCAGGACTGGCAGGCTGCCGGCTCTGCTCTGGTGTGTGAGGGCCATGCCCAGCGATTATGTAACCTAGAGCAGGGTGCAACTCCTTGAGAGTCCCTGAGACTCAGCCAAGCCATTGTCCTGTGGAACAGCCCCTACTGAGGTTCAGAGCAGGGGGAGGAGTGGATGGGATTCAAAACAGTCACCTGTTGCTGGCCAGAAAATCAGCCCCTTGGTAAATCCGAGGACTGCTGAGCTCTGCGTCCAGTTAAAGTCCCGCTGCTGATTAGATCCTCAGTGCATCCCTCCCTGCAGCAGGCTTCACAGCGCTGGGGCTTCCCTCATCTCCTGTCCAGCTCTCCAGACATGGCCTTTCTTCCTATGTGTGCTCAGCAGCAGTTTCAAACAGTACTTTGGAACATGCGGCCAAGGACAAGGTCACCTGTCCTTGTCATCAGGTCCCTGCTGAGCTTCCCAGCCATCATTCCAGTGCTGACCACAGAAAGACTCTGGGGGTCCTGGGTACAAAGGTGCACTCAGGGTTTGGCGTGGTGGGGTCCCCAGTCCTGTCTGGTTCCCCAGGTTCTCTCATCTCCTCTGCAATGCAGTGCTTATGGCCAGCAAGCTTGGTTTCCATTCCTAACCCTCTGCCTTTGCCCATGAAGTTGTCAAATGCCATTGGCATGTGGAGTACTGACTGAGCATGTGTGGCCTTTGGATTAGCCCTGATTGGACCAGGCTTTCCAGACTGCAAGCAAAACATGCCAGGAAGAAAGGACCACTGATGTCATTTGAGCAGGTCTGGGGTGGCCAGGAGGGGGTGCCCTTGCCAGCAGCCTGTGCTTGTCTGCACCTTAGGCTAAGACTGAGAAGACCTGCCCTCCTGGCCACCTCCAAGGCTCCTCAACTCCCCACTGCAAAGTGACGCAAAGGGCCTTCAACATTTATTCCTTGTGAGAAATCCTCACCTCCCCCCGGGACAACCTCCACTAACTGTTTGCTGTTCCCCATCCATCGTGAGCTTGGAAGAAGAAAGAGGACCAGTTCATGGCTTTAAGCAGCAAATTTTGCCATAACCTGTGCTCAGTTCAATAGATCTGAAACAGCGTGGGTTTTACAACATGAAAAGACTTTGACTTCCTCTGCGGCTGGAGAGCTGTGACAGGGACCTGCAGCAAGCAGCTGTAGTGGGACCGAGAGGAGCGGGGTAGGGAGAGATTGGGAACGAGAAGTGGGGTCTCCACGAACCCACACCTGAGGGCCTTTGAAACGCCTTTTATGTAATGCCTGTCTCCTTTCCTCCTTTCCAAGTGGCGTTACAGTGATAAATCTGCTCCCGTTTGCTCAGCGTTATCTTGCTACATCCAGTCACAGCTGTAAGGATTCAAGTCTGTCTCCATAGATGTTTCTCTCAATATCAATGTTAATGTTAATGGTGATGTGTAAGGAGCCAGCCTATGAGTTTTGTGTGTGCTAGGGGACGAAAGAGGATGAAAAACAAAGAGACACAGAATTAGGTTAAAATGTGGGGGGAGGGGACTCTTGTCTTCCTTAGACAAAGAGCCCCGAGTGACTGGTGCACTCTGCCTTTATTCACTCAGATATGGGAAAAACCAGTTAGAGTATTGCAAGATTCATCTGCCTCCTACCATCGGTGGTGCACGTCCAGGCAAACAGCAGCATCGCAGCTGTACAAACGCCCTAGAGCCTGCAGGGCGTCTGTGTGCTTCAGGCTGCCTTCTCCCGAGGCTCACAGAGGAGGCCAGTTAGTCTCGGTCTGCCTATCTGGTCTCCCACAGTGATTCTTTCTTTCCTTCTCCTCCTTTTCTCCTTTTCTTCTCCTCCTCCTTCCCCTCTCTTTCCTCTGCCTCCTCCTCCTCCTTTGGCATTTTGAGACAAGGTTCTACTGTGCAGTTCAGGCTGTCTTGAACTCAATGTATAGCCCAGACTGGCCTCAAACTCACAGTGATCCTTGTGCCTCAGCCTCCTGAGTGCTGGGATTATAGGTGTGCGACACCATGCCTGCAGTGATTAATTCTTGATGAGAATGTAATCAAGGAACACACCTGCAGCAGGAACTACCTTGCTTTGTGAAGTCAACCTTCTGTTTGCTTGGACACAGACACAGTGCCGGATCCGGGAGTCTTGATCCTTTCGTACTGTTTTCTCCAGACCTAATCCAATACCGGGGGGCTTGCCAGTGAAAAGGCTTGAGTGAGCTGTCCTATCTGGGATGGCGGTGAAGAGAGGTTCCGGGTGATTTCCTCTGGTCTCCCAGCTTCACTTCAGGGCTCCAGTGAGCGCTGATCCTTGCAGTGCCCGGGGCAGGCAGTGGGAGGGCAGCCCACGCAGCTGTGGGAATCAGCCTGTGTGGGCAGAGGCTTTTATGAGTATGCAGATGCACACCATTTACAACCCGAGTCTTTGGAGGCTAAGGCAGGAGGATCATGAGTAGTTTGAGGTTGGACTACATAGCAAGACCCCATCTCAAAAATATGAACTAAGAGTAACCCCTGATTTTAATTCAGAAATTTCCAGAAGCTTTATTATGCTAACAGGAGTATACGTCTCATAAATTGGCATTGGTATATAGAATGTTCCAAGTTTATTTGACTACAAGGCTCTTCACCCTTGAAATAACTGTTGGGCTCCCCAATATCTTATCAGATTACCTACCTAATAAAGAACAGTAAATTAGAAATCAAGGCAGTAAGGGCTACAGGCACAGCATCTAAGCTGTGTCTTGGGATGGGAGGTCAGGGAGGATTGGGTGGGTTTCCAGCAGGCTAAGGGTTCAAGCAGGCTAAGACGCATCTCTCAAAGAAGAGAAACCGTGACTTGAAACCAGAGAAAGTGGCAGGGAGTCCAAGGGCTTTTTGAGCAGCTTTGTGCTAAGGAGCTCTGTGCGAGGGAGCTGCGTCAGGCAAACCGATCTGCAGGAAGCTGCTAAGGCAGAAGCAGACGTCCACAGTGTCACCTTTCCCGGCAAAGGTCTCCTGGTTCTGTGGCCTCAGGTGCAGGCTGTCTGTGCAGGGTGCGCCCCTTCCTGTCCCTGAAGCACCAGCAATAAGATCAGGAGGAGAAAGAGCAGAAACTCCTGAGGCGCTCAGACAGGGGAGCCGTGCTCAGTGTGTACAGCCAGACCACTGCGGCTTAGTACCCTCTTCACAGGGAAGAAGGAAATATTGGAGGGCCACAGGCAATCTTAAAGGCACAGTCAGTGCTGGTCAGGGGACTGAGTAGGGGGGAGGCAAAGCACCTGGAGAATGATTCTCTTTGGAACTGGAAGGAGCTGGGAGACGGACATCTTCTTGTGATAAAGTTGGGCCAAGTGTGGTCACATTCCAAAATCAGCTTTCCTGGGACAGAGAGTGAGATTGCAGGGTGCAGGTGGAAGGTTGCTGTGTTCTCTTTAGCTGGGCTAAGGGAAGATGGAGGATAAATCAGAATTTGGAGGAGGCCTCTCCTTGAGCTTGGGGGAGAAATAAGAAAATGTCAGCTTATGAGACATGTCCAAGTGTCAGATTATTTTTCTTTTTGCTTCTCTTCCTCTTCGGCTATTCTTTCTCCAGGCCCTATCTGAGCTATATTCCACCCCATACCACCCTTTTTAAAGAAAAGATCTTGTTAAATTGCTCAGGCAGGTCTTGACTTTGTGATCCTCCTGCTTCAGCTTTCCAGAGTGCTAGGATTCCAGAGATCACAGGCGTGAGCCACTACACCTCGGCTGGTGGGATGGAGGGGCATTGTTTTCTGAGCCCCAACGTCATAGTTCTCAGGACAAAATCCTTCTTGGGAAATACAAATCTTCCTTGCAGTTATTGTTTCTAGAGGAGAAAGAGCAGAAACTCCTGAAGCACATTGGCATATAGAATTTGGCATTGGTATATAGAATTTCCCAAGTTTATTTGACTTGGTCCTTGAGTTTTGTGTTGGGCCACCGAGGTCCTTGAGTTTTGTGCCTATTGCATGTAAATGTCTCTCAGTGGTTGCTAAGGAGTCTTAGTCTAATTAAGGATTTTAATTAGTAGGTGTTCATTTGACTCATTCTTTGCGACTTTTATAAAATTTGATTTTATCAATCATTTCCTTTTCCTAATTTAAAGTCTACTTTAGGCTATGCAAACTGCAAAGTTTAGAATACAAGTTGAATAAGAATGGGTTGAGGACTGAGACAGACTTAGATCAGAAACTGGGAGGAAACTGAAGGTGAGCAGAGCCCGCTGAAGCGGCTTTATTCGCTTATTCTCTGAGCTGTTGCTGCTGTGGTCTTTGGGACCTGCAGACACCATACCCCTCCCGAGGGACTAATTCCAGGGGGAGCCAAAGCCTCGCCTGCCCCAGCTCCCCTGTCCAGCAAAGGTCACACCCCAAGCCTACATCCCCCTGCCCTGTGTCTCCTCAGGGCCAAATAGTGACAAATTCTTGGAGCCACCCCAGGCTTCCTAGTTTAGAAATCCTGGAATGGGGTCCAGCAAATGGCTCTGTCAAGGTCTCTAGGTAGTGAAGATGGAAAGGTCTCAGAACCTTTGCAGTGGCCTAAACAAGGTGGAGCTGGAGACACAGACAGCCTGAGGCCTGGAGCCTGGCTAGGATTGCTGTCTCCCTGCTGGATCTCCGTGGCTGCTTCTCTCCAAGAAAGATCCCTGGTGCTGATGTACTTGACCTTGACCTTTATATATCACTCTCATGGCCTTTCTACTGTGGCTTAAATACAACTTAAAAAAAAAAAGTAAGCAAGGCTGGGGATGTGGCTCAGTGGTACAGCACCTGCCTGGCATGTACAAGGCCCTGGGTTCAATCCCCAGGACCATAACACAAAACAGAAACAACAAATTATTTCTCTCACGTATTTTCTTTGGTAAGAATAACAACTGTCTTAACCCATGAAGTTTATTAAAGTCTAAGTTGTTTTAAGTCTTTAATAGTCTTTTGAAATTTCCTAAATTTGAGGAAATGGAGAACTCTGAGAGAATAAATTGCAGTTTTAGACCCGCCTGTGGCCATTTAGCACAAAATAATGAATTAACCAGTAAAAAGATTCAATGTAGACAAGGAGACATTTTCTTATTGTCAGAACCAAAGATCCCAGTTCTATTTAGTAGGTGAGACAACTGAAAAAGATTTACAAAGTTTTAATCTTCAGATATTTTCCTTCTACTCTTTCTTCTGACGGTTGTGATAATGCATAATTCAAGACAATTTCTTTAAACTGCATAATAACCTAGAAATCACCAAGTAACTCGGTCAACTTTCTTATACATGTTTGGGAAAGTAGCAGTGGCTTATTTCTGTAATTAGAATAATAGTTTTATAGTTATGATAATTTTTATAGCTCATATTATTAGTGGTTGTTGGGGAAATATATATTAATATTAGTAATAGGTAGCAAAAACCACCTAAGCCCCTGAGTTCTATCCCCAGCACCTTAAATACAGTCTTAGAAAACTGTCTGTACCCAAATATCCGGCCAGCGCTTGGTTCTTCGCATGGGCAGTCCTAGGGGTTTGATTGACCAGTACCCATGCACACATCGGAATACACCAAACCGCCCAAGGCTGCTCTAATGGTAGCCAAAAGGTTTACATGTTAGAAACATTCCAATTTTATGGCATTCTACCTCCGAAGTCCCTTTTATGGTCACTTCTTTCACTGTGTCATTTTACAGACATCAATTCCTCAGCCGTTTCATATTTTACCACGCTGGCATGGGCAGCCGCATGATTTTGCCCTCGAAGTGGACAAACAGCCCCAGACTCCAAGCTTCAGGGTGCTGGTGTTTCTGCTACAGTGCAATCGTAAGTGTGTCCAAGAGCAATAAAATGCCTGTGCTGCCCAGGGTCACAGAGCTCCCAAAACTGGACTAGCCACATGGTGCTTCCATCTCTTATTGGGGTTTTATGCTATTTGGTTGAATAAGCAATAAAGAAAAAATATTTACATTACAAAATACATTACGACTGGAAGGCTGCATTAAAATACAATATTCAGCAAAGAACAATAAAACTTATGAATCAGGATTTTCCTCACAATATGTAGCAATGAATCATAATTTTCTTAGCTTAGCTTGGTCTTAATGTATGTATCAGCCGAGTCAAGATCCATGTGTGGTAAACAGGCCTAGTGAAATATAAATACCTTAAAACTTACTGAAGCATTTGCTGAGGTCCTAGGGACCGTAAGGCAGAAGAGCATCCCAACAAATGTTTGATAGCTTTTATTGATAACACTGCAGAAGGGCTGGTGCTTTAACTGAATATCTTGATTATATAAAACCAAGGGGAAATATATATTAATATATATATTAATTGATTATATAAAACCAAGGGGAAGCAGCAGCTTTAGTTTTTTTACTCATCACTGTTTGGGACTGTGAAGGTTCTCCGAGTCTGTTTTTAATGAATGAGGAGTGTGTCTAAGGGCAGGAGTATAATTTAGAGGTCCTCATTGGCTTTGTTTTGGGTTCCAGAACTCCATAAAATAGGTAAGCATTTGCATGGGGGGAGCAGAGGAGTTTGGTTTTATAGACAAAAAAGGGCTGAAGTAGAAAGAAAACCCAAAAGTAGACTGGCCATTTAAAAGTTACCTTTCTCATAAAGTAGAGGCAGGGAGAGAATACGATAGGCAAATAACTGGTTAACATCAGGTTACTTCAGGACGACTTTTTTCCTGTAAGAGTTAAGACATCGTGAACTTTATTACCATGCCAATTACAACTGATCTTTTTGGGAAATTTGTCTACTGAAGCACAAATCCTGATTTTTTAGAAATTCAGATACAGCTTAATTTTAGCTTGGTGAGGTGGAATGTTAGCATCAAAATGGCTGTTTTGATTTTTAGCTTGTTCTTTAGGGCCAGTGCAGGAGCTTTGTCCAAAAGAGTGGCCTCTTATAATTTTTATTTAATGATTGGGTATTCATATTCACAACACTCTGACACAAAAAGTGTGGGCCTTTTCTACAAATTCTCCAACTATAGGATGGCACCTGGGTGTTCCACAACTTGGTTCAGTTCTGATACCACCTAACTAGGGTTGATGACAGACCCGGCAAGTTAAAGGCCTCACCCTCTGCTGATGTCAGTTATAAGTCCCTGGGAACCACCCACACTCCTGACTGGGAAGCTATAAACCACGGGTTCCTACAAACGCTCCTTGGGCTTGATAACCTGCTAGAATGGTCTGTAGACTCAGGAGAAAACTTGTGTGTATCAGCTGATTACAAAGGGGACAGCTCAGGAACAGCCACATAGAAGAGAGGCATTAGGGCGGGGTGGGGAAGGGTGCAGGGCTTTCACCACATTCACTCTCAGGGAAGTTTATTAAATCTAATTATTCAAGAGCTTTTACAGAGCTTAATGTCCGGGCTGCCCTCCTCTTCCGAAGGTCAGTGACTGTGGCTGTAAATTCCTACCAGCCATCGCCAATCGCTTGGCTTTTCCGATGAGTGGCCTCCGAGTCTGCCGAGAGCCTCACCCCATGTCTCTTCAGTGTGATCAGAGGAGCTCATTAGGAAAAACAAAAGATGCTCCCTTCACTCAGGAAATTCCAGGCATTTTAGAAGCTCTATGCCAGGAACTGGGGACAAAGACCAAATATATTTTTTATTACACAAGTATTCCCTTATCTGATATTTTACTTTAAGAGATTTTCGTTTCTGAAAATATCCAGTGGAAAATTCTGGGAAAAACAATCATTAAGCTTGATTTGTGCACCCACCAGAGCAGCCTGATGACAGCTGCCAAAGTTCTGCTCCATCTCAGCACTGAACCCTTCCTTTCCCTCAGATACCCACCCTGTCCTGGGCATTCTGCCCTAAGCAAGTCACCTGGTTCGTAGTTATCAGATGGATCACTATGGTACTGCAGTGCTTGCTTCTAGGAGATTTATTTTACTTAATGGTGGCCCCCAAAGGGCAAGATTAGTGATACTGGCACTTCAGATGTGCAAAAAGAAGCCACAAGAAGCCAAAAGGAAAACTTCTCAACTTCAAGCAAGGAAATCATGATGCTGAGGTTGCTGAGATGTAGGGTAAGAACAAATATTCTATCTATGAAACTGTGAGGAAGGAAAAAGAAATTTGTGCTAATTTTGCGGTAGCACCTCAAACTGCAAACGGTAAAGCCACAGAAATGTAGTAAGTGCTAAGATGAAAACACACTCAATTTGCGTATGTGGCTATGCATGTGTTGGCAAAAGCAGGGGACCAGGAGTGATTGTTATGCTGAGGCTTCAGGTATCTACTGGATTTCCTGGGCTGTGTCCTGTGGGTTAGGGTGAGAGTCACAGTCCACCGGGACATAGAGCAGTTAGGCTGAGACTGTCCTTGTAGAATGAGTGTCTGCCACAAGTGGGATTGATCAAAATGAAGGCAGTGAGCCAGGACATGATGGGACTGCTGGCCTCACCTTGTGAAGAGAAATGAGAGACCAGTGAGTCTACAGCTGAAAATGTCCGTGTCCCTGAAGCATGCCATGCTGTCCCAGTCCAGACAGCACACATTCCCCAGAGGACGGGTTACGCATGCTTCTGATGCTTCCAAATACACTCCTTGGCTCCACTGAAGCCATTTCATTTTTATCTGCTTTCTTTATTGGTTGAAGAAATGTTTAAGATCAGAGTACCAAATGGAATTGTGAACTCATTCAAATGGAATTGCAGACAGCAAATCCACCTGTCCCT
Source organism: Cavia porcellus (assembly GCF_034190915.1). Classification (NCBI taxonomy): domain Eukaryota; kingdom Metazoa; phylum Chordata; class Mammalia; order Rodentia; family Caviidae; genus Cavia; species Cavia porcellus. The sequence goes on from NW_026947495.1 coordinate 62,250,944, forward strand.
TGGCTTTCTGCTGATATCTAGTGCTGAGGCCCACAGGGGCAATGAGAAAAAGTGCAGAATTAAGCATGGTTGAGCTGAATTGACCCAGTAAGTTTCCTGAGAATGGGAACTGTTCTTGTTCCAAGTCCCAGCATGGTGGCTGGTGTAAGCTGAGTAGGGCAGATGCTGCGAGGGATCTTTGTAAGTTAGAGGCTGACAGATCCTGGGCAATGTTGTGCTCTCTGATGGTTAATCTTGACTGTCAAGTTGGCTGGATTGATAAACACCTAGGAATTTAGGAAAGTACATTTCTAGATGTGTCTAGAAGGAACAGTGAATGGACGGTGGTGACGCAACCTGAAGGTGGCCAGTGCTGTCCAGTAGGAGGAGGGAGCCTGCCTGCAAGCACAGGCTCATGCTGTCTTTCCACCTGCTGGTGGCCGTGATGTAAGCTGTTGTCCACTACCATGTCCTACCTCCATGTGTTTCTGCCACACCAGAGGCTCAAAGGCAATGGAGAAGCTACCCATGGACTGACACCTCCAAAGCCATGAGCCAAAATAAACCTATCTTCCTCCACGTTGCTTTTCTGAGGCCCTTCTTAGCCTTTTCTGTGTTACTGCAATGTATGCCAGTCAAGTCAGAGTGGCCCATTTTGGAAGTGCGGTATGTGATGCGTGTAAGGAACACTGCTGCTTCAGCTCCTGATGGAAATGCCTCAGTGTGACACAAGATAGATGCGAACACCATACAGTGATACAGCAAGTTATAAAATCACTGCAAAGATTTCCCTAAGAAGCTAGTTTCCCAATGACCAAACTGTACCATTGGGAGAAGAGATTTCAGCACTCTGATTTTCCAGTGTACATTTTAGAAAAACTTCACTTTTCGAGCAGACTTGTCGATAATACCTATTAGGCTTTGGGGTAATAAAATGGTGATTGGAAGCTAGGGACGCGGCTAAGTAGTAGAGATCCTGCCTACTGCACGCCAGGCCCTGGTTTCAGTACTCATTCACACACATGGACCTACCTTTAAAATCACTGGGCAGGGGCTGGGGATTTAGCTCAACAGCATAAGCACCTGCCTTGCAAGCAGGCAGTCATGGGTTTGATCCCCGGTACCAATGAAAAGGAAAAAGACAAAAAAAAAAAAAAAAAAAAAAAATCACTGGGCAGCTAATGAGAACCGATCCCTAAGAAGCAGAAAGGCCTGGCATGTGGCTTAGTGTTAGTGCCCAGGCTTAGTCCCAGTACTACATAAATAAAAACAAAATACCCACAAAAACCAGAACCAAGAAAATGCTAGTCCTAACTATTCAGAGGTTTTCTTTCCTTTTGAGTTCATCAAGTAACATAATTTACAGGTTTATTTTTGGTACCAGAGATTGAATTTATGACCTTGTGCTTACCAGGCAAGTGCTTAAGCCACTGAGATAAATCCCCAGTCCAATTTATAGTTTTTTAAAAAAATTTATAGGTTTTATGAGACAGGTTCTCCCTATATAGTCTAGGCTGACCTCAAATTCACAGCAATCCTCCTGCCTCAGTCTCCCAAGTACTGGGATTACAGGTGTGTACCACCACACCTGGCTCAACACGAACAGTTTTAGAAATACCCACTCTGTTATGAAAGTGAAGTGGCGGCTGTCTCATGATCAGCTGTGCAGTCAGATATGCTGCCCCCCTGTACAACAAAATGTAAAAATAACTGTGAATTGCAAAATCTGTCAGGCATGGTGGCACATTCCTGTAATCCTGGCACTTATGAGGCAGAGGCAGGAGGTCACTGAGTTTGAGGGCTGCCTAAACTACCCAGCAAGACCCTGTCTCAAAAAAACCAAAAAGGAAAAATAACCTATTTGTGCTGTGTTCATTTAAAACGTGAGAAGAAAGTGTACCCTTCTGGGTGAGTTGTGGGCCTGTCGGGGGCTGGCGAGGAAGCAGGGAACAGCAGGACCTCCCGTCGGCTGACCGGGTCCCAGGATGACATGGGTGTTTTGATCACATTCCTGATATAAACAGTGATGATTATGTAACAGCAAAAGATCAGCTATAACAAAATCAGCGTTTTAATAAGCAGAGGTTACTAGAATTTGAGTATGTAAAAAGTTAATTTTCCAGATACTCTATGTTCTTAAAAGTGTTATTCTCTATGAAACCTGAGTCATTTAAAATATGTAACAGGTGAGGTGGCACATGCCTGTAGTCCCAGCACTTGAAAGGCTGAGGCAGGAAGCTATCTTTGTAAGTTTGAGACCAGTCTGGGCTACAAAGTGAGCTCAAGGCCAGCCTGAACTGTATGGTGAGCTCCTGTATCAAAAAGGTAAAAAAAAAAAAAAAAAAAAAAAAAAAGCAAAACCCAAAAAACACTGGGGAATTTAGCTCAGCAGCTCAAGGGCTTGCCTGCAAATTGTGAGGGTTTGAGTTTGATCCCCAGTACAAAAAAAAAAAAAAAATTAAATATGTTAACGGTGTGCTATTGAGAGCCAGCTGTATATGCTAAGCAAATTGAGCACTACGATTTTGTAAAGCTTTTCACGTGAATAAAGACTACTGATGAGAAAAAAAATATATCCATTCTTCCCCTTACTGGCAAATTTTAAAATCTCAGTTCAGTGAACTACTACTCTGATCAGCTGGAATAAACAACTTGGAATAAAACCATTTTGAAGAGGGGAAAATCCTTGGTGTCTCAGTTTCTTTATGGCTAGACACAGAAATTAGGACGCTGTGGACACTTGACACTGAAGCTGCGGTGTCATGGTGGGGGATGTGGAGAGGTTTTTGGGCCTCTCTGTGCACTCCTGGTGAAACTTCTGCTTCATCACAAAAGGTGGTGGCTTAGGAACTGCCCCACTGGCCAGAGAAAGACAAGTACACAGGTTTCTAGGGAATTACTGAGCAAACCTCCCTATGTGGCGGGGGACTGTTTCACCCAGCAGTCCAGGTGTGTTGACAGGTGAGGGAGCGGGGATCTGTGTCTGCACACCCTGCATCAGACTAAGAAAGCGGCAACCAAGCGCACTCCTCAAGGAGCTGGTGAAGGACGAGGCTCCAACCTTTCCTGAACATCTGCTCAACATCTGCTATAACTGGGCGAGAAATCAGTCTCCACAGGGTCCGCCTGTGTGAGTTACATCTCAGTTCTAGAAAGTGCCTTCTCGGAAGTCAACCACATTTGCTTCCTTTGACTTTCGGTTTTTCACAGGCTGGGGATTGAATGTAGGCGAGTCACGCAAGTGAAGCATGTGTTCCACCACTGAGCTACACTCTGGGTGTTTTAGGAGAGACAGAGTGGGAACACTGTAATATATGTACTCCTGCCCCACTGAATTTCTTCAGAAGGAAGACTTCAGAGAACGGACTTCGGTGGGCTTTGTCTAACCCAAGACAGACTATCAGACCATTTATTTCCCTGACAAGTGTACTTCACAGATCAAAAGCAGTTTGTGTTTAGTGCCTCTAAGTGGCCTCTACTTTAAAGAGAATTTGTTAATTATAACAGATCTGTGTACTTTATCAGTCTATGTATGTGATGGTGCTTAGTGCAGCAGCCTTTTCAAAGGTGGTTCATAGCTGTGATGGCACATTCCCTCAATAGCTCCACTGTCCTCAGTGTAAACACTGAAAGCACACTACCAACTTTCCACTGGGGGTGAAAACGAGAGCAGGAAAAGCTGTATTTCTGCCAGGTCCTGTTATCTTTGAGATAGTCTTGAAAGTTCAGAAATGCAGTGTATTATTGCTTTACTGTTTTTGGAGATGAGGTCTTGCTAACTCACCCAGGCTGGCACTGGACTTGTGATCCTCTCGGCTCAGCCTCTTGAGTTGCAGGGATTATAGCCATGTGCCCCCTACCTGGTTTACTACTTTTTTTTTTTTTTTTTGTCTTTTTCTTTTTTATCGGTACCAGGGATCGAACTCACGACCACACACCTGTAAGGCAGGTGCTGATGCTGCTGAGCTAAATCCCAGCCCCTTGGTTTCCTACTTTTTAAAGCAAGACAGAGCTTTGGTTTTAGGTGGACACTCAGACCAGGAAACAGGCTTGGACTGGGCGGAGGCATTTGCTGAAGGCCTGATGGGCCTGCATAGTATAGGACCAGATGTAGGCTCCAGGCACCCAGGGTATCCCGCTCTGCCAGCTGCCCAGCTCCCTGGGACTCGCCCCGGGAAGTGTTGTGGGCCCAGTGCATGTCGATCCCGGATGTTTCTGACAAGCCCAATGTTTAAAGTCATTTTTTAGTTAGCTGCCTTTCTTCTGGTGAATCTAGAAGGCAGACACTGGTCTGCTCTCTCAAAAAGTTGAGAACATGGTCTAGATGTCAGAGTAACAGGAGTATAAAAAAAAAAAAAATCCGGTAAGTGGGTTTAGTTTTAAACTTTTTTTTTTGGTACCAGGGATTGAACTATCTTGCACTTACCAGGCGCTCGAGCACTTGAGCCACTGAGCTAAGTCCTCAGCCCAGTTTTAAACAGTTTTAAGTTATTTCAGAAGCTTACCAAAAAAACAAAACCTTTTAATAATAAAAGGTAACAGAAAGTATGAGAGTATTAGATGGTCAAATATTCCCACTTGTGGCAAAAACAAGCAAAATGTCAATTTTTTTTGATTTCTAAAAGCCAAATTTAATAAATTAATTGATGCATGCCAGATAAAAATATAAAATTACAACCAAAAACCAAATAATTTAACAGAAAATGCTGTGTTGTACATTTTATTGGTGGGATAACTTGTTAAAGTAACAAATCTGAAAACACATTTAGCTTTTGCTGGAAAGAAAGTACTATGTTAGAGAAGAGCTTGAGAGAAACGGGAAATAAACTGCTTGTGAAACGGCAGCACACGATATTGGCTGTGGCAATGCAACAGTCGGGTGCTGCTCATCCTGTGTGTGCGTGTGTTTGTACAAGAGGCAGAAACCAATGGCATGGACCCCAAAAGCAAAGTCACAACGGGCTTACTCTGTGAAACATGCTGGGTTACGACCACAGACGACCCAGGACGAAGGCGTGGCAGGTGCAGGTCTGCGTTGGTGCGTGGGGCTTCCTTACCAAGTGGGTAAGCATGCAACAGCTCGGGTTTCTCTTAACATGATAAACACCAGGGTTACTAGAACTGGAGAGCGTGTTCACTGTTTTACAAGGACAGCTGAGCGGTGCTAAGAAATGACAGAAAGTTCCTTCATTTTCATCTGTTACTTGCCCAAACCTCTAACCAAGAGATAATTCAGCTAATGGAGCCAATTAAATTACTATAAAACATCCTTCATCTGTAAAACATTTCTTTCCCCTCAAATTAAAATAAAATGTCTTCATTTTTGATAAGCAGCTCCACCACCAGTCTCTGATATCGTATATCATTCAAAGCAGCCATCGCGTCTTGTTCTGGGGACCTCATGAGGGTCGGACCGAAGACGATTCCCAGGTTCTCTGCATTCATGAGATTCTCCTTTTCGTGGAGAGTCACTCTGAAAAACACAAGGAACAGCGTGACTCTGGAGGCCACGAGGCTCTGGACTGTGCCCGGGCACTGAAAGGCTTGTGTCCATCTGTCAGCTCGCGTGCCACTTCTCTGTAACTTCCCCTTCAGCAGGTGACATTACTAAAGAGTGTTCGCCTCAGGAGACAGCATAGGCTTAGCGCAGGGAGTAAGTGGGCTGTCTGGGGTCAGTTCCAGCTGTGGATTCTCTCGCCCCAGCCTACAGCCGCAGGGACACATTTGTAGAAGGCAGCGAGGGGACCACGTCACCCTGAGTGCTCCTTCTGGCTCCCTCTGCTTTGGCTCACCTGCTTCCTGTGCAGTATTCTGTGCAACGTGGACAGTGTATTGAATGCCTAGAGAGGCAACAGAGTGAAGGGAACAGGAAATGGCTGAGTAAATGCCACCATCTAGGAGTGTTTCTGTCCTTTCTCACTACTACAGCAATAGCACAGACAATAATTTGAGAATTCTTTCTTTTAGCGTGGAACACTTAATTATATACAAAACACAGCAGCCTTGAATTTATAAGTGGAGTTGTAAGCATATTAAAGAAAGTTTTTTTTTTAAACTCATGGTGCTTAATTGTAAAATGGAAAAATGCAAACATCCACAAGTATAAACTTTTTTGTTTCTATTTGGTTTTATATTTTGAAACCTGAAAACCAATAACACTTAGTCATATAATTGTGAAAATTTTGCTTACACTGGTAGAGAACTAGATGATCGAGCAGGAAACAAAGCTTTGGTGCCATCAATCATTTTAGAAAGTGTTAAACCCAAACTAACAGAAATATTGTCTTTTCTATCCTTTACCCTGTACTTTTCACCTAGTTTCTTGCTGGCAACACTAATTCAATAACCTAAGATCCCTTCACCAAGTCTGAAGTGCTCATTTTGAGCGAGAAAAGAAGAAAAGTGAGCTGGCTTGCAAGTTGCTTTGTTCTTGCTTTACCCTGCAGCTCTGAGTCTTTCTCCCTCACAATAGTTAATGCAGCCTTAGCTGAACACTGGTTCCTGGCGTATGTGTAAACACAAACCAGAATGGCAAATACACCCATGTGAGAATCAGGCTTGTACAGGAGGGCAGAGTATTTTTAGCGCTTTTTTACCTAGTACAACTTCTCACAAGAAGACAATGTAGCTGTACAATTATTCATTCAAAAGATCACCTGCCCTTTCTTTTACCTTTTATTTTATTCTCAGAGCTTTGATACAATGCCAGCGCTAAGACTCCAAGCCTGTAACTTGCCTCTTTAGATGCGCCATGAGGTACCGCAGGGTCTCGCAGTGAGCAGGCGGCAGTAGTTTCAGCGCTTCATGAAGGGTTTCCAATTGCTCATCTGGATCCATAATTTCTAAAACAGTGAGAATACCAGGAGAAGAGCTTTACCAGAACATGGGTACAAGCCGCTCACCGAATTCTTTGTGATGCCCTTCTAAAGCTGGTAGGGACACTTCCCCAGTGACCCTTGCCCACGGCTCTGGAGAATACTTTTCTGGTTTGAGCCTGAGATTTCCAAAGGCTTAGTCTCAGTGTGGTAACACTGGTCACTTGGACTTTTCTGGGGGTGTCTTCTTTTTACTTGAGTATCTTAGTATTAGATATACAAGATGTAACTATAGGGCTGGGGATTTAGCTCAGCGGCATAAGCACCTGCCTTGCAAGTGTGTGGTCGTGAGTTCAATCCCTGGTACTGATAAAAAAGAAAAAGACCAAAAAAAAAAAAAAAAAAAAAGATGTAACTATAAAATTCAGGTGTATGTAAACACAGTGTTTTGTATATTCAAATACACTCAAGTGAGGTCATCAAATAATGTTGCAGACACATGTATGGGATGCTGTGTTGTTCAAAATACTGAAAATCTCACTGATGGTAAACTTGTCATCAGGGACTCACGCATGCTAGGCAAGCAGTTTACCACTAAGCTACACCCCCAGTCTTTTTTCTTTGTAAACCAAGAAATGTATCATCCAGTGTTTGTGTTTTCTTCATTAGATTTAGTTTTAAATTACTTAAATTAAATCTTTCTTCACTGTGCGTTATTTAGATACTCCGAAGACTGCACTTCAGGCTTTGAGGCAATTCTAAATGTTTTGGATAAGGGTGGGATTCCTGAAATCAATGTATCTCTTCCAAAGGTGTTAACACTGAAGAACATCTTTATTTTAATTTTGCTGTGAGAGCTGAAAAACTAGCACATTCCTTTGAGGTCACAGATCACATTCCATTCATCAGTAATGTCTGTAGTCTGGAACACTGGACATCTTTAGAATTTGGGGCTCTTTTAAGCTCACCACAGCATACTCTTACTTCTACCAAAATGCCAGAAAGGTGGGCTGCCTTTAAATATTGGACTTCAGGGCAAGTACAACAGCACTCCACGCTGCTATCTTAATCAGGACAGCAGCCTTGAAGTGCCGAGAAAGCTACAGCTGATCAGAATGTGACGGTAAAGACATGAGGCTTTCAAACTGATAAAACAAACCAACTCTGTGGTGATATAACAGAGTCAGGGACAAATCAACCAAAGGTGAAAGTGAAAAGTCTCTAGCAAAGATAATTCCTTGCTCATGGGAGCTTACTTTGTACTGGCAGGTGACAGTAAACAATGAACGTGGAGATGTCTAGTTTGTAGATATCAGAATGAGCCAGGTGCTATGGCAAGATGCGCGAGAGGGAGCTGTAGTCTTACTGTGGTCAGAGAGATCTCAACACGAAAGTGGTTTCTGAGTGAGACTGTGAAGGAGGAATAAACCATGTGGAGATCTGGAGGAAAGAGGTTCTGCAGAGAATCAGCCTTCTAAGTCCTGCCTGAGGTGTGCCTGTCACATCTGAGGAAAAGCAGGGACCCAGTGTGACCACAGGCCAGTGGGCAAGAAGGAACACATGCATGCCAAGGTCAGATCAGCAACAGGGAGGGGGAACCCAAGCACTTAGCTTTTACAGAGAAACAGGAAGCTTCTGAACAGAGACGTGTCGTGATCTGACTTTCACTTCCACAGTTCTCTCCACTTTGGCTGCTATACATAACGAAGACTAGAGACGTGCAAAAGTAAAGGCAGAAAGACCATTCTAAGCCATTCTTACAAAAATGGGAATGCTGGTTGTGGTGGTGCATACTTGTAATCCCAGCATTCTGGGAGGTCCAGGCAGCAGGATCCCAAGTTTGAGCCCAGTCTGGCAATTTAGTCAGTTGGTGAAAACTTTTCTCAAAAGATAAAAAATGGCTCAGAATGAGGGCTTTGGATTTAATGCCCAGTACTGGAAAAACAAAAGCCTAGGGAAGAATGACGGTGAACGATTGCACCAGGTGGTAGTGAAGCTGCTATGAAACTGCAGGATTCTTTGTGTTTTCAAGGTAGAGTCCACAAGATGTCCCAAAGACAGACACATGAGAAAGAAAAGAATGATGCAAGTTTTGGGGTAGGCAGTTAGAATATGGGGTCTCCATTAACTGAAGAGGGAAAGACTGCAGGTGCAGGAGGGTTTGGTGGTGAATTCCATTTGAGACATGCGTCAGACAGCTGAAAAAACTGTGATTCATCTGGTATTCGGGAGAGGGTATTCTTCCGGGGTGGAGATATAATTTGGGAATGAATAAAGAAGACACGAGAATGCTTTGAATAAACTGACTGATAAGCATCTTCCCTGGAATTCATTCCTCTTTTTCTTTTATATAAAGAGGTATCTTGATTGTGGAATGGCTCCATCCTCAAATTTTCCACTGCTTCATGTAGATTTAAAAAAATCTACTCAGTGTTTGTAACTTTCACAACAGTTAAACCAAAATCTGACTTGGAAAAGCCTACACTGGCTTGATGTAAATCATGTGTCACTGTATTGTGTCACCCATGGACACAACGGGGTGACATTTTGGTCTATGCACTGCTCTTGTCCAGAAAACATATAGTGCTCATGTGAGTATGTGCAGACCACTGTGCCCTTTTCCTTTTAATGTTTGAACCATGGTGCCAAAGAAAGTAAGTGATATCAGCAATAAAGCTAAGAGAAAAACTGAGAACACGACAGAGTAAAAGAAAAAAACCACTGTGAAAATTGTTAAACTCCTGGAAGAATGAGTTTGTAATTAATTTTTGGGCCTCAGAACCAATTATTCAGTTTTCCACTATTTCATGTGTGAAAAATGTTTAGTTCTTAAACTTTTTGGTGTTCAAACACGAAATTGGAATGAATTCAGTTCGACAATCAAGTTATCACGGTATGGCCCATTACCAGTTTTCGGAAAACACAACTCTTTAGCTCTGAGAAAGCTACAATATAACACTAAGACTCAATGTTATGGTTTGTACTTGGGTGGCCCTTCAAGTCTCATGCAGTCACGGAGGTGGCTGAATCTAGCATTTGTGATTGGGATTGTGCTGGGATTGGTGGCATGAGTGCTGCACCTGCCCAGAGGTGGGAAACTGGCATACAATACATGGGAGGGAAGGAGACAGGCTTAACCCCCTTTTGCTCTTATCACTTGCATCTGCCATGGATGGCTGCCCCTCAGCCATGCCGTCTTGCCTTGGAGCCAGCTGAAACTTCCAAAAACTGTAAACTAAATAAACTTTTCCCTCCCTAATTTTGGGAGTCAGGTATTTTGTCTCATTAATGAGAAAAAAGTAACTAAAACACTCAGAAAGAGATAATGAAATGTGTTCAGAGACAAACGGTCATTATCATTTGACATCAAATACAGCAAAGTGAGCATTGAGGCTAACACCACTACCAAAAAGAAGGGTGGCAAAGGCAGGCGAGTTTCTGTTGTACACAAGCAGGGCTTTATGGCAGTTCCACATGTCTGCCCCTACCAAGCTGCTGTATTTCAAAAAGAATAGGAGGCAGCCCAGCCACATGGCCCCTTGGAATATCTAAAGATGTAAGAGTTTGTGGTTCTCAATATAAAATTATTGGTTTATTCAACAAATATTTATTGAGTACCTCTTATGTAAGTGATGAACTGACATGGGTACTATGGGAGAATGAACACACACAAGAGTGCCTGCACTAAAGGAAGGCCAGGCATAGGGTTAGGGCAGCCAGCTGGACTGACAGAAAGAAGCCACCAAGGGGCTGGGGATTTAGCTCAGCGGCATAAGTGAGTTCAATCGTCATACCAAAAAAAAAAAAAAAAAGAAGCCACCAAGAGGCCCAGTTGACGTGAATATGAGACAGTGGCTGGAGGTCCAGAGAACAGAAAGCATTTAAGAAGGGGCTGGGAGGAACTGGAAAATGTGGACACTGTTGGGCCAGGAAATAAGCACTCTGAAGCTGGATAAAGACCTAATAAAGATGTCTAATGCATGTCTTGGTTAATTCTGTAAAAAGAAACTCAAATTCAAGAAAAAAAATTTAAGTAAAGAGGGTGACTAGGGCAAAGCAGAGGAAAAACTAGCAAGTTCTCCTTTCAAGGGTTTTCTTCAGGAAGTCCAAAGTTGTATGGGACAAAGAATGTTGGGTTTTATTTGCATTTATCTGACTCACTCAGAGATGTGCACTCACTGAGTCATGTGGCTTTTCTAAGATCCTCCAGGAAGAAAGCTCTGACTACCACGCTGAAGGATGGTTTCCTGAACTCGGCTCTAACTGGGAGCTCCCTGGAGAAGTGTGGTTTTCATCAGGGTCCAAAAGCATCCAGGAATGTTGGCTTATTGAGCAGGCCCTGCAGGGAATCCTATCTCCTGGCCTGTGCATGAAAGGCCTCAGCATTGTAGTGAGGAGAGGAAGGGGTGGGCGGACCCAGGCTTCACAGGGCTCTGGGAGCCATGCACTCTGGAGACTGGAGGCCTGGCCATCTCTGTGTGTGAGGGATGGCCTCTCCTTCCAGCTTTCATGCTGAAGCTCTCCAAGAGAGGTGCTAGCGCCAAGCACCACCAGCATATGAAGAAGACGGCTTTGACATGAACTCTAATCTTTTGTTGGCAGAAGATGCTAATAAATGCCATGAGCGTTTTTAAGGGCTGGGAGAGGAAAAAGTTAAGGAGTAACTGTTGTTCATTTGTAAGGGCACCTTGCCTCCCTTCCTTGCCCCTTCGGGGACATCTCTTCCTGGTTCCATCAGGTGAGCCAGGCAGTGAGCAGAGCAGAAAGAGCAGAGGCTCTGCCAAGAGGCAGATGTGACTTTGAGTGTCAGGGCCACTGCCCCAGTGATGTGACTTTGGCCGATTCACACTCTGAAACACTGCCTTCTTTCTGAAGTGACGCCATGGATGGAAAGTGACTTAACCAGCTGGATGCACCATACATGCTCAATACCAGTGAGAGAGCTCATATATGCTCTATACCAGTGATAGTGAACCTTTTAGGGCTTTTAAGGATACAAACAGCCCGCTGTGGTGCATGTACCACACGTCTGCCATCACTGCTCTATACTGATTAACATCCATCATCTTCCCTTCCAACTGTTTAAGAGATGGCTGTGTCTGTGTGTCTCAGCTGCTGGAAAAGACACAGACAAGGATACAGGCTTCCTAAAGCTGCCACTAGCAAACATGCTCTGTATACATTTGTGTTATGCTCAGATGTGAGCTAAGGTTTGTGCTGTCATAGAAATTACATATTGAAATGCCTGGAATTCTAAGAAGGTAGCATTTCCACTTTGATTTAGGAATGATCCTTTCTGGTGATGTGGTTTCACTAGCACTCTGAGATAATGGGGTTAGCAATTTCTGACAGAAAAGCTCTTTCAGAAACAAATCCTTGGGCTGGGGATTTAGCTCAGTGGCATTAGTGCCTGCCTTGCAAGTGTGCGGTCGTGAGTTCGATCCCTGGTACTGATAAAAACGAAAAAAGAAGAGACAAACCCCCCGCCCCCACAAAAAAACCAAAAACCCAAGTCCTCCAACAATGGCAAGTGGAAGAATATGAAAAGTGATTTTTCCTCTAGCAACTATGGTGGGTACAGGGAAAGAAGATGAGGTCGTCTGGAAGTGTGGGGCCCGAGGATATTAGCCAGGTCGGGGTGGTGCAGGGTTGAAGCCCTGTTCTGTCCTCTGACTGTATGCCCCTGAGTTAGCATGGAGCCAACTCTCAGTCTTACTCCCAAGTGACACAAGGTAGGACAGAGACAGAACACACGGCTGGTGCTTCCCCCAGAGCGTATCCATCTCATGATCATGCTGGGGAGGCCATGTCAGCTCCCTGGGACAGCGTTTGTGATGGGCACTGAGAGTAGTTAAATCTCCACGGAAGAGGCCCAGAACTATTCCTGATTGCCAACTGTTTTAATGAGGGTAATTCTCATGGCTCTTCTCTTCATGAGAGCTCAGGCTGACCTGTGAGAAATCAGGGCTCCAAGGAACTAACCACAGAAATTCTCCAGGGAAGCTCTAAGGGGAAAATGAAGATCAGAACAAAGAGAGTTTGTGCTTCACGAAATTTCAAAGTCAAAGAGCAAATCAGTGTTACTAAGGAAGTCATGTTGTTATTTAAAAATCAAGACAACATATGGCTCTAGAGACAGAAAAGCAAAATGACAGAAATAGCCTATCTTTGCTAAAAAAGTAACGGCAACACTTACAACCTGTTTAAGATTTCCCTTCCTTAAAAGATGAAATGTGAGTTACAGGTATGCTTTTTGTAGCATAAATAAAATCTTGCAAATGAATTTCTGTTCTATCTCATTTTCATTTCAAGTAGAATTAGATGACTTTTTGATCTAAAATAGTGGTCCTTAAAGTATAACTTACAACTGCCAGTTGTGAATTGTTAATGATCGATGCTAACTTTTATAGCAATCTGATAGTAATTTTTACATCTGCTGAATATTTAAAAACGGCATTCAAGATACTGATCAGAAAAAGCAGGAAAGTAATCGCCATGTGGAAAGAGTTGGTCAGGGTAGTGGGGACACAGGCGTCCATACTTACTGGCAGACTCGATGAACTTAGGGTAGGCCTCATATGTAATGAGTGGAATTGGCAGATCCCTGAAGTACAGCTTAAGTGCACCAGTGATAATGTTGATATCTTCATACATGTTCACAGAAATATCTGCTTTCTCACCATCTATCACAGATGTTAAAAGAAACAAAAGTAAATGCCTGGACTTACAGTACTGGTTTAATACATGGCATTTTTGTATCTGATTAGATTTTAAAGATATGCCAGGCATCCGTTTAAACATGGTCTTATCACAGAACCCAGTAACGCTCCCCTAGACATTTACCCAAATGAGTTAAAAATTTAGGTCCACGCAAAAACCTGTATACAATGTTTACAGAAGCTTTGTTCAACAAAAGCTTTGTTCATGATGGACAAAAAAATTGGTAGTGGCCAAGATGTTTTTTAATTATGGTATATCCATACAACAAAATTTTATTCAGCAATAAAAAGTAATGAAAAATCAAACCACGAAAAGGCATATAGGAACTTTTAAATGCATGCTGGTGACAGAAATCAGCCTGAAAGGGTTTCATAACATATGATCACAATTAAGATACTCAGGAAAATGTAAAAGTACAGAGATGGTAAAGAGACCTGTGGTTACCAAGGATTGGAGGGGTGGAGAAAGGAAGAAAGAGATGAACAAGGGATTTTTATGGTAATGAAACTGTCCTGTAACAGTAAATGGAACACACCCTAATGTTAACTATTGACTTCAATAATAATAATGTATGACTTTTGGGCTCCACTTATAATAAAAGCACTATAAAAGCACAATTTGAGGTATTAGTAAAGGGCCCTGTGATTATGAGAGACAGTTCTTTACTTTTTGTTCTAATTTTTTGAGAACCTAAAAGTAAAGTCCATTTAAAAATATCTACCCAGGCATGGTGCACACACAATCCTAGCAGTTAGGAGTCTGAGATGGGAGAATTGCTATAAGTTTGAGGCCAGCCTGAACTAAACAGTGAAAACCTGTCTCAAAAAGACCAAAAAAAAAAAAAAAAAAAAAAATTCAACCTTTTAAAAAATGCAAATACTTCAGCCTTTCAGAATGAACTGCGAATTCCACTGTGAGTGTCCACCTGGGGACTCATCTACAGTGGCAGGCAAGCCAGGACACAGTGCGCCTTCTGGAGACACAAGGCAGTGCAGCAGCTGCAGGGGCTCAGGAGGAAGCCTGAGGCACTGGGGAACAGTGTGTGTGTGAGGCTAACAGCCTGGAGAAGGGCAAGGGAGGAAGGCAGGAGTGACAAAGGCAGGATGGCCTTGCAAGGCTTTCCTCAGAAAAAAGTAAGCTTCCGTCTCCTCGGCCACAGCCTTCTGCCCCCTTATCTGTTAGCTTCTAGACCGATTCAGACCAACTATAGAGTTCAAGTTTAAACTTTCTAGGCTTCTTTGTTACTCTGAAATCTGATGGTTTAATGCTTACAACTAATACAAAAATATGAAACGTTTTTGGGAAGGGGATGATAAAATAATCACCAATGATTTCTAGACAAATAACGCGAAAAAAACCTCAGAAGAATTTGATTCTTTGGGCAAAGAGTAAGACTACTCTAAGGCAATGACTGTGATGTATCACACACCTCTATCAAAGGCCATCTTGACATCTTCAATTAGGTCACTGAATCCTGATACTCGGTATAGTCCTTCAGAATTAAGACCTGTAAGACATAAAAATAAACAGCTAGCATGAGAATGAATTAGCTTCCTGGGAATTATGCTTCCTCTTCAAATTTAAATTCCTCCCCATATTTCAGGCCGAGGAGTTAATGTGTCAGGAAAATAATAAATATATACAATTAGAAATCTTCTCACACTTTTTTGCTGAAATAAAATCATGTATTCACAGTTCTTTAATTCTGACCTACCATCACCTGCATATTTATAATTTGCCTCATCATGTTATCTAATTAGAGCAAATGATGTTAAGTCTCAAAGGAAATAATTCACCACCCCAATTACAACATGAATTCTTTTACATAACAGTGGACCAAGATAAACTGTATTACTAGGCCGTAGCAGTTTTTCCCCTGTTGGAAAGAATAATTAGGGTGCAGCTCTGGTTTCTGGCCTTGGATAATTTTAATAGGAGATTTATACCTTTGCTTCTTGAAGATGAAGAATTGAAAAATGAATCTGTCTCTATATGTCAACTTTTGCAGGCCTGAAGCATAATCCATGAATATATTTTTAAAGCATAATTTCTGTTTTGTTTTTTTGACACAAGGTCTCACAAGACCATGCTGGTCTTGAACTCACTATGGAGCCCAGGCTGACCTTGAACTTGAGGCAATCCTCCTGCCTCAGCCTTGCTAATTCTGGGATTATAAGCATGTCTCTTCATACCTGGCATTCAGCATATATCCTATATTTTAAATCAAGCTGTTTATTTTAATTCATTCCAGACTTTTAAGATCATGTAACACCTGAAACTAATCTCCCTCAAATCACTGGAGACAACAGCAGTACTGCACAGAGGCCCCCTCAGAGGCGCTGAGACTGCAGCGGCGGGAATGGAGACCACTACAGCCCACGTGGCAGTGCCTCACCTCTCGACTCAATCTCCCTGATGCACATGTCCACCACCATGGGCCGCTTAGTGATGTGCGCTTTCACGAGCGTCGTGAGGTCGCAGCTGTACACTTTCTTCACATGCTTCAAGTCTGGCTTGCAGTCATTGGGGACCATCTTGGAACACTGCTTATGAACATTCAAACCACAGTCTGAGAAGAATAAAAGGAGAAATTCACAATTATTTTCACAGTTGGGAGCACTGCAGAGGGTTTAGTTAAGCAAAAGGCATTTCAGCTGGGATGAGGTTTTAAAGTGAACTCGTGTTTAGCAGCTCTCTTGGGGTAGAACAGTATTTGCTTTCTTCCTCTCGGAAAAAGCATTCTGGGAAGCCAGAATTCTAGTTCATCCCTTTTTTCTTTCAATACTGAAGACTGAGCCCAGGGCCTTTGAACTGAGATACATCCCCAGCACTCCCTCTTTTATTGTGACACAAGGTTCGACTCAGTCACTAAGATGCAAAGACTGGGTTTCAGCTTGTGAGCTTCCTCCTTCAGCCTCTCAAAGTGCTGAGACTATAAGTGTGTGCACTACTGGCTTATCCACAAGGTTCTTGTGTTCTCCAAAATTTATGCAACGGTGTGACAGGTGTGGTCCAATGGTGTTCAGGTCATGAATGCTCTGTCCTTGTGAATGGATCAATGATAGCACAGAAAAGGCTTGCAGAAGGGGCTCACTCTGCTGTGCCAAATGAAGACAAAGCATGCACCTTCTCTTGCCCTTCTTTCTACCCTGCGAGGGGTAGTGAGGAGGGCATACCGGATGTGGCAACCTTGTATCAGGTCTTCTCAGACTTCAGAACTGTAAGAAAAATTTCTGTTACTCAGCCTGTGGTATTTTGCTATGATAGGATAAAACAAAGACAAACTGCAAATTTTAAATCAATTTCTGTTATATAAGAATTACATTCAGGAGCTAGAGATGTAGTTCAGTGGTAAAGTTCTTGCCTGGCAGTCACAAGGTCCTGGGTTCAATCCCAGCATCACAACAGAGAAAAGTAACAACAATTACAAGTCAATGTGTGGCCAAAGGCACACAATATAACATTTTTAATGTGAGCTGTAACTGTATTTCAATAGGTAAGAGCATTCAGGGTCATCTTAAAATTGTGCTGCTCCTATTTATATTTATACATAATCCTTTCTATATATGATTACAATTCATCTAATAGCCCAGAATAGCTGTAATTATTATTTGTTACCATGACTATCAGCTAATATTTACTGAGGACTCATTAATCCTATGCACTATTCCAAATGCTTTGCATTTACTATTTCACTTAAGACTCTCAATACTCTGTGACATAGGTCGTCCCATTTTATATCTGGGGAAACTAAGTGTATAGTGATAGGTTATCTACCCATTCAGGCCTGTGGGTGACTGTAGAGTCCACCTTATGTATCTCACAGGGAGTCTACCGAAGTTACTTCTTGGCATTTTCGCTAGGCTGTAATTTCTATGATGCCAGAACTCAAACATTTTCTGGTTAATATTTCAAGAAATTCTAGAAAGGATAAAGAGGAATACTTTTGCTCAATTAGACTGCAAAGTGATAAACTATAGCTGAATAAAACAACTAAAATAAATGTCATCTTCAAAAAATAATTTAAGTTCATAAATCCTTTATGCTGACTTCTTCCAAAACCAGTCCAAGTAGGAAATATGTGGTTTATAGTGGGTCTTTTTCTTTTTTTGTGGTACTGGGAATCAAACCCAGGGCCTTGATGCATCGCAGGCAGGCAGTGTAACATTGAGGTACATTCCCAGCCTTTTTAAATTTTATTTTTGAAACAAGAGTTTACCCAACGTGACATCAAACATGTCATTTTACCTGAGTCTCCTGAGTAACTGGAATTACAAGTATATACCATTTCGCCCATCTTGAACTACGTAATTTTTAATGATCCATCTTCAAGTTTACAGATTCACCCTGTCATCTTCATTTGACTCAGCCCATCATCCAGTGAGTCCATTTCAGTTACTTTATGTCTCAGTTCCAAAATTTCCTCTGGCTCTGTATTGTGTGTTTGCAGAGTGTTCCTAATTGCTCACTGAAGCACTTTTATTATAGCTGCTTTTCTTGTCTGACAATTTCAATGTCTGTGTCATCTCACTATTTGGATCTGTCGATTGTTGAGATTTTCCTGGTTCTTGTTACAATAAACAGTTCCAATCTGTATACTGGAAATTCTGAGTGGTTAAGAATATGGTTCCAATTAAAATCTTCAATTTCAGAAGGCAGTCAACTTTAGATTTAGAATGTGGACCATTGTACCTTGCAATTCCAGCATCAACTAGTTTGTAAAACTCTTGTAATGCTATTTTCCCTGCCTCACTTTTGATATCCAAATGGTGGATTCGACTTCACTTTCTTGATGGGGCGTCACTTATGACAGGCAGGATGGATGTCAGGATGGGCCTACAAACTCAGTTGGGGATAAGTACTGTTTTGCAATGAACTGGAGGGTGGGCACGGAAGCCAGAACTCTGATTATGGTCTCAACCACCTCATTTCTGCAAATCAGGGATGAAGACAGAATTCCACAGACAGATTTGGGGTGAGATGGTGCTGCTAGTCTATTAGAGTCCCACTCTATTTAGGGTATGAGTAAAAGTCAGGGGGCCACTCACACACTCAACCAAAGATGGGTGGTACTATATTACTGTAAGGTAGTGGTGGAGGCCAGGGTTGTCTCCTTAGATCTGCAAGTGTGCACCTCTGCCACTGTAGTGCGGGACTGGAAAATACGGCTGTGACTATGCAGCTTGCTGTAGCACTCACTGCGGAGAGGCAGCAATGTGGTTTTTGCCTTGGTGTTTCCATGGAGAATAGCAGGTACGGTTAGAACAGTAGGTACAGTTAGAAGGTTTCCACAGTGTGGAGCTACGCTTTTCCCGCTGCACTTGTGAGAAAAGCTGACTTTTCTGTTTCCCCAACTGTTGGCATTTATAGGTCATGGGCATCTGCAGTGCCCAGACACGGACACACTGGATACAAACACACACCACCAGGGAACTTGCTGCTGGATTGTTCCTCAGATCCTGAGGTCCCCATGAGCACATTCTTCTTCCCAACTCTCAGAATCTTTTCATAGTTAACACAAATACTTTGTTCAGGCTCTTTTGTTACAATTTCTAAATTTTAAATTTTTTTGTGCTGTTAGATGTTATAATTTCTAGAACAAGGTAAAAGAAATTTCTTTTTATCTTGTCCACAACTGGAAGAATTCACATTTTGTTTTAAAAGGGTAAAATTCAGTAAAGTGTCATAATTTAATAATAATGTAGATGTGCCTCAGAATTTAAGTGTGGACATACAGATCACAATGAGGTTGGAAAACAACTTATTTCGCAGATGCAGACAGTGTGGTGGAATGGCTAAATGACTTGAGTTATCTGACCAGACAAGTGACAGAACTGAGATTTTAACCTTGGGCTGCTGATGCCTAGCCTGCGCTCTCCCCACTGAGTCATATGCAGTCCTTTTCAAGAGCAGTACACAATGTGCTCTCAATGATTTGCTTCACTATTGAAGATGAATTTGCTGTTTGAAAACTCATATTTGATAATGTGTATTGTCCCCATTATTATGAAGAATTATACATACTTTAAAAACTGCTATATCTTACCAAATGAATTTTAGATCTATCTCTCTGGTAGGACTATTAAAAAGCAGCAGCCTAGTCAGGAATGGAGCACACCTGTGAGCCCAGCACTGGGAGTCTGAGGCTGGAAGATTGCTGTGAGTTCAAGGTCTGCCTGGGCTACACAGTAAGTTCAAGGCCAGCCTGAACTGAATAAAGAGACTGTTTCAAAACAACAGCAACAACAACAACAACAATTAAGTTATATCATGTACTGGTACAAATTCCCTATGATGAATATAATCATTATGCATACCTGAAATGTACTAATAAAAGTCATTCTCTTTGGGAAAAAAAGCAGTGATCATACCTAATCATTACATATTTTTGTCACATTCCTTCCCTATATATAAATCCGAGGTGGAAATCCAGTAGCAAGCTAGACAGTAAAAATTTGATGTATCTATATAATACCAAAACACTTGAATGGAATTAAAGATCTGATATTTTTTCCTTTGAATGTGAGGGCTCATTCCCATATTAAAGATTAGCAAGCTCCTAAACTTGTTTGTGACTCAGTAAACACTCAATAAAGTGGTGACTGAGCTCAGATTTAGGTATTTAGGGAAAGGAAAATGTTTTTTAAACTAACATGCTTTTATTTGAATGTAAAATTGTAGAAAAATAGATTCAAATTTTAGCAATAAATATCAAAGGCCAGACTTTTGGCTGGATTGTATATAAAGTCCTTTAGAAGACCATAAGATAGGGCAAAAATATTAAAATAAAGTACTTTTTTATACCCTTAACTTCACAGGGCAATATACCAGCCTTAAGCTCACCCTGAAAATTGCTGCCTCCAGGACTCACAGTATATCAATGCTTCAGCTTGCCATTAAGACTTTATTTGGTTTTCATACTTATTTATTAAAGTAATATAACTCTTATATGGTTCAATTTCTTCTAGAAAGGTCTACACTATAAATGGGGGAGAAAGTCTATAGAAGATTTCATTTGTTGCCTTCTCTTGGCTTGGTAGGTCATTTTTATGTTACTATTAAACTGCATTTCTCCTTCCCAATTTCTCAAGTTAGCAAGTAGAGAATAAATATATGAAAGGAATAAAAATTCAAATCACATATTGTATTTTCTTAATATATTCCTATTACATAGGCTACTAATATTAGGTTACCACAGGTTTTTCTGATGCTTGATTTCCTAAAACACCTGGATGGTATATATCTAAAAAGCATAGAGACTTTTCTTTTTAAGTGAATGGTTGCTATTATTCTCATTCTACTGACAGAATTAAGGGATAATATAATTATGGTAACATGTTTGAAAGGAAAACAAAATAATTTATGGTACCAGGGATAGAACTCATGACCTTGTGCTTACCAGGCAAGTACGTGAGCCACTGAGCTAAATTCCCAGCCCCTATTCATTCTTTTTTGTGAGTGAGCCAGCTTTTTTTTCCAGCTATGTGGTCAATCACTGAGCTATACTTCCAGCCAATAAGTTTTATTCTTGAATGTATATGTTGCTCTTCTACACATAAAAAGGAGAATATCTCATACTTTAATACGCACTTAAGTAATTTTCATTACACAACATTAAGAAGAATACCTTATTCCTTGGAATCTTTACACAAATATTGCCTATCGACTAAAAGGAGCTATGTAAAACTTCAGTGTCTTCAAATTTTTGCCGACTTAAACCACCACAATTTCTAGGTACAATCAAAGCAGTAATAAAAGATATTACTTCCTCTTTCCTTCCACCTAAAGGTGCTCATATATTTGACATAATACTTTGTTATCAGGAAGAAACTGCTGCCATCTCTGCTTGGGGGTGGCAATGAAAATGACAGGCTAAAAGTAAGAAGTTACCTTAATAAATAATCAATATTAAATTGAAATATTTATTTTAAAATAATTATCCTTAAATCCTTAAAATAGTCTGATAAAAAAAAAAGTTTAGGAATGCTGGTGGAATAGTGGCCTTCTTTTCTGGGGAGGGATGTTTGACAAATGCAGTGGTTATATAATAGCTTAATTTAACCTATTAGATCACTTTCATAAAGAAAACCTAACGATGACAGACTGGTCTGAAGGAATATCCTTTGAACCTTAGGTTCTCAAGGCTCCCCACTTGGGTCATAAACACTTTAGCAAGAGGAGAATCACTCCTCATCTGCACTTAGATGATCCCATGTGACGTTATTTCACTCACGTTGGAGGAAGCAGAGGAAGGGAGGCTTTGGCAGCTGGTGGTTTAATGCCTCCTATATCACCTGGTGCTGCTGGGGTTTGGAAAGTCCGTACGGTGCCATGCTTAGCATTCTCAGGACCGTCCCTCTGTCCCCTTTACCGTCATGGCTGGCTATAGTGTGTGCAGCTGCAACACTAAAGATTTCAGGCCTGAGGAGATCACATTTGCCTGTTTCAGTATTAGCTGATTTTTACAGCAACTTTGCTGGCCTGGTGGGTTGAACACCATCCAACTGAGAAAGAGGAGTGGGTTGGGGAGAGAACACCAGTGTGGGTGGGATATAAAATTGCTGCTTTTGGCCAATGCTCCATTAAAAATTCCTGAAAGCTCTCTTTTGCCTGGGTGGGTTCTGGAAAAAAAAAAAAAAAAAGTCCAAGAACAAAGCAAGCTTTCTTATGGATCAAAAATAGATAAACACATCTCTTTTTGAATGAACAATAAGCCTGCCATTTCACTTTGGAAATAATGTCTTTAATGTTCACTCCTACCAGTGTATTAGCTTTGTAAAGCTGCTGTAACGAATTAGCACAAACTCAGTGGCTTAAAACAACATGTATTAAAGGAACTACAATTAAGGTATCAGCAGGGCAAGTTCCTCCCAAAGGCTCTGGAGAGGGCATCTGTGTCTTGTGTCTTTGTCTTTTCCAGCTCCTAGAGGTCACCTGGAAGGCTCATAGAAGGCTCACCTAGAAGGCTCAGCCTTTCCTGTGCCTTCGGAGACCTCAGCACAGCATCTTCACTGTTCTCAGACCTCTGTCTCTGTCCCCGTACCATCTTCCTGTGATTCTCATTCTCTGCCTCCCTCTTATGTGAACCATCACCCAATGTGATCACACTGGACACACTCCAATCCAGGGTCATCTTCCCATCTTGATATCCTTAATTTAATCATTTGCAAGTTCCTAGTGCCCTGAAAAGTAATATATTCGCAAGTTCCAGGGACTGGGAAGTAAACATCTTTGGGGACCATTATTCAGTCTACCATAGTAAGTATATGTTCTCTTTAAGTTTTCAATTTTCTGCCTTGTCTTAGATAATGCATATGGCCCAAAAGCCAGATGAGTCTCAGTTACTTTAGATCTAAGAGTCCCACTGTCCATCCAAATGTAATTTGCTGTCAAAGAAAACAGAACTATTTGAATTCCAACCCCAACCCTCTGTATTTTTAAAAAGGAACTGACATATGCTTATATTGCACATGAATATGGTTCAAATCCCACGGAACATTATGCTTTTAAGGACAAGATAAAACAATAAAATGAAAAATCTTGCTCAAGGCCTTTTCTTTCAATTCCTGTCCTTATTCACAGTAAGGCGCGGAGGCGATGCATGTGGGTGGCTGTAGGGCTGTGGCGGGGGTGGTGGTGGTGAATCATTTTCTTTCTCTTCTTTATATTCTAATAGATGTTCCAAAACATTTCTTTCAAATGTGATTCTAGACTGTGGCATATTACCACCGATTATCTGTACATGTTGTACCTGTTCTCTGCTGATAGCCTTCATTCTCACAAAAGGTAAATGATACACATCATTACTCTGGTAAAAGCTGGTAAGTTAGTGACAATTATAAAATGCTTAAGAAAGTGTCTGCGGGTCAAGGATGACTCCAAAAGGCAATCCAGCATGACCGAGACCCTCATTCCTCGAGCAGGCAATTTTTGCTTTGGAACAGTACTCTAGTTGCCTTTAAAAAGCCATGATGCAGACTAACTACCACCACTTCTCAAAAACTTTCCTTTCCACATTGTTCCTCTCCTCCAGTTCAAAGGCACAACCACAGCCTCTTAATGATGGCTTCTCATTCTGACTCTGTATAACTCTGCTGTAACAGTAAGGTTTTCCTGCAGCCTCTGAGACTGTAGCCTGAGCCTTGGCTCTCTCTGCTAGACACCTCCACAGAGTTCAAGGTTCACACTGTGGCATTCTGAAGCCACATCTCGGGACAGGGAAGTTCTTGCACATGCCTGGATAATGATATATGCCTAGATCCTCATTATGCTTTGCTGATGCTCAGGGAATAATAACTGAAAGAAGAGTAACTTGTAATGTTCTCATGCAATGTACATTATACTTTGCTGTTCAAAGAAAATCCAATTTGGAATATGTGAAACCAGACCTCAGAAATTTCTGCACATAATGGACAATAAAAATACTCCAAAACCATGCCACAAGAGATGAGGATATACAGTGATACAGTGACAGTTACTACAGTTACCATTTGAATTAATTTACTCAGTATATTTTTATAGTGTAAAGCTGTATGCTAAAACACACATAAGAAGGCACTTTAGTTTTATAAATTAAATGGCAGAGATTTGCCTTTATCATATGTTATTAAAGACAGTCACGAAAGAGGAATTCCAGAACTGCTTCCCAAAGTGGCAAGAATGATGGGATAACTGTGCTTAAACAAGGGGGAGGATTTTGAGGAGAGTTAATGGAAATGTTGTCCTCTATTGTAACAAATATTTTCATTTAAGTGTGAGCCATGTTTTTCATTTATACCTCACAAATGGATTTCATGTGATGGAAGTAATTACTTCATTTCAAAGTATTTCAATAAATCCTTGGATTGTGTGTGACATATTAGACCAAAAATATTTCATGTATGGTGGCTAATTAAAATGGCAAACACAGATTTCAGCAGTCTTAAAAATGTGCTTGCACACTGGATATTTCTTTATATGTAGATCTTAAACTTTCTAAATGTAAATCTACAATACTGTGGTCATATTTTACAGAAAGGATTTGGAATATCCAAGATTTCAAAATGTCACCAAGAAAATATTAGTGACTAAGTGGTTTTTTCAGAATTTGGTAACCATCTTTGAAGATAAACTCAGATTTTTTTTTAAAGCTTTGCTTTCACAAAAATTTTGTAAGGACAATCCAGTTTAACAACTTATCCTTAAAATTCAGTTGCCAAGGCAACAATCATAGGTCCTGGTATACTGCTTTTTTAAAAAGTCATTTTTATAAATTTAGTTACTGCAACATCAAAGGCGAGTATTAAATATAACTGCCTTACTTTTATCTCCTTTTGTCAGGTCTTTTAAACAAGCTGACTTTTCTCTTTTCAGTGGACTAGAACCAGAGCCTGAGTCTTCTGTCCATCGCGAGAAGGGTAAGGGCAGCTAAAATATCAATGTCCAAAGCAGCTGCCTGAGCAGTGGCTGCCTGCATGTGTGGTAGAGCAGACCAGGAGCTAATCTACTGTTTATGTTCCCCACAGTAAATCTCCTTAACACCTTACGCCTCATTCCCCCATAATTGACTCAATCCAGGGAGGAAGGAAGTGCTCTTACCTGCACATTTCACTCCCTGAGCGATGAGACCCCACATGAAGTTGGCACAGTATTCACACCAGTGTGGCCCTCGGAATGTATGGACCTGGAAAATAAAAAAGAAAAAGCGGGGAGAGGGAAAGCACACAGATGAGGAGATTGTTTCATATTAAAGCACAGATACATGAGCACAGCTACTTTTAGAACTATGGCTGAGTGGCACAACACACAGTTCAAAATTTTTCAGAGCTTCATTTCCTTTTTGTTTTAGAAGCTATGATAAAACAATATTCTGCAAGTTATTGTTGATACAGTTTTTACAGTGGAATTTTCAGGTGAGTTTCCACAAGTACAAGCAGCTTCTTCATTATAGCATTCTGGCATTTCTGAGTACTACGACCTGAACAAGATAAGATGCAATATCAAGGTTGCCTCAACACCATAAGAATTCTGTCAGATGATCTATCTTTGTGACCACGGTGGGTCATAGATGGAAAAGTGACAGTGGTCATAAACGACTTACCAAAAAGGAACAGTTTCTTTCAAACATTTGGTATGTACTGTGTTAGCAAAGAGAAATGAACATATTTTAGAAACCACAGAAACTATATTTAATTAGAAACCTTATTTGAGTACAGTAATTATTCACTGGTCAGTCCACCTCATAAAGGTTTTATTGTATTCAATCTTTTTTCCCTAGGAAAGAAAGGAATCCCTGAAGAGGAAAGGTCTAACAATGCTAAATTTTCAACAAATTTTTATGCATAGGGAAGAAAATCTATTCTAGCTTAACTCACATAAAAAAATATTGCTAGAATAGAGAGACAATGAATTCAAACCCTAAACACTAAGAAATGAGAAAAACTCTGAATATTATCACTATTTCGATTTCTGAGCAAATATTGGCTGAAAATGCAGTAGAATTTATAAGGAAGCCACTGACTTGTATAAAATTAGAATTATTTAAGATACTTTCCTATTGTTTTGGTTTTTCCTCCCATTACGCTGGAAAGTAAACTCAAATCCTCTCACATGCTAGGCAAGAGTTCTATCACTAAGCCACATGCCTAAACCCCTTAAGATAATTTCACATATATGTATATATGAAAGAAAACAGTAAAATAAGAATTTAAATTACAGTGTGATGACTTTATTCTAATATCAGTATCTACCAAAAAAA
Organism: Cavia porcellus; assembly: GCF_034190915.1. Classification (NCBI taxonomy): domain Eukaryota; kingdom Metazoa; phylum Chordata; class Mammalia; order Rodentia; family Caviidae; genus Cavia; species Cavia porcellus. The sequence continues at coordinate 62,277,194 of NW_026947495.1, forward strand.
GTATTGCAAATAATGAAATTTGCAGGTAAGGCTGTGACTTTTTATAGTTGCTATATTAATGTATTAACTAGGTCTCAGAAACCAAGTAAATAACTTTAAGATATTCATAATATATATTTTTTGCAAATTTAAGATGTCACAAATGTAACGTACCATTTAGAAAAACTGCCAAGTCTACAACACACCATTGATTGTAAAATATATTCCACTTTCACAAATGTTAAAATGTAAGTAAAATATACATATTAAAAATCGGTGAAATATAGCATTTTAGAGTTTAAAATACTGTCACTGGCCAAAATGTCTATATAATTCTGTGCTGGATGAACCAGGTTTCATTCCAAGTACATATGTGCTTGTGACTATGGTTGCTGTCAAGTAAGCTTGAGTAAAAATTTTATGTGGATTTTGAAAAGTAGGACATAACCCTAACTCTGTCTTTTATGGGAAAGGGTCAGGAATGTAGACACTGTTGTTTCTGGAGTGCTATGATGGATATTCAGAGTCTGTAAGCTGAAAACATTTTCTAGAGTTGCTAGAGCAGAGCCCAAGAGCTAGATGCTGAGAGGTCCTTCTGGTTGTCTCTGTTCTCGAATAAAACCTGTGAAAGATGCAATCCTGCTTCATGCTGATGGGAATGTGAAGTAGACAGCACCAACTCAGGTAAAAAGTAACCGTGAATCACTATAGAATAGTGACATTACCCTTAGAAAACGTCTTTGGGACATTCATCAGCCCAAATGCCAGATCTCAGCATCAGATGCATGAAAATGGTATAGAACAAGTCCCGAGAATTATTTTGTACTTGCCAGCTTATCTCTTATTAGGTGTCTATAAGTTACACTGGGAGAGCAAAAGCAGTAGGTGCTCTTTTGTTAACACAAAAGGCTTCTGGAGAACAGCAGTGACCACTGACAAACAACCCATTTCCTTTCTCTCTTTCTTGAGGACAGTGGAAAATGGAACATTTTGAAGAGCATGGACATTTCTTTATATTACACTGCTAAAGAAAGGTTTTAACTATCTGTACAGGCTTCATGTTCTCTAAAGGATGCATATGTATCTCTAAAGAGCAATCATTAGGAATTGTTACATATGCATTTCATTCTTGGATAGCTTTTTATAAAAGCATCTTGCATTACTTGGGGCTCTTTTCAAAAATTGTTTGGAAAAGCTTATATAGCTCCTAAGAAACTGTCCTAGAAATAGGCCTTGCAGAAAGCTTATAACACTTTTTATATAACAGAATTAACTGGATGTCCTTTTGACTTTTTATATCCTACAATACATACACTCAAGCACATGTACTTTTTTGGGGCCTCTGTGACCTCTGTGACTGGACTGTTTGTAGCCTTTGGTAGTTTATATTTCCTCTGAGATCACAAAAACAAATAGTAATTCCATTCATTAAGCATTTTTTATTCATTCATAAATACTATTTAGTGATGATATATACAAAGATAGAAAAGGGAATGGGTTTAGGAAGTTTATGGTAGGTTTCTCCTGGTAAATACTGTGTGAAATGCTCCACTAAGCATTTTCAGAGTTTGAGGGAAGCTGTTGGGAGCGGGGCTGCTCCAGCATCAGACAGGAGATACCACCCCTGAACCGAGCCCTCACCCCATGGAAGTGCTGAGGCTTGTGGAGCAGAAAGACGGGTGTGCATCAGGAAAGACTGTTGCAGGGAGATCTAAGGCACAAGCCATGAGAGAAAACACTGTGGTCACTACAGCTGCAAGGAAGCTCCAGTGTCAGGGAGGGAATGACTGGCATGGTGGAGACCAGGGAGGCAGACTACAAAGGTATACTCTGCTAGGAAGGAACGCAGGGCCACTGGAGGCTTTTAAGAGAGTGATACAGTCAAGGGGCCAAAGCTACCACAGACTCAACAGGTAAGCCAGCATGGCAGCTGTGTAGATAATGGTAAACATGGGCAGGAGTGGTGAGAGACAGGGATAGTCTGGAATGACAAAGGAGTGACAGTGGGGCTTGGTAACTAACAGAAACAAGCAAAGAAGAGAAGGACCCAGACTGACTGTTAGCTAGTGCTTGGGTCTGGTGCCTGGGGAGGAAGACACCGACAGGCACATGAGTGGGGAACAGGTTTGGAAGTGAGGTGGGAAGAGAACAGGCAGCGAGGGTCCTGGCTGAAGGTTCATGGGAAAGAGATCATTGAGGGAGCAGACTTTTGGGTCAGATGGAGATGGGATTCAGGAAGGTGGCTGGCTTTGAATGGAAGCTGGAAGAGCGAAAGAAGGGAGAGGCCAGCTCTGCAGGAGGGTGGGAAGGCCTGGGTCAGAGAGCAAAGGAAGTTCACACCTGACATAGTCTCTGTGCAACAGGAAGTTCAGCTGGAATCAAATGAGTCTAGGAAAAGGGAGGATCAGGAACCTGAACTGGCTAGAAATCTGGAGAAGGGATGAACTTAAAATTATTTTCACCTAACACTGAGGTTTGTGCCAAATACATTAAACAAGAGTAGCCGGGTGTGGTGGTACATGCCTATAATCCCAGCACTCGGGAGGCTGAAGCAGGAGGATCCTTATGAATTTTGGGATACAAAGTGAGCTCAAGGACAGCTTGAACTGCATAGAGAGCAGCTCTCTCAAAAAGGCAAAAAAGAGTGACACGTGCTTGCTTTCTATAGTATCAGTGGATGATCACACTGATTTTTAGCTTTATCTAAATGTTTCATTTTAGCCAGATGTGGTGGCACATGCTTATAATCTCAGTACCCCAGAGACTGAGGCAGGAGTACCATGAGTTTGACACCAGCCTGGGCCACATAGTAAGTTTAGGGCCAGCCTGAATTACAAAGGGAGACCCTGTCTCAAAAAAATTTATTTTTTCATTTTATATGCAGATTTATGCTAACACTGATGTTTGTATCACATATGCAACCAACTCAGAAGAGAGCATCTTACTGTACCTTCACAATAGCTAAGCTGTGGAAACAGCCTAGATGTCCATCAACAGATTGACAAAGAAAATGTGGTAAAGAATGAAATCATGTCATTTGTAGGAAAATGGTTAGAACTGGAGACCATGTAAGTGAAATAACCCAGTCTCAGGTAAAAAATTGCATGCTTTCTTTTATAAAGGAAATCTGAAAATAAGTACAAAACAAGAGAGAGTACAGGAAACAAGAAGATAGTCTTCTAGTGATAGGGAAAGGGATTAGGAGAGGAGGGAATGGAAGGGGAGTAACAGATGAAAATAATTGAAATATATGCATGTATTCATGTCATCACAAATGTTATTATTCTGTATGATAATATGTACCAGTTAAAAATCAATTGCACAAATCACAATTTACACTGATCTTCAGTCTCCAGGATAGTGTGTTGAATGAATTAAGGTGGGCATAGAAAGACAAACCCTGCATATTCTTGCTTCTATGTGGAGGCTAAACAAATTGATCCCATGGAAAGGGAAAGCAGTGGCTACCAGAGACTGGGGGAGGAGAGGGAGTACCGAGAGGTGGCTACTAGGTATGGGGTACAGTGGGATAGCAGGAATAACTTCTAATGTTCTAGAGCACGGTATGGTAACTGACAATTATGTATTTCTAAATAACTGATAGAGAGAATCTTGAATGTTCTTTTTATCTTCCCCAGTACTGGGAATTGTACTCAGGGCCTCATTCCTGCCAGGCAGGTCTATACTGTTGAACTACATCCCTAGCCCAAAAATTCTTGACACAAGGAAATGATAACTGTTCAAGGTGACAGATTACCCTGATCTGATCATTATACACAGTATGCATGTATTAAAGTAGCATACTATACCCTATGTTTATAATTATATACAAAAAAGCCCTACTATTCCATCTAGCACAAAGGAAACAGACAATTCTACAGGCACTGAAATCTGACAATTTTGTTTACTAGATATGGTTCTACCTTGATAGCTTAAGAAATTTAGTCAAAAAAGAATTAGCATCCAAGATAATAATGAAAGGTTAAAGGTTGCACCATAGGGACCTTCTGCTTAGAAGAATGCTAAGCATGAACTAGGTGGGACATGGGGAAAAGAAGCTGGTGTAAGATCACTTGGAATGTGTGGACTTGGGCTTGAAGTTCAAGGTCACGCCAGCAAGTGAGTTGTGCCTCTGGGCCCTTCCTGTAGAAGCCCCGTAGACAGCTATAGTCGGTCACCATTTGGGGAATCAAAACTTTTATTTTTTACAACATATACAACCAACAATCATCATATGACACTTTGTGTGAGGAGTCTTAATCCAAAGGGCCTCAGGCTTCTGTGTTTTTAAAAATCTGTACTAGTCTTGTCTTCACTGTGCAAGCCTGTTGGATCTTTCTCCTCTCCCACGTTCTTCTCCCTCTTCCAATCACTGCTTCTGAGCTGTGGACTAGGAAATCTAATGGCTGAAAACACTTTTACTAGCACTGGATGTAAACCAAGAAAATCATCTCTCTTTTTCTTGAAGGTTGTTTAGCAATGAAAACACTTTTGGCTTCAAGTCTGTGTTTCTTATTTCAGAGCCTGATGGACAGTAAACTCTTAATGAATAAGATGCAGAGAGCAGCTTTATTCTATTGAATTCACTAAGTTGTGAGTTATTGCTTCCTTTCTGAACACATTTTTGAGATAAGTCTTACACTATGTACTCCAGCCAACTTTGAACTTGCTATGTAGCCTGGGCTGGTCTCAAACTTGAGATTCTCCTGCCTCAGCGCCAAATTCTAGGATTGGAGGCAAGACCCACTACCCTTGGCTAGTTATCACCTCTTACAAGTAGAAAACAGCCTCTGCTTTTGTCACTAAACATATACCTTAAAAGACATATAATGGGTTTTTAAGGTAGGAAAGTGACCAATTTCTTCATAAACAGAACTATTTTTTCTTAGATTTATTTAAACATATAATTTAATCAATTCACAACTGAATTCTTTAGGGAAGTGTATTTTGGAAAGACAAAAGTGCAACCAGTGTCATCTTACTACATTGTTAATAAATTGGGGAAAAGTCCTGAGGAAAGCAACCTTGGTAAATGAGCATAGATGGTTTTTCTGTGCCACTGCTGAAACTTTTTGCTCATCCTGATAAATACAGTGACAGAGTACCTTAATGAACAAGGGCAAAGTCAAGTAGTTTTAAAGCCTTTTTTTTGTAATGGAAAAGGACAGCTTTACACCATGGCACGTGACATTGCTTTTACCTTTACACAACTCCTTTCAAGTTAGTCACTCTGGTAAGAAAGAAAGGCAGAATGAGTTAATGGGCCCTAATAGTCTTAGCAGTAAAAGTACAGGCAGGAACCAGGCTGAAAAGGACAGAAAGCAGAGGGTGGACAAGTGGGATATGAGTGGCCGGGGGCATACATCACAGTCATACATCGCCAAGGCACTGACCTAGGTAAACCCGGAGGCCATTGTCAATCAGGTCTGCTGATCTACTGTCCAAAACCTGGCTTATGTAAGCAAATGAACCCACCTGCTTTTCCTCGTGCTTATAGCATTCACACCTCCAGACTGAATACCAATAATAGAAACAGAAAAAAAAATCCACGCTTTGGGAAGACAGAAAAATTCAGCAGTATCTTCCTCACCCAGTATAAGCTCTAAGATTCCCTTTAGACATTAAGTGCAAATGCAAACAGTCATGGAGCATGGAGGGCCTGCTGCAGATGCAAACTATTTGGTGGCATAAGAACACTGGGGCAATATAATTTGCTTGGGAAGGTGGCCATGACATTTTAGCTGTGGCTTTTCATTTGGGCAGCTTGGATGAGTCAGTCCTCTAGTGGTGTTGGGCAATAAAGGGAAAGAACAGATGATCAAAATCCAAACAAAGGGGATTTAGGTAGGCAGGCAGCAGGGTAGAAAAGACCTTTCCCCCCACTATCACTTTTCCACCATTTTTATCTTGTGGGCAAATAGACTATATTCTTTTAAATCATCAGTGTCCATCACACCAACTTTTTGACCTTTACAATTTGAAATCTCTAATTTTAGTCCTGTTACTTCATTTAAAGCATTTTGATGTATACTAATTAAAGGATAATCATTATCAGTGAAGTCATAAAATTATACAGAGGTTCCCTATAAAAAAGGTTAAGGAAAAAAAAGGGAGGGGCTGGAGATTTAGCTCAGCGGCATAAGCGCCTGCCTTGCAAGCAGGCAGTTGTGAGTTTGATCCCCGGTACTGATAAAAAGGAAAAAGACAAAAAAAAAAAAAAAAAAAAAAAAAAAAAGGTAGGGAAGAATACTTAAAATAAGAGTACCTTTACAATTAAGGCAATAGCTTCTTGCCTCTATTTAGTTAAATCTAGTCACAATCACCACCTGCCTTAAAACTCCTGAGAAAAACTATCACAAAGAGTGTGATTTGGGTAAAGGTAAGATACCAGCATCGACAGTATGGTAGCTGTTCTGATGGCAAGGAAGTGTAATATGACCACCACAGTAAAGGCAAGAGAAATGCACCAGAGCTTGCAGCAGCACAGCTGCAAGTAATGGCTGGAGCTACAAGTGCAGATCAGGGATGAGGGGGGCGCAGCTTTCAGCAGACAGAAGTGAGGGAGCACTGGGCAGCTAAGAAGGGGCTCAGGGGCTAGCAGCCTCCTTGGTGAGCTTCTACATAGACGACCTGTATAGGGGAGGGTTTTCGGGATCTCTGTGAGCCATGTATATAACTGCACAAGTGGTTAACAGAAGCCTCACTTTGATCAGGATGATAGCTGACAGAAAATTGGTGACAGGATGTTTTAAAAGGGAGAAAACTTCAAAATTAAGGAAAATGCCTTTAAACTGTGCTAGAGTTACACTAGTCATGCCACAAAGAAATGATGTAATATGGCCAGACTATATCAACATTAGACTTCTTTACTAATAGGGCAATTATGAGGCTAAGGCAGGAATTTAGATATCCTTCCACATGAAGAACATGATAAAAAGCTTTTATTAAATGGTGTACATAATATTACTTTAAAATATACAGAAAAATAAAAATATATTCACCATACTTCAGTGTAGGGTTTTATTAATAGAGTTTAAATTTCTTTATGGGGATACCATTCTCCCTAATCAGTACTGTGCCTGTGAGAAATCTTTCTGAAATTACAGCTAAGAAATTGCACCGCAAACAAATGAACTTACTTGGATCATTTCCAATCACATTAATGCTAGAACAGTTTCTGGTGCTAGTGTTCTCTTCAAGGCTGAAAGAGCAGCCATCAATTTGAAGTAGTATGTGCGCATGCGTACACGTTTTCTGCATTACTGGGCAGAGGACCATTAATTTGAAATCGGGAATAAACGTAGAAGCAGCAAAGTCCTCAGACTATTTTTACTACAAAACTTCAGATTCTAGATTCAGATTATCTAGAATCACTTTTTGCCAAAAGATGGATGCTTAAAGTATTATAAAACATGTAATTTTTGGTAAGATTTTATTTAAAATATCTTCTGATAGCTTTAACTCTAAATTGAAACATGCTCAAAGCTTAAAATGTCAAATATCATAGCAAAACATTTACTTTGAAAGTTACCTTTACTATTTGAATGAGTTTGCAATAACAGTGATAAATCAAGTGAATCAATATTTCAAAATAGCGATCCTCTAAAATTATATAAAGGTGTAATAGAAAAATAAAGGAACCAACTTGGTTGTGCAATAAAAAGCACTTTACTACTTATAGTTGAGTGACAGAAAATCTCTACAGCACATTACAAACAGGTTAACTGAACACTAAGAAAAAATTAAAAATCCTCAGACCATCCACAGTATCCTGTGACCCATAACTCCCCGAGGCCAACACTGCACTGACTTCACACACTCACACAACTGGGTTTCAATTTGTTTTTGGTTGTAGACATGTCATCTAAAGAAGTACTGTTAATATACATTACAACAGGAATACAAGTATCTGTGTAATATACCAGGGAAAATGTATGACTATCAAAATGTGGGCTGGGGATGTAGCTTAGTGGCACACTGTGCTTTGTGCTTTCCCACCATGTGTGAGGCCCTGGTTCAAAGTAAAAAAAACCAAAAGTGATATCAAAAAACTATGCAGTGAAAAACCCTCTTTAAAGACTTACTGAAAAAAGATCCTGATTTTTCTTCTATTGTTTTTCTTCCATTTCACTGATTATTGCTCTTTAATATTTCTTTCTGATACTTAATCTAATTAACTCTTTTTCTCATTGTTTCTTACTTAGCTCACTAACTTAAGGCTCTTTTTTCTTTTTATAATAAAACAGTCAGTGGTATAAATCTCCCTATAAGCATTACTTTATAATAAGAACAATGGTCCCCTAAGAAATGTTAACATGGTGATTCAACAAAGATGAAGTGTGACAGTATAATTTGTCAATTAAACAAAGTGCGTAAAATAGAGATCTAAAATATTGCATATGTTTTCTCCTATTAAAAAAAACAAAATAAAAGTCATCAGCTGAATCTGGAAGGGGAGAATGAATATGTGATACAAGGGACTATACGAGGTAGCCTTGAAAGTGCCAAAATGTCCCAAATGTGGGAAAACATACTCCTTACATGTGGACAGATAAACCGAAGTATTAAGAGAATAGAATTCAGGCCAGGTAATGACTACACCTGTTAACACCTGTAATTCTCAGAGTCTAAGGCATAATATCGTATGTTCTGGGGCAGCCTGAACAACTTAGTTAGACCTTGTTTCTAAATAAAAAATAAAAAGGGAGGGGGATGTAGCTCAGTGCTGGACACTTGCCTAGTATGCATTAAGCCCTATTTTCTTACCCAGTTTAAAAAATAAAGGAGCGCCAGGGATTTAGCTCAGCGGTTCAAGTGCTTGCTTGGTAAACCCAAGGTTGTGAGCTTGATCCCGGGTACAAAAAAGTAAAAAAAAAATTATTGATTGCAAAAATAAAGGAGAGGACCAGGTGTGGTGGTATATATACCTGAAATTTGAGTTCTTTGGAACCTGAAGCAGGATTTTGAGTTCGAGACCAGCCTGAACTATACAGTGAGACTGTCTTAAAAAAAAAAAGTGAGAATAGAATTTCAGGAGTGATTTTGAAAACCTCTTGATTGTTTTTAGTTGTGTACATTCATCATGGACAAAATGGTATTTTGAAATATGTATGTATTATAAAGTAGCCAAGTTATCCATGATCTCACATACTTAACAGTTTTTGTTCTGAGAACACTTAAAATCTATTTGGAGATTTTCAACAATGGAATACCCTATTGCTAACTAGATAAGTAGATTTTTAACGCTTGTTCTTCCTATGGGTTTACAGCCTTAACTTGTCACTGTGTCAGAAGTCAAATGCCAGGCTATTTTTTAAATTTGGAGTAAATTTGGAGACACTAAATTTTCTAAAGTACCAAGTCAGCAGATGGACTCAAATGCTGGAAATAATCAATACAGCATTAGAGTGATTGTATGCCCAGAGGATTTAAAACTAGGTTACTAGAAATAAGAATCAAGATTTATTCTGGCCCTCCACAGCCAGGTTCCCTCTTCCAGTGTTTAGAAGCGGCAACTGTCCATCCTAGTTTCAAAGGCAGTTCTGAGGTTCTGTGAGATTCAGGCTTCACCTCACCTTTATTGTGATAATGGCACTGAACCCATGGCCTTGACATTAAGCTACATTTCAGCTCTTGTTTTGATTTTGTTGTTGTTAAAAGACAGGGTCTTGCTTAGCTGACCAGGCTCAGTTGGAATCTGTGATCCTCCTGTTTTAGCCTCCCAGAGTGCTCAGATTATAAGCATACACGACCACACCTGGCTTGTTTGGTTTTTAATTCCACAAAAACAACAGGATACTATGTAGGTTCCAATAATAGTCTCTTAAGAAAAAAATGCAAATCTCTATTGCACAGTTTAAAGAACAAAACCAAAAATAAGAGGAACTATAGCAAACTATAAACCTTTTTGCACAACAAAGGAAATAATCAATAGAGTGAAAGGCTACTTACAGAAGAAAATATCTGCAAATCATACATCTGGTAATGGGTTAATATCCAGAATATATAAAGAATTCCTATAATTCAGTAGCAAAACCACTTAATAATTGTTCTATAAAATTTGTAAAGCTAGGCATGATATGTGATTGTAGTGCTGAGGCTCAAGATCACTTGAGCACAGAAGTTCAAGGACAACCTAGAAAACATAGACAGGCTTCTCCAGAAAAGAAGAAAAGAAGGGGATAGAGGGCAAAGGACCTTAATTCACATTTCTCCAAAGAAGAGATAAAAATGCATAGAAGCATAAAACATTAGGAAAATGCAAATCAAACTACAATAGGATATCTTCTAACACCTGTTAGGATAGCTATTACAAGGTTAAAAAACCCCACAAAACCCGAAAGTAACAAGTATTGGTGATGATGTGGAGAAAATGGAACCATGAGGTAGTGTTTTTGGAAAATATAACCTAATACAGCTGCTACTGCTACAGAGAACATTAAGATGGTTCCCCAAAATTAAAAAAAACAGAACTACTGTGTAATCTAGCAATCTCACTTCTGCGTGTATGTTCAAAAGGACCAAAATCCGGATCTCCAAGAAGTACTTGCACTCTCTGTTAAAGATGGCATTATTTGTAACAGTCAAGATATGAAAACAACCTAAACATTCAGCAATGATGAACTGATGCCAAGAAAATGTGGTTATTTGCATACAATGGGATATTCAGCCTTAAAAAAAGAAAATCTTGTTATATGTGAAACATGGAGGATGTTAGGCTAAATAAGCCTATTGTAAAAGGTCAAATGTTACATGCCACTTACATGAGGGCTCTAAAACAGTCAAATTCATAATAGAGCGATTGCCAGGTTTTGGGAGGAGAGAAAAATGGGAGCTGTTCGGCATGTAGAGTCTATTTAACAAAATGTGAAGTTCTAGAAACCTGCTTGTATATTGTGTTTCCTCTACTCAAAACAATAAAAAAAGATATACTAGCAAACTTGAATGGCAGAGAACTAAAAGATACTGTTGTACAGTTTTATATATGGAAATCTGTAGAGGCAAGACAATATCAAAGAAAAGCAAAGCTGAGAAATTTGGAAAATAAGTATGGATTACGAAATAAATTAAGAATAAACATAGTATACAAGAATAATGACACCATGGTTCTTAAGTAAAGTATAGCAATTTAAATTCTCTAGGCTGATAAAATGTGAAGTATAATACAGCTATATGCAAACCAACAAGAGTCTTGTGAATGTTTCTGGGTTACTAGGGGAAGGCATCACTCTGTGAACCTCAGTCTGGATGGTGCCACAGCCAGTTCCTTAGCCAGGATTACGCGCCAGCAGCAGAGGCAGGGTGAGTTCAAGAGGCCTGCACTGAAGGCACGAAGGGTCTTCATAGTCCTTCTTATCACCAGCACAGGCAGAAGTAAAAGGGGTGGTGGCTTGTCATTTCTGGCTCCCACAGACCTGCTAAGTACTACACCAGACAACAGCAGAAGCACCACGCTTAGAGGACCTTATAGATGATCCTGTCCCATTTTCCAGCTTCTCTTCATCAGCCCTTTCTGTGGCTGACTGCCCTAGGCAGGGAGAATTCAGCTATGCACTGATCTTTGCTATTTTTGTCTTCTCTTGCCAGTGGCCCACATTTGAAACTGGGGAGTATGTGTATGTATGTGTAGAGTAGAAATGCAGACATATGCATGCATGCATGTACATAAATAATAACTCCATTGAATCTCTTACTTGGAGAAAAATACTTATCCTTTTAAAATGTTTGTTGTTTATATTCACCTCCCTCCCTAAACTGTAACTGAAACTGCTGCAGAAGCATTAAGTTCATTAAAAGACATTCCAAGATGCCTTTTCCATCTTCTCATGCTGTATTTTACCATTTTCCATGTTACCACTAATTCCAAACAATACTTAAATTCTAAAATACACAGTGTTAACGTGATGCTATCTGGGATTTCACTGCATTTTAGAAACATAAATCTGATTAAAAGAAAATATAAAAATCCAGATCTTAATATCATTAGAAGAGCTTTTTAATAGAAGATCTGTTTTTGAATTGAAATTTCCTGCTGTCATGAGAAATGGTTTTACAGTAACAGTACAGGTCCACTGCACCATACTGTGTATTCATTTAGTCATTCAACAAATGCTTTTTGAGAATCTATTAGTTATAGAAATTTTACCAGAAATCAAGAAGGGAAAGGAGAAGGCATTGAGAAGCCAGTGAGGGTAACACAAGGGTAGACACAGTCCTTAAATGTGATATTCACTGTTGTCAAAATAGCCAGTTTTTTAAAAAAAATCTTTCATTTATAGTTTATTTCAGTGACTTTTCAAGCCAATATATTGAAAAATTTCCCCTTATAGGCTTTAATAAAATTTTAATTATGAAACATGAAATAATTATAACAAATCTAGTATCTCAGTATAATTCAATCATAGAATTTAAGAGCTGTAACAGAATTCACAGATTGTGCAACTAACTCCGCAGTTAATTTTAAAATTATTTTTTGGGTTGAGGGTATAGCTCCAAGGTAGAATTCTTGCTTAGCATGCACAAGGCCCTAGATTCAATCTCCAGCACAGGGAAGAATAGGACCACATTTATTTGATTTACTTTGTATTTATTTTTGTATTCTCAAATGTTGAATAAAGACCTGAGGACTTGAATTTGCCTATGTCCCTGGAAGGAAAGAAAAGCCCAGTTTCAGCAAGTGCTGGCCACTGCTTACCAAACAGCAGAACGTTTGGTAGACAGACTAGAGTACCCAAAAGGCTGGGTATGCTATGATTTCTCTCCTGCAGCAGGTCCTGTGACAATGAGTTTGTTAAATACTACATTAATTACCATATTAATTCACATTTCAGGATTCACTGCTTGCATATTATCTTGAGAACATTAAATCTCACATCTTTCATTTATATACAGAATGCACATAGCATCTGAAATTAAAATTGACCTTTAAAAAGAACTAAACTCATATTTTAAAGTATCTATTTTTTTTTGATGCTGCTGGTGACTGAACCCTTAGCCTTGTGCATGCTAGGCAAGCAGTCTACCACAGGGCTACATTCCCTGCCCTGTAATTCTTAATTTTTGAAAAAAGTATCCTCCCATGTAGCCAGGCTCTTGTGTTAAGAGTTTTCTGAATTGGCAAACTAAATAAAACATTTCATAGCTCTATTTGGAAGGAGCAAAAGAAAGGATTGCACCGTATTCTGTGGTGCATGAGAAATGCAACTGCTCTTATGTAACAGCTACTCTGCCCAGAAGCTGGGGAAGCACCAAGTGCTTTCTTCAGCCCCATCGTGTTAAGGTTCACTGGTTTGTGACCTTTTTAACAGGAAAAACAAGAATCCTATTAACCCATAAGTATTCACATATTATCCCTATTTGGAATTTTAAAAATATTATACCAAATTTATAATAACGAAGTCGCTACCATGTACCAGGTATTCAGTTCTGATGTACAGGGAGAAGTTTAGAGAGATTAAGCAGCTAGTCCAAGTTGATACAAATAATAAGCAAGCTCCTGTGGGCCAAGGCAGGGTCTTAACATTCTACTCAGAGCACCTCAGAATGCAGGCTGTCATCAGTGCTGGGAGAGGGGAATGGGTTTTAATGTTCATGTTCTATATTTAATGTCAGAGGCTTTTTAAATTTTATGTTTAGTATTAGGATAAGGTAGTTCTACAGAAAACAAGACTTTGTTTTAGGATACAGCTGAAGTTATTTTCACTTTATTTTTAATTGAAATAAAAATTATACAAATTCATGGAGTACTATGTGAAATGTAAACGACACAATGATCACCATCATTTCAAGTATTTTTCATTTCTTTGTAGTGATGTCAAAAATCCTAGTTTTTATGAAATTTCACTTTATACTGACAGTTTATAAAGTAAAAGATTTTAAATGTATCAACCCCTTTAGCTATAAAATGATAACCTCCCTAACAGATACTATGTTTCTTATGACAGATTCTTTATCAAATCCTTTAGAGTACAAAAGAGAGGGACAATGTTACATAACAGCAAAATGGGAAGCCTTCCTGTTTTTTTCTACTAAAAAGCCCCGAACTGAAGCACCTTCTGAGTCTGGATTAGGTCCAGTTGCTCTGTCTAGCCTTTCCACGTTGGTGAGTACTTTGAGCAAGGTATACTTTGCTCTTGGCTTCACCTCCTGAAATAAGATTTGACAGCTGTTCCACACCACAGAGCAGCATTACATAACAAGGCAGTTTAAGAACCAAAAAAGAAAAGCGTAAAGAAGTGAGGCGACTTGGGGGTGGTGAGTGGACTTGTGGGTGCATGGAATACACTTATCAACATAGAAAATAGCTCTGGCAAAGCCACATGAATGAGCATCATCATAGAAATGATCCGGTTTTCCCCACAAGAAACCTCCTAGCTGTGCAATCCTAGCACCAGCAGTGACCTTCTCTGTAAGCACTTGTGTGGGAGAGAACGGCTCCTGCCACAGAGTCTGAATTCTTTCTGGCATGTTCTCGGAAGTCAAGTATGACCCTCCCTCTCCCCTTTCTTTTCTCTTTTTTATAATGCCACAACACAGACACATTTTTAAATAACAAAGAGTCATTTTATTGGGAAGAGTCAAATTCTGAGAATTCTGACCTTATTAGCAAGTCTAAAAAAATGTAATATAACTCACTGTCTAACAAGATCTCTTTCCTGAGCATAAATACTCTTTTAAAAATAGCAGGCCCCAGCAAGTTTTAATTTTTTAGTTTCAAAGGAGATGACTTCTAAAAGTCACAGTTGGTCCTATAGTCAGCACTTTTGGGCTGCACAGAATTTGCTCATAAAACCATGTATTAAAGTAAAATTGAGAAATAACTGGGAACACACAACCTTGAGGAAAAAGAAGAATATGCTTATTTATGCGAACTTTCAACAGACTTATTTGCTTTTAATCAATATTGATAAAAAGCATTTTCAGTTAACTTGACCTAACACTAAAATCATACTTTTATAGGTCTGTTTCTGCTGTACTAATTGTGGGGGTACATCTTTGGAGGCAGATTTTAAAATTTCAGCCATTTCTGAATAACATACATATAGTCCTTGTTTAGGTAAACAGACATTTTTGTGACCTATCACACATATCACTTTATATTTACAAAAATTTATTTGGAATCGTTTTTTTCTGAGAAAAAATCCTATAAGACCAGTTTACACATCGAAGAGGAAGAAACTGAGGCCTGGTGACCTGCATTTACTGTCTAGGTTCATACAGATAATGTGGTTAAACTGGATGCACATGTGATTTCTGTTTTCTGTGAAGTACTTAATGTACTGAATTGTCTCAATTGTATTTTAAAGCAGATACTGGCTGAAAGGTAAGGTCTTTAATAATATCTTTAAAGAACAACACTTGACTTACCTTAAAATATTAGTATTTTTTACATAGTTTATATAGTTCAGAAACATTTTATTATTCACTAACTTATCCTTTACTCCAAAATGACCTAAAGAACATAAGTTTATTCCTTACCATGGAAAATGTAAAGCATGTTGGGGGTATGGCACTTAGTAATGACTAAAATAGATACTTGGATTAAAGTCAGAGTGAAATCTGGAATGAAATTACTTAAGTATGGAGCCTTGCACATTCTATATGTTGAATAAATTAATAGATGGAATAGCAGAATTTCTAGCTTCAATACCTTTTAAAGCCAAACATTGCATTTCTGATATCAAAACTAATAATATTTTGCCTAAACCGAAAATATATCTTAAAGAACTGTATCCACAGAGCTTCCTACATATTGAAATGATAGTATAGAAATGCTGGTTGTATTCACCTATTACATGTAGTCAGGCCTCCTTAAGCACAACTTCACACTGTATAGTCTCTAAATTAGGATGCAAAGGACACAACTTCAAGGCCTTATATCATGCTGTAAGTACAAGCAGGATCTCCACAGAGCTCATCTTAATATGTACATTTGATAAAACACATGAACATAATTTTAAAACACATACAGGTAAAGCAATACTCAAGAAGTAAAGAGAAGCTGCTAGAGTCAGCAGCACCAGAAGCCCCAGAGTACCTACCCTCTTTTCCTCATGGTCAATTCATTAACAGGGGAGAAAAGACAAACTATGGGACACACAGACCATCTGCCTAGTCCAGATGCAATTGCACATGCCTCTTATATAGCCAAAGCTTTTTACCAGAAATGAACAGATAACATCTAATCCTCTCCTGAAACAGCCAACAAAGATATTTAGGCACATTTGCATCATAAATAAAAATAATGCCCAAATCATTATTAAATGAGACCTTGTAATATCAATTAAGACTTACCAGCATCTACTCTCTTGAACAGAATACTAAAACAGTGTTAGAGCAAACAGGGTTGGATTTCTATGAGCTTTATTCATAAAAATTAAACTATTCTTTAGATAAGATCAGGCTTGACATTTTAGTCAAGTCATCCTGGTTTAAAAAAGACATCAGAAAATATTCCTTTAGTGTTGTATATTTCAAACAATGACTATTTCTTAAGAAAAGAGAAAAACAAATATTCTTACCTTGAAATTGTGGACCTTTTCATATTTTGGAATTTGTTCATTTTCTTTCAGAGTTGCTCTTCTAACAAGTGATGTCAACTGTGAATAAGCAAAGAGTTTCAGAGGTTGCCAGATTGTCACAGACGACTTTTGAGAACCCAGTTTCATTCCCAAGGCTGCTATCAATAAATCTTGCTGACGGCCCTCTTGTTTTGATTTGTGAACTGCAGCTCTATTAGTTTTCCTCCCTGACCAGGACTCTTTGGATGGCATTTTGGAATCTGGAGGAAAGAAACCCTGTATTGATCTGTGTCTGCCGATGAACTCTATTCAGCTAACACATGAGCACTCTGCAGCCAGCACAGACTCTAACCTACAGAGAGCTGCGGCCACACAGGGAGGAGAAAGAAGGTGATGAAGCACTTCTTCAGCAGAGGCGACTAAGCAGACAGCTTTTTCTTTCTTCCTTTCTTCTTAAAGGGTTCTATATTTAAGCCTCTGAAAACTTAAGAGCCTGAACAGAACAGAAATAAAGAGTCGATGCTAACATACAAGACGTTCAGCATCTCTATCCCTTTTTAAAAGCCATACAATTTTGACAAATACAAGTTTAAAAGCTTTCTTTTCTATTCAACATATTAATGCCCATTCTGAATGAAAGATGCCTACATACTGCCTGTACTAGTTTCCAGCAACAGACACCCTGTGAACCCTCTAGCAGGGAGGGTGGGGGAGGGGCGGGATTTGCTGGGGAGGCGGGATTAGACTGGCCGCTGCAAGAAAGGAGATAACCAATGAAAATCAAGCAGCAGTATTTAACTACTGTATTCCTTAACTCACTGTTTCTCCCTCCTCTCATGTAAGATTTTCTTACTGGCTCAAGCCACAAAAAAAGGGGGTGGGGGAGTCAGTGGGAAGATAAAGAGCAATGAATGAGTCATACATTATTACAAAATAGAATTTTTTAACCTATTAAAAGCAGAGGGAAATTAACACACAGCAGCAGGATTTAAAAAGAATCTAACATTGCCAGGTAAATAATGAAAAGCTGATATCCTTTGTGCATTATGCGAGGCATGCACTCTACCACTAGGCAACAGCCCTCTTCTTTGTGTATTAGCGATTGAGGTTAGGGAACTAAAATTCAAATCTTATTAAAGGTAAACAGTAACTGATAAGGACTTTGATGAAAAAGAAAAGGATTTTAGGTAGCTAAGTATCATTCTTTTCAAACAGAACAAAGTGCATATACCATTGTTAATACCCTGGAGTGGTCAGTTTTGTCTCTACAAAGAGTAGTTTTGTTGTGAGTCTACACTTAGATATAATAACTATTTTAATTTTCTAGCCTCAGTATTATTTTATTCAGAGTTCTGAGGCCAATTTGGAGCCAGTTGGGAATACTCCCTCTTATCCTCTGGCTTTTGATGTTGTATAATTGTGCTTACTAGACCCTGGATGGTTTTTGCTGATGTAGAAAGGGAAAGGCTGAGTAAAAGGTTCAAACTCAACTCTTTAAGAGTAGTTATCTATATTCTTATAGCGGTATGAGAGATTTTAGTTCTCCCTAAACATGTCCCATATATTTTTTTCATGCTATGATTTTAAACCATCATAGTTCTAACATTACACTGTATTTAAAGAATTTAAAGCTCAACATTTAAATGAATTAAGGGCTGGGGTATTGCTTAGTGGTAGTGTGTGTGCTTAGCATATGCAATGGCTTGGGTTTCATTCTCAGCACCTAAACAAATAGAAAAAATGGATCCAATAATTTAATAGTGCAAGCAACTTAATTTCCTAATCTATAGGTGGTCTGAGTCCAATATTTATTCTAGTTTAATCAGGGCATGTGTAAACTATAGTAGATGTTGGAAATAATGGTTTTCTAAACTTTCCAAGTTATTTTTTATTTTCAGTCCTTTTTATTCTTTTAAAACTATTTCTAAGTAAAAAAAAGACATTAATATTTACAGCTACAGAAATTTCAGTTTCACAAATGCTTAGATGACTAATACAAGACATCAAATGTCCCTTCCAAGAGGAAAGACAAAGGAGGAAATGTTTTGCCTAGCCTAAATCACTCTTCAGCTGAGACTGCTTGTCATGTGATGATTGAAAATATAAAGGCCACCCGATTCTTTAGACATGTGCAGCCTAGATTCCAAAGGCAAATTTTATTGTATTTTTCCTCCTCAATAAGATCTAAGACCAAGTTCCTAAATTAAAGAAAGCAATCACATGCATAAACAGGGAGCACATTTTTTTTTTTAGTATCTCTAGTCAAGGTTTCAGATTATCCCTAGTCCTTTGGCTATAGTAACACAAATTTGATCTGGCTAATTCATGTATTACTTTATGTAAAAAGTGACAAAAGAAAAGCCTAAAAACTCCTTGGTGAGGTCAACATGAATGTAAGTAAATGTGCACAGTTCACTTATTTAAAAAGTCATTTTGACTCTATAAATGGCATCTAGTTAATAGTCCTTGTCTCTAGGAGAACAAGGACGGAATAACTTTTGCATTTCCTAGCATGGCTGAAGTGTTTTGTTAGTAACTGTAGTAATGTCATTTCCATGCCAAGACTTTGGGTCATAAGAGAGAATATGAACACTTGATGGGAATGAGTTCTAGTTTTCCTAAAAGAAACTGAAGTCTCATTTAAGCCCATCTTATTAGTCATATGTACTAGTATGCTTACAAAGTCTTTAATATTCAAATAAGTGATAGTTGTAGGCAAAGACTTCATGAACAAAAACCATACTGCACGAGAAGTACTTCAAAGAATCAACAACTGGGATCTCATCTTCTTAAAAAGCTTTTGCATGTGAAAAGAAGTCACCAAGAGAGTGACAAGAAAATCCACAAAGTGGGGTAAAATTTTAGCCAACTGTCCATCAGACAAAGGATACATCTAGAACATATAAAGAACTGAAAACAATCAGGCCCCCCCAAATTCAAAGACTCAACACAAAAATGGGCATCTGAGATAAATATGCATTTCTCAAATGAAGAAACACAAATGACAAATACATCAAAAAATGTTCAACATCACTGGTCATTTGAGAGATGCAAATTAAAACAACACTGAGATTCCATCTCACCCCAGAAACAATGATTATAATCAAGAAATCAACCAGTTAGGGGCTGGGGGTTTAGCTCAGTGGCATAAGCGCCTGCCTGGCAAGTGCAAGGTTGCAACTTTAACCCTTGGTACTAAAAAAGGAATCAATTAACACATGCTGGAGAGGCCGTGGGGAAAAAGGATGCCTTCTCCACTGCTGGGGTATAGACTGGTGCAACCACTGTGGAAATCAGTGTAGAGATTCCTCAAAGAATTAGGATTAGAGGCCCCATTTGACCCAGCTATTCCCCTGCTTGGTATTTTCCTAGAAGAATTAAAAATACCATACCACAGTGATATATATACATCCATGTTTATAGCAGCACAATTTGTAATAGCTAAATCTTGGCAACAACCCAAATGCCCATCAACTGAGGAATGGATAAAAAGATGTGGTATTTTTATAAACTGGAGTACTACTCAGCTATAAAGAAGGATAAAGTAGAAGCTTTTATAGGTAAATGAATGCAACTTGAAACCATATTCATAGGTGAAATAAATCATACTCACATATGTCAACATCATATTATCTCCCTAGTTTAAGAAAGGAAGACTCAAAATCTACAATAGATATTGTGAAAGGGAAAACAAACTGCACAAAATGAAAGAACAACTGCGATGAGTCAAAGGAAGGGGAAAGAAAAACACTCACAAGATAGCTAAGATAACACTACTGGTTTCTTTTAGTTCACTGAAAAAAACCCGATTTGTGTTTATACTGTTTGATTAATCATACATGCTTGTATCTTGCAATCTGAGGAACAATTTGAAGATAACAATTCACAATATATTAAGCACTGTTAATTCCTATTATCTTGTTATGAAGTTCTGTATCACTGTTTTTTCACTTTAAAAGAAAAACGAAACAATGGTTTACCTGAAAGCAACTAATTCAACCTGGCATAAAAATATTCAGAGCAGAGTTATCTAGAAAATTCATGTCCATGTGAAACTATTTTGTCTCTGAAAGGTAAAGTTTATCGTAGATTTTCTTAATTTTTCTACTTAGTCAAGAAATACTAACTACAAATTGGGCAGCTACCTGGGGCAGTTAGAGGACAGAAAAAGTCTAGTATGAACAAGGTTTCATGTCTGCATGAATTCTGGGGATGCACTCGCACAAAACAAGAATTAACCCTACAATTTTGAACCCTTGTCAGTGTTCTGATGTTCCAGACAAATATGTATCATTCATACTTACACTTATCTGGCTGTATCTATCTACTCAGATATAGTTACTGACCCTGCTAATTAAAGCTGTTAGTTGGTACTGAGTAGGTACTGATGTTCAAGGCACTCATCTAAGCACTTTATATACAGAATCCATTACATCCACAGATAAACCCTATGAAGCACACTTTACGCTCATTTTGTAGCTGAAATGAAAACCAAGGTCTACAGAAGTTAAATTCCCAAACCTGCACAGCTAGGAGGTGACAGGGTTGTGCCATTAAACACTACGCTATATCCATCTATGTGAGTCTGAGGGGTGGTTTTTTCCTGATTCTATTCAAAGTGTTCCTCTGGCTATCTTCTTTCCATTTCAAAGAGTAGCAACAGAGTATATGAAAAATGTAATGGTAACCAAGACTTCCTAGAGTTTAGGATGCAGTTCACATAGTAGGACATACACGTGTCAAGGCTCAGCAGCACTCCCTCTTGCATGAAGATGTCAGAGGTTTGTCCCAAACCAAGGATGATTTCATCACCTGTCAACCTTAAAGTCTCATTTGTTTAATAAGTATAAGACATCACATTCTTTCTACTCCATTATCACAATCATCTGTGTAGCTGTTTATATAGCATTGGATCTTGGCAACAACCCAAATGCCCACAACTTCATAAAAACCTTGAATTTGCATTGTAGCTTGCACAAAGAAGGGGCAATAAATATTTAGTTAAAAAAAAAAAAACCAAATGTAGGAAGCTACTTTTATTGGGTACTGGTGGTCTGAAATCAGAGAAACTAAGTTTTGACTACTGACTTTGGGAGATTTGCCTGGTGCCTTGATTATGTCATCTACATAATATGATTAATAATAACTACTTTTTATAGGTGACTGGGAAATTTAAAGAAGACACATAAAAGACAGATTGTAGGCAGCAAGTACTCAATAAATGAAAGATTAGAGGGGTCTGTAGCAAATGTTAGCAGTACGGTACCTGTAAGAAATGAGCCTCTGCCCTCAATGAATTTGTAATCTTTTTTGGTCCATACCATATAAGCATGCCCAGAAATTCTTACCTCTCCCTTGGTTTTATGGTCTTTCCCAAATTTCCCACATACTACCTCTAATTTTACCTTTTAAAAGGTTTCTAATACCATACTAGTTGAGGAAGCAAGGTTGAGAGGAGAATTAAAAGTGGAAAAGGAAGGAAATCATTAGTATTTATAAAAGAGCAAATATTGCTCCTCGCACTGCTTAGTGCTCCATGTGCTTGTCCGCTGTATCAGTCGTAACTGTCCTGGGAGGTACATTTTCATTGGTTTTCTGTATGATGAAGAAACTAGCTCAATAAATGACTTGCTCAAGTTCACAGCCAGGAACAGAAAAGTCTAACATCTGAATCTGTCTTTTGTCTCCAAAGTTAAGAGCAGTTTCTATAAATTTATGAGAGCAGGAAATAAAGTTTTATGGATATAGTGCCTTTCATATTCTGGGTTCTGTAGGCAAGTCAATGGTTTAACTGGGTGAAGAGTCTAAACTAGTGGGGCACATATCCTACAGGGTCCTTGGTGCTGGGAACACCAGCAGTGTTTGCTTTTTATTTTGTCTGGGAGTATTTAGCCTGTCTCTAGGCCTCATGCTGACTATCGTTGACACTGATGTCACTTGAATAGATTCAACCGAATAAGGGCAACTAACTGAAAAAAGGGATTGGGTAATTGCTTCTTTTCAAATATGCCCATACGATCTGTAACACAGAGAAGAGAACTATAAAGATGGTAAGGGGTGCAGATAAGATGGGAGTAGTATGAGGAATAAGGAATGAAGTGAGTGAGCTTGGAAAGAAATACATTCATAGCCTTTCAAATAAATTTCCAGTGACCCTACCACTCTGTTGCTTGGATCAGTGCTAAACTACCTTCAACCCTCTCATTTATTGACTGGCAATGTCGCTAATTTCAGTTTGTTTCATTGTGTACAAAATGGATTTAAATACAGTATACAATTATTGAGAATTAAATGAAACGATACATGGGAAGCATTTTGCATTATTTCCCAGCACAGAAAGTAATCAATACTTAAAACTTTCTTGTCCTTTTTTTGTATTCAAGCATGTATTTCCAAGATTAGGGTTAGTATTAAGTGTGGTTATGACACAGATTAAAGACACAAGGCCACTGTCCTGTACAATGTGGGCCTGAGGACACATTATAAACCTTACCTCTATAATTTCTACTTTCCTCTGTCATGGTATTTTTAATTTGCAAAACCCCTTATGTTCAAATTTTGAATAATCCCTCAAATCTTACTAACTTACAGCCAGCCAGATTTAGGGGTACATGCCTGCAACTTAGAGAAACCTTGTCTCAAAACAAAATTTAAGAAAGGCTGGGCTTGGTGGCACAGGCCTATAATCCTATTAGGCTGGGAGGCTGAGGTAAGAGCATTCAAACCCAGCCTGGGTGATTTATCAAACCCTGTTTTGAAATTTAAACAGGGGCTGGTGATGTAGCTCAGTGTGAAGGCTCTGGGATTAATCCTCAATTCTATAACAAACAAATAAACAAACAAACCAAAAAAGTTCCCCCCAAACAAACAGGGCTGAGGATGTAACTCAGTAATACAGTACTTGCCTAATGGATAAAGCCCTTAATTCAATCCCTAGCAGCACAAAACAAAACAAAACAAATCCCCCTACCTGCAGGCAAGAGTCTTAAGGTACACTAAAGTACATATGACTGATTACAGTGCCTTTTCTGCAAGTATCTGATTTTTAATACAGGACCAAGACTGGAGCCAAAGGAGTGAATCTCCAACTACTGAACATCAGGAATTATTGGTGTTTGAATGTTCTCTAGAAAACAGGAAGGACATCATGCAAGACAAACAGTCTCTTCCTTCCTAACATTAGGGTGATCAGACAGATTCGTCAGAATACTTCTAAGTTAACCAAGTCAGCATTCCATCTAAAAAGCACCTCAGGGGGACGCTAAGGCTGGCACAGCTTGGGAAGTAGCGTAACTGGATTAACTTTTGGGTAATTAGGGTTTTTGGCTCAGGATTTAGTGAAATCCTGCAATTTCTATAAAAATATTCAAACCGAGGTATAAACACCACAGCTTTTCTTAAGCCTCCAATTTTAAGATACAGCTTCAAGATTTGTAGATTCAAACAAATTCAACTCATTTTAGATTAGTCTTACCTTTATCCTCCAAATGGTAACTGGTGACCTAATTTTTCTCCATTAGTGGCAAGAGTACAAATATATTCCAAAATATGCAACAACAGCATGTCAACTTCTATTAACTGACAACTGTATGGCACTGTCCCAATAAACGCTTTATAGGTGAAATGTGAATTAGTTGTCAAAACAATCAGGTAGATATAATAATTCTCATTTTAGGGATGAAGAGACAAACTCAGATTAAGTGCCTATCATCTAACTAGTAAGAAGAGAAAGTAGGACTTGGACTCAGGTCTCCATGGTTCAAATTCTGTTTCTTTGCTTTTGATTATTCTGCTTCTCATATTATCTATTGTTAACATGCAATTTTGAAAGGTTATCACTGTAATACATTTGCAGATCATTTGTATTCTAGTGTCTCTAAGATTACTAGGCATTTTGAATTTCTAGTATCTCCTAGATTCAACACTTAATCCAAATTTCCAGATACATTTTAAGGTAAACATTAAAGACTTCTATTTCAGAACTCTTGAATTCTTTATGTTAATAAATTTTTGTGTTGCAAAGGTAACGCTTACATTCTGTTAGAGCTCTAAATTTTTATGTTACAACCATCACATCATAATTTCTAACTTAAGTCTTCATTACACAGCTCCCCAAGCATTAATAACCACTTAGACAGATCATAAGGCACATTGATGTATTTATTTCAGTTTAATAAATTGAAAATACACTAGACTTGATATTACCACAGTCAAATGTTGTGTTTACTGTAACATGCTCCCTGACAGACTCATATTTAAAGTAAGACTCTTGAAAACACAATACGAAAGAAACAGTATAGCCAGAGCAGTCTTCATTTCTTCCAAGAAACAATAGAAATATGATCAATTTTCCCAGAAACAGTTTTAAGGGACCTTTGGCACTCCATGTGAACATTCCCTGGGGAGTATGTACCACCAGAATGGTATACAACTTGGTTTCCATTCCTAGAATCTTAGTGCTATCTGTCAAGTTTCTTATCTTTTCTAAGTACTTGCTGGACTAAATGAATTTACTGTCTTCTCTAACAGAAACTTTTTAATAGAAATTCAAAGGAAAAAGGAGGGTTACTATTCATTCAGCACAGGGATGTGCTGAAAGAGTTGGGTATGTCTACATGGAAATGGCTGGCAAGACCTTTTGGGAAGGTCTTCTCAATCAAGTTCAGGCAAATTTACAATGGATTTTTGTCTGGTGCCCAGGCTAGTAAGTTCAGAAATTTACTTTGTTGCTCTAAGGAACCAGTTGTTACAATCACTACACAACCAGTAATACCAGTCTATTTCTCAAGGGGATACTGGAATTACTCCCAAGCTTATGACACTGATAGGCAAAATGAGAATGAGTTATCTAGTTTATGTAAAGCTATAATAAGATATAATGATCATAAAGCAGGAGACCAACATGGTCTTTTTTGGTAGCACCCCTGCACTGAAAAAAAATACTTAGGAAATTGGTGAGAATGGAATAAGACGAAGTGAAATGGGTCAGAAGGACTGAACATTCAAGGCAAAGAATTATGACATCTGTTGATTTTTTATGATTAGGATGGTATTGTCTGTCACCAGGTATTGAGTAGGGATTCCCCCACTTTAGGTCAGTGCTTAAATGGGCATAAGTGACATGCACCTCTCTGAGTATCCTCGTTGTAGATGTTTTGAGTGTGCATATCTCTGGTCAGATACATTAGAGGCTGGTATTAAAGTGGTAGTTATGTGGTGCTAATCTTAACAACAGTTATCCTTGGCTCTTCCAAATGAAGAGCTGCAACCAGCCTCCATGGGAAAGTCCTGTCCAAGGCCTTGGGGAAATATGTCATTACTACTTGAGTTTCATTTTAAACAGATTTTAACACTTACTTGAGTTAAAGAAGCATTACTGTTCTGTAACTAAAAAAAGCACTCTTTTCACCTTTCAGGGGCTTTAAATCCAGTGTAAAACTCCTCAAACATAATACTTTCATTTTTTCACAAAGTTTTTGGTTGTAGAGAAAATATAACTAAAAAGCAGACTCACACTGATACTGTAAAAAGTGCTTTCAGATTTTAACAGCCATACAAGGTTATTGCATCTCAGTGAACATTTTGTACACATCAATTTGAGGAAACCCAGTGTATGTGAATAAAACCTAAGCATTATACTTCTAGTGTTCTCATTCCTTCAGTAACTTCTGTTGTTCATGCTAGGATAAAGCCTAAGTGATTTAGTTATTGTAAAAAGAACCTGTTATAGATTTATTTAAGTTATAAAGGCTTGATTTTTACATAAAACAAAAATAAACTGTATTTTGATTAGAATATTTCAGTAGCAACTTATTTGATGTATTAATTTTAAGCCTCAAAAATACAAATGTTTAGCTGGGTGTGGTGGGGCACACCTGTAATCCCAGCACTTGGTAGGCTGAGGCAGGAAGATCACTGAGTTTGAGGCCAGCCTAGGCTACATAGTGAGTTCAAGGTGAACTTGGACTACAGAGTGAGATCCTATGTCAGAAAAAAACAAAAAAAAGATAAATGTTGATTCCTAGTATTAAGTAAGATTTATGAAATTCAAACATACTTGCAAAAATCTGTTTTAAGAGTTGAGTGTGGTGGCACACACTTGTAATCCTAGTACTCAGGATGCTGAGACAAGAGAATGGCAAAGACTTCTGAGCAGCCTGGGTCACACAGTGAGTTCAGGGCCAGTCTAGAGCACATAGGGAAACCCAGTCTCAATGCAACAAAAAACCAAAACCAAACAACAAAAAAACCTTGCTTTATGTAGGAAAGGGACTATGAGAGAAGAAGGGAATCAAGGGAGGGGGAGAAAAGGGGGAAATGGGGTAATGGGTGGCAGTGGAGGAAGAATCAAAACATATGACCTATGCATGCACAAGTGAGCCAAATGAAACCCATCACTCTGTCTAACACACACTAAAGCCAAGAACCAGCTTTATTAGTTGGAAATTGCGGTAGTGGCCCAAAGACAGAAGATGCAACTTCCACAAGCGTCATTCATGTGGTAGTGGAGTGCCTCACTGCCAAGCAGCAACTTGTCTTTTCTTTGAAATGACCGTTACACAATGTTTTATAGCAAGATAATGATGTTTAAAAAGTAAAAATATCTTGCTTTCTAAAATGTTCTTTTTATGTCATGTTTATTATATTTCATTTAATGAAATTCCTGTTGGTCCAAAGAATCCTAATGAAATTAAGACAGTTTAATGTCCCACAACGTGGATACTCCCCCTTCACATAAAAGGCAGTCATTAGATTTTTAAAAAAATGTTCTGGGACTCATGGAGAACTTGTCATCTTAAGAGGGATTCGAGTTATCTGGACAAGGCACATAACTCATCAGAATGTTAGAAAAGACACAAAGTCAGAGAGCAATGACTGGTTCTTGTGAGGAAGGAAAAGAGTAAAGTCTGGTTTCTTTTCTTAGTGGCATTTTAATGTATTGAGAAGACTTCCCTGCCAATATCCTCCGCCACAAAGGGTATGTTAAAGAGAGAGAGTGTAGCTGTGCAATTGAAGATCTTAGGTTGATAAGGTCAAATGCTATTTAAGGCAACCTGGCCAGCTGAGGCAGTGCTTTACTATCTCTCCCATCAAAATGCTCCCAGATAATGAATAGGGAGGTGTAGGAGTGCTTCTCCAACTCCCCTAGCATGTAGCATGCTTGTTTAATATTTAGTTAGATTTCTGGCATGAAGGGCAGGGACGGGGTTTGTTCTGGTGATTGAACTCAGGACCTTCACCCTGTGCTACTCCCAGCTCTTATAGACAGGGTCTTGCTAAGTCCCTAAAGTTGCCCAGACTGGGCTTGAATTTAGAATCCTCTTGCCTCTATTTCCCAGACTGCTGATATTTCAGGCATGTGCCACCATGGCTAGCTCATATGTCTTCAATCAACTACTCCAGAGTAAAATTGATGCTCTAGGCACATGCATGCATCCTTAGGTTTATCTAGTTTCAGAACAAGTATGGGTGCCTGAGGATGGCATTAGAAAATCTCTGCCAGCCCATGCTGCATGCCAAGAAGTAATCCATAAGGTAATAATCCTATTCTTGGCATATTTGACAGTAATTTTAATCACTGTATTCTGCTACTTCAGTTTTTTTTTTTTTTTTTTTTAACGCAGACCCAGCTTTTATACTGTCCTGAAACTGGCAATACTTAGAATTTAAGATTGTACCAAATGCCTTGTCACATAGACTATTTTACTATATCTTTACATTCCTGAATCAGTTATCAAAGCTCCATGATACAAATTCAGGCCTCTGAATTGACATCCCAACCTCTGTCCACTCTGATGGTTTTCACTGAGACCTCGGGATGTGATCACTCACCACACAGTGTCACAGACTCTCATCCCTAATTAAGGCTTAGGTGTTACAAAGAACCATCAGAAGCAAAAGCATTCACAGCTGAAAGGAACACTGGTGACTCAGTTCTAGCCCAACAACTGGTTTACAACATACAGGAAAGTATAGTCTTCCTTCGGG
Organism: Cavia porcellus; assembly: GCF_034190915.1. Taxonomy (NCBI): domain Eukaryota; kingdom Metazoa; phylum Chordata; class Mammalia; order Rodentia; family Caviidae; genus Cavia; species Cavia porcellus. The sequence goes on from NW_026947495.1 coordinate 62,305,681, forward strand.
TTACTGTAACAAAATGCCCAAGATAACTAGCTTAAAAAGAGGAAAGATGTATTTTGGTTCATGGTTTCAGTCTGTGTTCACTTGGCCTGTTGTTCTCTGCATAAGGCAGCACTGTTCATTTTGGCAGGCACATAGCAGAGGTGGTGTTCACCTCATATGGCAGCTGGGGGAGACAGGCAATGGTTGAGGTCACAATACCCTGTCCAAGGGCAGGCTCCTAATGAATTAATTTCCTTTCACTTTCTAAAAGTTCTATCACCTACCATCAGCTACCCAGGCTAGGGACCAAGCCTTTTAACACTTGAGTGTTTGGGGAACATTCATGATCCAAATCATAACAGTCAGCTGTAGTGATTAATCTCTGTCACAGTAAGGGCCCTTTTATTGTTTTTATTCAGTTGATGGCAATCGGTGAAGTGAAATGCTGATCTTATTGGTCACATACATACTTGTCAGATGTCTAATGGGGTTTCAGGGGGCAGTTATTAGGTAGTATGCTGTTTTTGTTATTGTTTGGTCCTTATTCCTTGAATAAAAACAAATCAACAAAACTACCCTCCAAACCATTGAAATGAGAGCAGTTTCTTGATCAACTAATTAATCTGTCTTTAGAAATAGGTAATTATGCTTCCTTTACAATCCACTGAACACACATATATAATTTACAAGGTGGAAAGCCATTCTAGTCTTATGAGTAAACAATTACTGTCTGTTTTGTTTTGTTTGCAGTGTTAATTAAATCTAGGGCCTCTGCATTGAGCTGTGTGTCCCCAGTTCTTTTTTATTTTTCATTGTGACACAGGTTCTTTCGAAGTTGCCCAGACTAGGTTCAAATTTGTGATCCTCTTGCCTCATCCTCCCAGAGTGCTGGGATTAAGGATTAAGAAAAGACAAGTTGCTGCTTGGCAGTGAGGCACTCCACTACCACATGAATGACGCTTGTGGAAGTTGCATCTTCTGTCTTTGGGCCACTACCGCAATTTCCAACCCACCCAGCTTAAATCTTAATTATTCACAATTGAACGACCATATTGACCAATGCAACAATTATATAATTAGGATGCACTTTATTTTTAAGAGACTGTAACATTAAAAAGTAAGGATTTTGGTTGCTTGAGACATAGTCTGAGAAATTACAATTTACAGTATGTACTTCACAAATTCATACACAAAGAGAGTTACTCAGAAAGATAAAGTTCATTCAAAGTTCTTTAAGTATCTATACTATGGTTTCATTACTTAAATGTAGTGAATACTAGAGAATAGGGGCATGCTACTTTCACTAGGGCCAGATATTGATAATCTATTAGTAAATTATAATGAGATCAGTAGAGGGGAGACAATAAATATTTTTATAGTATTAGTCCCAATAATCCCATTTTCTAACAAAGGTTGAATGTACCCATTAAACCTGTGTGTGTACCCTCCTTTCATGTTGTTTCCTGCTTTCCTAGGACTTCAAGGACTCTTAAAAGGTGACTTCCTATGCTAAACTTCTCCACCTCAGATTTTTCTTTCTCTCCTTCCAGTAATAGCTGGCCTTTAGAAGCTCTGAAAGGCCCAAATCACAGGGAAGTTTGTGATCACTTCATGCAGTCCTTTATCTGACACAATGTAGACAGGGAGTTTAAATTTATAAACCTTCTGTCAATCTGCCTAATCATTCCTTCCACAGGAATTTTTTAAAAATCTCTAATTATAGTTGGGGGGTTAAAGCTTGGCTCTGAATCAAGACAATCTGTTAAAAAAAAAACAAACCAGAAAGAAAGAAAGATCTCAGCTCAATTTACCAGTTATGGAATCTTAGGTAATCTGAGTTTCTTTACCGGTGGAACTGGAATGATAGCACCACCTCCTCCCCTAGAGGTATTGAAAGGGTAAGATGAGATATATATGTAGAATATATAGTGTGTGGGTAAAGCACATATTTTCAGTACTTAGCATGCAGAGAAACCAAAGTTCTCAGACATAAGATGGTGATGTTTATACTGTTATCAAAATTAGCACTGCGAAAACAAATCAAACCAAAACAAAATAAATTTAGCATTGTTCTTATCACTTAACATGATGCTTAGAAAAAAATAGGTATTTGCCAGGAAGAGTAACACAGGTCTGCATTCCCAGATACTTGTAAGGCTGAGCCAGAATTGCAAATTTGATCCTTGCCAAGGAAATTGAGTGAGATTCTGTCTCAAAATAAAATGTATAAAAAAGGCTGGAATGTACCTCAGTAGTCAAGCATTCTCAAAGCCCTATGTTAAATCTCCCAACCCCATCCCATCCTGAACACACACACACAAAAAGAGAGAAAGAAAGAAAAAGCAGGTACTAAACAAATGTTTAAAGAATGAGCAGGCAAAATTCACGACATTCATAAGGCCTACTGCATTCTTCAGATTCACAGATGAGAGCATGCCTGAAAGACTCTAGCCTCCTGTTCTTATATTCTCAGAACAAATTTATGACAAAGAAAATTTGTACACTGTTTTGTTTCATACCTAGATTATTAAAATGTGACAGCTGGCCAGAGGTATGAGGAAAAGGCATTTTAAATACTGCTTCCTCGTTTGACAGACAAAATGTATGTAAAACCACAAGCTGAAAACATGTTAAGATTGAAAATCTGTGATAACACAGGTATCTTAGCAACAGGGCTGATTACAGGAAACCAAACTGAAAACATTTGTAAGTGCTAAAAGAACATGTGCCACCAGAAATAGGAAGAGATTGTGATTCATGAACTGCAAGCTACAATTGGAAAGACTGCTGAATCACTGTGGCTTAAATTAATTGGCAGGACTAAAACTATTGAAGCCCCCCTTTTTTTGTCCTCTTTGCAGTCCAGGAAGTTTATATTTGTAAGCCCATGGAAACATTACTGGAATTCTGGTGTGTTGATTCCAATCTATCACCTCCAGTGCAACCGATAGCATAAATAAAGACACTAAGACACATTTACAGTTACGGGCAGCCATGAGATCCTGAGTTCGGTTTGGGTAAGGATTCATGGAACAAAAGCTAACCCAAGGCCTAACCCAGAATTTATTAATTTGTGAAGAAGGGAGTGGCTCAAGGATGAGTGACAGGTGAGAATGCCGAGAATTATGTGAGTACTGTGAGCTGAGCTCGCTAGAAGGCCAGAAAGCACCTCTGCAATATGCAGAGAGAAGGATATGCAGAAAGACCAATTTGTATAACACAACTGAGGTCGCATTTGACATTTTGGGGATTGGTGCTTCAGTTCTGATAGTCATCCTTTTTCTGCTCTGGGAAGTCATAGTCTCTTATCTTGAGCCTGAACCCAGTTGACAGTCCTCGAGTAATGGCTCTGCCATCCCGCTGGGCTCAACCCTTTAGTGGGAGACACTGATGCAGGGAAACAGGCCTGCCTCTTGGCTTCAAAGATTACACATCAATACCTCAGCTAGCTGACTTACATTGCATAGAGCCAATTGAAGGAAATAGCTTTTCCAGCTCTGTACATATCAGTATGTGAAGACATGGCCAGGTTTAGCTAAAGTGGAGGTAATTCTTCTGTATTCAAGGAGAGCTGTCCATACAGTCTTCTACATAAAACAATTATTTTGGAGGAATAGGGCAATTGCCATGAGAAGTCTAACATGGATAAAAACTCTACAATGATGAGTTCTAAGGCAATGTTAGAAGAAAAAAGAATTTGGGTGGCATCTACCATCAGTAATCCTAGTTCAAAGTTTGAACATTTTTCTATGAAATTAAACCCATAGCTTGCTATAAAATTTCAAGATAAAATTCTTTATTACTGTAAACGTGTGCTTAATAGTTAACCTGTTTAAAAAATAATGTGTCTAAAATAGCTCCTATAGAAAGGTTTTTAAATTATGGGTAGTTTGGTACATTTTTCACTATTGAAATACCAAACCATTGTCATTAACTGAAATTTCTTGTTTTCATTTTTAAAAGAACTAGGTCTTTGAGATAATGTAATGCATTATCTAATACCGATTATATTGTTTTAAATGAATGGTATATTGTTAGTTACAGTGGGTCTCAGTTTGACACTTTTTCTTTATCTACTCTGTTACAGATTACATTAAGTTTAGAGTTTTATATCATTAAAAAAATTATCTAAAGGAGAAAGTCTGGTTTCATGCCAAAAGACACAAAAGATAACTGGCTTTCCTTTTAGGATGGCTGTCTTAAGAGAAAGTATTAAGTTCCAAGTCAAGTTAGCTGCTTTTTTCCCCAAAAATATTGTAGCTCATTTCCGCCCCAGCCCCACGCTCCCATATTGAATGCTAAAGCCAGTAAGCGTCTAATGCAGGCTAGGCAAGGGCTCTACCACTGAACTACATCCCTAACCCTCTTTATTTTTTTGAGACAGGGTCATTAAATTGCTAAGCTGGCCTTGAACTTTCAATCTTCTTGCCTCAGCTTTCTGAGTAGCTGAGATAGGTGTATGTCTCTAAGCCTGGCTCTGAAATAGCATTTCTTACTTGAAAGAATGATTAACAACAATTTTGGTTATTCTGGTTTTGGAAAACGGTGGCATCTTCTAAATACTGAACAAAACCTGCCTGCCATTTTGGGATAAACAAGCAAAGGCAATGATAAAATTCAAACTTTAACATGGAAGTTAGAATTATGGAAAATTTGTATTTGCCACCCTGAACTTGACAGCTTCCTATTACCAAAATGACTTTTATGATAATATTAACACTTGTGATTATTGTATATTGTATAAAATATGTTGATGTTTGTAAGAACTACAGAAGTTAATATTTTCTAAATGATCAGCAGACATGTTACAGAATCATGCATGGTTAACATATACATTGAAAGTTCACAATACCTCAACAGAATGATTACTGATATAATTTAGGTTCTATGCTGCAAGTATATTTGTCTTAGTGTGGCGTCAAAGAGGAACATCCACAATTACCTAAGAAGGCTATTAAAATACTCTCTTTTCCAACTGCTTATCTGAGGCTAGACTTTCATCATATGTCAATCTAAACATGCAAACTATAAAGAGGTATTGAGTCTAAAATATTTGAGAACCATAGTTGTGATTCTTACTTTGCTAACAGAATCACAAATGTATATACAGAAATATGTGTGTATACACACACACACACACACACACAATTGATAGAGGTGCTCGGATTCCATATTCATTCTGCTAAATTAAATTTTTGCAGGCACCTGTATTTTATATAAAGCTTAACTGGTGAGAACACTGATCTGATTTAGGTCTTATTAAAACTATCACTATAGGGGCTGGGGATTTAGCTCAGTGGCATAAGCGCCTGCCTTGCAAGCAGGCAGTCGTGAGTTTGATCCCTGGTACCGATAAAAATGAAAAAGACAAAAAAAAAAAAAAAAAAAAAAAAACCCAAAAAAACTATCACTATATATTTCAAAATTTCTCCCAAAATTTACCTTAAAGGTATTTTCTCATTTTCTTCATTATTATCATTAGCAGTAATAACATCTTTATTTTATGGAAATTGTAAAACAATAATTCTTATTTATTATTCGAGCACTTCAACTTCTTTCTTTCAAGATCTTATTTATTGAAAAAGTGACTGTCAATTCAGGTCTTTTGTCAGTTTCAAAGAGTTAAGTAAGCTTCAACTTGGATAATAATATGCTAATGAGCACTCTGAAAACTGAAAGGATGAAAACCTGATGCTGTCAACCCAAATTTAAGTCAACTGTTATAATGTATGTAGACTTATCCTAAATATAACAAATGTGATGTTTTATGATAAATCTTAGTTACTAGTACATTTTATTAATATGCAGGTAAATTATGCTAATGATTTAATGTAGTTCAATTACAAAACTTTTAAAGAAATTTACCCAGATATGATTCAACTAAATATACGGGTATTTAATACTCACATGTTGAATTATTGTCAGTTTTACACATTTATGTGTTAATGTATACTGTCACATATCCTCATATGTAACTTTGTTGTTTCTATGAATGTATACATATCTGTGATACTTAAGAGAATTAAGTTGTACCACAGAAAAGGATATTTCTTTTTTTTATATTAAAACATTCTATAGTCACAGGTTGTCTTATTCTATACAATGGAATCTCTATATTCTTTTGACATTAGATGAGAGTTTAAAGACTGAACATAAAGTTGTACTTCTAGACAGAGTGACATACCTAAACAGGTCAAGGACACATCTGAACCATGTTCAACTTCCTCTGGACTGTTCTATGAGTTCTAATTTCTCCCTTTTGAATAATCCATTACTCAAAAGATGGTGACCCACTTAAGATAAATACACAGCCCAATGTTTAATCTCTATGACAACACCAGCGAGCATTTGTTGGAAGGGTCTGTTTTCTGTGACTTTGATTTCAAAAATAAAGAATATGCTATTAAAACACATCCCTAAAATCCCTTGGTTATTTAGCATAACCTATGATCTCTAGACATGTTATAAAATCTATTTCTAAGGAATTGTTATAAATATTGAAGAAAATAATTTTGTGAAGTACTAATAAGGAATGGTTTGATGAATGTTATTTCTGTGTTTACTCGTAGGTCTATAATTCTTAGAAATGTATATCAGGGCATAAAAGAGACCTACAATTTCCCGAGACCAAAAGAAATTATGTGGCTGCCTCAAGTCAGCAGCAGAGCCAAATCTATACTTAAATCTGCATGTTTTTAGCCTCTTGTACCTCTTAAAATACTGATTTCTCAGAAATAAAGATTCTTAAAACTTGAAAAGTCTCCTACATGTTAACAAAGAGTACTTACAGGTGGAGAATCATAGCAATTAGGAATTGTGGTCATCTGTGAAATCAGGTCCTGCTTTTTATGATCATGGCCCAGAAAGGTTAATGACATGTTTTTTTTTTTGGTCTTTTTCATTTTTATCGGTACCGGGGATCGAACTCACGACCGCCTGCTTGCAAGGCAGGTGCTTATGCCGCTGAGCTAAATCCCCAGCCCCTGGTTAATGACATGTTTAAAGTAACATCATTAATGTCACAGACTAGGATCTAGGTCTCCTCTTTCTTTTTTGTCTTTTTCCTTTTTATCAGTACCAGGGATCGAACTCACGACTGCCTGCTTTCAAGGCAGGCGCTTATGCCGTTGAGCTAAACCCCCAGCCCCTAGGTCTCCTCTTTCAAAGGATGCACAGTAAAAAAGAAAACAGAACCAAACAACTATGTACTTATATATGCATTACTGTATATATAGGAGAAATGTGATAATCAAATTTTCTGAAGTGTTTTTATTTCAGAAATGAAGGCGAATCTTTGTAGAAATAAATCTCAAAAAGTGCAGAACTGAGAGAAGAAAGAAATGGTAGAGAGCTTTTGAATAAGATACTGTGGATTACTCCAAAGCTATGAGCAAACAATAGCAAACAGAACTACAGAAATTCTTTCATGAGTCTTAATACTAGACCAAATGGTGCACATCCATTACTATCCAAGTATCTTGTTCCACAGAGAAAACAGAAAACATAAATTTAGTTTAAAAGTTCAGAATAATAGTAACAATTATTACTATTTTGGTGTTGGGGATCAAACTCAGGACCTTGCACTTGCCAGGCAGGTGCTATGCCACTGAGCTATATTCCCAGCCCCAGAATATTTTTGTATGAAACTCAAAATGTTTAGATTTATTCACATGCATCCTATACGTATGTTGTGCAACATGATGACTTAGTGGAGATAAAAAGCATTTCCACAACTTCCACAATGTATTTTGGCATACTGTTCCTCTCTGTCCATTTATTCCCATCTCTAAGTGTTAAGTAACACAGTATTTCTAGAATGAGGTCATTAAGTACAACTTCTGAGCTTTGGAGACTTGCTTGTCTAGAGGGCAGTTCCAGATCATGGGAAGGCATACTCTGCTCAAGATGTACTGAAATTAGCCATCAAACTAAAATACAAAAAATTTCATTTATTTTTAAGCAAAGTCAATGTTCTACCTATGTTTTCCTTATTCATTTATATTTCAGTAGCTTTTCCTGAGGGACACAGGTAAAACATTACAATTATTTCTCAAGGAATTTTACATAACCCACAGCTCACTCACAGGAGTTTGTTACCCAAAAGGATACATCACTCTTCACTCAGCACTGGGAAAGGAAAGCACCGTCTGTAGGACTCTAGAATAGCTTGTACCTACCTACATGGTTTCAAGGACTGTATGGAAAGAAACAGAAATGTGGCAGTGGTATTCCAAGGGGAAATCTGGAATTAGTCACTGCCACGATTTTCTCATTTGAGTGAGATTGAAACAGAAATGGTAGTGCCTCTCATGGTGATACCTGGGACTATGTAATTTGGACTCCACGAGTTGAGGGTGCTTTACTTTCCAGTCAACTGTGATCATGAGCAATAGCTGTGATGGTGCCTATCCAAGCTAGAGGGACAGCAAGGGCAAAGCCAGTGAATAGTTAGGTGCGCTAGCTACTTGCTGGCTGCTGGAGTGCTCTGGATCAATGCCAGGACCCCAAGAGGTTAATCCCTCCCTGTATCTTGAAATGTCTGTGTGTTCAAATTTATTACAGCTTGTCATGGTTTATGCCTGTGGCCCCCAGGCCTCATGAGTTTGCATTGTGCGTTTGTGATTAGTTCATTGTCTAGTGCTTTGGATTGATGGTGTCAGTGCTACACCCACATAGGGGTGGAGGCAGGATGTAATGTAATGGCAGGAAGAAGGTGTATCTTGCTCTTTGCTGGTTCCTGCTTGCTGTCTGCAGCCGCCATGAACTGCGGCCCAGCTATGTCCACCTGCCTTGGAGCCAACTGAGTGTGGACTAAAGCCTCCAAAAACTGTAAGAAATAAACCTTTCCTTTCCCAACTTGGGCTTCAGGTATTTTGTCTCAGCAACAAGTAAAAAGTAACTAAGACAGAATTTGGTACCAGGAGTGTGGTCGTTTGCTGTGACTATACCTAACCATGTTTTTTTGAGAGGCTTTGGAAATGGCTTGTGGGCAGAGTTTGGAAAGGTTCAGGCATGTCACCTGGATGCATAGAGCTAGAGAAGCTTAGGCTGTTCTGTAGAGAAGATTCTCATCAGAGATCAAAAGGAGATCAAAAGGCTGATAGAAAGCCTCATGGTAAAGATCAGCTTGGGAGGTTTCTGCTGGGAAGAAGGACTGCATTGGTTGTTGGACTCCCCATGATGTATGTTATGGCTTGGCAGAAAGTTTGTCTGCATTTTGCTCCTGCCCAGAGACTTTGCCTGAGATTGAGACAAAGGACAATGGACTGATTAATCTTGAAAAAGAAATTAAAAAGCAATTGAATATGAGGGTGTGCACATGGCTATTGTTGGTGGCTTTTAGCCAGTTTTACATTGCAAATAAAGAGCAAAGAGCCCAGCAGGATAATTTGCAATACTGAGTTTGGCCAAAAGAAAAATTCCAGGAAGGCTGTGGATTGTAAAGATAGAGTTGAGATTTTGATTGCTGAGGGAAAAGAGAGAGATAAAAAAGATGGCCCCGGGGCATCCCAGGAAGTGGGTCCCCACCTTTTGCAGCCTCACTGCAAAGGTGAAAGAATTTGCTCAGAGGAGAAGGCTGCACAGCACCATGCTCCAAAATCGCAACTGAGGCCACATGAGGTTCCAAAATGGCGACAGAGGCCACATGAGGTTCCAAAATGGTGGCAACATAGAAAAGCTTTTCCTCACAATCAGGTAAACAGAGCCCTGAGATCCAGGCAACTGACCCCTACAGCCAAGAGAGAGAAAAACCTGGCTACTGCTCCAGCTAGCAGCAAACCCTGGCGGCATCCACAAGGTGCTGATTTTAGGTGCAAGGAAAATGCACAAATTCTGAGGGTAAGACAGCTTCCACCTCGATTGCAAAGGGCCTGGTAGGCCAAACAGTGTGCCCCTGAGAGGGCAATTTGTAAAGATGTAAAGGTAAAGCCAAAGGTGCACTGGAGACCCCAAAAGTTTAAGAAAGCCAAAAATGTGGATGATCCAAGGGAAGCTGCAAAAAGCGAGCAGAAAAAGTATAAGAAAAAAAGCTGTGGGAGTTAAAATTGCCAGAAGTGCTGTGGGGGTGAAATCATCGAAGCCTTTTAGAACTTGCAACCAGTCTGCTTCAGATGCTGAGCATAGAACTGTAGGACGGAATGTTTGCCCTGCTGGATGTTGGACTTGCTTTGTTTGCAATGCTTTATATTCCCCTATTGTAACTTTTGAAATGGTAATGTTTATCTTGTGCCTTTAAATTTCAGAAATGTTTAACCTTGTTTCATTTGTACAGGGGGTTACAGTTAAGAGTTTGCCATAGATCTTAAAAGAGATTTGGGACTTAGACTTTTCAGCAATGCTAAAACTTAAGACTTTGACTACTCTTGGAGGTGGACTAAATGTCTTTTGTATAAAGGATATACATGAGTCCTGGGGGCCACGAGTGGAAGGTGATGGTTTATGTCTGTGGCACCCAGGCCTCATGAGTTTGCATTGTGCATTTGTGATTGGTTCATTGTCTAGTGCTTGGATTGATGGTGTCAGTGCTACACTCACATAGGGGTAGAGCCAAGATATAATATAACAGCAGGAAAAAGGTGTGTCTTGCTCTTTGTTGGTTCCTGCTTGCTCTTTACAGCTGTCATAAACTGCAGCCCAGCCCTGCCCGCCTGCCTTGGAGCCAACTGAGTATAGACTAAAACCTCCAAAAACTATAAAAAAGTAAACCTTTCCTTTCCCAGCTTGGGCTTCAGGTATTTTGTCTCAGTGATGAGTAAAAAATAACTAAGACACAGCTCTAATTACACATTAAAAGTTCAATAATTCCTAGCTAACAGGTTATAGTTCCTTATAATCAGTGTTACACACCTATAGTTTTGTTGTTGCTCATATTTTCCTTAGAAATCTGACCTGAGAAAATTTATTTATTTATTTTTGTACCAAGATCAAACTCAGGACCTTGTGCTTGCCAGTCAAGTCACTATACCACTGAGGTATATCCCTGGCCCCAAATTTTACATTTTAAAACAGAGATAAGTAGGCAATTAAAGATAATCTGATAATCTGCTTATAATAAAAACTTCTATAAATATGAAAAACTGAAACATTAAATAGGATGTTATTTGTCACATTAATGCTTAGGAAAAAAAATCTTGTCATGACAAAAATACAATCTGTGGTTCCTGTAGGGCCAGGGTTGGTGGTAGAATCTTCTACAAAGAGACATGAGGGAACTTTTTGGGGGCAAAGAAATGTTTCATATTTTGATTGTAATATTGGTTACAGATATAAAACAGAGATGAGCTCATTTGCACACTTACTTTCTTACAAGAAAAAATAGAACGTTTCATATTTCCTCACTATGAACTTGGGTAGCAGCCCAAGGCCGTTCTAAAGTTAACAAGCAAACTTTCCAGGGCAGAAATCCCCTTTCTATTGAGTGAGTGTGCAAAGAGGGAGGTGTAATTCTTTTAAGGAGGTGCTGAACAATCTGCAGTTTCTATGAAAAGCTTCTGCTTTTGGAGGGGAATTTTATAGTAGATGACCTTTTAGTAAACACTCCTGATAAATAAGTATAAGTTACATCAAGAAAAATGTTTAAGCTGATGAGATATAAAATTTAATAATTTAAATTAGGTCATCAGCAAACCTATAGCATTCAATGAATGTTTGCTGAATGATTTTTAGAAGCTAAAGATATATACACAACTGGGTTGATTCATTCAAGTCACTGATAAACCATAATAAAAATGATATAGCAATACAGTTCCCTTAGAACGGTATGCTGGACGGACTGTTTCTGGGATTCCCATGAATAATAAAATTCCTGGATGTTGCAGTCTTTTATATGGAATGGTGTCTTATTTGCATACAACCTATGTTCAACTTCCAGTATACTATCGTCTCTAGATTTTGCTAATATTGAATTAGTATAAATGCTATGCAAATAGCTGTTACACTATATTCTTTAGGGAACAAAGAAAAGGAAAGTCTGTGTATGTTTATTTCCAGCACATTTAAAAAAATATTTTTGCACAGTTGGGTTAATCTGAAGATGAGGATACACCCACATGGAGGGCTGTCTTTGAAAGAGACATACAAAAGCACGATCAGTAGCCATTTGATTTTTCTGTTATTTCTTTTTAACAGCACAGAATTATTATAATATTTTTGACCAGTTCTAGTGACTTAAAGGAAGCCCCAAGAGAGTTCACATAAAATAAGAGAATAAACAATAAATTAAAAAAGAGGGCACATAAAAATAAATTCTTATAACTTAAGTAAAGGTTCAGGGACATCACTATGACACTGCAATCAGAGAGGTACAAATATTACAGAAAAAAGAAATGATTCCAAGTCAAAGTAGAAAATATGATGAAGTAAACGCATAAAATTCAAATCACAGAATATAAGATTAATGGAAGGATTTACTGTAACTACAGCAATTCTTCTAGAATTCTCATCTTCTGTGAGTAACATGGCAAGGCCAGATTATTGCTTGATAGCCTTATTTTGCTTTGTACCCCCAAAATGGTACTAGCTTCCTAAAGTCACTAGATTCCTGTTTCAAAAAGTTAACTAGATGGAGATTTTGCCATTAATGATTATTTCCCCACCAAAAATAATAAAGACTCCGAAAGAGTAATTGTGAAAAGATTTCTAATAGTTTTCTTTCCAATTCTCAAGTCAGTAATTTGAGTTATTTTCCTTGTTCAATTCACCCACATACAGAATTCTTCCCTTAACTACAGCTGGCTTAAAAAAAGTGCAATTTGGTCTTCTATTGGCCTGGTTCTTTGGAGCTGAGGAACTGATGTATTTATCTTCTATTTTCCTCTTTCCATCTGGTTTTCCCTAATGGTTTTCAATTACTAACCCTTTCTGTAGATGATAAAATAGAAGGACAGATGAGATTCACACAAATAATTTCCTGGGTTCCACTGGAATCTTGCTTAATCATTTTAGAGCATGTGATTTTCCAGTGAGCTTACATTACTGACAGCCATGGAGTCAGGAATACCGATTTGGCTACTTTGGATATATTCTTTAAAAGGTACATTAGCTACTACTTTCATATCACAAAGACAGTTTGGGGGGCTTCAGAGACTTATCTTTGGAATGAACAATGGCCCTTCAGACCCCCCAGGGACATTCTAAGGATCCTGAGTTCATGAAGAGAAAAGTATATAATTATCAAAATCAAGTTGTATTTTTCTCAGTTTCAGGATGGATTTCTAGTAGGGCTTTGGATTCAGCTGAATTCATTATATACATTTATTTGTTCATTCATTTAGTCAGTTAGCTACTGTTTGTAAGTGCATTTTTTTTTTTTTTTTGGTCTTTTTCCTTTTTATCGGTACCAGGAATCAAACTCACAACCGCCTGCTTGCAAGGCAGGTGCTTATGCCGCTGAGCTAAATCCCCAGCCCCGCTACTGTTTGTATAGCTCAAGGTTTCAAGAAATGAAACAACGAGATTAAAGCCTTGAAGTGGGGGTAGAATGCGAAAGTTATAAATTAATTTATGATCCACTACTGGAAAATCAGTTTCTTACCTTCAACTGCATTTTCTGTGTGGGGCTATTGTAGCAGCAAACTCAAACTGAAATGAATCCAACTTAATATTTATTAAACTCTTGTCACCCTTACAGATGATACAGGTAGCCTGCCTCCTGCTCTCAAGATGCTAATGTGTTCATTAAATAGGTAGAATAATGAAATATTAAAGGTAAGTTCTTTGAGACAGGGTTTATATCTTGCACATTTTTTATGCCTCCTAGAGTATTGCAAAGAGGAGATACACAACAGATGCTGAATTAAATGCAATTAATTTTGACAGATGAGTTAGTTTGTGGAGGCTAAATGAGAAATGGGGATATTCCTGTTTTAATTTGTTTAAACTCTTAAGATAAATTCTGAATACCAAGAAGAAATTATTTATGTGGATAGCATATGAAGGACTGTTTAGAAAGTCAAGATGTAAAGGGCAGAGGAAGACAGTGTTGACCCAGCCAGTGTCAAGAAAATAGACAAACTAAAGGGGAAACAAGTTCAACATGGAGTGGAGGTTCAATAAAGTTCAATGACAGGCACAGAAGCAAAAGGCTTGGGTGTGTTTGACAGTGTTTAGAGAAACAAGAGTTAAAATAATGCTTCATACTACAAAGTGAATATCACAGAAAAATGTTTTGCTTTAGTTTTAGTAATCAGAATATTTCCTGATCAAAGAAAAAAAGAAGTATCATATTATTAAAAGAGAAACGACTTCCTTAACAAAGCAATTAGGAGTCTTATGATGTTTTCATGCATGGAAAAAAATGGATCTTGTATACAGAAACCTGCACATGCTGGTTCTAGCTCCGGCTGGGGCCGTAGAGTATACTCAGAACCATGCATGGGTGCCTGGTTGATGGTTGCTTTAATTCCACAGATCAACAACACTTTATGTAATATATATTCAAGGAGGCCTACATTATAAAATGGCACTAAAATTCATAGTCACTATAGCTATGGCATATTCAGACCCCCATGTCAGAGACTGGAGTAAACAGAATTATTGTTAGGACTTGTAGAGGATTATACACCTAATATACATTGACCATACAGGCTGGCAGGGGTCTGGGGTAGCTTAGGGATTTCTCACAGGGACATCTTTAGAGGATAAGCCCGCTATTAGAAATTCTGTGTGAAAGCTGTAGTTGTTCTCATATATTGCTAAATTGATGTTTAATGCAAATCAGTGACCCTGTAATGGTGATAGTTTTCCAAGGGGCTGCATGGAACTGACCCCAGCCTTGAACAACCCACAGTAGAATCCTGGGCATGTCAATTTAATGCAGGCAGACGGAGAATGGATGGTGGGCAGTGTATAAAGGTAGGACTAAGAAAGAACAAGATGATGCTTGGCTAGAAAAAACAGCAATGAAGGTACAAAATCAAGAAATCAACAGTTTTCTACGGATTGCTCAAGGTTACCAATTCCTCTAACATTGTCACTTTTATTCATGATTGAGTTTATATATGGTTTTCTGCTGATTTCCCCAATGTGGTTATGTTAATACATACAATGTGTGTGTATGTATGTATATGTATGTATGTATGTATGTATAAATGCATGTGTGTGTGTGTGTGTGTGTGTATATATATATATATATATATATATATATATATGAGCTACTTTGTGAGAGACTTGCCAATTAGCAGACCAGACTGCCTATTCCCTTTTTGAAGTTACAGGGGATGAAGACTCCTACCATTTTATAGAGGTATTCAAAGAATTCCACTGGTCATGCCAGTTTAGGTTAGGCTCCAACTATATTTGAACTTCAAATTTCACTACATATGTAGTTTAATGACCCCAAAGTAGTTTTTAAAAATTGAAAATTTAAATGTAGAAGATATTCCTTACAAATAAATTAATCTGATACTATTTAAACATTACATTTATTCCAAACTATAGGAGAAGAAAAAATAACATATGTACACTTAGATATACACAGGTTGTTATCTGACTTGTTGAAATTCTATAAAACTGAAATCCTCTTTTGGAGTATTGTGTGCTATCACAAGTAATGAGAGATGGTTTGGGGCAGATGACTAATCCCAAAGCAAACGTACATGATTGTCCCAGGCCCAAAAGAAGGTATCTTAATTATTTTATTGAAAACTTCTCAAAGTGCATTTCATGAAACAGTATTCGCTCAAAATATTCTTAATAGTGATGGGGTAATTCAAATAAGCTTGGGAGAACTCTTGGGGAATCACAATCACATGAGATCATCAATGAAGACATATAGAAAAGTAGTAGGCTTTTTTAAAAAAATAAATTTTTGTCCAACTTATTTCAGTATCTTTGTGATATTTATTAAAATCCTTTGGAATTAATGCTTTGTGGAAAACCACTTATCTTCTTCAAAGTAACTTGAAACCAGACATGACAGATGACAGCCCTCAAGTCATACAGTTAGTGGTAAGCTAAAGACAGATCTTACTGTTCAAGACCTGACT
This sequence comes from Cavia porcellus, assembly GCF_034190915.1. Lineage (NCBI taxonomy): Eukaryota > Metazoa > Chordata > Mammalia > Rodentia > Caviidae > Cavia > Cavia porcellus. Next base: position 62,321,646 of record NW_026947495.1, read on the forward strand.
GGGGTGCTTGGTTCAGTACTCTATTGTATCTGTCCTATAACGTACTTGTTTAAAGATCATGGACTATAAAAACTGTATCTTGGTGTTCAAACTCTCCCATTGAAAGTGAGGAAAAAGTAAGTTCATACCTCTCCCATTAAAAGAGAAGTGAAAGCTGTTGACTGTATAGAACACACAAAATCCATTCTGATAGCACAATTAAAATCTAGTCCTTAATTCCAATACCAGTATCCTTTCCACAGCAGCACACTAATGCCTGCAAAACCAATGGCTTCTGCTTTGGATAAAGGAGTCATGGACAAGATGGGCTTCAGCTATTAAGGACTCATTAAAATATTTATTATACTGGGCCAATGGATATTTTAAATCAATTAAACATGATTGTCTTTACTTACAAATGTCATCCACTGTGACAGGGAATCAATGTTTCAAGTTGTTGTACAGGTCATCATCCCTGTCCTGTTGGATGACACCTGTAAATAAAATAAATCTATTTTTGAGTGGATTTTTTTAAAAAGCCAACTAGATTTAAGATGCATGCAGTTTAAAGCAGAGTAATATTTTCAATGATTCTTAATGATGTACTGCTGGAGAAAGATACTTCCCAGTGCCAGCTATTTCACTCTAAAAAGTTACTACTGGTCACAAACACAAGAAAGTCTATGGAATGCACATTGTCTAAGCACAAAAGAAATCCTACTTTGTAAGAGGGACAACCAAAGTCCTTGTGAACTTAAACAACTCAGCTAATGTCAAATAGCTAAGTTATCTTTAGCTCACAGAATTGAAAAGTATACACACAACATAATAAAACAGGCTATTATTAAGTTGACTACTTTGAAAGACTTAAATCTTTTACAAACACTGACTTGGGACATTCTACCACATCTATATAGAATATAATGTCAGTATTAGATATTGAAATACAAGCAGTGTTGAAAAATGCTGTGGCTGGAAAATTCAGCAATGATGAGAAAATGGGAAAGTGACAGTGAAAAGAACAATATTAATATAGCATGCATTTACAATTTCAAATTCTGGTTATTTTCAAACAAGATTTGTGGTTCCTAACAAATGTTAGTATACGAAAGATTGTTTTTTACAAGTTTTCTAACAGTCTATAATTTAAAATGTTGGTTTCTCTGTAGCCATAGAACCAATTTAAATCTGCCAGAACCTAAAATTTAGACTGGACAATGAGTATTTTAAACTTCTATTCTGTACTTAAATACTTCAAAATAACTGAAAATGTCTTAGGATGCTGCCCTGAAGTCATATGGTTGCTATAACATTGCCACAAACTCACATTAAGATCTTATTATATGTCAAGTTCTGCTGAATGTTTTATATCTGCTATTTCATTTAATTTTCAAAACCACTTGATTTTTATTACAACTTGATAAAAAGGACAGAGCACAGAGCTAAGTAACTTTCATGCAACTTTAACTGATGACAGAATCCAAGATAAAACTTGTTGTATTTTATAATCTAGCAATTGAAGATTATTGAAAATGTAAAATGAATTATTATAGTTTGAATTAGAATATATAAAATTCGTGCAACTAAATCTCACACAATATAAAACATCAGCAAATTCTCTTAACTCTTTTTGATGAGGGAGGGAGAGAATGGATAGAGACAACTGTCAAAAGCAAAATAATGTTAAAGTTAAATAATTTAATAAGTTATGATTTTTGATGTTAACCTGAAATACGTCACAATCTAAAACATGAGAACTGACAAACTTGAATTGCTTTTCATAATGAAAGAAAAGTAAATCCTTCTGATTCTTGTTGCATTTATTTATTTATTTATTTTTAAACTTTTCCACTTTATTTTGATATTTTGATGCTGAGGACTAAATCCAGGGCCACTGAGTTAAATCCCTACTTCCTGATTCAATTATTTCTTAACGGTAAGAGATAAATCCCCCTATAACTTAACCAATTCCTAAAACAGTAAGATAGCTATTTAATACTGAATTAAATCCTGTATACTCAAAATATGTTAGTAAATCTTGTTAAACAGAATTATTTCTAGAGTAAATTATCTTTAAGAAAAACAAAAAAGTAATTTTCATAGCTAATGCAACCCTCAATAGCAGTTGACTTTTCTTAAACCACAAATTTCCTAACCGTAAACTACACGCTTGACAAAATCCTTGAACTTTTTTTTTTTTTAAACTAGGGGCCATTTTTCCAACTTATTTTAAAAACTGTGAAGCTGATAAAATAGGAATAATCAGGAGTACAAAATATACCTAACATACGTGAACCAAACAAGAAATAGATACAGGCAAAGATCAGCACCACAGAAACTAGACATCAAGAAAAATGCATTCAGTTTTCAAAGCACTTGTGGAAAAATGAATCTGTTCTACAATAATGGCTTTTTGAAAAGGATCCCAAACAGAGAAAGATAAAGTGTGGTTTCATGGTAGCTTACCCTTTTCTCTGACACCCCATCCTGGCCTGCAGCATCTTTCTCATCCTGTGTCTCTTTCAGGACTCCCATATGTTTTTTGTATGCTGGCTCTCTGTTTAAAGTTGTGTATCCTATGTGCTCATAAATTGGGTTTATCGTCATCTTGGCAATGTATTCTGCTGCCTTGGTTTCAATATAGAGAGTAATCAAGCCATCAGTCACCAGATCGTGGATGGACTCAAAGCGTTTCTCCCCAACAAAGTGCTTTCCATCGTAGTAGAGCCTGAAGTTTCTGGTTTGACTTCCAAATCTGCCTCAATGAAATGGGAAAGATGTTTATAAGAAAAGTAAGTAAGTGAATTTTTCTGAAAACAAAATGAAACAAAAAAATTGGTTTCATTGTGTTTATGTCTCTTTAAGTAAACTATAGCTAATCTTTATGAGTTTCCTTGAATAAAGTTTAACTTTTGAAAACAGAAATGAATTTGTAATAACTAGTTTGGCTGGGGAATAACTAGCCAAACTGAGAAGCGAAAGTTTGTCTTCCTTTCTTTTTAAAACCACTTCATTATGCCTACAGGAAAAATGGGGAAAAAAACCCTCATAGCCTACTAACATACATTCAATATTCAAATGGTCAACTATATGATATATGAACTTTTCATACTGATATTGCTTTTCTACAAGTTGATCAATAAAAAGCATTTAATGTACTACAGACCCCAGCATTCATGTGTTTAATGGAGAAGTCTCATTCAGAACTCACTTGAGTACAAGGCCAGCAATCATTTAAAGTACAGCTGACTCCAGAACATGAGCCAGGTGTGCCAGCCATGGCAGAACCATGAGGCAGGGTGGCACAGAAACATATGTTTGCTATTTCTGGCCACAGACCAAAGACTTGTTCTTCCCTTTTACACAGTAATTCTTCTGTGTCTGCTGGCTAAGTAAGGGCAAGAAGTGTTTGCAACATGGGGCATATAAGTTATCAAACAACAGACTACAGAAATTCTGTTTTCAGTCTTGAGTCATGCTTTAATGATATCCTTTAACAATTGACGAAGAATGGTTTCCTTAGATAATAATTTCAGTATTTTGCTTCCTGCAGCAAACCTCAGAAATGGATCCAAGTTGGCAAGACTGGCATCAATGCCCTTTCAAGAATGGGCACTATCTTTAAAAGTCAATGCCAAAGGGCAACAAGGCTTGCCAGTGTCATAGCTCCTGAAGGTAACTGGGAGGGAGCCTAATTAAAAGCTAAACAAACCAGAAAAGATGCATTTCATTTCACTATTAAAACACACACAGAACAGAAATGAACTATGAAGGCAAATTCTGCTTAAGAAAAACATTAAATGAGATGGTAAACTTTCATGTAATAATATTATTCTGTCCATTCCAAATGGACAGAAGTTGGGCCTTTCTTAATGTGTTCTTTAAAGCAGTAACAAAATATTTTTATAATGATTCAAATAATAGTCTAGAATTTAATAGTCTTCACGTTAGCCCTTCTAACACATAATTTATGTATCTTTTGATTTTTCAGAAGCAATCAAATTGTGATTTACACTGAAGTGAATGACTCATAGAATTACATTTTCATATTCACCATTTTCTAAAGTTAAAGGCAAATTTCTCTCATGTAAATTCATATTAAAATGTAAGTATAAAACTTAGGAAGATAAATTTCTCCACCAAAGTTAAATATTGAAGATCTCAGTTTAATACACTATTTTTAAAAATTTTTGCCAATATATATTATCTGAAATTTACAAAAAATACAAAGCCAAATTTTATGAACTCTTACAATAAACATACATATTATGGCTTATCATTAAGTTCTTTTATATTTCAGTTATATCAAAGGCATTTCTAAGAGGGTTCAGGTCATTTAATCTTGCTGGGGTACAAGATTTGAAGTGGACACTTCTACTGTGGATATAGCCCTCAGAGACTCTCCAAGAAACGGCCCGTCATTGGTCACACACCCGTCTTCTAAAACCCATGAAGTATGAGGAGAGCATGGGGCATGCATGAGAAGGCACTCAGGCCACACAGGGCTTAGAAGTCTGATCCTAGTGCTCTACAGGCCCTGTTCCTGACTTCTTCAGGGAGAGAATTTCTGGCTCCATGTGGGGCGTAGGGCAAAAAAAAAAAAAAAAAAAAGAAAAAAGAAAGAAAGATTAACTTTGCTCTTTTTCCCCCTCTTCAGCCTAGTAACTTTCAAGAGCACCTCGCTATGATTTCCAGTTTCTCCTCACACTGTACTTCATCTCCTACCTGCCAGCACAATCACATTTAAAGCCTTAAGGGAGCTATCAGATTACTAAAATGTCTCATAATGTGGTTTGATTAAAACTTAAACCTCAGAGGACCAGAAAATTAATTTCCATTTGGAATCTTGATTATTTTTTAAAGAAAAACTGCATTATTTTTACTAAAGGAAGTATACATTTTCCTTGGCTATTTTAACTACACTCTTAGGAAGTTACACAAAGAATGACATAATGGCATTGGACATCAGAGACACCTCCACTTCCTTGACCTCATCTGAAAGGCATATTGTATTCTGTAGGATCAGAAGTGAAGAAAGAGGATAGAAAATCTTGGAGAAAAATGGGAATAGATGTATCTATTCCACGAAAAAAAAAAAAAGCCACATAAAGAGAAAGGCCAGATATAAATTACAGAAACAATTCTTCCTTATAAAAGTTTACCGCTGTCAGATTATTTATTCACCAAGTATTTAACAAAATAGCCAGAAACTGTGTTTAGGATTAGGGAGCCGATTCTGAAGTTCTTGTCTGCTTGTAACCCTAATGGGAAACATTTACCATAAAAGCAGATCAAAGTTTGGTATAGTGGCACAGGCTGTAATCCCAGCATTCTGGGAGGCCAAGGAAGGAGGACCATGTTTGAACATACCCTGGGCAATTTAGTGACTCAAAAATAAAAAAGGACTGGAGATGCAGCTCAATGCAAAGACCCTGGTTTAATGTTGGGTACTAGGTGGGGCTTGGAATACAGACAAGAACTGCTGAATTTTTTAAATTTCACCTTTACATTATTTTGAAGTGACTATAAAAATGTAATTTTTCTCTTATATAGAAAATCTATATTTCTGTAAAGTGATTCATGAAACCAAGTGAATCTAGCATTTCCCTCACATAAAAAATAAGGCCTTGCTTGGTAACTCCCTAAGCTACTGCTATGGCCACATACAAAAGCCACTGTCTGCTACTGTCTTGAAATAGGGTTTGTCCAGGAGCAACCAAGTGTGGGTCTTATGGGATTAACAGAAACCTTAGGCTATGGTTTCAGACAAACGTGAATTTAGATTCTAGATCTGTTATTTCCTAGCTGAGTGATTGGGAAAATCATTCTGCAGATTTTGCATCTAAATTAAAAAAAAAGAATGACATCAATTTACCCCATTCTGTGAGAATTGGAACAAGTCAAAGTTAAGTATACAATAAGCTCAATGAATGGTAGTTCTCCTCTCTGTTAGCTTGGGCTCTTACAGAGAATGATAGAATGAGCTATCAAACAAGGAAAGCAGAAAAGATAGCCACTAACGAGGCATGGAAGACTAGGTAATTGGCAACCCTGGCTGTCCAAGAACACCTCAACATTGGTATACTTTTCAGTCAACCCAAAGCAAGGAGAAGTTCTTGGTGAATTTTTCTGCTGGATGCCCCCGAGTAAGTTTGTATTGCATGGTTAAAGAGTGGAGCTAGAGTGTCAAGTAGGAAGGAGAAGCAAGCAAACAGGGTCTTTCCACTGTGCACTACTGTGTGAATTCAACAAAGAGAGGTCAGTAAGTATATTTGCATTGAAAGTAATAGGTCCTGGGACAAATATGGACCTCTAGATAGTACATTTCCACCCCCACTTCTATAGGTGAATTTTGTTTTCCTCTTTTCTCATAATTAGTATCTACCTCCACTTGAATAGCTGTTCAAATCTTAGTGAACATGCTTGAAACTATGTAAGCCTAACTTCTCTAGAATTTAACAAGATGAAAATTCATTTTCTCCAAAGTCATGTTGCAATTAAACAAAATAGAAACATGAGGATAGTATGTTTTGAACTGCTATTGTTGTACATAATTACCACTTTCTAGAAAGCCTATCTTTTCTGCAATGATTCTAGGCTGTGGTTTTCATATATTAAAAAGCTGTTTAATGCTGTGCCCAGTTTCATTCAGACAAATTTCAAAATATGTAATTCTAACATCTTGATTTTAAAAATGAATAAAACCCTTAATATTGTCCTTTGCTATTTAGCAAATAAATCATAATCATAAAAAATTTGAGTCTAAAAGTACAAAATGATGAAAATATTTATAAAAATAGCATGGGGAATGTCACTTTACTTTCTTTAAAACCAAGAATTAGTCTTGATTTGAGGCCAAAGTTAGTTGGAGTGTTTCTTCAAAGGAAACCTCCATATGAACAGATATTTTATGTTGATAAACAGAAAATAAAACATATACAACACACTAAGTTAATAATAAGATGTTAGAAATATTTCCAGCAACCAACTTACAAAAACCATTTATCATAGAGATACATATGTATGTTATTTACGAAGTCAAAGAAGCTGATCAAATAGTGAAATACAAGTATCTCATAAATCTTAAACATACCCTTTAAAATACAAGATAAAATCGAAATAAGAATAAGATGAAGTATTCAACTAAATAGTAAAAAATAAATTTAGTTGGCTAAGGCAGAGAGAGCATGGTTATATACTATTTTAAATGCTTCTTCCATCTAAAACTTTGTTAGAAAATGACCATGTATCTATCCTAAATATCTTATATTTTTATCTTTTTTTGGATTATAAAGTAGACAATTTATTAAAATATATTAACTTATGTCTTTTCCTTGGCAGAATACTTCCAGTGAAGAGGCAAATCCAGTTGCCTATTAAACATGCCAAACTGGCAGCAGGTAGTCCTCAGAAGTGGAACTGACAGAGGATTAGCTGAAGCAGTCAAGTATTCCTCCCACCGTCTCCATCCTGTCCTAGATGTTCCCCCTCCCCACTGTGGGAAATACTATCCTCCAGATAGGATGAATGGGATACTGTGAATCGAGAAGTAATAGGCACAGTTGATGGCAGAAGAGTCATCCTGAAAACTGCGTAATTTGAATACTAACGACAGATCTTCATTTGCTTCACCAATAGGTGAAGTAGGCTTATAACTTTCCAGATAGGAGGATCAATGATTCTTCTCTGGGCAGTCTGATTCACCCAACTGAAAACACTTCAGAGATCATCATTCTGTCTGTAGTTGTTGGGCTTCCCCCAAAGTCAGCCTTTAACTGCTAAATACACTTAAATATGAGCACTCAGTCAAGGTCCACCTGTTCCCTGAGGAAAACATCCACAAAAGATGACTATGGTAAGTAGATACGATTGAACCAAACTAAAGAAAACAATCATGCAGAGATGAACATGCGTATTTTAAAACTATCAATATGTTTTTAAAAAATTCTGTATACAAAAAACACATTTAACTGAAAAGGAAATTCATAGACAAAAGTCAAAGGACAGAAAACAACTGTTCCATGTGACAGGAAACTAGAAAAAAGCAGGGTAACTTGCCCATCAACCACAGAATGAATAAGAAAGATATGGTATACAATGGAAAGCTACTCAGCTATAAAGAAGGATAATTTCGAGGCTCTTGTAGGTAAATGTATGCAACTTGTGATCACGCTCATGGGTAAAATGGTTTGGACTCATACAGGTGAATATGGTATTATCTTGTAGCATAAAAAATTGAAGGCGTTAGTAAGATTCAAAATGTACAATGATATTATGAAAGTGATAGGGGAGGAAATGTCTAAAATGGAAAGGTGGTAACAATTGTTAATTCTCTATTGTTTCGAATTCCTATATTGTTTTGATACTTTTGTTAGGTTTGATCTTACTCTGTCTTGTTCTGTTTGATTGTACTGTGTCTGATGGTATGGGCAGCTATTTTGAAGACAACAGGATATATTATGGTAGCCACTGTTGACTTCCTATTATCTGGTTTTGAAGTCCTGTAACACTTTCATTCTTTTGTTTTCTTTGGTTTTATTTTGTTTTGTTTTGATTTTATTATTTCTGATGTTATGGAAAGCTATTTTGAAGAAAACAAGAGACATTATCATAGTCATTGTTGATTTCCTATTATCTTGTTTTGAAGTCCTGTATCACTTTCATTGTTCTGTTCAGGCTAACTTTATTATGATTTGTTTTGTTTTATTCTCTTTAAAATAAAATTTTAAAAATGTTTCCTATCTCTGTTATTAAGAATTCAGTCAAGAAACACTATGATGTTTTGAAGGAAAGACAGAGTAAATAGAAGGGATATAATTCAAGTAATTCAAGAAAAATTATCATAATGAAAGGACACAAATTTATGCACAAAAACAGGCCCACACCAAAGAGGGTAAACGTAAGAATGTGCTCAAAGAATGGCACAAGAATTGCAAATCAAACCTTCAGATTAGCAACATTTAACAAGGATTTGACAATACAAAGGATCATCAAGGGTACAGAGCAATATACTCTAGTATACCAGTATACTATTCAAGGTTTTACATTATCTAATTATCAGTCAGCTTTCCTGTCTATAGGATACAACATCTGACATATACAACATAAAGATGCAGAATTTTATTTTGGCCTACAACTGAAGGGATTCTGTCCATGGCCAGCTGGTTCCAAGGCAGAAATATTAAAAGAGAATTACAAGGCAGGGCAAAGCTGCAGAGTTCATGGCAGCCAGGAAGCAGAACAGGAGAACAGTGGCAAAGGCACTGTTTATCTCTTCTCAAAAGATAAGTTGACATTTCAGCATCCTTGGGCCTGCCATGGGTAGAGTGCTAATGATTCCTGACACATCCTCAAGGTATTTTTCTTCTTATTCCTGTGAAAAGTACTTGGCTTCTTTGTAATGGTACTGATCTCTTTGGCAGCCACAATTTCTTTGGCTTCTTGACTTTACACATGGTTACTTCTGGGCCAAACTTAAGTTTTTCTAATTTTTCTGTTCTGCCTATTGCCCCTGATCCTCCCTATATACATTGCTAAAAAGCAGTCAGCAGCACTCATGCTATAACCTGAATGTTGAACTGTCTTGAAATTTCCTCTACCAAATTAATTAATCCATCACTCTTAATCTGTCTCCTGCAAAATCTCAGAACATGGCAAATGCAAACAAATTTTCTGCCAAAATGTAAAACACATGCCTTCTACTCCAACTGCCAATGGAGTTTTGTTCCCACCTGAAATCTCTTGAGGTTGGTCCCTTTACTGTCAGAAGATCTTGTTCTGAGTTCTGACTAGCTCTACCTATCAAGCTTTATTTACAGCATTCTAGGCCTTCTCCAGCTCACATCTCCAAGCCTTTCCAAAAGCTTCCCATAATCCCGTTTGAAAGACTTCAAAATCACAAGATCAGGTTCAGTCTTAGCAACAACCCCATTTTCTTGGTACCAAAATCTGTATTAGCTAGTGTTATTTAGAGGAACAGAATTCATTCCACAATTATGGGAAAGATAGCCACATTCATCATTGTGCAGAAAAGATGACTGAAGTCATATTTGTCACCAGTGTGGAGTTTATGCATGGGAAATAAAGTTTCACCAAATGCTTCGGTATGCAAACCAAATTGTTCATGAACAGAAGCACTTATGAGTCAAGGTATTACTGTACAAGTATGCAAGGGGATCTATTAACAGGCCTGCAGAGACAGGAGAGTCCACAATGGCTATCTGTGGGATCAGAGCCAGAGACAGAAGAGCACACACTGGCTGTCTGCACACTGCAAGCCAGAGGGTCCAATAGCTGCTCACCCTAAGAAGATGGAAGTTAAAAAAGTAAGAAGGATCACAAAGATAGAGTGGTAGTCCAAGGCTGAAGGCACGGAATCTCACTGGAGAGCAACCAGCACAAGTTTGGAAGACTGTATTGGAAGACTGAAGAAACTGGAAACTGATATCTTAATGTAACCACTATGATCTAGCCTCTTCCAAAATGTATACACTTCCTTCTTTCTCCTTTTTATTCCATTCAAGCTACAAACCTACTGGTTGATGCCACTCAAATCTGGAATAAGTCTTCCCTCTCAGTGTGCTGGCCTATATGTCAATCACCTATAGATCCACAGAGAACTGTGGTTTACTAAACTGGTAGGTATTTAACTCAAGTTGATATATCAAGATGAACAGTTAAATCTGGTAAAGCTGAATATTTTCACACTCTGACGTAGCAATCCTATTCCTAGGTTAAAGATATCCATATCTCTTGGGCCGGGGATTTAGCTCAGCAGCATAAGCGCCTGCCTGGCAAGCATGAGGTCGTGAGTTCAATCCCAGGTACCACAAAAAACAAAAACCAACAAACAAAAATCAAAAAAGAAAACAAAAAAAACCCTGCAAAGATATCTGTATCTCTAAGCATAGATATACAGATTATAGAGAGGCCACACTGACTCCATGTTGTCCCTGACACATATGGTTGACAGTGTTTTGGTGCAAACTGCAGGTCTTGAAACATCCCCCCCCCCAACCTCACCCCGCCCAAGGTAAAAACATGAGGTCCCCTAAGGACAAGAGGCAAACAAGTTATGTAATCTAAGCACGCGCAATATGAGTTTCTTTGTTCTTTATCTCAATAAAAGCCGCGTGCTTATGCTTGCTGGGCAGCAGCCATTGTGCTGGCCCTTAGTGTGTGTGTCCTTTTACTTTCCCTTTGCTTGCAGAATCTCTACAACAGATAGCTATATCGTTTACATAAGGCATGTGTGATCTGAAAATTGATTCCTAATATATTTTACCCAGGAATAGTATAATTACAAATTTTATTATATATGCATAAATAAAACCTAGGTTATTTATAAATATATATAAACATATATGAAATATAAATTATATCATGTGTATATATGTATATACAAATATGAACACTGTTGCCACAGGTTATTTTTATATTTACATATAAACATACACATACATATAATATTCCCAAATGGATAGTAGTGGAAATTAAATAAAACCGAAAATTTGTGGTTCCTATACTGGGACACCTAGTGTTCTGTGTTTGAAACATCTTCCCACATCATTTTCCCTCTTGAAACTGGCTCACTACTGCCTCTAGGAAAAAGTTCAAATTCTTTAGCCAGCCACGGCACCTTGAGAATTGACTGTTAGTTTCACCTTACCTTTTAAGCACCAGAGTCTCTGGCACAATACTTCGCACATGGTATGCTCCAAGCAAGGGGCTACCGAACAGGATTAATAAGTGGTTTTAATACTTTCCCTAAGTCAGTCAGATATACATAACAATATTTTTAAAAATTATATGGAAGTTACACAGAACTGTCGAAACAATCAGATTACTATAGTTTTGGCATAATATTAAAAGAAGTGATAATTAATATGATATAGTGCTTGTCATTATGGTGACCTATATAATAAAGAATGGCTTCCCATATAGATGATGGGGAATAAATGATAAACTTGTCTAACTGTAGTGAACCATTTACAATTTCTGCTTCAATTTTTCATTTTGCTACTAAACCAGAAAACTCACACTAAATACTGTGCTAAGTCACTACATAAATTTATAATTTTTTTTACAAAATAGCATCATCAGATATTCTACCTTTTAAAAAAATACATTCTGACATGATCAAAATATTACCATTATTGACAGTACAACTAGTTTATTCAAGAACTGGTGATCAGTCCCACTAAATGTTATTATGCTTTTATTTAAAATGTGTCTGTGGCTAGGCTTAATGATGTACTATAACTTAAGCACTCTGGTAAGCAGAGGCAGAGGCAAGTGGTGAGCCCAGTATGGACAATTTAGTGAGACCCTGTTCTAAAAATAAAAAAATAAAAATAAGGGGCCAGGATTTAGCTCAGTGGCTTAAGCACCTGCCTGGCAAGTATAAGGTCATGAGTTCAATCCTTGGTACCAATAAAATAAAATAAAATAAAATATAAAAATAGCTCAAAAAAGGGGTGTATCTGCTACTTCAGAGTACAAAATTCACACTAAAAAAGTCTACAAAAACAAAGAATTACACGAGTGAATGCTTGTAAGGTCCTGCATGTGTATACAACTGTGTGTGCACAAACTTAAACATACATTTTTAAGATTCTTTTATATTATGAAATTTCTATATATGATTTCCATACAATTATATGCTATCACATATGGAATACTATTTAATATTTTTCTCGATAAACCAAGTTCATTTAACATAAAATTTTATTATGTGAATGTGGAACTATTACAGAGGCTACTGTAGTATACTAAATTGACTTTCCTTGCTCCAGAATGCTCTGGTTTCATAGTTTTAAATGTTATTTTTCCTACTTTGTTGTTGTTTTGAAACAGGATCTTATTTTGTAGCCCAGGCTGTCCTTGAACTCAAAGTAATCCTCCTGCTTCAGCCTCCCAAGTACTGAGATTACAGGCCTGTATCACCACACCCAGAAAATTTTCTATTTTTTAATCCACTAGGTTGCAAAAAACCACAAAAGGAATCATTCATGTTTTATGTAAAACTATATTAAACATACTCTCACATGGAATATTAAGCACTCCTTTGGAATAAACACATGAATTTTCTGCACTATTTAGCCACTGACAGGCATTTCTCACTATGTTCAGCTTCAAGGCTGTATTTTGTAGACCTGATATCACTAACACTTTGATTTCCATGAAAATAAGGATACTATTATAAATGAGCAGGAAACAAATCTAAATTTGGCCAAGTATATACCTTATAAATCTAGTACCTAGTGTTCATTAACAATCACCAGACACTACATTTTCATCATTAAAATGTCTTACTTAAAAACCAAGTTATTAAGGCATGATATAGCACATTTAAAGTATACAACGAGTTTTGACAGATACTATTAGCATGATCAGGATCCTAAACCTTTCAAACATCTCTACAAGTTTCCCTACATTCTTTATGCACTTTGTATTCACCTGTTCCTCATATTATTCAACCAATTATCTGCTTACTGTCATAATAATTTTTTATTTTTACTAATGGCATTATACAGAATATATTCTTTTGTGTTCAGATACCTACATTTTTAATACTAAGATTGTCTTGGTTACTTGTCTCTTGTTGCTGAGAAAAAATACTTGATACCCAAAATTAAGGAAGGAAAGTTTATATATCATAGTTTTGGAAGTTTCAATCCATACCCAGCTGGTTCTAAGGCAGGGTAGTGTGACTGTGGGGTAACTGTTCATGGCAGCCACAAGCAACAAGAGCAAAAGCCCAGAAGAGAGGGAAACATGCCTTCTTTCCTCCTTTATCTTGCAGGCTGGCTCTGCCCCTCAGGTGGTGCAGCACTCACACTGCCAATCCCAGCAGTAGACGAAGAACCAATCACAAATGCTATATTAGCTACCTCGATGACTACATAAGGACTGGGGGAGCCACTTAGACACAAACCGTAACATTTCACCCCTGGCCCTCCAAAGACTCATATACATCGTTTACGCAAAACACATTTAGTCCATCTCTAGGAATTGCCAAAGTCCTAACAGTTTCAGCACTGCTGAAAAGTCCAAGTCCCAAGTCTCCTCCAAGATCTAAGGCAAACTCTAAGCTGCAAGCCCATGTACATATAAAAACAAAGTTAAACACTTTCAACATACAATGGCACAAGGTAAACATTACCATTTTCAAAGGGTAAAAATGGGATACAAAGGATCGGGACAAACAGGAAGTCCAAAATCCAGCAGGGCAAACATGAAGTCCTGGAGTTCCATGTACAGTAGTATCTGAAGCAATCTGATTGTGAGCTCCAAAAGGCTTAAGTGACTCCACTCCCACAGTACTTTTGGTGGTTTCAGCTCCCAGGGCTTCTCTCTTGGGCTGGCTATGCTCTCTCCTTGTGTCTTTCCTTAGAGGATCCATGCTCCTGGCTTTCCCAAATTTTTGGGTTCTCTATTACCTCTTTGGCTTCACACACTGCCCTCTCAAGGGCATACTGCTTGGCCTCCCAGGCCTTCTGAAATCTGGGTGGAAGCTGCCTTAACCTCAGAACTCATGCATTCTCCATGCACCTAAAACCAGTGCCACATGGATGATGCCAAGGGTCTGCTGCAAGCTAGAGTAGTAGTCAAGGTTTCCTCTCTCTTGGTTGTAGAGGTTGAGTGCCTGGAATGCTGAGCTCTCTCAATCTGAGTGTGAGGAACAGCTTCTCCATGTTGCCGCCATGGTGAACCTGGTATGGACACTGCCATTTTGGAACTTCACATGGCCTCTGCTGCCATTCTGGAACAAGGCGCAGCTTTGTTCTCTGAGCAAAGTCTTTCACTTGTGGCAGTTTGAGGCTGCAAAAGGTGAAGACCTGCCTCTTCCTGGGATGGTGGTCCCAGGCCATCTTTTTTATTTCTCTGTTCCTTCTCAGCAATAGAGATCTCAGCTCCATCTTCAAAGTCTACAGTTTTACTGGAGCTTTCTTTGTGGCCAAACACAACATTCTAAATCATCCTGATGGGCTTTTTGCTCTTGAATAGCAACATAAATCTGGCAAAAAGCCTCCAATAATAGCCATGCCACCGCTTCAACATTTGATTGCCTTGAAATTTCTTTGGCCACATTAATCAGTCCACTATCCTTAATCTTAGTCTCTTTCCTATTTGCTCTGCACACAAGCAAAATGAAGACTAACTTTCCGCTGAGCCATAACATACATCATGTAGAGTCCAAGAACCAATGCAGTTCTTCCTACCAGTAGAAACCTTCCGAGCCTGGTCTTTACCAGCAGGCCTTTTATCAGCCTGCTGGTCTGAGTTCTGACCAGAATCTCCCCTACAGAACAGCTTAAGTTGTTCCAGCTCTATGCATTCAGATGCCCTCTCTGAACCTTTCCAAACTCTTCCCACGAGATATTCCAAAAGATTTTTGAACCACAATAGTCAGGTACAGTCACAGCAACAACCCCACTCTGCTAGTACCAAATTCTGCCTTGGTTACTTGCCTCTCATTGCTAAGTCAAAATTGCTGATGCCCAAAATTAGAGAAGGAAAGTATTTATCTTACAGTTTTGGAGGTTTCAGTCCATACTCAGCTGGTTCCAAGGCAGGATAGCATGGCTGAGGGGCAACTGAGCAACAAAAGCAAAGCATACAAGGGAAGGAAACACATCTTCTTCCCTCTCTTATATTGTATGCTGGCTCTACCCCTGGGTGGATGCAGCACTCATACCGCCAACCCCACTGCTAGACAACAAACCAATCACAAACTCTAGATTAAGCTGATTCCATGACTGCATGAGGATCGGGGGACACCTTGACACAAACCATAGCAAAGATTTTCTTTAAACTGGTGGACAATGTTCTTATCAATTTTAAATACAACCATACCAAATTTCCAGATGTGGAAAAGTAATAAAAAAATGTTTGTATGTGCTACTTAGTTTCTGGAATTGTTTTAATTAGCCTCTTGTCTCAAATGAGTATATATATTAAATATCTTTAATCTGAAAATCTGGTTTAAAGTGCTCCAAACCCAAAACCTTTTGATCACTGATGTGATGCCATAAATAGAAAGCTCCAGGGGCTGGGGATTTAGCTCAGCGGCATAAGCACCTGCCTTGCAAGCAGGCGGTCGTGAGTTGGATCCCCAGTACCAATTTAACAAAAAAAAAAAAAAAAAAAAAAAAAACCTTAAAAAAAAAAAGAAAGCTCCACACATGTCCTCATGTGACAGGTGACAGATAAACTGCAGGCACAAGTAAACATACTGTATAAAATTACCTTTCAAGTTATATTTATACTATATATGATACCCAAGTGAATTTTATGTTTAGAACTGGGTCCCATTCCCAAGATATCTTTTTATACATATGCAAATATTCCACAGTCCTATCTAATAATCAAAAACACTTTTAGTTCTTAGCATTCATTTTTATTTTTTGAGGTAGGGTCTCACTTTCTTGCTCAGGCTGGCCTTGAACTGATTGTATATAGCCCAGGCTGGCCTCAAACATGTGACAGTCTTCCTGCTTCAGACTTCTGAGTGCTAGGATTACAGGAGTGCACCACCACACTTATCAGCCCTAAGCAAGTTAGATAAAGGTAGCTAAACCTGCATTGGCATCAGATACAATTGATCAATTAGATGAAAAAAAATTATGACAACTGTGATTGACACTTATTTACTTGTAATGGCTGATAAGCAAAAAACTTAAACCATAATAGGTGTTGTGTTTATTTTAATAGCAAACTAGTAATTTTTAAAATATGAATCACTTTCTTGGAACAGTCTCTATACGAAGCCAAAACCTTACTACATGTATGATCTCCAGACCCTCAGTGTTGACATCTCTGGAAGCCTGCCTGAAATAACTAAAATACAAGTTAACAGCTTTTGAGTGACAGATGCTATCTAGGTACTACATATACTTTATCCCATATAATCTTTCCAATAATTCTATGAGGTATTATTAGCACAGCCTCATTTTACAGATAAGAAAACTGAGATTTAGGAGATTATGTAACCTTGTCTAAAGATATACAGGGTTTGAATCTAAGACTGATTGCAAACTCATGTTCTGAGTGATTGGCCACCTAGACTAATTTTAAAAAGATCAAGACAAAAAGATCATCAAATGCTTTGTAATCAGGCTATGTATCTTTCAAAGTAACCCAAAAAGGTGAATAAGTACTCATAATCCAAAACAACTAAGACTTTCTTCTTGCACTAGTTCGCTTTTAAAGATAGTCATATAAATAGATTTTTACTGTAGGTGGGACCTTCTGTCTAGGTATGTTCAAGGAATATGTTAAGAACATTTCATAGAATAAATTAGTAACCATGTGATAAAAAGCATAAGCATGAACATAAAGGGCTGGGATATGGTTCGGCAGCATAGCACCTGCCTGACAATAGTGAGGTCATGAGTTCCATTCCCAATACCAAAAAATTCCAAAAAAAGCCCCAAAAACAAACAAAAAATATTCAAAAGAGACTCAAACATAACTTTGCACATTAGATACCACTCCTAAAAAATCAAAACACCTGAGTCATGAATAGATTTCTAGTTGAATTTAAAAAAATAAAAGAAAACCTGGCAACAAACAGGTTCTGGAACTCAGCAGAAATTTTGAGAATCTTAGCAAGGGAGGCCAATCCACAGCTTATGGAGAATGACCACAATTGAGAGCTGAAGCAGAGCCAAGAACTAACACAATTGTGTGAAACAGGAGCAGATGGAGAACAGGAGGAGGTAGGGACACTCAGGAAGATGACAAGAACCATAGGCAGCTCTTTTTAGCCTGAGGATAACACGAGACATTCACAGGACAGGTATTCTACTAGACTCAAAAAAGACAAGACAGTTGAGGAAAGAGGGAAGAGAACCAAAGGAAATAAATCATGCTAATAAGACAAAGGTAATATACCAATCCACAGAGCAAAAGATATTTATGATAATTTCAGAGCCAGTTATAAGGTATGGTACTCCAGGCAAGTGCAAAATTCAGAATGGTTGCATTGAAAGGGTAAGAAAAAGCATTTCACGTTAGCTGCAATAACCGCTCTCCCAGGCTGACACAGCTCAGCCCTGCTGCCACTTCTGGGTGGGGAAACAAAGTACAGTGAACATATATGCATTTCAGGTTTTCAGGTTTCCTTTCTCTTGCCTGACTCACGAGGCTTATGGAATCAACACTGTTTGGGCGCCTTGGTGTCCAGCAAAAGCAAGGGAGAGCAGCAGCAGCTTATGCAGTGAGGGCGGGCCTACCACAGCACACAGAGCCCAGCAAGCCTGCTGCACCCGGGAAAGGTTGGTCAACTTATGGGTTCTCCTTTAGGAGACAGGAACAATAGGGAAGTGTACCAGTGGTTCTCTGGCTTTGCAGAGAGATGTTCAAGGGACTTCTAACCTGTTGCACTTGATCGAGTGAAGAAGCTGGCATACAGTTGTTCTTCAAGGTCCACAGGAGGCTGGTTCAGGGCTCCCCACACATACTAAAGTCTCCTATATGAAATTGTACAATATTTGCACATAACCTATGCATATCCTACCATACACTTTCAATTATCTCTATTATTTATAATACTTATTATAATGAAAATGCTATGAAATAGTTATATTGGTCAAAAAATAAAGACAAGAAAAGTCTGCACATGTTCAGTAGACACCATTTTTTTTTTTTTTTTTTTTTTTTTTTGTGGTACCGTGAATTGAACTCATGACCTCGTACTTGCCAGGCAGGCACTTATGCCGCTGAACTAAATCCTCGGCCCTGAGACACCATTTTGGGAGAAATATTTTAGGTCCCTGTTTGGTTGAATCTGTTGACACAGAATCCAAGGGCATATGGACCAACTGTACTCATGCTAGCTGACAGAAGGAGAAAAGTGGGGCAGTTTATACAGTAGAAACTACAGTACTATAGATGCACACTAGAAGGAGAAACAAATTAAGAGACTCCTTTGACCACCATATGGATGTTGTACCCAGACTAAGCCACATGTCCCTTAGTCCTTTCTATTTTTTATTCTGAGATAAAGTCTCACTAAGTTGCTTCCCGGTTCAGGCAGGGCTTGAACTTGTGAACTTCCTGCCTCAGCCTCCCACAGTGCTGAAGTATAGGCAGAGCCACCATGTCCAGGAAGTGCTCCATTAAAAGAAACACAGACCTCTACAATCAGAAAATCATATTTGCAAGCTCAAAGAAATCCTCCCCAAAGAACAAACAAAACAAAAAAAGATTTTAAAGGCTCCCAGAATTTCTATGCAGGTTGGTAAATATCTTCCTCTTAAGATACAAGCCCAAGAAGGCTGAGAGTGGTGGGTATTTTTGCAAGTGCTTAAAAGTCAGAAACAACAAAGTAAACTTTAGACACACAAAAGCACAAGGGAACATAGCCCAATCAGTAAAACAAAACTCCCAAAACTAATCCCAACAGATATTTATGAATCACGTAGCGAAGAATTCAAGGTAAGTATCTTTTTCTTTTTTTTTTTTTGGTATTGGCAATTAAACTCATGACTGTGCGCTTACAAGGCAGGAGCTTATGCCACTGAGCTAAATCCCCAGCCCCTCAAGGTAAGTATCTTAAAGAAACTCATAATCTATAAGACAATACAGATAAGCAACTAAACAAAATCTGGCAAAAGATGCAAGGACAAAAGGAAACTATTAAAAAAAATTCTATATCTGAGTAATATGCAAAATTTCCTAGGTAACTTCAACAGCTGACTTGATAAAGCAAAAGAGTTTGAAGTCAAGTTATTTGAAACTGCTGAGTCAGAAAAGCAGAGAAAAATGAATGAAGAAAATCTGAGAACACTTACGGCATTATTTATAGAACACATCAAGCGGGCCAATAAGTGGAGCAGGAGAGTCCCAGGAGAAGAAAGTGTAAAAAGGAGAGAGGTGATTTAAAGCAATAACAAATGAGCATTTCCCAAGCCAAAAGAAGGGAACTAACATTCTAATTGAAGAGGCTCAAAGGACTCCAACCAAGATCAACCCAAGGGGCCCACACTAAGATACACTATAATCAAACTGTCAAAAGGCAGACAGAATCTTAAAAGCAACAAGAGAAAGGAAAGATACTTATGAAAATAGGAATTCAGTTTAAAAAAAAGTTTATATGTATTTATGTGGGAATGAAGGGATTTCAAGATAAAAATGAATATAAAAAGATTAGGAACAAACAGGGGGGAGTTCAAAGAGGAGTTAGATCATCATACTACTTAGCAGAAAACTGTGCAGGCCAGAAAAGAGTAGAATGATACATCAGAAGTACAACTGCCAACCAAGACTACTGTACTCAGAAAAACTATCCTTAAAAATATGAAGAATAAATAAAGACTTTCCTAGATAAACATGGGGGAATTTCTTAGATAAATTTAAATATATAGATAAACACAGAATATGGTAATAGTGTTATTGTGGAGGATAAAGCACTTTTAATTCCTGTGTAGAATTTAAAGACGAAAACATAAAAAATAAAGTATGTCAATGGGTACACAATAAACATAATTTGTGACAGTATAAGTGAGGAAGGGTAGATACAAAAGCTTTGTATATGATTTGGTTAAATTAGTAGCTTAAAATAGTGTTATAATATTTTATGTAAGCCTTTGCTAACCAAAAAGAAACTACCTGTAGAAGATACACAAGGAAAATAGAAAGGAATCAAAGCATGTTGACAAAAATCAATGAAACAAAAATGAAGGCAGTAAGAGGAAACAGCTAAAAGACAGAAAACAATTAACAAAATGGCCACAGTAAATCTCTGAGTAATTAGTTTAAATGTAAACAGATTTGTCCAGTATGTTGACACATGCCTGTAATCCCAGCACTCTTAAGGCTGAGGCAGGAGGATCACTGTGTTTGAGACTAGCATGGGCTATGTCTTAGTTACTTTTTACTTGTCACTGAGACAAAAGACCTGAAGCCCAAAGCTGGGAAAGGAAAGGTTTATTTCTTACAGTTTTTGGAGGTTTCAGTCCATACTCAGTTGGTTCCAACGCAGGGTGGCATGGCTGGCCACAGTTCATAGCAGCTGCAAACAGCAAGGCAGAAACCACCAAGAAAGCAAGACACACCTTCTTCTTGCCATTACATCACATCCTAGGCCTGTGTAGCACTCACATCCCCAATCCAAGCCCTAGACAATGAACTAATCACAAATGTATAATGCAAATGCATGAGGCCTGCGGGCCACCCACATAAACCATGACAGGCTACAAAGTAAGTTCAAGGCCAGCCTGAACTGCACAGCGAATCCTTGTCTAAATAAATAAATAAATAAATAAAGACATAATAAAAAATGTAAACAGATTAAACTCTCCAAGCAAAACGACACAGAGGCTGAATGGATAAAAAAGCAAGAGGCAATTACATATTTCTACTGATAGCTCAATTTAGATGTAAGGACACAAATAGGTTTAAAATAAAAGGTGAGAAAAAGATAGTCTGTGCATATGGTTACCAAAAATGACCGAAGTGTTCATACTCATAGCAGACAAAATAGACTTTCAGTCAATAGCTGAGGGTCACAGGAGACAAAGCATGATATTACATAATTATAAAACGGTTACTCTACCAGAAAGATACAGTAATTATATATGCATCTAACATTAGAGCACCCAAATATATGAAGTAAACATTAAAAGATATGAAAGGAAAAAATCAGCAACACAATAATACTATCAGATTTCAATAACCTTTCAATTACAGACAGAACAACTAGACAGAAGACCAATAAGCAAAGTGTTGATTTAACATGTTCCCAGTGGCTTGAACCATGATGATGTATGTATGACTACCACCCAATGCAACTGTCCCATGCCACCTGCTGGGATAACCATGCATGTACCACTGGTGGTTCAGAGGCACCCGGCAGTGAGACACACGGACCCACCATGACTGTAACTCTAGCACTATGGGCCAAATGAACCAAACAGGCATGTACAAAGCATTCCACCAGAAGCAGAATACACATTCTTCTCAAATGTGCACTAGAATATTCTCCAGGACAGATCATGAGTTAGGCCACAAAACAAGTCTTAAGGAACTTAAGAAGGCTGAAATCATAATAATTTTTGTTTTGTTTTGTCTTTTTAAGACTAGATCTTGCTATGCAATTCAGGATGGCCTTGAGGTCACTTTGTAGTCCAGGATGGTCTTGAACTTGCAAGGATTCTCCTGCCTCAGTCTCCCAAGTGCTGGGATGACAGGCATGTGCTACTATGCCTGGCTTTTTTTGTTGTTGTTGTTTTTGTTTCTCTTTCTCTTTCTGTTTTTTTTTTTTTTTTTTTAAGACAATGTCTTGCTATGTAGTTCAGACTAGCCTTGAACTCAAAAGTGTAGCCTAGGCTGACCTGGAACTTGCAGTGATCCTCCTGCCTCAGCCTCTCAAGTGCTGGGATTACAGGGGTACATCACCAAGCCCAGACCCTGATCACAATGAAATGAAAAACAGCAGTACAAAAATTGGAAAATAACTAATATAGAGAATAAATAATACACTATTAACCAACAGATTAAAGAAGTCACAAGGTGTGTTAGTTATTTTTCTCTCATTGATGAGACAAAATACTTGCTGCCCAAAATTAAGGAAGAAAAGGTTTAGTTAAGCTCACAGTTTGCACAGGTTTCAGTCCATACTTGACTGGCTCCACAGCAGAGTAGCACATGGTAGAGGGCAACTGCTCATGGCAGTGGAAAACAGCAAAAACAACAAGGGCAAAAAGGGAGGAGAGCACAAGAGAAGACTCTTTCTGTCCCTCATATTGTATGTAGGCTCCTACCTAGGGCAGGTGTACCACTCACACCCATAATCCCAGCTTTAAACCATGAAGTAATCACAGACTCTAGAAGCCTGCCCCACTGACTGCATGAAACTCTGTGTGTGTGTGTGTGTGTGTGTGTGTGTGTGTGGTGGTGGTGGTGGTGGTGGTGTGGTACATCCAGACACAAACTGTAACACAAGGTAACTAGAAAATATGTTACAATAAGTGAAAACAAAAATACAACACATTTATGTGATGTAGCAAGACCATAAGAGGGAAATTTACCTATGTTAAAAAAAAAAAGAAGGAAAATCTCAAATCAACAAAATAACTCTATAGTTCAAGGAACTAAGAAAGGAGCATGAAAACCCTAAATTAGCAAAAAGTAGAGTAGAAATAAAATAGAAAAAAAAAACAAAGAAATCAATAAAATTAAGCATTGGCTTTTTAAACGTAGTCCTTAGCTACATTTACAAAGAAAAAAATAGCAGACTCAGATAATTAAAATCAGCAACAAAGCGTTTTGCAATTGAAGTCACAAAAATAAAAATGACTATGAAGAACTACTGCAAACAGTATGCCAACAAATTAGATAAACCTAAAAAAAAAAAAATACATTTCTAGGCTTGAATCATGAAGAGAAAATCTCAACAGATTCACAACTGGAGAATAGGAAACTGACTCAGTTATCAGCACCTCCCAAAAGGAGAAGCCCAAGACCAAAGGCTTTCCTGAAGAATTCTACCAACCATTTAAAGAAAAATTAGTATCAATCTTTCTCAAACTTTCCCAAGAAGTTGAACATAAAATGTTACAGTCCAAATGCTTGTGTTACCTTTAAATTTCATTTTGGAACTTAATCTCTGGTGAGACAGTATGAAAAAGTCAGGCCTTGAGGTGGTGATATGTTCACAAAGGTTCTTACCCCAAAAATGGGGTTAAAGCTTTAATAATAAAAAAGATTCACAAGGGTTTGGTCCTGTTTGCCCCGGCCTTCTGCCAAAGGATAAGTAAAACTACCTCTGTTTACAGACGACATGATCTTATGTGGAGAAAATCCTACGAACTCCACCAAAATTACTAACAGATTTTATATGGATATAAATAAGAGTAGTTCAGCAAGGGAGTTATTACAAATTAGGAGAACCAACCAAATCAAAGGGACAATCTATGACAAATTCATAACCTTCCTCACTAAATATGAACACTTTTATTTACAAGAAACCAGGTATTACGCATGTACTGAACATTTGGTTATTTGAAAAACTATACTCATCTATAGCAGATTTCTGAAATCTAAAAGATTCTACTGTATGAATCACACACACACACACACACACACACACACTTTCTCCTCAGCTCAACTCACAAGAAAATGTTGTCTACTTTTAATGACAGAAGAGTTGAAGGTTTATTAGTAGTTTCAGTTTCAGGATACATGTGAATGTGATTCATGTGTAGACATGGAAACATTTCTGATACAAGGAGAAAATGACTTCAGGCCTATTAGAAATACCTTGAAAACAAAAATACCTACGCTGGATTCCAAAGGCATATCTATGAATGCTTCCATGACATTTATAGAGGCCTTAACTATTTTTTGTTTCAATTTAAAAATTCATTCATGTTGGGAAACAAAAGGTCACAAAAGCTAACCTAAAATTTAAAAATATTCCTTTACATTTGAAATCTACCTATGTTCATTATAATTGCAGCAGAAAATAAAGAGCTTTGTTTTTATTTCTGATAGATTTGATTACTGCCACATAACTCATTTTCTCTGTGCACCAGGATATGCCAAAGATTAAGTCTGCAAAAGAGAAATCCACAAACCTCTTTTATCACATCTTTCATATTCTCCTTCCTCTTCTGAATCTTAAGTTTATAGGTGATTTTGTTCTGTTTTCAATGTACAAATTAAGTCACAGTTTTCTAGGAAAGCACTTCGTGACAACTGACTGGGGCATAGAAGATACTTCAGTTAAATAGGCATGTTAATTTAATATTCATCTTGCAATATATTTGTGCTATATATTATGATAGATCACAGTTGAACTAATTTTCAGACAATTTTGATAAAAACATGTAGACATCATTACATGGAAGCCTACATTTTGTATATATCCTGCTATCCTACCCGTCTGCAAAATAAACAATTAAATTGATATGATGACTTTATTAACATTTTACTTTAATAGTCAAGTGTAATGGTTCCTCTAGTTTTTCTGTTTCCAACAGCAATGTACTCAATTCTATTGCTCAACAAATCTTAAAAATTCACACTTGTTGGTCAAATATCAGAATCAATAAAATCTTAATGTGTATCACCACCACATATATAATATATACCTATAATCTAATGGTACAAGTTACATTTTTACTGACACAGTAAATGTCACGGCATCTTTCAAATCATAAAAATATATATACAGTATATCTATAAATATACATACTTCTTTGGAATGGCTTATAAATAAATGTGGAAAAGTGGAGGGAGGAAGGAAGCAAAGAGAGGGATTTTTCTACCTTCTGTTGAAATATTCTGGGAAATTACACAACTGAAGCATCCTGAAATCTCTGTGTTCTGGCACACTCTCGACTATAAAAGGTTGGATAATTATTTGACACCTTGAGCTCTTTTTTATTCAAAAAGGGATGTTCTAACTTTAGAAATTCAGTGAATTTAAAAAATGAAAACAAGATTCTTAAAATAAGCAATATCTTAATCACTTACTACACCGAGTTTATTACTTTACACTTTATAATCTTAGAGGAAATGCATTGACTTTTGAGAGAAAGAACTTTCCTTCAACAGTTAGGACATAAATGATCAAACATCAGCATCTGCCTTAAGATCAGACAGGATTAACTTCAGAAAAATATTTTTGTGTTTGTCTATATTATATATATATATATAATATATACATACATAAACACTTCTAAGATACGTCAGTTCTATTAAGCAGGACAAAAATTCAAACTGTGGCTTGATGGAGTAAAGCACTCAGTCCCTACTGCTCTGGTTCATGTAAGCAAAGTAAACTTTCATCAACCTATTTAATTGCTAGTTGAGCCGCCTCTATTATATATCCCTATTTTCAAAACAAACTCATATTATGACAAAAATAATTACAATGGGAACTGAAAATTGGCTAAACGAGGCAGTCTCATACAATCTAAAAAGAATAAGCTCCTTTGACCTGACTCACAATATGTTCTCTTCTGAGATTATCAATAAGAAGAAGTGTGTGGTGGGAAAATAAAAGAAGAAACCAGCTTTAATATATCCACAAATGGCTGGCCTGCTCCTACAAAAGGCAAAACTGGACAGAAAGTCCTTTTTATTTCCACAGCAGCAATTGATAGTTCCCAATACCCATCCCCTCTTCTTCCTAAATAAGGGAACTCAAGAAGGTATTAAGCTGAGGATATGATTCCCAGGACTGAAAGTCATTGAGTCATTGAGCCTTCTGCCGGGAGTGACGAGAGTAAGTGAAAGCGGTATGCATCTCACCTCCCTGCCTGCCTGATAGCGGGAATGTGGACATAAAGTCTATTGCTCTGTACGTGCCGTGAGATAAACTTGGAAACCATATACAGGAAAGCAAAATGGAAGTAGTCTGGGCTTCTCAAGAGAAAATCAAGCCAGCCTGAAAATATCAGTGTGCTAAAAGTTCAGCCCAGGGTCTTATGCATGCTATGCAATGAACTGTGTTCCCAATCCCTGGTTTCTGGAATTGTACAACAAACTAAATAATAAACATTTATTTTGTGAGAGTGAGCCTTCCATCTCAGCCTGAGTAGCTGGTAATACAGGTATGTGCCACCATACCTGTTA
This sequence comes from Cavia porcellus, assembly GCF_034190915.1. NCBI lineage: Eukaryota > Metazoa > Chordata > Mammalia > Rodentia > Caviidae > Cavia > Cavia porcellus. Next base: position 62,348,214 of record NW_026947495.1, read on the forward strand.
ACAGGGTCTTTTTAGTGAGGAATAAAGACAGAAAATATCCCTCCCTCTACCAGTAACTGGGGAAGAACTTACCAGATTGAATTTTAGTCACTGATTAGTTACTAGTGAATAAATTTCTATGTGTTCTATGGTATTCTGTGAAATGTTAGTAAGTGTTATCTGCCATCAGAAGCGTTAGGGAAATGCTTATTATAGAAGATAGAACAAACCTAGTTTTTGTGTGTATATATGTGTGTTCACTGTTTTATTACAAGGCTTCTAAAACCTTTAAAAGTATCTTTAAAGTGGATACAGTATATCAAACTTACCAGGTTTATTTTATCTTACTTTTGTGATACCTTTAATGTCCTCAAGCAAATATTCCATATAATACTGTTGGGGAAATATTTACCTCATACAATATCTGAATAAGTTAGTTGGTAGACTAAAAAGTTATTAATATATAAAACACACTGAAATCTATAAGAGAATCGACATTAACTACCACATCTCTTGTGGGGTCAAACATGGTGATGCATGCTAGTAATTCCAGCTACTTTGGAGGATGAATAGGAGGATCACAAGCTCAAAGCCTGCCTGAGCAACTTTGCAGCACTCTATTTCAACACAAAATAAAAGGAGTAGAAGCTGTACTTCTGTAGTAAAGTGCCTATAGAGCATGCAGGAATCTTGGGGTCCAATCCCCAGTACCAACGTAAAATAAAAAGCTCTTATAGGAGTTGTAGCTTTTAGGCTAAAGAAGAATGGAATAAATCACCTGGAAAAAGTCACTGAAAGCATAATCATGTAAAATCAAAACATTTTAAAGACTGGAGGTGTGGTTCAGTGGTACAGTGCTTGACTAGTACGTGGGAGGACCTGGGTTCAGTCCCTAGCACTACCCCAAAATGGTCACAATCAATAAAAATAGAGAAAACATGTATGGTAAATATAGTAAATGGTTGCATGGACAATAAATTAAATGTAATAAATAATTATTACAGATAATACAGAAAAATCTTATAGAACAGTGGATATGAACAAATAACTAAGAGAAAATTTAACAAGTAGCTTTCAGGTGTGTGCCCCAAGAGAAATTCAACTTGGGTCATGCTACAACCTAGCACTTAAAATGAAAAACCAAAGTCTCACCAGGGCCTCCGGAAGGCAAACCACACAGCCTCATTCCTTCATTCTCCAGCCCGCTCTGCTCAGCCACCCCCTTCTTTCAGTTGGGGATCCATATGTTCTTTGTGACTAGCCCCCCCACTACAGCGAGATTTGGACACGTTGGTCATCTCAGGATTCCCTCTCTTTCCTGTCCCCTTGCTCACTCTTCTATCCGAGTTCATCTCACACTGCCTTCTATTCTTCCCTTTCTTAGAGAAGACTTCCCTAATTGTAATTCAGACTTCAGATTTAGGTCAGATCCCCCTTTATATAATTCATAGCTCCATGGGTTTTCCTTTATAACTAAGTTTTCAGCTTTAAGTTTGTGGGACAATTTCCTTTAAAGTCCGTGCTCTTTCTACTTCATAAACTGCTAAATTCTGTAAGACTAGGGATCTTTACTGTTTTTTTTTATCACTAACAAAAAAGTATCAGTATAATTGCAATTTTCTAAAGACAAACAATAAAAATATACTTTAAAATGCTGAAAACAGTATTTGTTTTGGAAGCAGTGAGATTATAGGTAATGTTTTTCCTTTTCCACTTTTCTAGATTTTATGTATTTTCTGTAGTTTACATAAGTTAATAGAAACCAAGTTTACAGACAGACCTAAATTTAAGCAAGTTTAAAAAAAAATCAGTGTTTAAAAAAATGGGAGGTGAAATGACCTTATGAAGAATTCAAATAGCAAATTTTTACATATATTATTAACATAGAAAATAATCAATGGTATAAAGCTAATTGAAAATTTTGTGTAACTTAGGAAAGTGCTAGAATTTCAAAAACCACAATTTTAACAGTGATTTCCTCTGGGTGATAGAATTTGAATTTTTTCTTTTCTTTGTACTTTTCAACATTTAAAATACTTACTGTATATATGTTGGGGGAGATATTAATTTTTAAAACAGCTATGTATTCTTGTGCATTTCGAGTATTGGTTCAAATTAAAGTACATTATTTAGGAGCATTTTCAAGAAGAAAAATGTCTTATGTTAAACTACATGCTCCCTACTTTGTGATATCAATTATCTTCTTCAGTTTGTTTTACTAAAAATATATTTAGCAGGAGACAACATACATAAACTGGAATTATACGGATTTGTCATCTCTAATCCAAAAACTGAAATCAGAAATGCTCCAAACTCCAAAGTTCATTCGGTGCCAACACACCACAAGTTGAAAATTCCACACTGTGTGTGACAAGTTGTAACTAAAAATTCAGGTTAGTTAAAAATATTATATGACTTTCAGGTTATGTATTTGAGGTATATATGAAACACAAGTTTAGATTTGGATCTCATTCCCAAGATATCTCTTTATATATAGTATATGCATGTATTCTAAAATCCTAAAGAAGCTAATACCTCAAGTACTTCTGGCCCCAAGTATGCTAAGGAAGAGATATTCAACCTATACAAACATTTTTTTAAAACTATGGCACTGATAATATGGCATTGCATTTTAGAGTACATTATGCTATCCTCTTGATCAGTATCAGTTTTCTAATCATGCAGGACTACTAAATTCTAACCTGTTATCACCTATTCTTATATCCAGAAATTTTCTCATAAAGTGATTCATGGTCTTAAACAAAAGAAGCAGAAAAATCTTTTTGAAAATTTATGCTGTAGAACATTATTTTCCACTTATTCCAAATAGCACAAGAAGAAGGTTTGCAGGAAATGAAGTGAAACCATGGTAACCACCTAAACCTATCATGAGCTATCAGATCAAAAGAACACACAGTACACTATGCGTCAACGCCTACCAGCAGCATAATCTTTTCCCAATTCCTTTTGATCCTCCTCCTTAAATACAAAAAAGCTTTCAACCAATTTTCAATATTTTAAAAATGTGAAAGTTCCTTTACCAATATCTACTGTGATTCTTTGGTTTTACTCAAGAACTCTGAACCAGATCACTTTAAAAGTCAAACTAATGTTCTGAGATTCAATTAAGAATTGGTTCTTTTCGATCACTAGCAAATTTATATTTGGTTACTTCAACTAATTTTATCATTTTCTAATACAGTCCTAAATGATGTCTTTGAAATAAATCTTCAGTACTGTAGAGACTAAGCAACATTCTCAACAATCTTTAAAAGAATTTTATCAGTATTCTAAATACAAAGCCACAGTAAATTAAATCGCAACTATATTTACAGAATTCAGAGTATTTCTATTGGGCTGGGGATTTAGCTCAGTGACATAAGTGCCTGCCTGGCAAACGCAAGGTTGTGAGTTCAATTCCCCATACCAAAAAGGAAAAAAAAAAAGACAAAAAGAAAGAAACAGGAAGCCAGAGGATTCCTGTTTTATCATCCTCTTGTCCACTCTTTTTTTTGGTACTGGGGATCAAACTCAGAACTGCACGCTTGCCAGGCAAGCACTTATGGCGCTGAGCTAAATCCCCGGCCCATCCACTCTCTACTGATCATCAACTTCCATGATAGGACTAAGATGAAACTCACTCATTCAACACATTCTTAACCACCAGTCATCAGGTAAAACTAAATAAACAAGGTAAAGATTGCTTTTGTCGGGAAATATGTTTGTCAAACAACTGCCCTGGCCAAGGAAACAAGAGGGCAAACCTCTTCAAAGACAAAGAGCTCATCCTTGCTATTATGGTTACTTTTATTTATTTATTTATTTTTATTGGTACCGGGGATTGAACGCACAACCCCATGCTTGCCAGGCAGGCACTTACACCACTGAGCTAAATCCCTGGCCCTTGCTACTATGGTTAACCACCCCTAACAAGTATCATTTAAAATAAAATATAATATGCATATATGCCACTAAAATAGATGTATTTTTTATGTATGACCAATTTCTGGAAGGATAGATAACTAAATTATGTAATTTATCATCATATACATTTTTATTTGAAAAAAATTTAACATCTGTTTGTTGCTTTCATAAGGGGAAAAGAACATAATTTATCATCATATATACTTTTTTCTTACTTGAAAACTTTTGTGCCAGATCTGTTGCTTTCATAATCATAATTAAGAATGCAACAACATGAATGCAGTACGCTGTTATTTTACAAAGAATTATTTTTGATAAGCTACTTAAACATCATATAAAATTAGCTTTTATTTTTTGATGCTGGAGATTTTAATGTAGGGCTTCTAGATGCTGCTTACATGCTCTAACATCAAGTTACGGAGTCAGTACCAAATTATTTTCATATGTACAAATGCTCAGATTGATCTTATAATACAGTTGTAGAATTGTTAAACCACAGACATTTAATTTTTACAAAGAAGTGGATAGTTAATCTCTTACTAATTCTCATGTTAAAGGCTTTAAACAGGTATTTTCTTTCCTTTATAAAAATTATAATGTATTGCCAACTTTAAAGTGTTAAATTTAAAATGATACTTACTCTTATGTTACACCTCTTGTCAACTTATAAAAGAACTGCACATTTTATTATTGCTTCCAGATACTGTTTTTAACAAATTATATTTCTCCATTTCTTGGCTTTTTGTTTTTGGGCTAGGTAAGCTTTGGCTTTCTCACCTGTAAAATTCAGAAAACACTACTTACATACCCTTATTCTAATAAATAAAACTAAGTTTTTCAACCTGTTGTCAGGAACAAGAGGTTGAGTTACAAGATGTCATTTGTTCAGCAACTAAGGAGGTCAAGCAAGGTCTGACATCAGTGAAGTCCTAGGGCCACTCACCTCTGCCTACACTGGGCTGGGTGTCTCTACCTTCAGGTATCTCCTAACAGGATCCTTTCTATGGGTACTACGATGTGAAGAGAACTGGGAAACCCTGAGAGTTAATACATTTAATAATGTCTAGAACAGTAACTATCTGGTAAGCACTGACTACTGTTATAGATATAAAGCTGCTCAGTAAATTAATAAAATGAATGTGCTAAATCATTCAGAGAAAAGGTGTCCCATTACCAATGCATTCTAGGCCATTTACATAGAAACTGAGAATCTAGTATGCCTCTTACTGTAGCTCAAAGTACACACACAAGTCAGATTCTAGTCCTCCTTTGTGAAGTAGGTAGCACAGTCAGTAAGCGATCATTGTCTTATGTCAAGAATTCTTTTTGAATAGCTCCAAAAGGTACTTGAAACAACTCCATCCTAAATTTAATGCTCAATGTTGTCTTAAAATACATACCTTAAAAATATTTTTTAAAAGTCCTGAAATCAGGGGGCTGGGGATTTAGCTCAGCGGCATAAACACCTGCTTTGCAAGCAGGCGGTCGTGAGTTCAATCCCCGGTACCGATAAAAAGTTTAAAAAGTAAAAAAAAAAAAAAAAGTCCTGAAACCAGCTCTTTTGGCTCTACCTTCTGCTTCAAATCCATTTCTATGTATTCATATTTCTGAGAGAATTGAAGTTTGAATGCATAGGATGCCAGTGAATAAAAACCATGCTGAGGATAAAAATTTGCAATCTAAAGTATTATTCAAGTTAAAATACAAACCAAAATTATAATGAGATACCACTTTACACTAGGACGTCTATATTCAGAAAGACATAAAAAAATGCTGAGAAGAATGTTGAAAATTGTTACCTTACTTTATTGCTACAGGACTGTAATAGTTGAAAACCAACTACTGATAGTTACTGAAAAGACTACTTAAAAAAAAACTTATTTAGCATTGAGACTGAATCTAGGTTCTCATACATGCTAAGCACATGATTCCAGTGAGCTACCCTCCAAGTCCCAAAAGATTACTTTTAAATTATAATATGATGCAATAATTGCACCCTAAGATATATACCCAAGAAAAATAAAAACACACTCACACAAAAACTAGTACCCAGCATTATTCACAACAGTATTATAGTTGTTACTATATAAATTATTCATAATAACCAAAAAGTAAAAATCCAGTTGCCCATCAAATGATAAACAAAATGTGGCATACTTCCATGTACATGAATATTTTTCTAATATTATTCATTAATAAAAAGGAATAAATCACTGATACATCCTACAACATGGATAAACCTTGAGAACATCATGCTAAGGGCTAGGAGTTGATCATAAAAGCTCATTATATGATTCCATCTATATGAAATTCCCAGGATGTATAAATCTATACAGATGAAAGTAGATTAGTGGTTGCCTATGCTGGGAGAAATGGGACATATGTGCAAATGGATACAGTTTCCTTTTAGAATGACAAAATGTTCTAAAATTACATTGCATAACTTTGTGGATATACTAAAGACCATTTAATTGGACATTTTAAGTGGATAAAATGGTATGCTAATTGTAACTCAAAATTATTTTTTAAAAAATTATGATACGAAAACATGTAAAAGTCATGCTTGCAAATAGTTAACTTGGGAAAACAAGTTGCCATTTTTAAGCCATAGAAACAGCACTTGGTTCCAAAGGTAGATGTTTCATAATGCTCTGGATGAGAGGCAAGTTTTCTTTGGTCCAGGAAAAAAAAAAAAAACACCAGAATAGAGAAAGAAAAATAATCAGTAAAACCACTTGCTCTTAAGTATATTTTTCTCTATCAGTGTAACACTTTAGCAGCAGTCTTTTAAATTCGTTGATCCAACAAAAAGGATCTGAGGAAAAAAAACAGGTGAAAAAGTAGGACATGAAGAGGGAGTCTGTGTTTATCTGAATTTACCAAACAGAAGAAAACTGTAAAGCTTCTTCCTTATTTTTTCTCCCTCTTCTACTAGTCTAATGCTAATCTGTTGACCAAAAATAAAAAACAGCTCAATCAGCCTATGTATTATAATAGTCAACCCACGTATTCGGTTTTCTTTCAACATAGACACCTGACCTAGGAAGCCATTTCCAGATTGTTGCTTGGTGAGCATGGAACCCAGAGGAAGAAGATGTGAGTGTATCCAAAGTCCAATGGAGCACTGCTCAAGGTGTGCTACCAACAATACTCACAAGCTCTGTGAAGTACAGCAAGAAAAAATCCAACTGATCACATTTAATGACAGGTCGCTTCACAAGAGAGCACTGAGTGCTGGCCAAAAATTTTCTCTCACAAAGACCCTGTAGACATCTTCAAACACTTCTTCCTATTCTTCCAGCTCACTAGTCCTCCTCCAATTTACTAAATAAAATGATACATCCCTTTTAGAGTCAGATTCCCCCAAAAATTTTTAGGAGGCAATGACTTTCACCTTGACCTAAAGTTAATGTCTTCATTTCTTCTGAAAATGAAAATAATCCTATTGATTTTTTTCTGATTATAAAACGATGTACTGTATATAATTTGTAATTTAAAACATCAGGCAACTTAAGTACAAAGGAGAAAATTAATCACTAAGTTTACTACTCAGATAAATGCTAAACATTTTGGTGATTATTCTTTTAATAACTTGTTCTTAGCCAGCTTTTCAGAGTTTTGATCAAATATCTGGTACATACAACTTGAAGGATAAAAGCTTTATTTTGAGTTATGGTTTCAGAGATTTCAGTCCATGGTCAGTGGGCTGCAAGGCAGAAACTCGAAGGTTTCCGGAAGCATCTGACACAGGGAAGCTGCTCACCTCTCAAGTCAGGAAACAGGGAGGGAAAGAACCACAAAGGAAGAAGCTAGGACAACATTTAACCTTAAAACTACACCATCAGTGACTTGCTTCACCTATAAGGCCATTTAGCTAATGAAATAATCAATAATGCATTGAAGAAGTTACAGCCCTCATGATACAATCACCTTTCTAGTTCCCACCCCAGCAAAATTGCTGCACTTGCGGTCAAGCTCAATACATGAGTCTTCAGGGGATGCTCCAGATTCAAATCTCAATAACACCTCTATACTTACATATACACCCACAGATGCATTAATTTTACATAAGCAATATGATACTATACATACTGTTCTATATAATGATTCATTTTCAGATTAAGATAGGCCACATATATTTTAGAATTTAACAAATATGAAATATGACAAATTTTTAAAAGAATATATAATTGTCCAAACATACTTTTCTTAGTTTTAAATTTTTCATTTGTTTTCCATTATTCAAAAAAATTTCCAAATAATTCTTATTTTAATGCTTGACATAAAATTAATAGAAAAATGCCAAGTACTGTGGGCTCAAATTACTCTCTGAAAACACCCAAATCTGTCCTGGAATATTCAAATACAGGATTTGGGGATTATCAAGACTCATGCCATATGTCACCTTATTTTTCTCCCAATTTAGAGAAGCTAAAATGACTCAGATTAGCAGAAATATCTCTATGGAGTTGCCAAATTTGGAGTTAACATTTCTTCTTAAAGTGATTCCTTTAAAATTTATAAGACATCAAGAAACTCTAAAAGACCATTTCTCTATGATAAAAGGAAAATTGCTTATTAAATTAATCATCCAGGCCCTGTATTCATCCCCCACACTGCAAAACAAAAATCTTTACAGGCTACAGAGCCCTTATTTAGCAAGCATGGGGGCCCTTGGTTTCATCCACTCTATTAAAACAAAACTATTATACAATACCACATCACACCCAAAGTAATTCTGGTAAAACTTAGTTACCAGCACTCTCCACCTATCATCCTCATTATTCCAACAATGATCAATTACAAATGTAACCAGCATAGTTTTCTATTAAGAGCCTTTGGTGACTCAAATTTCCTATAAATAAAGTTTAAAATCTCTAAAACATGAAATAAGAGGCTTTCTTGGCACACCGATTGCTAAAATTGCCTGCATCCTGCCCCCACCCCAGCACCCTGCCACATACCAAACACCCTATGCTGCTCTACGTATTATTAGCCCCTGTTGGTTTCTTGCTTCCCATAATGCTGCTTTTTCATCACATCCTTCTACCTCATATACTTTTAGAAGCTAGTTTAAATATCTTCTTTCTTGATTCACTTGAATAGTGACTGGCAGGATACAGAAACCCAATACATGCTGTTTTATGACAATCAATTAAGTGGTACATTATCTTAATCACACAATTTAACAATGACAACCAAGTCCCAAGTCCCCAATTTTCATGAGCAACTTCGATACACAAGACACACAGGGATATTTTAAAACATGTAACTGTCCAAAGTATTGTGTGATACACTATGTTACAACTAATGGCATAAACTGAGTTTCCTATGTCACCTTTAAAATACTGGATTATTTTAAAGTCAGTTTGGAAAATATTATTTTAAGTTGTTTTGAAAATACTGTAAGCCAAAAAAACCCCATCAAAAACTATAAAATTTTGGAGTCTGACTTCATTTAAAACTCATTGGAACTCACCCTTGATTATTTACTAAAGCTTCAATTGGCTACATTACTTTTAATAAGAAGTTGACCAGGACTATAATATTTGAAGAATTATACCATGGGTTGGTTCTCACTGCCTTGCAAGGAAACTATCTTACTAACTGCGGCATGGCCATAATTGACTTTAACTGGTATTCATCCCTTTCCTGCTCCAATCTTCATTTAAAACAAGAAAACCAGACTTTATTTGCTCATCCAACCTTCCTAGAAAAGCTTCCTTTTTAGAAAAAACTGATCTCATTTTCTAGCTCTGTGAACAGGTGCTACTTGTACTCTAAGAAAATACCTTCATTATTTTGTGTATTATAGCAAACCTGCAATGTGGCTTACTAAATGTGTTTTTTTTAATCCTTTTCCCCTAACTGATATGTTAAGTGACCTAATTGATATGTTGAGCAATACTCTCCTCTGTAAAGAATTGCAAGAATCTCACCTAACTGATATGTTAACCATTGTTGCCCTCTACAGACTACAGAAGTTGTGCTAAAACAAGCTAACAAGGGTTGTAAATCACTGTTAGGCGCCTCTATTCTCCGCTAAAGAGCTAAAGAAAACTAGGATGGCCCACTAATTTACACTTGTTTGAAGTAACTTGCTTGTGTGTAGAGAGATTTGCGTATGAGTTTAACCCTTTACCTGACCTTGACACATAACCGCCGTTTTCTGTTCTGTATGGCGCCTTATTGCCTCCCTCTCCCCTCACCTATCTATCTAGGCCATAAAGAATTTGGGTTTCTGGTGACCTCTTCCCGACCCAGTGATGATCTGTCATAAAATGAGCCTGCCCCAATTTTAAGAACTGTTTAGCTTCAAAGAAATTACTGGGAAATACTATGGCCCAAACCCCAATTGGTGCTTTCCTTTTGTTCTGTATGCATCAAATGAGTTAGATATCAGATCTTTGTAAAACTTAAGTTTCAGCTTCTTGTAACTCTTGACCCCTTCGCACCCACTAGCGAAAACAAGCTGTCCTGGGATAATTAACTCTCCACTTTCTTCTCCAAATATTGCTGCAGATGTGCCACTCCGAGATAATGTCAGTCTGTAGGATGGGAGTAATTTGAGAAACACCAGGAACTCCCGAGATTGTCAGAGCTGAGTGAACAGCAATACAGTTTCCAGACTCGGGTCAACAAGTTTGATGGCTCTGCAGGTTTCTTTGTTTCTCCCCACTTTTCCTCCAGCCTCTTTTTAAAGTCCTCCTTTCAGTCTCTGGGACACAGTCTCCAAATTGGCTCCTGGAGACTCATTTCCAAGCCTGAAAATAAAGCCTTTGCTACCTAAATTTTCGGTCTCTTGCTTCCTTGAATTTTATACCGGGGCCCGAGTTATAACACTACTCAAGATGAGCAACCAGTACTTGGACTTCTTTGGAGATACTGCTGGTTGAGGCTGGAAAAGGGAGATTGGTGCTCGTACTAACAACCTAAAGGGAGAAATGCATAATGCACGAGAGTGGAAAGATTCCTTTGGACTCTTTTGCTAGGCATAAGCAAGGAAGTCCACAACTGATTGGCAGCTACCCTTGACTCCATGGAATAACAGCCTTATTCAGAAGAGGTGAGGCTGAGTGGCCACGAATATAAACAGAAAAAACACGAGTCCTTCTTTATATCACTGGGATACTAACAACCACGCTGTTACTACGTTTCTGAACTTTTTCAGGTGAGATATTGTAGTTCCTTAAATCATTTAGGTTTAAGGCAGTAAAGTTTGCCTGAGAATCAGACAATAACTATAGCTGAAAGCAACTCTACTGATAAAGAATATAGCTCTTGAAATTGGGATAAGAGACTTTAAAATAGTTTCCTTTGAGAAACATTATACTCCTTTTACAAATCAGAAACCAAAGTATACACATAGACACACATACATGAATATATATGTGTATATATATATACACACACACACACATATATGTAACTATGAATACATACATTCAGAGTGAGAGAAGGAGAGAGGGAGAGTCAAGAAACCAGAGCCTACATTTGTGAGACTGTAAAATTTATACTACAATATAATTTCCAAAGTTCTAATAGTGAGTAGGAATTCTAATTATTTTGTGAATGGATTTTTAAAAATCTCAGTTCCTTATTCTTTCTGATCTTCCTGTTTGATCTACACATTACATTGAAAAGGTTCTGGTTGGGGCTGGGGATTTAGCTCAGCGGCATAAGCGCCTGCCTTGCAAGCAGGCAGTCGTGAGTTCAATTCCTGGTACCGATAAAAGTGAAAAAGACAAAAAAAAAAAAAAAAAAAAAAAAGGTTCCTGTTTAAGTGGTTGTTTTAAATATTTCTTCTTCTAGATCTCTTCCCTAGCTTTTGGAAAATAAATACTTAAGATTTTATCTTTCTTCTCAGTAGACAAACAAAAAAACAAAAAACACTACAACAACAATTTAGTAGCTCAAGCCACTAAGAAAAAGAGGTACTATATATCAAAAGGAACCAACGTTGACAAGACCAATAATAAATCAAAATTATACATAACTTTAGTTTTTGTCATTTAAATGTAACACTAATATAAAGAAATGTTTTTTATATTTCCAAGAAAAGTCTTGGAGAGAACGCAAGTAAATGGATAACTACATTAAATGGTTAAGTCAGAAGGAACAATTCTGAGAACCTAATGTTCAGTTATAATTTTGTCTATTTACATATTTTAGGTATTTAAGGCAGATAAAATAAACAACTATAAGATTAAAATGATACAAATTTGTTGAGTTAGTAAAAAGCTTCTTACATTCACATCATTCCAAAAAAAACGTAAAATTTTCAGATAAAAATGATGAAGCAGTTATTTCTCAATGAATTGTGATTGCATATATGCCCAGAAATTGTTTAGTTTTTTTTTTAAAACACGTACAGTGTCAGCAATGAGAAAGTAAGAGACCAAATACTAAAAACTTCATTTCATATGACCGCTCATTAGCTCTCCACAAACCTTTCTACCTCCTTATGTCATACTTCCAAGAACCAATTAAAGTTCTGGAACTAAATAACTTAGTATCTGAAATTGGCAACTCAATGGTAGGTTTTACAACAGCAGAGGACAAGGCAGAATGTGTGAAGCTGTGGGTTCTATTTCTTTTTCACGTAAAAACATGAAAAAAAAAAAGAAGAAGAAGACAGGACTAATAAACTGGAAGACAAGTCCCCATAAATGTGCAAAATGTACCTAATCATTTTCTGTGGAAAGAAGTTAACCAGTGCCTTATATGATATATTTTTAAAAACAATTAGCTCTGAAACTAGGAAAACATGGTTGTAACCAAACTTCTTCAGTGAGGTTACTTCTAACTAGTATTTACTATGATATTTCCTTAAGTTACAGATAACCCAAACGTCAAAATCAACAGACAGAAAACGGTAGTCACCTTGAAATCTACGGTAAGTCAGTGTTCTCCTACTAGATAACACAGGTACAGTACCTAAGACTTTCAACATCTATGAAAAGGTATGAAATGTTAAAAGAACACAAATAAAAATTACAAAGCTAATCTCAAAAGCAATTTATGCCAAAAAATACCCAATTTTAACAGTAACAACAGAAAAACCTAACTGCTATGGGATATAGTGTGTGACATAATGCAAGGTAGAAGCCTCTGCATAAAAGATGCCAAGGATTATAATCTAAGAAAAAAATAAAGTGACTTCTTTTCTCTCTCTTTTTTTTGGGGGGGGTACTGGAGGTTGAACTCCCAGCCTTGTGCTTGCCAGGCAGGCATTTATGTTGCTGAGTTAAACCCCAGGCCCAAGAAAACGACTTCTTGGTTTCAGTCTTAGGGAACAGACTAAGTGACAGTATAATTAGGCACTGCTAATAAAGGAACTGTATCTAGTACAGCATTTTAGGAAGGAAAAGTGATGAGTTCAATTTTGGACATGTTCGTTTTTTTGTTTTTTGGTACCAGGGATAGAACTCATGAGCCAGGCAAGCTTGGACATACTGGTTTTGAAATGTCTACTGAGGGCCCTAAGTTCAAGACTTATTTCTAATTTTAGAGCCCTTGGTTAACACAGTAAGTACATAATGAACATGGATGGCTATAGACTTGACTGTTTACCCCAAGTGGATGTGTTACACTAAAACCAAAACAAATGGATGTGAATTGGGAGAATCATTAGTTGAAGTTAGAGTTTCAGGCAGAATACTGATATCAATACAACTTTTATTTCATATTGTGCTTAACAGATTCTCTGTCATGTATCTAGTTTAAAGTAAGGGACATGTCAATTACATGTTAGCACCTAAATTACTCACATTGCATATTCACATATTCCTCTTCCTACCTCCACTATAATCCTTCTTAGTATTTCTTTGTCAAGTAACAGTTCATGGTGACTTTTGATGACAAAAAAAAAAACCTTTTTATTTCTTCAGATCTACTAATTAAAAATACAATCAATCTAATGTTTGATTTTTATTCTAAGATTAAGTGGGCCATATGGATGAGAAGTGATTATAAATTTCAAGTATGAGTAGAATGAAAGAGGGCCAGAAATTAGGAAAGAGGAAGACCTTGGGAAGAGTGGCCTTCTCTATCTCAAATCAAATCTTTACTGGCATCAGCCAGCAAAAACTACCTGACAGCTAGCTGTGACGAGAGGCAACAGGGTGGAATAGAAAATACTCTGCAATGAGCCAAACCTAAGTTCAAACTGAAGTTTTATAACTTCTACATTATCTTGGCGAACGGCAAAGGAAACTATAACAAAGTAAAATAGAAAAGAGGATTGTGCAGATTTCTGTCTCTTATTTTACCCCATTTGTTTCTTTCTTACTCTGATCTATTAACCCTTAGATCAAGGCTTACTTACCACAATCAATGACTAAGAGCAAAAAGATCAACTGACTTGAAGAAATTCTGATTTCCCCAATCAGTTTTCCAACCCAACAGGGGCTAAATGAGTAGGTATTTGGGTGGCTAGAATATGTATTTTCCCCCTTGAATACCACAATTTGAACCTGAAATACAACATAATTAAGTAATTAAAGGGGAATTTATACTTCAAAAGTACATTTTCATAAATTTCTACAAAAAACTCTATTCTCTAAGAAAGAAATAAACTCAAAATTCAGTATGAATTTATCAGAAAGATGAATGTTACATCTTATGGCAGGAATGAAGTTTTTGATCACTCACACAAAGTAAGTGGTTGGAGGAGTCAGACAAGTTGATCCTAAGCACTAAATCATCCTTCTACTCTCTGTCTGTACCTACTGAAAGAAATGTCATTGTTTTTGACATCCTTTTTAGGAAGTGGCTATTTTTAGTCCTTTCTAAAGAATGGAGGAGTGTATGAACAAACGAGAAAACAAATTAACAACAGCTAATTATTCTAAGCCTCTAGTGAGACAAGAATATGTAGTGACTAAAAGCTCAAGCTCTAGTCAGGATGTGCTGGTACACGCCGGTAGTTCCAGCAGGAATCACAGGAGGATCTTCAATTCATGCCCATATTGTACGTTTTACTGAGACCCTGTCTCGAAAACTTGAGGACGAAGGACTTGGATCTAATCCCCTGTACTGAAAAAAAAGGCTCTAACACTGAAGACAGACTATATTCAAATATATAAGGCTTCTTAGGTGTGACTCTAGTTGGCCTGTTACTCAACCCCTAGGCCTTCTGTGTCCTTACTGTAAAGCGAGGATAACAAGAGCACCTAGACTTATTGTGAGGATTAAATGAGGCTAGAGGCCTAGCATGAGGCAGGCACAAAGACTAACCATTCTCAACTGCATTACTGTTCTTATTATTAGGTTATATTACAGTGTTCATGTAAGTACTTGTTTCAGGGAGCTATGTCGTAAGAACAGACAAGACACGGGCAAAGTTCAGAAGAGTCATGAGATTCCAAGAAAAGCTACTTCATCCAAACTCCAAACTAAGAGAAATGACACTGGCTTTGGCTTCATGAATTACAAAGATTTTTTTTTTAAGTCTCATTCCTTATTCAAGAAATAGACGGAAGCTGAGACAGGGATCAGATGACAAGATAAAGGGGTAAGATGGAATGGAAGGAAGCAGCTACAAGAAAAATGTTTCAAAAGTTTTTAGAGTCTTAATTACTGAGTACTACCATTCATGAGGAATTTTCTTCAGGGGTCTCAAAGCTATTAAGATGGTAATTAGGTCCCAAGAAAACAAGAACCAACTCAATTACATGCTGGATGCTTTTAAATTTTAAAGTCCTCTATTAATAGAGTTTTAAATGAAGCATAGTTACAACTGCAGGTCCGTGACCAACCTTAAAGCCAAAGTGTAGGTTCCTGGCTGCCTCTGACTCTCCCGAATGAGGTAACTTCCCTCAGCCACACTCAAGAGCTGGTCAGCTGCTTCTCGAGATATCATGCCGTGAAACCTAAGAAACAAAGCCAATTCAGAAATGGTATGCTTTCCTTTTTTTCTCTCCACAATGAAACAGGACAAAACAACACCCCCCTGCTATTTCCTAGACAATCTACTGCCACAGAATCAAAGGAAAGCATTTGGATTTAACTATGAACATGTTTCTCTGGGCACGGCCCCTGGCCAGCTTCTTATGTGATAAGAACAGTGTAAGGGGAGTCATGAAACCCAGTCACCAAACATGAAGTCAAAATTCATGTACATCCGAGGGAAGATCAACCACTTCTGGAGAGGACAATCCTTTCTTATGTAGCTATTTGACCATATGAACTTGCTAGAAAAAAAAAAAAAAAAAAAAAAAAAAAAAAAAAAATATATATATATATATATATATATATATGTACAGAAATTCATCCTATTTTCTTTCTCTTCTCTAGTGACACTGGTCCAAACTTTTGACTTGGGAATCTATGCTGGCAATTTTCCAGGGCCTACATAGTCTTTAATTGGCTTGACTGTCAAATAATGTGCATACTCCATATTCCTGAATACTCAAACCATGCAAACAATTTCAGTACTTGCTTTCACTTCCTGTCAAAGCTTTAAGTAAAAAGAAAAAAATAACGAACATAAATAACATCTTTTATACAAACAGTAGATCTGTAACAACATGATACAAAACTTTGAAAAAGAAAAATGTCAGTGGTAACAAATATTTAAAAAATGAAAACATCTTACATTTTGTATACTGATTTATAATTTACAAAGAACTTACACATATATCATGCCCTTTTAGTAACTCAAAGATAATGAAAGAACTCAGGATATATCACCCCGAAATATGCTATTTTAGTGTATTATTTTGAACTGAAGGCTTTTTAAAAACAGCCAATTCAAAAAGAGTTTCTCAGACTTCCTTAGAGTTCCATAGGAACTCAAATGCCATCATTTGTTCCTGAAGAGTTTCATGAGCTGGTAAGACAGAAGACCGACTTATCACAGGGAGGGGACTACAAGTCAAAAATCACACCCAGATGGACTTTGTCACATTTACAGTTTTAAGTGATTTTGTGTTTCCTAAAATTTATTTACTCTCTCCTAAATGATCCACATCATCTTTTCCCATTTCATATTAAGATAGTATACAAACTCTCAAATCTCTCTGAATAGCTACCATTTTTCCTGTAATGGCTTTAAACATACTGCATCAAAATTAATAACGTGTGGACTTTGTCTCCTGTGAACTCGCCTGTTGTCAAGTTTATTTCACAGACTCACCTATCAAACCTAGGTAGATAGAGGGAAAGTGTTCTATCCCTTTACAATAACTACTGTGCTCCAGACTTAGTGCTCCAGAGAAACATTGTAGCTTCCAATAATACAAAAGAAGTAACAGTCACCTGAATTTAAAATGAAATATTAAAAGCCCTGTAATGGCACCTTCATAATTTAGTAATTTTAATAGGACAAAATGGCAGTTCTCAGGAGTTTTTCCTCACAGGCATGTCTTAACTGTGTGTTAACATTAAAACAGTTCAGGGTAACAATGTTCAAAGCATGACAGAACAGTTAGGTTTATAATGGGTTCCTAAACTTTTCATCTCCATAAAATCCTCTATCTTTCTGAAGTAAGTCAAGTCTAGAAGTCTGAATCTTCTGGGAGAAAGAAGATGACAAAACATTCCTTGGAATAACACATACATTAGATTAGCATATTAGTACATATTAATACACTTGGAAAAATGTATTTTTTTAAAACCTCAATTACGTTAAAAGAAAACCAAATGCAAGAAACAAGTTTTTTAACAAAACTTGACAATTAAAGAACTATAAATTTATTTATATTACTGTTGATTTACTTCTTACAAAAACTTTTTGTGCCATGATGTTTCTTATGGTATTACTTTAATAGGAGAGACTGAGCATCCCTAAAACTCTCAACCCTGAAATCTGACACATTTCTGTTTCCAAGTATTTCTGAGGGAGACATTTAATTTGTATGGCTGAAAAGTAACCTGACAAAAGCAGAACGGTGACCGTACATTATGACACAACTGTAAAGAGTATCAGAGCTTTTCAACTTTGGAATCACCTTCCTCCCAAAGCATAGGTAGGTGTGTAAGGTCCATTTTCAAGAGCCTTGAAAATTTACTTAGAATGTTAAATAATTTAAAAGCACTTGTCATATACGTTACTGTTTATCTCGAGACATGGAAAAATGATTTCATTTGGGGAAAGCGAGAATTTTTCTCCAAAGTGCTAATTAGAAACTGTTACAGTAGCATTCTGAACCATTTTTGGGACACATCGTGTTGCTTGACTGTAGAAAGAGAAATAGTCCAGTTTTTAAAAGTTTTGCAATACTTATTAACAACATTAAATGGAAAAATCAGGTTACAAATGTATTTTAAAGATAAAATATTAAGGAAACAAATTATTAGAAGGAAATGTTTTAAATTCTTAACAGTTGTTTTGTGGAGCTAAGCATAGTGGCTCATTTCCATAATTCCCAAACTCTGAGATGCTAAAGCTAGGGAATCACAAGTCTACGACCAGTTCTGAAACTTACAAACTTAGTGAAACCACATCTCAAAATTTTTAAAAATTTTAAGAAATAAAAATAGTAACAGCCCAGTGTAGTAGGGCTGCATGCCTGGAATACCAGCACTTGGGAGGCTGACGCAGGAGACGAGTTCAAGGCCAGACTGGACTACACAGTGAGTGCAAAAGCCAGCCTCAACTACATAGGAAACCCTGTCTCATCGATCACCCCCTCAAAAATAAAAATAAAATTAAAAATAACTACAGATGCCATTTAGTTTACAGGCCCTGAGGTTTAATCCTTAGAACCAACCAAAATTTTTTTTGTTGTTTCTAGGAAGCATTACTTCTTTTTCCCTGATAAAGAGTACATACTACTTGCATGAAACCTGAAAAAGTCTACAAATGTGAAATATCCATATCCCACTGTATGTGTAAATATGTGTATATACCTAATATATATGCATTTTCTCCATATATACTTAGAATTACTAAAGTGGCCAGCACCTTCAACATAATTGCATATACATTTTCCAGTCCTCTTTTCTTATCTTCATTGTCTATATCTCCCACCAATTATGTCTGTAAGTGGAAAAAAAAATAAAATTTCCCCTCCAAACTGGAATATTTCCCTTATCTTGCTGTATTTTTACTACAAGCACCTATAGTTAAATACTGTCTTACACTGATCTACAAAATGATTTTTGGTAATCCATACTTACTCTCTTCCATAATACTTTGGTCTGTTTTCTACCTATGGGAAAAAGAAAAAAATACAGTTGTAAAAATGCAAATGTATAGATGTAACATTTTGTGTATATTAAAAGCTAAAGCACAGATTAAGTAAAGCAGTTGAATAAGTTTAGATTTCAATGTGCAGTCTCAGTTCTACCAGCAGATCACGCCCTTTAGGCTGGTAAATGTTGCATATTTCTGTAGAGTTGTAGGAAACTATCTTTTATTTCTGGAAGTATAATGAACTGGAAAAGATATTATTATTTATTCAAAGAGTAAAATAAATCACACAAAAATTTAATGCCACCATCATGTCCCATAGACTGTGGCTTTCTCTCCCATCCTCCACTAACCCTCTCCTTTTCTGTTACTCTACATTCTCCATTCTGTTAATATCACAGTACAGTCTTGTCCTTCTGTTTTCCCATCAGCTCTTCCTTTGCCAGAATTTACATTCCCTAGTTTGTCGTGGCATGTGTGCTGTCTATAGCTAAGGAAAATCCCAGAATAATCAATTCATAAGCAGACATGAGCAGACAGGAGGATAGATGGCATTTACTTCATTCATTCAAAAAATATTTACCGAGTGACAAATATGTGATAGGTACTTTCCTACTTGGTTACCGAGTAAGACCAAAATTGCCATCACTGTTTTGGAACTACTTTCACTGGTGAAAAACACGTAAGGTTAAACAAGAAAACAATGGAAAACAAAGCAAGCAAGCAGGCACATAAGCACGTAAGTGCTGTAACAAAAGTGTGAGTAACAAAAAGGAATAGTGAGGCCTTTAAATTGGGTGGTCAGGAAAGGGTTAAGCTGGATCCTGAATGACAAGAAGCCAGCTAGCTCTACCTGCAAAATCACAGAAGCAGAAAGCTTCCCCCTGGAGAGTACCCGCATGACAACATGGGCTACAACTATTGAGATCATGCTATTTGCTTAAGTGTTAGTTACACTTAAATATCATTCAATCTTTATAATAACTTAGGAATGATTCCACTTTGTTTTCTTAACATAGTGTTCTTCTTTACCTATTTTTGTGGCAACATTCATCTTTTATTTATGTATTTTAAATCAATACAAATGTATCTTTATTGTATATTTGCACAACTGTATGCATATTATGCATATTTACACATGTATTGTGTATACCATGATGTTTTGACACATTTTTACACTATGAGCTGTCCAGTCAATAAATACACATATTACTTCACATACTTTTCTGGCCAAAACACTTAAAATCTACTCTTAGAAAAAATATCAAATATATGACATATTAACTACAGTCACCATATTGTACAATAGATCTCTCAATTCATTCTTCCTGTCCAACTGAAATTTTGTGTCTTTTAACCAGTATTTCCCCAAATACCATTTTAACCCTCGTAACCACTATTCTACTCTGCCTCTCTGAATTAAACTTTTTCAGATTCCACACAGAAATGAGATTCTGAGGTATATGTCTTCCATTAATACAGTAATGTTGTTGCAGATAGGATTTCCTTCTTTTTTAAGGCTGTACCCATTTTGGAATATACAGTATTTCATTGTGTATGTACACATTTTATCTGTCCATTAATTCACTGAAGGACACACAGGCTAACTTTTTATCTTGGTTATTATAAAAAGAGATACCATAAATACAGCAGTGTCAATTGATAGAACTGTGGAGGGAGGAGGAGGAGGAGGAGGAGGAGGAGGAGGAGGAGGACTGGCGGCGGCTGAAAAGATAAGAAGTATAAAACATAAGTAACCTTTATTTTGGGAATGCGGGAGAGACACCCCCGACCCCCTGGGGCGTGGCATCTCCACCCCGGGCCGGTGATCTCTCTTGCTGATGCGTGGCGTGGGGGAATATAAGTAGCCTAAGCTTAGGGCAGTGCACTAAGGCCATTAGAGATGCACAGGTATTTCATTGGCACACGTTTGGTGCCAGGGGCAGGTTTCAAAGGGTGGGGGGTATAGGGTTACAGGTAAATCTCTAGGGGTGGGGGAGGCAGGAGCTCCCTAATTCAGGCTGAGGCTTTTCTGGCTACAGTGTCCGGTCTGGGCCAGCAACCCTTTCATCAATGTCTCTTTCACATACTGGTTTCATTTCCTTTGAATACACATCCACTACAAGGATTGGTAGGTAATAGGACAGTAAAGAAACCAACTATTAGAGAGGTTACTTTTCAAGGTAACTTGTTCAAATGGGAGAGCTCAAGGGAAATCCAGAATTGTTAAATGCAGTGAAAAAGGCCCAAACCCTCTGTATATTAAACACTGAACTAGACTGAATAACGGCAGTTCCTAAAACAACTTTAAAGCCAACCTTTAAACAAATCTCCTGGATCTGCACCTTGCCTGGCTGCCAAGTCCAGATTACACACCCATTGTTTCAATTAAAAACTATACATCATCTATGGCATAACATCTTTGGAGGTCAGATTCTAGCCCAGTAAACTTCATGCAGGTTATTTTGGAACTCTCTAAATTGTGAGCAGTTAATATATTTTTTCCTGCATGATAGTGATTTAATTGAATATGGCAATTCCCTCTGCTGTGCTCAGTAAAAAAACTAATTTTATTGATTTGTATGATTCATCTCAGTATCTTCTGAGTCCTTACAATATGGGCTGCTCTGGCTTTCCTTTTCAACTGGATATGGCATCTGCCTGGTCCTCTATCTCATGAATGAAATAAATTTTTAATACATGTTCATTTTTATATTCATAAGAAGCCATGATTTCACCTTTTCCTAAAATTAAATAATATTTCATCCTTCAGAAATCTTCTGTTTTCTTCTTAGGCTGCAGTCATTTATCTTTCCACTATAAATCCCATCTGATTTGGTTGTGTTCCATAACTCCTCTGTTCATAAAACTCACCATATAAAAAATATGCCAGTTGGCTCATACAGCAAATAGATACTCTATTTTTAGGTTCATAGTGAAAGAGTTGCTGGCCCAGACCGGACACTGTAACCAGGAAAGGCTGCAGCTAAGTTAGAAAACTTCTGCCTCCCTGTTGGGAGCCGCGGCCGACACCGGTCGCTTTACTTGGCGGACGTGAGGCCTGTGGAAAAGAGCAAAGCCTGAGCTAAGTTACCCCTCCCATCGAGTGAGCCAAGTTGGCGCCTGCTTCCTGCCCCCTGATTGCCCTGGCGACTTAAACAACCCGCTCTGTAAGATAGTCTGCCTAGCAACAACTGATGTTAGCCAATCAGCCCGCATCGCGCGCTTTGAACTGATTGGCCACTGTTACCCTATAAAAGTGAATGCCTCTCCCGCCACGAGAGAGAAGCACAGAGAGAAGCACAGAGAGAGATAGAGAAAGTCCACCGGCGAGAAAGGGCTGGTGGCAGAGCGGAGGCCTCGCGGGGCCCACGCGGAGACAAATAAAGACAAGGTTGCACACCGCCAGACTTTGTCGTGTGTCTTTCCTGCCGGCCGGGAGCGACACCGACACCTCCCCCCACCCCCTATAGACTTGACTGTAACCCTATACCCCACCTGCTTTCTGGCGCTAAACCTGTGCGCCAATGAAATACCTGTACATCTCTAATGGCCTTAGGGCACTGCCCTAAGCTTAGGCTATTTATATTCCCCCATGCCACGTGTCCGAGAGAGATTGCCAAAGAGAGAGATCGCCAGAGAGAGAGATCGCTGGATTCCAGCAGCCAGCGCGCCAGTCTCCTCTCCCCGGGATAACCACGGCCCCGGGTGCAGTGGAGAGGCTGCGCCCGGGGCCGGTGTGTGTGTGTGGGGGGCCTCTCCCCGCATTCCCGAAATAAAGCCACCGCTGCCCACTACTTTCACGGTTGTCCACTCCACTCCTTCCTTCCACCAAACTCCAACTCTCTCCCTCTCTTCTCTCTCCTCTCCTCCCATCTTCTCCCTTCTTCTCAGACCTAACACATAGCTTATAAGAATGGGGTCATGTATTTGCTTGACAGTAAATCTTTGCTTTTGAGATGAAAATTCAATATTTGGGTCTTAAAGAATTAAGTTTATACAGTTTTATATAATAAAATGTTGCACAGAAGAATAATTTAATATTATCTGCCCAAAATACAAATACACAAATGCTGTTTTTACTCCAGAGAAACATTTGTACATGTACACATGAAAACGTAAGAATATTCACTTCAGCACTGTTCACAGACATTCTAAAAATGGAAATACATACCAGTAAATAAATAACTAAACTGCTTTAGTATAAAATGCAGTTTGAAGAAATGATGTAGATCTATCAGGGCTAATAACTAAATACTATATACAGTCACTGAATATAAAACTAAGTTATAGAACAATAAGGAGAATATGTCACTACTTAGGAAAAAGCATACAAACTTGCAACACAGATAGATAAATAGTACAGAGACACAGAGATGTGAAAGTATGTACGCCAACTTTAAATAGCTACCTCTATGAAGTAGGGGGAAAACTGACTATACAAAGAAAGCATAAAAGGGAATTTAAAATAACATTTAAAGAAAAACACATTCACACATTAACTGTATAGCTAAAAATCACTTTTCAAAATGGAAACCAAAGTTAACTTTTGTGTAACCTAACATTAAAGCCTCAGACACATGAGAGTAGGTTCCTCGACATTTTTCGTAAGAGGTCACAATCTCTCCCTCCAACTATGAGACGTATACAGCTGGTTCAAGGTAAAGAACTTTATCAGGCCTGTGGCACTGAGGTAAAGAGAGATTTTGTTTTGTTCTGTGTTTTCAAATACAGTCAACAATGAAAATCCTAGACAAGTATAACACAGGTGATAGTACAGGGGTTGGTACTGCAAGTGGTCCAGCAGTCTATGTCATTTTCCAACAGAAGACAAACACTTGTTATTCAGTGGTCCTGCACTATTAAATCCATATTATGCTTCCAATAATTGTCTAAGTAATCACTTTCATAATACAATTTATTTTGGCCTTAAACTGCCACATAATTGTTTCATTTTATTCAAAGTAATTCCAATGAAAAGTATTATGTAAATGCTCACGATTAATACAGCACTATTTTAGTAAGTAGTATGTCCAAAATAAAATTCAGATACCTACTTCACGTTTCCTCATTTGTTGATAATGCTAGTATAAAAAAATTAAATGAATTCTTTTTCTTTTCTAGATAGTGAAAGAGATGGAATACTCATCCCAAAACATGATGGTCTGGTATAAGAATTACTTTGAACTAAAGGCAATTAACATCAAACACAGCAGAAGCTGGGCCCCCTTCCCCTTCCTTCCTACAGGCAGGGTATAAATTTTCCTTTTGTAAAGAAAATTTACATTTGTAAAGGAAATTTCCATATGTGAATGAGTAATCCTCTCCCATAACAGCAAGAAGAGAACAACTCAAGAGACCACTCTTTTTACCTAAAATGACCTCAGTGGGCATAATAAATTTTACCTTATTAATTTTTCTTTAGCTTAAGCTCCTTCCTACAACATACCTCCTTCTACCCCAGACCCAAGCCCTTTCAACTTTATTGTCCTTTGTTAAAATGGGATTTAAGCCCCAGTGTGACCCCTTGCTCTGATTTTTACTTTTCCGTGAATGCTTATACCGCGCATATGAATGTTTTCTTCTGTCAATTGTGTATAGTTTAATTAGTAGGCCCAAGTTCCTGAATATAAGTGAGATTTTTCTTTTCTTTGACATTATTGAGATGTTTTACTGTGTATAACATAGTGATTAAGCCATGATTTGGAATGATCTTCAAATTCAGACATTTATAATCAAATTAAAGGGCTAATAAATACAAAAATAATCTTGATTTTGTTTAATAGTAAATGTATCCAATTAAGATTAAATATTACAGGCAATACTAAAAATATGTATGAGTATATAAACATCTATGTTTCTAAATTTTGTAAATCCACAATAATCATCAAGAACTAAAACTGGTACAAGTCAATGTGACCTGCTGGGTACCTGAAAAAGGTGAAAGATAATGCATGGGGTTTTTAATGTGGGCAACTGGAAATAAGGACTGCCATTATCTGAGAACTGAAGGCTGTGAAGGCTGAAGCAGGTCTGGAGATGAAGTGAAGATCAGCTCTGCTGGACATGCTGTTCACATTGGAGATGCATATGAGTTATCCCAGAGGAATAATAGAGAAGGCAATAGGACATGTAGTCTGGAGTTTGGAAGACAAGACTCGTCTAGAAATATAAGTTGTATTAAAATCTGAAAATGGTAAGATCATCAGATAGTAATTTTTTTTTTTTTTAACCTGGGATCAAACTCACAACCTCACACTTGGCAGGCAGGTGATTATACTGCTGGGCTAAATCCTCGGCCTTTGCATGTATGTCCATAGACCACACAACCTCTAGTGCAGTCTTTTTTTCTTTTTTGGATGAAGGGAGTACCAGGGATCAAACTCAAAATTTTGTGATTGCTAGATACGCGCTGTGCTGCTGAGCTATATCCCTGGCCCCCAGGTAATAAACTTGAAATGAACAAGGCCTGACTCCTAAAGTATCCAAAAAACAAGAGATCCAGGAGATAAGAACCAAAGGAGGAGATTCTAGAGGCAGGAAGAAAACAAAAACAATAGCAAGGAAACAAAGAAAGTATAATATAAAAAAGAGCTTTCTCTCCTACGCAAATAAGCTGCTGATGGTATGAGCAAAAGAAGGGACCCAGGTGACCCTGCCAAATCACTTCTGCTGGATCTGTGGTGGACAAAAGCCTGACTGAAGTAGAGTAACCAAAAAAAAAGAGAGAGGATTAGAGACAGCAAGTACAGACCACGCTTTCAAATGTTTTCTATAAATGAGAGCAAAGAAGTTGGGTGGGAGTGAACTGAATGGAAAAAATAATACACTCTGTGGGCTGATGAAATGGAACATGTAGAAAGAAAAAAACTGTTGATGATAGAGGAGGGGAGAAAGTGCTAGTGATATAGGAGAAACACAACTCCCGAGCTGCTAGATGTCAGATTAGTGAGTACATGGTCCCGTAACATTGAGGAATGAAGCTGTAAACCAAAAGAAAAGGTTAGGAGAGTTTTATTGGAAATAAGGACAGAATAGCTCCTTGGGTTAGGAGGGGACCTGAATGAAGTGACCACCAAGGCTCTGTCTGAGACAATTTACACAAAAAACTCATTACAATGTGGGTCAAACTATCATCAACCTATAGGGTTACAAGTATAGCTGCTTAGAGGCAGGAAGAAAACAAAACAATCCAATCCAATAAGAAAACAAGTCCCTTAGCAAGGGTTCGTGGAAAGAACAAAGGCATTTTTGGGAATGGATGGGTCCAGATGCTCTGGTCCTGCACTCACCCTGAGCAGATGATGCCGAGCCGATGTACTGGAGCAGGTGGTGCCAATTACAGTATAATTCCAAGCTACTGCTTATCCCGTATGTAGAGAGGCATGCAGGCCTGGCCACTGCATCCTTATCCTCAGGCATGGCCTTCTTCAGACCCATCTCCAGCCACAATTCTGATGTCTTTATTTTTATGCTCACTTCCTTGAGAACCCAGTCCCTCTCTGTATATTAATTTTTATCCAACTTAGCAGCCTATATCATCTATTTCAGTCTATAACCCTTTTATAATTGTAACTTTTATAGTTATAATCCTTGTTTCTATTACTGGTCACAGGGTCATAGCTAGTATTTAGAACTACCTTCTTCAACTAGTCATTCTGCATTCTCTTGGCCTTTAGGAAGCGCCTCAGTAAGTCTTGGTTCTTTCCCTGGTGGGATGATCGGTCTCTTCAATCCTGAAGCTTCTGAGTCATTTGTCATCCTGCCTGGATTGGGTTACCACTGCCCTTAAAAACAGGGCATGGTAATACTAGGAGGTGCCCTACACTCCAAATATATTCTTCCTTTTCTCCACTGTAGAATCTAATTTCTGTGTCAATCACACCTGCCAATATCATAACTGGTTTTTAGCTTGTTTACTCAGAGGCATGAGGAGACCAAAATGCTCAAGGGGAAGTCTTAGCTTCAAAGGAGTTACTGTTGTGCTTTCTGGTACAAGCCTTTCTCCCTCTGGAACTAACACTTTTAGGCCAGCAGAGCATAAGGCTGCTGGAATAGGAAGCAAAAATTTTGCTAGATCACCCCCTTGATTCCTGCACCCATGTATCCTGGCTATGCAAAACACACTACTATATAGTGGATGCTTATTCAAAGCATATACCGCTTTTTGAAGAACCTTGCCTCAGCCTTACGAGCTACTGCCACCTAATGTGTGCTGTACTTTGCATCTCCAAAAGGCCTTTACACTCCTACCAACCCAGTTTCTTCTGATGGTGAGGACCACAGTAAGACCAGTAAATTCCAGGAGCACAAGTCCAATGCCTCAGTTCTTTGGCTATAAAATATATTTCTAGGTCAGAGGAAATGCTGTGAGGAATTCCACAATGGTGGATAAGGCATTCTTTAAGTCTCTGGGTGAGTAGTTTTGGCAGAGGTGTTTATACCGTCAAGACAAAGTTCTTTGCTATCTGTCTTAGTTACTTTTCTCTCATTAAGACAAAATACCTGACATCCAAAGTGAAGCAAAGAAAGGTTTATTTAGCTTACAGTTTTTGGAGGCTTGTATCCATACTCAGCTGGTTCCAAGGCAGGGTGGCATGGCTGACTGGCAGCCATTCATGGT
This sequence comes from Cavia porcellus, assembly GCF_034190915.1. Classification (NCBI taxonomy): domain Eukaryota; kingdom Metazoa; phylum Chordata; class Mammalia; order Rodentia; family Caviidae; genus Cavia; species Cavia porcellus. The sequence continues at coordinate 62,375,876 of NW_026947495.1, forward strand.
GGCCCCAAACAGCAAGAGCTAAAGGACAAAAGAGGGAAAAGTGTGTCTCCTCCCTCCCTTATATAGTATGCCCGCTGCCTGCCTGTGGGAGGGTACAACATTCACACCGCCAATCCCAGCACTAGACAACAAACCAATCACAAACACTAGACTCAGCTGCCTCCATGATTGCCTGAGGTTTGGGGGGGACCACTCAGATACAAACCATAACACTATCTTTACCACAGTGAAAGCTGTGTAATATAATGGACCTGCCACCAGGTCACTGGCTGATCATCACAGGGAACTGTGCCATACTGGGGACTCAGTGTTGGTCTCTGCTATAGGTACACTGGGCATTCAACAGTGGCTATCCCCAGCTCAGCCTTGGTGAATGGGTGTCCATATTGTTGAGCCCATGCATAACAACCATCCCTGAACCACAGTCACTCTGCCATGGGCCCATTGGGCAAGGACAGGAGTAGAAGAGTAGAAAGGGGATGGGTGCACTGGAGATCAAAAGTTTCACTCTAAGGCCAACGGGCTGGAGCTCACTGTAGTGTCCCATGGAAGTCTAACTCAGGAGGCCAAGGGGTCTGCACTAGAAGGATGAAGAGTCTATCCTAGAAGTCAGGAGACAACATCCAAGGTGAAGGTCAAGACTGGAGCTTCTCCAAAGAAACAGAGCAAAAATTCTAAATAACTGAGTATTGGTCAATGAAGTTGAAAGTGTAATTAAAAATTTATCAGCAAAGAAGAGCCCAGGTCCTGTTGAATTTACTGCTGAATTCTACAAAATTTGGAGATCTAAAACCATTATTTGTCACACTCTTCAATGAAATTGAAAGGGAAACAATTTTCCCAAAGTCCTTCCTAAAAATAAGAATTGCCCTGATGCCAAAACCAGAGAAGGACCCAACCAAAAAAGAGAACTATAAGCCAATCTCCCTATTGAACATAGGTACAAAAATTCTCAGTAAGATAATGGCAAACAGAATGCAGCCAATCTTCTAGAAAATAATATATATGTCATGACTGAGTAAGATTCATCCCAGGGATGCAGGAATGGTTCAGCATGCACAAATTAATAAATGTAATACATTATATTAACAGGCAAAGACAAATATCACATGATCATCTCAACAGACACAAAAATCATTTGACAAACACCATTTATGATAAAAAAAAAACCTACAGAAAATTGGAATAGATGGTCTCTCAATCTGATAAAAGCCATTTATGACAAATGAATAGCCAACATGATACTAAATGGACAAAAACTGAAAATCAAGAAAAACTCTAAAATCAGGAACAAGTCAAGGATGTTCACTATCACAACTCTTAATTCAATACAATTCTGGAAACATTAAGTTAGAGTAATTAGACAAGAAAATAAAAGGAATAAAAATGGGCAAGAAAGAAGTTAAATTATTATTTGAAGCTGATGTAATACTGTACATAGAAGATCCCAAACTCTCCACCAAAAAACTTCTTGATTTAATAATCAAATTCAACTGAGTAGCTGGACACAAAGTCAACACTAAAAAATCAATAGCATTCCTAAACATAAGTAACAAACTCACTGAAAAGAAATTAGGGAAACATCATCTTTCACAATAGCATCCAAAAAAATGAAAAAGTTAGGAATCAATCTAAAAGACCTCTACACTGTAAACTACAGTACGCTGAAAAAGGAGATTGAAGAGACTATCAAAAACAAAGATATCCCTTGCTCTTGGGAAGGAATAACCCATATAATGAAAATGGCTATACTTCCAAAATTGTTACACAGATTTAATACAATCCAAATCAAAATACCATTAGCATGCCTCACAAAACTAGAGAGAACAATTCTAAAATTCATTTGGAACCAGAAGAGACCTAGAATTCTAAGAAGAATTCTAGGCAACAAAGGTAAGGCAAGGAGCATCACAATTCCTGACCTGAAATTATACTACAAAGTTACTGTGATAAAAACAACATAGCACTGGTAAAAATCAACAAAACAAATAAATCCATCTGACCTGAGGATCAATGAAACTGATTAGAAAGATCCGGAAACAACTCCAAAATTATTCAGCCACCTTACTGTTGACAAAAGGGCCAAATGCCCTCACTGGAAGAAACTACCTCTTTATTAAATGGTGCTTTCCATATGCCAAAGATTAAAACAAGACTTATCTTTCACCATGCACTAAACTAAAATCAAAATGGATCAAAGATCTAAATATTAACATAGAAACATTAAATCTGCTGGAAGATAAAATAGGTAGAATTCTTGGAGACATAAGTATAGGCAAAAACTTCATAAACAAAAGCATGATTGCACAGGAAATACTACAAAGAATCAGTAAGTGGAATCTCTCTCTACCTCTCATTTAAAAGTTTTGTACAGCAAAAGAAATCACCAATGGAATGAAAAAAATACCTACAGTGTGGGAAAAAATTTTAGACAGTTGTGCCTCTGACACTGGATTAGTATCTAGAATATATGAAGAACTGAAAAAAAAAAATCAGGCCCTTCAATTTTTTTTTTTTTTTTTGCTTTTATCAGTACCGGGGATCAACCTCATGATCATGTGCTTGCAAGGCAGGTGCTTATGCCACTGAGCTAAATCCCCAGCCCCAGGTCTTTCAAACTTAAAGACCCAATTCAAAAATGTGCATCTGAGATGAACATACACTTCTTAGGTGAAGAAATACAAACAACAAATAAATATATGAGGGATTTGAGCAAAGATGGCAGAGAGATAACAGCTGGCTATGGAGGCTCCCTGAGATAGTCAACTTAGAATCAATATAATACAGCATGGGGAGCCCTGAACAGAGGGAGATGAATTCTCTCATCCCAAGAAGAAACTAGGGTGAGAAGAACCAATCAAACATACAGTCCCAGTGCTATTATTGTAACAGCTAAAGGCTGAGTGCTCCCGCTGCAGTGGGCAACTTGGCAAGCCGTCCAAAGTCCCGCCGCTTCAACTCCCTGGAGGCACAGTCACACTAAGGTCGGGGGTCAGTGAGCTGAACAGAGAACTGAGCTGGCAGGGAGCCTGCATTGACCTGTGCTGAGCGATGAGAGTGCTGACATTCCACAGAAAGGGGGGCTCCAGTGGATGACATTCTGGACCTGGCAGGACTAGCAAGTACACAAGGCAACAGTGACTTTAGTCAGTTGTTACCTTCCCAAATGGGATTCATGGAGTGAGCTAAGCCTGGGTCACACGACCTAGCTGAGACCCAATAGGTTAACCGAAATCAATTCCCTATGGTGGAGGCACACACTAACACAGTGAAGGCCTCAAAAGTTTGACTGACCCAGAGGGGAGGCACAGCACAGTAATACAGTGCAGGCCTCAGCAGCATGACTGATCCGGAGGGGAAGGGCCAGCACATGCTGCCCCTGTTTGCAACTCACTAGCACACTGCAGTGTGAAGGGTCACCTAGCCAGCACACTTTAGAAGAATGGTAACCAAAAAACAAAGAAACTGGGGCCTCCTGGAAGAAACAAAAAAGATGAGAAGAGGAAGCAACAACAAAAAGTCCCCAGGTCCCAACCCTGAGAACATTGACGTAGGACAGGTAAATACAAAGGAGAATGAGAACAGCAAACATGGAATATCAGACACGAAAACAGTGGACATAAAAAGATATCTTCGGGACCTCATAGACGAGTTGAAAGCGAAATATTTAGCCAAGTAGAGCAAGATATAAGAAGATTAATAAAAGAGATGCTAAGCGTCCCTCAAGAAGACACAGATGGACTTCCGGGAGAACATGGTGGATATATAGCAGCATCTTCAGAGGCTGAGAAATCGCACTTAAAATCCAGGAATGGTGCCGGGCAAGAAATCCTAAGCAAGGGCAGATATACTTTGCTGACCCAGGAAGGAACTAAACTAAGAGAAACCAACTGGAAACACAATCCCGGTGATATAACAGGAACAGATAAGGTCTCAGCGTGGAAGCTGAACCCGGCGCCACTGGAAGCTGCGATTTGAATTTCCTGCAGCCGCTGCTGCGTCCCAATTGGCACGGCAAGGAGAAAGGCACGAAAGCTCTGAGAGTGGGAAGCGGTGAATGGAGTTGAGAGTGGGACTGGCCGGGAGCCCCGCATCAACCTTCGGTGAGTGAGCGGATCGGGGACCCTTCCATAGAGTAGGAGGCTTCAGCAAAGGACATACTGGAACCAGGCGGGCTGGCCAGGACAGGATGCTGCAGTGACTTCAGTCACATATTCCGCTCTCAAGCGGGATTGGTGGGGAGTGCCTGGTCCTCGTGACGCCGCTAAGAACAAGCAGGTTAGCCCAAACCATGTCCCAGCACCTGGAGGTGCACCCTAGCCATGAAGCCTTCGGTAGGTTGACCTGGAGGAGCGGGCCCAGCATAGGCTGCCCAGGTCTGTGTCTCCCTAGTACAATGTGGTGGGTGGGAACACCTACCTGGTGCAATTCAAACAAACTGTAACAGAAAAGAAACTGGGCCTCCTATATATGCTTGTATAAAAGGAACAAAAAATATGGGAAGAAGGAGCAACAAGAAAGGGTCCTCGGCCCCCAATTCTGAGAAACATGCAATATCAGACACGGCACCAATAGACATAAAGCGCTATCTCCAGAGCCTCATTGACGAGTTCAGGAATGAAGTTATTAACAACCTGAAGCAAGATATAAGTAGAATAGTTAGAGAAATGCTAAGCACCACCCAAAAAAAAAAAAACAGATTGTGGAATGGAAGAACAGAAAAAAAGGAGAGAATTGTTTGATGGAGAAAATAGAGAAAACATAGAATATATGAAGCAGGTTCAAAGAGAGTACCAGGAAACTAAAAACTCTATCGAAAACTGGCATAACAGCTTGAAAGAAACTAAGGATAGATTATCTGAACTGGAGGGCAGATTTGTAAGGTGGGAGCATGAAAGGAAAAACTTCTTAAAAATAACAAAAAAACAAACAGCAACAATACAAAGGCTAGAAGATGATAAGAGGATCTATAACTTAAGAATTAAGAACATAAAAGAAGAAGTAGGGACACAAACAAATGGACTACAAAAGCTATTCACAGAAATAATCCAAGAGAATTTCCCTAATTTAGCAAATGGTAAAGATACTCAGATGTATGAGGCATACAGGACCCCAGCCACCTACAACCCAAACAGAGCTACACCCAGGCATGTAATAATCAAAATTCCAGAAATCCAATATAAGAACAGAATATTAAAAGCCGTCAGAGACAAGAAACAGATCACTTACAAGGGAACACCCATCAGAATTACAGCAGGCTTCTCGGCACAAACCATCAAATCACGAAGAGCATGAGGGGAAATAATTCAAGCTTTGAAAGATAATAACCTCCAGCCAAGATTGATATATCCTGCACAACTGTCCCTAGAAATTGATGTAAAAACAAAGTGCTTCCAGTATGAAGATGAACTAGGGGAATTTGCAACCACCAATTCAACTCAATACTGCAGGATATCCTAAAAAAAGGAAAATACCAAGATTCCAGAAACAGTGGCAGAGAGGCCACAATGAATGGGAGCAGAAAACGAAATGAAGAAGACAAACTGACAACAAACGACAGAAAAAGAGCTCAACAGAAATGAGGCAGAGAAGATCAGATGGTAGGAACAGCTATTTTGGAGAAAACAAGACATCATAATAGCTAGTGCTGATTTAGTGTCATTGTGTTTTGAAGTCCCATCAAACTTGTATTCTTGTCTCCATTGGTCTTCAAAGGTGGTATCTTATTGAATTTTATTATATACGATAATATAAGTAAAAACTTTTATAGACAAGGAGATTATGCAGAAACCATTGTTCATTTTCTGTTAATTGGTTCTAAATACCCTATAATAATATCATTCTCTTGAATGGTTTTATAGTGTCTTGATATGTTTGGTGCTACAGTATATGAAGTTATACTCAAAGATTTCAAGGAAAGAGACACTATGGTAACTATTTTTATGTCAGGATATCTTGTGGTGAAACACTATTTTGCTTAAATGGTTATGTTTTGACCTGCGCTATTCTGTTGTTATGCCCTCTTTTATCTCAATCCCTTTTTTAAAAAATTATTTACTTTTTTCTTTTTATCTTTTTAATTAAGGGAAAAATAAATTAAAAAACAGCAGGATACATTATAGTAACCTACTCTGATTTCCTATTAACTTGATTTGAAATCCTGTATTGCCCTCACCATCTTGTTTTGACTGATTTTCCCCTATTCTGCTTTGCTTGATAGTACCAAATTCGAAAGTATAGGTAAAACTGTGAAGACAATAAGATTCATTATGACGCCCATTCTGGTTGACTATTATCTTCTTTTAAAGCCCTGTAATGTCTCCAATGTTTTGGTTTTATTCTTTACTGTTTTGTTCAATTTTATTATAACGATGATATAGGCAATGCTTTTTAAGATAGCAAGAGGCAGTATCATAATCATTGTTGATCACCTAGTATTTTGTTTTTACATTATCTATTATGTTCATTCTTTTGATTTGACTGACTCTGTTATGTCACATTTGGTTTTACTCTCTTCAAAAAAAAAAGTAATAAGAACTGTGGGAGTAATAAAACCTAAAATGTGTAATTGTCATTGTACAAAAGAGAGGAAAAGAAAGTGCTCTAAAGAATATAACTGCATATATATTTAAGTGTATAAGATAGATAACCATATTACTGAGTTTTTTGGATCATTGAACAAAACTGTTTGCACTCTCACTGTTTGAAAGTCCACTTTATATGATTCAATTTTGTAACCTGAACAACTATTTCAAAGATGAGAATATGTAATCTATTAACTAGTAATTTCTTACTGTTTATTTTTTAAATTTTGTAATACTTGTACCCTTTTTCTGTTTTTTTCTTTTTCTCCTTAAATAAAAAAAAAAAAAAAAGACACAGACGGAAAAAGGGAGGAACTCAAACAAAGGAGAGAAACATTTGATGAAGAATTTTTAAAAAATATAGAATACATGAAACAGATTCAAAGAGATTACCAGGAAATTAAAAGCTCTATGGAAAGATGGCAAATCTGCTTGAAAGAAACTGAGGATAGATTATCCAAACTGGAGGACAGTTTTGCAATGTGGGATAACAAAAGGAAAAACTTTTTAAAAATAAGAAGGAAAAAAGCAATAACAATACAAAGGCTAGAAGATAAGAGGATCTACAATTTGAGAATAAAGAATGTGAATGAAGAAGCAGGTATACAAACAAAGGAATTACAAAAGGTATTCACAAAAATAATTAAGGAAAACTTTCCAAACATAGGAAAAGGAAATGATATTCTGATATATGAGGCATACAGAACTCCAGCCACCTACAACCAAAACAGAGCTATACCCAGGCATATAATAATTAAGATCTCAGAAATTCAATATAAGACAGAATATTAAAAGCTCTTAGAGACAAGAAACAGATACCCTATAAAGGAAGGCCCATCAGAATAATGACAGACTTCTTGACACAAACCAAGTCAAGAAGAGCCTGGAGTGAAATATTCCAAGCCCTGAAAGAAGCGCCGATTGATGTACCCTGCTAAACTGTCTCTAGAAAACAATGGAGAAACAAGATGCTTCCAAGACCAAGAGGAACTTGGGAAATTCGCAACTACCAATCCAACTCTACAGAGAATACTGCAGGGCATTCTAGAGAAAGAGAAAAGTACTAAGATTCCAGGAACAGTGGCAGAGAGGCCTCAATGAATGGAACAGAAAACAGAATGAAGAAGATAAGCAGACCACTGATGGCAAAAAAAAGAGTGTAACAGAAATGAGGCAGAGAAGGTTGGTTATAATCTCTAATACAGATGGCCTTGATACACTAAATTAAAAAAAAAAAGAACCACATGTGGAGTAGATCAGGAGGTAGGGTCCACGGAGATGCTATTTATAGGAAATATAATTAACATGAAAAAGAGTACATGGACTGAAAATCAAATATGAGAAAACAATGCTCTATGTGACAGAGAACCAGAGAGTAATCGGGGCAACTAGACCAGTATTTGTGGATAGGTTGGAAAGACAGGCTTTAATAGGTAAAGGAATACAATTAGAGATCAAGTCCAGGAGAGAGAAAGTTCGGAACCACTTAGGTAAATAGCACATTGCCCCCCTGCCCCCAATTTAAAACCAAGGGTCTTAGTCAAACGCAAAAATGCACAGTGTACCCTGGGGAAGTGAAAGGGGAGGGAGAGTCTTAAAAAAGATGGCAGAAGATATTGCTAACACTGTATCAGGATTTAAAACCCACATTACTCCCACCACTCTGCTTCGATACATTTTATTCTGTCTCAGTTTGTCTACTTGCATTAGATTTGAGGGCACAGACAGCTCTCCCCAAAACATTAGAATATAGCACGGTAATCATCTTTAATTCCTATTATCTTAATCTGGAGCCCTGTATGACTTATACTGTTTTATCATGACTGACCTTAGTTAAATCTGGTTTGTTTGATTGCTATTTGGTATCAACAGATTTTATTCAAAACTGATATGATTGACAGTACCAAGTCTGAGTATATAGGCAACTACACTGAAGATGACAAGACTCTATGATATACATCCTGGTTTGATAACTGCCTGTTTTTGAAGTTTTATACTATATACAAAGTTGTGTTTTTATTAGTACTGTTATGTATTGATATATTCAATTATACTATGTCTGATGATATAGCCAATTCTATTGAAGATAACAAGAGACAACACAGAAACTATGGTAGAACCCCCTTGTACAACGGTTTTATATGTCTTTTTCATTTCATGTGTTTATAGGAATGTTTTGTTTTGTTTTGCTTTGTTTTGTTTCTCCCTCTAATATAGAAAGGATAGAAATACATGTTAAGACTCATGCATGTGTAGAATCTATAAACAGTTAAAGGGAACTGATCTTATGACACGTGATGAAATGAACAAATACTTTGAAGAAAAAGAGACACTAAAGTACCCAGTGCTGATCCTGGAGTGTCATAATGTGAAACCCAGCAATAGTATTATTCTTTGTTCAGAGTGATGTTAGCCTGCTTGGGTTTATTCAATGTCAACATAATTGAAGATATGGATAACTACATGTATGTTTAAGTGTATAGGATTGATAACCTTGTTTCTAAGTTTTTGTTGGATAGCTGAACAGAACTGGTGGCAGTCTCACTGTTTGAATCCCCACTTTATATGCTCCACTTTAGTATCTTGAATAACTATTTGTAAGAGGACAATCGGTAATCATCAACTAGTGATTTCTTACTGTTTATTTTTTTCTTTGAAAGTATGTATTATTTCTACCCGTTTTCTGTTTTGTTTAGTCTTTCTTTAAATAAAAATTTTTAAAAAGAGACTACAGTAACCCAGTGCTGATCCCGTAGTGTCATGATGTGAAATCCAGCAATACTATTACTCTTTGTTCAGAATGATTTTAGCCTGCTTTAGTTTGTTTAATCTCAACATAAATGAAGCTATGGATAACTGCATGTATGTTTAAGTGTATAGGATTGACAACCATATTACTAAGTTTTTGTTGGATAGTTGAACAGAACTGTTTGCAGTCTTGCTGTTTGAATTCCTACTTTATATGTTCCACTTTTGTATCTTGAACAACTATTTATAAAAGGACAGTATGTAAACATCAACTAGTGATTTCTTACTGTTTATTTTTTTCTCTGAACATATTATTTCTACCCATTTTGTTTTGTTTAGTCTTTCTTTAAATAAAATATAAAAACAACCAAATAAATATATGAAAAGTGTTGAACATCACTGGTCATATGAGAGATGCAAATTAAAACAACCCTAAGATTCCACCTCAAACCCACAAAGAATGGCTATTATCAAGAAATCTACTAATAACAAATGCTGGTGGGGCTGTGGGGAAAAGGAACCCTTCTCCACTGTTGGTGGGAGTGTAGACTGGTGCAACCACTGTTGAAGTCAGTGTGGAGATACCTCAAAAAAACTAGAGGTCCCATTTGATCCAGTTTTCCCTTGCTGGTATCTTCCAAAAGAATAAAAGGATACTACAGTGATATATACCTATTCATGTTTATAGCAGCAGTTTGTATTAAGTAAATCTTAGAAACAACTCAAATGCCCATCAGCTAATGAATGAATAAAAAAGATGTGATTTTTTAAATATGCAATGGAATACTACTCAGCTATAAAGGAATAATGCTGAGACATTTCTAGGTAAATCAATGGACTTCAAAACCATGTTCTTAAGTCAAATAAATTAGACACAAATGTATAAATATGACATGGTCTCTCTGGTGTGAGAAACTGAAAGTGTTAATAAGGCCAAAATTGGGGCTGGGGATTTAGCTCAGCAGCATAAGTGCCTGCCTTGTAAGCAGGCAGTTGTGAGTTCGATCTCTGGTACCGATAAAAATGAAAAAGAAAAAAAAAAAGGCCAAAATTTATAATAGATATAGTGAAACAGGAAGAAATTGTGCCAAGCTGGGTGTGGTGGCGCACTCCTGTAATCCCAGTATTTGGTAGGCTAAAGGAGGAGGATCATTGCAAGTTCGAGACCAGCTGGGGTGATGAAGTGAACCCAAGGCCAGCCTGAACCACACAGTGAGGCCCTGTCTCAAAAACACCAAAAAAAAAGAAAGAAAGAAATTGTTCCAAAGGAAAGGGGAACTAGTAAAGGGGGAGAGAGAAAGGAAGGAAGGGAAAAGAAAAAATGAGAAAAGAAGGATAAAATGCAAACAAAGCTTTGTAAATAAGGAGGGAAAGAGGAGTTGAAGGGAGGGAAGGGAAAGGGAACGTGAAAAAGAGAGGAAACAAGATGTATCCTTTCAGATACAAATTCCCCATAATGAATATAATCATTATATACATCTAAATTGTTATAATGAACTTAAGAAAAAGAACTATCCATATTTAATGGAGAAAAACTTTATACTGGCCTAAATCCAAATCCTCAGTTAAATATTGAGGTTAAACATTAAATAAAAATAACTATAAATTAAATACATCTTTACCCACCTCTGGTAATTACTAGTTCCTCCAAACCAAACACTTATTATTTAATCAAGACCAAACTGAAATTTCCTTTCCTCCTAAAAGTGTTTTTAGAAGAGATTGATAGTACTCTGATTAATCCCTTAACTTCACTCCAAATGGATATCCACACTAACTTTTACAGTGGTACCTTGGTACTTATTCCAGAAGACAGGCAAGTACCAGAAGTACCAAACAGCATATTCTGGCCAGAAGCAGAGGGAGTTCTGAAGCAGTTGACACCAACAGCAAGTTCTACCTTGTATACTGAGTCTCAAACTAATGATGAGTAGTAAGATAAAGTTTTCATGTCAAAATGTGTGAAGCACCAAATTCAATGAGCTTTGAAGCAGTATCAAAATGAAAATACACATAAAGACTCAGTAGAATAACTGGGCCATTACAATTAGTGGCTTATAAATATTTTCAATGCTTTTATGTATAAATGAAATTATTTTAACAAGGCTGAGCATAAATGTCATTTCATTTCTTTTTACAAAGGACCATAATTCCTTTGTGTAATTGCCCTTTATACTTCAGGGAAACAGACATTGAGCAAACCAGAGATTAATTAAATAAAAAAAATTTATTGCCCTCAATCATCAAAATACATATGCACATTTATATACAACCACTTAATTTGTATTAAAAACATCAGACATAAGTATAGTCTATAAGATTTTAATAAGTAAAGCTGTCACAGTGTAAAAGTGAAACATCCCACACTAAGTCCTCCTGCACACAGAGAAGCGCCATGCACTCCAATTTGCCATCCAAACATGAATGCCATTTTTTTGTGAAAGAATTCTCAACCAGAGTGAAAATGATAAATGGATTCTTAGAATCAAGAAATAAAATGCCAAGTGTATAATTTGATTTTTGGGCTTCCCAATGCTTATCTGCATGCCTTTAGGCAACAGGGTCAAATGTGTAAGGGTAGCTCCTCAGACAATGGCTGTGTTGCCTATCATGAAACTGTATCAAGAGAAGTAATTTTCAGATTCGCAGGTCCATTTGCTCCTCCATACTATTCTGCACTGCATCAAAGTGGAGCACCAGAAGACTATACACTTGGACCACATCAACTTGTTGTTCCTTTATGTTAGGCCAACTAAATTGTTTTTCAAAGAATTTTCTTCAGGAAAAACTGGTTCATACTAGTTTTGGGATCCTTTAGAATTATATACTTTATTACTAGGAAAAACTTCATACAATTACAATGATTCTTTTTTTTTTTTTGTCTTTTTGAGCAGTGTCTCACTATGCAGTTCAGGCTGGCCTTGAGCTCATTTTGTAGCCCAGGCTGGCCTTAACTCACAGTGATGATCCTCCTGCTTCAGCCTCCCAAGTGCTGGGATTACAGGCATGCACCACCATGTCTGCATAGTGCCACTTTCTAACACAGTTTTTAAAGTCCTTGTTTGTGTCTTCAGTTATGCTGTCATAGCTGCTTGAGTATCCTAAACAATTAAAAAATATTTCTCTTTCATGGTCATTTCAATTTTGGGGAGGAATGAGAGCTGTACAGTGCCAGATCCAGTGAGTAAGATGAGTAAGGACACATGGGAATGTTTAAGAGCCTGCCTTTCATTGGAAATCACTGTGCAGCATTCGCACATTTTTATCATAGCTTGTAAAGACAATAGAGGGCTTCCTGAACTGTTTCCGAAAGTGGCAACAGTCATGAAACATCCTAGTTGAAGCGAGAGGGAACATTTTGAGGGAGATTAATGGCAATGTCTTTTACTATAATAAATTTTTTCATTTAAACACTCACCATATGTTTGACCACACTCACATACTTTCAAAGCTACAGGTATTTTAAACACAACATCACAATGACAAAATTCATTGCAATATCTTTATCAATGGAGATGTAATTCTCATAAATAATACATCATGTAAAAAAGTTGCCACAATTCCACTTTATCTAACATATAGTCCACATTCACATTTCTAATTATATTCAAAATTTATAGCATTAAAAATATTTATTCACTTATCATAACTACCTGTCTATAAAACTTCAGGACCTAATCAAGGTGCAAACATTGAATTTGACTATATGTCTCCTTACTCTCCTTTAATCTCATATGGTCTCACTATTTCATCTTTTATGATAAAGATATTATTTATAAACATAGATGCATTCTGGATTTGTCAGATTCATATTTATGATTAGACTGGAATACTATAATAGAATATTGTATGTCTCCATTGTATCATTTTACAAGGCATATGTCCATTTATCCCATTTCAGGAAATACTAAATCTGATCCCCTAACTTGAGGGTATGACTGTCAGATCTCTCTACTACACAGGTGAATTTTTCGACATTGAAAATAATAAATAGTTGATAATAATTGTGAGACCATGTAAATATCTTGTGAGACCATGTAAATATCCAGTTTGTTTACAACATTTCACTTAATGGTTTTTTTTTTTTTTTTTTTGTCTTTTTCGTTTTTATCGGTACCAGGGATCGAACTCACGACTGCCTGCTTGCAAGGTAGGCGCTTATGCCACTGAGCTAAATCCACAGCCCCCACTTAATGGTCTTAACATCCAATTATGATCTTTGCTTGAGTTAATTAACAGTACTAACTAGCAATTTATGATTCTATCATTCTATGTTTTGACTGTCATTCCTCTGCAAAGAACAATCTCACATTTCCTTTTTCACCTCTTTGTATTGGAATAGGTTTTTAAAATATTTAATTTAATTAACTTATTTATTTACTTATTGGGGGACAGATACTAGGAATCACACTCAGGATCTTGTGCTTGCCTGGCAGGTACTTCTGCTGCTGAGCAACATCCTTGGCCCTAAGTTTTAAAGTATCATCATGAACTTAAAGATTCTCTTTCACTCAATGAACAATACTGCAATACATTATTATCATTATTCTTTTGGATGTTCAAATTGTCCCATATTTTCCTATAGGACACTCAGCAAGCAACTTATTGTGTTTTTTTTTTTTTGACATGTCTTCATCAGATAGATTATGAAACACTTTTTTATTTCTAACATAACAAAATGTTCCAGAGATTTCTACCTAACAATCTGGAATTAGGAATTTGTCTAAGAAGCCAAAATCTCGACTCCTAATTTATTCCTCTTTACTGCAGCACAATGACACCTAAGCTCTTTCAATAGACTGAGATAGCAAAAAACATTTTTAAATACCTGAGTTCACATAATTATGTCTACTTAAAATCCAATACCTCAGTGCAACTCCCAATTTCATCCCATCCCTTATTTGTATCTCATAAGAACCTTGCTTCTCCAAAATCCAATATAATTACTTACTCACTTATTCTATTGTATACTACACATAAATATTCAGGGTGACTACTCAAGTATCACTACAAACAAATCTAAGTATAGTTAAAGATCCTTTTGTGGGTGGGTGGGTTGTTTGTTTTGGAGATTTCTCAGTCTGAGAATATTTCCTTCTGTATAGTCAGAAATACCCATAATAGGGTTAGAGCTAATTTTTTTTGTGATTATATTATAAACTTGGTAGGTTTATCCCTTAGTCACTTTTCTCTCCATGATAAGACAAAATACCCAGCACCAAAGTTAAAGGGTGAAAATTTTATTTAGCTCACAGTTTGTGGAGGTTTCAGTCTATAATTACCTGGCTCCACGACAGGATGGCACGATAGACAAGTGTCACAGAGAAGCAACAGTTCATGTTGAGCAAAAGTTAGCAAAGCAAGCAAGGAGTGACCACTGCTCTTTATATCCCTTTTTATCTTATCCAGGCTGTAAAGAGTATGCCCTCAATCCTAGCATTGCACCATAAATCAATTTCAGTGTCACACACTCGAGATCTAGCTAAATCTGAAAAAGCCTCATATGAAGCTTTGAGGGAATGTGTAGGGACAAGCCATAACAGTTAATTTGTTTCTACTTCTATTTACTTCTAGGTTTTTATCATTTTTAAAAATCATTTTTTAATTAGTGTTTTAGGTGACTATATGAAACATTTACATAGCTGAAGAGTCACAACTACATATATAACAATACAGCCTCAAGGAATTTCACTGTCATCCCTTTCCTTACCCTGGTACCCACCTCTTCCTTATGACAACCTTTCACTGGTCTTTGCTTAATCCTTCCTGTGTTTTTCCTTTGCAAAATTAACCTACATGTTTCTTTCTTTTTAACAAAAAGGCACATATTTTATACCTGGAAATTACTCCATTGATTCATTAAAATACTTATTCTTTTTAGTATTATATTCAGTCTTTGTGCAGAGATATTTAGTTATTTTCCCAATATTGTGCTATTACTACTAGTCCTACAGTGAAAAATCGAGCACATGTTCTTCTATATATGAACAGGTACTTCGGAGTAAATTCCTAGAATCTGAGGTAGTAAATCAAACAGTAAAAGTGGACAAAAATTTTTGTTAAATATTCCAAAAACTCATAAAGTTATAACATCTCACATGTCTATCAACAGTGTTTGAGGGTAACTGCTGCCTCATTCTTACAACTAAGTATGTTGATTGTTGACTGTTTCAGTCTTTATGTATTTTAATACACATTACCGATTACATTGAACATATTTTCATATAGTCACATATAATGTATTTTGATGAATTATCCATGTTTTTTATTTTTAAAATCATGATTTATATTCTTTCAAGAGAAAAAACAATTCTACAACCCTATGAAAATACATTAACATTTTGCCTTAAGAAAAAACATAAAAATAATATGACAATGTATGAAAAATAACTGCATTATTACACAGTTGTTCTATATGATATCCCAAAATTGCAATAAGAAGTAAAAATTATGCCAAGTGAGATGAATGTTAAAAGAAAAATGCATTCCAGCCACATTTTTATTATGCCAATCAATGTTCTAAATAGTTAATCAAATAAATAACCAAGCCTCTGGGGCTGGCTAAAGCTTGGGAAACACAACTAAGAATAACTTTTTTGTCATGGTGTTGTTGCACCCACCTCACAAGTACAGGTAATCCTCCGAGGATGAGGGGCTTCCTGTTGTAGCTGATACACTACAAGAAGGCAAAATTAAAAGATGTTAGTCTCCTTTACGTGCAACTTATAAATATTTTAGGGGTATCAAACTGGCTGCATTTTATGCTTAATAAAACTGGTTCACTTCATGTTATTAAATCAAAATTTTAATAAACAAAGTAAACTAAATTCAATGCAAGTCTAGGAACAAACACAGGAAGAAAAATCATACCGACATAAATGTCTTTTTACCTTATGACAAACCTACATGGTATATTTAGCTCTGTTCTTCATAATCTGATCACTTATTTCTCCTGATTTGTTGTGGGTATATTAAGCATACTCTGATATAAACCTATAATGGTTTAACATCTACAAATATTTTAAAGTATATTATTAAGTGCCAAAGCTAAAACTAAAGTTAAGATTTATAGCCTAGAAGT
Organism: Cavia porcellus; assembly: GCF_034190915.1. Classification (NCBI taxonomy): domain Eukaryota; kingdom Metazoa; phylum Chordata; class Mammalia; order Rodentia; family Caviidae; genus Cavia; species Cavia porcellus. The sequence continues at coordinate 62,392,289 of NW_026947495.1, forward strand.
AACAACCCATATTGTTTTTCTAATTTACACCACAGGAATTTATCTTCAAGTATGTTCTTCCCCTAAAAACACTTTTATGAGGCAAAGATGCTACCAGTTATTCAACTAGAGAAATGTGGCAAAAGAAAACCAGATACTGAAAAAATTTTCTAAGAGCGGATCTATCTGGAAATAGATCTGTGAAAATTATACTGACACTACCATGATCTCCTGGCTTATTTCAAGTTTTTTGACTTCAAAAAGAATGAACAGAGTATGTGGCTGTTGCAGAAAAATGTGTTTGTCTCTAGAATAGATTTTTTTCTAGTTCTAAAATTATACAATCATATATAAATTATTTAGGTCAATACTGTACTTAAATACATAGATATTTTGTCAACATAATATAAAGTACTCAGACACCTGAACTGTCATACTGTGACACATTTCAACTCGATATAATATAGGTTCCATCTATGACCATATTCTTTCATATTTGCCATGGGAACATAAACATATACAATTAAGGTATATATATACAATCTATATATTGAAAACACACAAACATGTCATTCACTGGTTTGTAACACTATGTAAAATACAGAATTGTGAGAATTTGAATTCTTAAATCGCATGAGGTAGGAACAACGGAGCTCTGCGTACAGTGTTTCAGTTGTCCTTGTTTATAAAGGGGTAATAGTTTTAACTTCACAAATAATTACAAAGATTAAATAACTTCCTATGTATAAAGGTTTAAAACAATACCCAGTACTAAAATAGTAAATAGTAAATGCTTAGTAAAGAAAAATTATTATATGTAACTGAAATTACTTTAAAATTCTTTATAATATTTGATTACCACGATGCAATCTAAGTTCATCATTAAGGCAAAACATCAGAGTAATGCTATAATTTAAAAGAAATTGAGAATATATAGCTTTACTACTGTTTAAAAACTGAAAAAGAAGCCAGACCTGGTGACAAATGCCTGTAATCTCAATGCTCAAAACACAAGTTTAAGGCTAGCCTGGACAACGGAGCAAGACTTTGTCTCAATAAAAAAACAAAAAAATTTAAAAAGCATTTCCTCAGCAAGGTTTGAAATATGTTATAATGCATTAAAGACAGCTTCAGACACTCATATTTCATTGTGAGAGTTACTTAATATACTATTTTTAATATAAAATACTCCTTCAGGGCTAGGGACTTAGCTTAGTGGCATAAGCGCCTGCCTGGCAAGCGTGAAGTCATGAGTTCGATCCCCAGTACCAAAAAAAAGTACTCCTTGAGACAGTGAAAAGGACTGGGAGCATAGCCCATGGATAAAGTGTTTGTCTGGCATCCAAGAGGCCTTGGGTTCAATCCCTAGCACCACCACTACCAAAAAACAAAACAGTAACAACAACAAAAACCAACAGATTAAAGAGGTGATGTGACGGAGCAATTCTGAGATGGGGAAGAGCAAGGACTGAAAGCAAATTTGTGTGGCCCTGATGGTAACAGTACATGTGCATCATCCAAAGACACATGTAAATCTCCATTTTCCTTAAGGGAAGCCAAAATGTGATTTGTAAGAAAAGAGGATTCTTTGTGCCCATTCCTCCATACTGGTAAATAAAACTGTAAGATGAGAATTCAGTTCCCATTTCTTCTAACTTCAGTACAGTAGTTCAAAAGATTATTCATTTTCCTTTGTCAATAAAAGGATCTGAAAAGTACTGTCACCCATAAAACTCAATTATGAAAGTAAGTGACAGTCAACAAGAATATCAAGTTACTAGAGAAGGAAAATGTTCATTGTGGCTCAAAACACAAACACTGTAGTATCCAGTTGTCATCACTAAGTGCTCATCTACTCAGGAAGCAAATATTAAGCCAGTATGAAAAAAGGAGTGACAATATCATCACATGAGAACTGATCCAAGTTTTATTTCTTTGTTTTTATCAGTTTCGAGAGGCATAACTTTCTGTTTTTATCTAACATAAAGTCACAGAAGGTTACAAATTTTTCAATTTCTTTCAGTCCTTCTAATTACCCAAAAGAATACAGCTCTGTTTCTTGGAAACGGTTTAGATAAATGCCTCCTCATTGGCTATCAATGGCTAACTCATCTTTAAGATTCATTTTTAATAAATAGGGGATGCCTCTAGCTATTTTATGACAAAATATAGAAAATCTAGATTCGGGGAACACCTATCAAAAGGATCATTAAAAATTAAGCACTGTTGTACGGTTAAATTAATTCAGGCACTTCTCCCTTAGTTTGAATTTTTGATAATCTGAATTGGAATTGAGCTGAATTTAAACTGGCACAATCATTAAATGATTTGTCAAAAGTTAACAGCTAGGGCCAGAAATTTAGCACAGTGGTGTAAGCTGCCAGCTTAAAAAGGAGACCTAGAGAGGAAGAGTAGTGTTGTGGGTTCTTCTAAGCACTGTTGTGGTTTGGAGCTGTTGGTTCTCCTGGAGGAAAAGTCATGCTGGCTTCCCTGATAGGAACTGTTATCATCATCATTATGAAAGGAGCTTGGGACCTTGTCAATGAGAAGGCTGCAGTTCACTTTGAGGAAGCTTTGGTCCTTATTTTGAGCATTGCTTCCTAGCTCTAGAGGGGAAGATGTGTGTTGTTTAATTGCCAAGAGAAGCCTGTCACGCTGGCTTGATATGATATGAACTCAGTTAGACATTGGAGGAGCTTGGGACCGCACTGTTGCTGAGAGTGGCTATGGTACTTTTTGGGGGAGCACTGGTCCTTATTCTGAGAATTAGTGCAAAACCCTCAACCTACTGGCACAGTTCCTTCACCTTGCTGGCATAGACTTTCTAGTTTTCAATGCTGACCTCTGGGCTTTCCCATCGCAGATCCGTGAAACAGACTTGCATGAGTCACTCTTGTGGGCTCTAGGCCTCGAGTCGGACTCATGAGAAGCACTGTCATAGGCTCCAGGTTTTCAGTTGAACTCATGCAGGTTATTGCCATGGGATCCAGGCTCTCAGCTAGATTTTCTAGATCTTTATTGTGTGGACAGATTTCCTGCACTTCTTGTATTTGACTCTAGGTGATTATCATAAATTATACTATAAATCATGCGTCCTGTACTGTCTTGTTCTCCTTTCAATCCCTGATTATAACAATACACTTATAACAAAATCTCAGTATTTACAGGCAATTCATTGTTATTCAAGTTCAGAGATCATAAACTAGCATCTTAAGTCAAAACAGGTTCCCATGTGTTTTGTGTGCTTTTAAATTTGAGTTTTTAATGTTCAAACATTAAGAGATTAACAGCAAAAGAAAATTTCAGCTTCTTTTTAAAACTCAAAAAGTGTACCCAAAATCTTATATGACAACAAAGGGGAATGAACTGAGCCTCCAGGTCTGCTTTCTCACAGCCTCTACACCTCGCTCTAATTTATTACATGTGACACTCCTGTTTTAACCTAAGCATATTGAAAAGAAAATGTGTCTGCTTTAAGAGACTCCTCAAATCAGACTTCTTGATAATTCTTTTGTCTTTTTTTTTTTTTTTGGTACAAGCAATTGACCTCAGGGCCTCATGCTTACCAGGCAGATGCTGGTACTGAGCTACACCTGATAACTCTATTGCCCTACTGGTTTGTATTTGTAAGGTTTTAGAATTATATTTCCATAAGGTCAACTGAACCAAAAATGGGAAGCACACAGAGGCACATGTAAGATAACTTTCTTATAGAATTGCAGTAAAAATAATTTTTAATAGAAATACTATAGAAAGGTGGTCAGATCCTATCATATCAAAGACAAAGATAAAAAGAAGAAACTAACACATAGCAACTTTTGATATTAAAATTAAGTTGCCATCTTTACATGTAATGAAAATTCACAATCAGAATTTCCTAAAATTTTCATTTGATACATATTCTTTTTTTTTGGTTTCTTTTAAGATAAGGTTTCACTATGTAGTTCAGGTGGGTCTTGGGCTCACTATGTAGCCTAGGCTGGCTTTGAACTCACTGTATTCCTCTGCCTCAGCCTCCCAACTGTTGGGATTATAGGCATCCATCTATATATACTTTTTTATATGAACTAATATGCCTGACTTTCGTTAAAAATTTCAATCTATTTCAATTTTTACTACCATTTTGAGAATTTTTAAATAACTAAATTTAGGTCCCATCAAACAAAACAAATGCTGAATACATGCATTATAGTTTATCAGTCCAAAAACTGTAGTTTACTATTATCAATTCTGAACAAATATATATACATAGGTCTGGCCTTTAAATAAAATGATTATAGGAGTAGTAGGCAAGGCTGACCATCTCAGTTATTTAAAATTTAAGTCTCTATTGAAAATTTAAGTCTCTAAGGTTTAAAAGGCTTGTCAGTCTTCAAAGTTTTTTTTACTAGCATGTAAAGATTCAACAGGTGAAATCAAATTATTATCAATAAATATCTCTTAAAAATTATAGCTAGCTAAAAAAACTGACAGTGGAAAAGACAAAATATTGAAACTAATCACAAGTTTTTTTCTGGGATCAGAATTTTGAAAACCACACTGTGACAACAATTCATTGTTAGAATACAGCTTTTAGATTATTTTCTCAGTTAAAATTTGACCATATTCAAATCTTAGAAGATCTAATCACGATTTTATAAGGATTTTTAAAAAGGACCTTTGCATCTGGCTTTAACACAGTTTAATGATAAAACGGCCTTGAATCAGAACTTTTTCACTTGATAGTCAGAAGACAAATCATCTATTCTACTAGTTTCTTTCATGTTTCTAAATGGTGGCAAGTTCAGATATGAAAGTCACTATGAAAAATAAAAAAAAATCAGTAAAGAAACTGTCAACAAAAAGAACACTTAAATTTTTTTTTAAATCCATTTTATTCAAGGATAAAAGAAAAAGAAAGAAACTACAACAAAATTTCAAAGTGCAAGAATCAGGGGACAACAATGGTACACACGTTACGCACTGTCATCCGCAAATCATTCACCCAGGGCACAAGACTTCTGCATTCAATTGTCCAAACAATACCAGCACAAATCTTTCTCTTTAGTGAACTTGGAGAAATCAGTACTATAACTATCTTAACTATTTATATATATATATCTTAACTATTTTTTATACATATAAGTACACATATACATGTTTCTTTCAGCTTGTCACACCTTGAAACAATAGGATGTTTACACAAGTGTGACATTTCACTAATGAATATGTTCTCAAGGTGCATTCATTTACCTGTAAGTGTCCAGTTTATCATTCTTTGTGGCTGAGTAGTACTCCATTATATAAAAGTACCACATCCTTTTTATCCATTCTTCAGTCAATGAGCATTTAGATTATTTCCAAGATCTGGCTATTATAAACTGTGGTGCTATAAACATGGGTGCCCATATATCACTGTAGTATGATGTTTTTAATTCAAAAAGAACATTTTTAAAAACAAATGGTAGCTACTGAAAGAAAATATAATTGCATATATCACATTTACTAATAAATTTTATTTTCAGAATGAAAATAAAATCACCATAAACTCACTAACTAATATATTCCTTATATTAAAAATGTTAAGGGCACAAGTCAGTGCTAAGTCAAAGGTAAACTGAAACTCTGTAAATAATTTTAAAAGAAATTCTAGCCAAAGAGATTGTAAGACAAAATCTTCGGGAGATAAAGAATATTAGTCATGTCTACACTTTAAGAACTTTACATGGTGGGGGGGGGACAGATACCAGCAGAGAAGAAAATTACCTATGGCTATCTTTTTAAAGACTATGCATATTTTTCTTATAATTAGCCCATAGTGTCAACCAAGAAAATAAAACTATTTGTTGTTTCTGAGAATATAAACCAAAGAGAACCTGAACTACAGTAATCCTCTTTTGGCTAGCAGACTTTATTAACTTACAAACATCAAAATTTACAATAGTACACTGAGGTAGTAGATTCATGAGTTCAAGGCCAACCAGAACTACATAGTGAGAGCCCTGTTTCAAAACGCAGTTTTTTTTTTATAATAACTCTTCCCTTTTACAAAGATGTTAATAATTAAAGTACAAGTTTCTTATGTTGCTTATTCAACTAACTCTACAATAAATACACAAAAAATCAATAGTACTGTTTCTACAATACTGCTTTCATAGTTTAACTTTGATTATATTAATATTATTCTTAAAAATCTCATGAATATATTTGATAAAATAATATTCCTAGGAAATAGAGAAAAGAAAATAAAGAATCAAGAATGTAGACTGAAGAAATACTTATCCTAATACAAAGTTTAAACAACCTTGCAGAAATCAAATATTCCCTTCTCCAGCACCACAGTAAAAATCCTTTTTTATTTTGAGAAAGCAACTATTTATTTACACGGTGACTTTTCTTTCGCGGCTTTCACCTGTTCCTTTTGCTAAGACAGCCTTCTAGCACCATCGTTTACAGACTCCTTTTGTCACACAGAGTCAGGATCAGAACAGTTATATTGCTTGAATCCATAGCTGTCCCTGCATTAGTTTTATCAGCCATGCTAAACAAGTGAATTCAAGTTCTACTACCTGGAATACACAAATGGAGGGACGAGCTGCAGTCCAGACACGCAAATCACATATGGATTTTGTAGAAATACTCATTTCGCCGTAACTGTTTCTTTTATGCTACTGCTACTCCCAGACTTTGTTTTGAATTAAATTTTTCAACAGTGAGTATTCAATGAAATGAATCTTTATATCTAATAACACTAATACTTTTCTAATATTTATAAAGCACTATAACTCACACGATTAAATTTATTTGTATACTTACAGTAGGATTTCCAAACAGGAGGCCTATATTCATCAGCATCTGAAAGAACAAACAGATTTATATTACTGAATATATGTTAAGCAAGATGTTTAATCTTTAGTATATATGGTTGAGTTCTATTTGTCCTAGGTATTATGCTAGGCACTAAAAGATATTGAAGATTTTTAATCTTTGTTCTTTCTTGCAATACAGTTTTATGACACTGTTCAAAGGGAAGTTAATGTATTTATTCAACTGCTTATCATAAAAATTATGATTAGTATTTGCTGCTAGAAAGCTCATTTCTCACAACCACTGAGGTAAGAGTCAATGGTCATTTTTTTGTGGGGGAGAGTTTAACAATTATTCCACTGAAAGCTCCCTGAAACTACTGGATTTTTTTTTCAAGCAAACTGACCAGAAAATTTTATTCTCCAAAAATACCAAGTATTTCTCTGTTTTTACCCATTACATTTGGAGGAATCCCATGTAATTGGTCTAACATGAAGAGAAAAGAGCAACAGGGTAAAGACTGCGGTCTTCGTGTGTCCTGGACAATCAACCTCAGGAAATGAGAAACACTTCCGTGGTAGTGTCTCCAGGGAACCACAAAGAACCGCAGGCAAACATCTGCTCTTCGAGGCCATTTCCCTCCCTCTGCTTGAGTGTGGACAGGAGGCAGTGTGAAGAAGCAGAAGACAAACACGGAAGGGAGGTGGAGTAAGGGGAGTAAGGGAAGGCAATCACAGCTAAGGATCATTTGGGCAGGTAAGAGCCCAGTCTGCAAGACTATAGCTAAATCAGCACACGCATTATGTTTCGGGTATGGAAAGCTTTAGCCAGCTACATCACCTAGCTCTGTTGGCATTTAAAATGACCAGTTAAGAAACCCAGTCCTAAAAATCTTGGTCCAAGGAGGCAAGAAAAATCCAAAGCTTACTGAAAAAAATGACATGAACCTCAAGTAAATCAGTCACAGAATCAAAACACTCACAACCCTCCATTCCCAAGCATTAAAATACAACCTCACGCTCTATTAGTGATGTGTTATCATAAACCATACAAACACTGAGTCAGAGGGACACACAGCAAGACATTAATAAGACATATAAGAAAACAATGGGAAAAGTCTGCTTTAAAAAGTTAAAAAAAAAACCACTCAATAAATAAGACAGCAAATACAATTGCTTCTCATTATCACTAACACTGAATTTTGAAACATACGGAACCACTGCTCTTATGTGAAACAGATTCCTGTGCCTCAGTCATGACATTTTCAGCAATTGGTATCTAACCTTAGTTTTATGTATTTTCCTTTAGCAACATCTTATTTAGTAACCTACTATGGATTTAACATCTAATTGACAGCCAACAGCACTATAACTCTTGCCATAAGTTTATCTAACACATGTATTTTTTCCATGAGATGCACTATAGTCTTTTTGCATTTGAGGAACATCAGATAGAACTGCAACACTAGCTAGGGGGGCTCTTTAAACAGCAAAATCACCACCACCACCGCCACCACCACACATGGCATTAAATAGATCACAAAAAGGACACTTTGAGGAGCTGAAAGGAGGAGCTACAGTTCAACCACAGCTGGATACAGGCACGTCACAAGACTTGAATTTTTCACTGCGCACTGAATAATTTGCAAATGACCTAAAAAATGCCGCCCAACATTTGTTTCAGGGTTACAAAGAAATACTAACAAGTAGGTAAATTTATAAATATGCATGTAAATAATGAAGATTGATGTAAAGTAATAAACAATTACTTAGGAAAACACTCAGTTTAGGTGAACTTGCCCAGCGATAGGAAAAAGTACAGACAAAATATGACCTTGGTGAGAGCTGATATGTATATATAATATTTCCTCTGCTAGGGTGTGTATGTATGTTGTAAGGGTTAATTTTTTTTTTTTTGGTCTTTTTCGTTTTTATCGATACTAAGGATTGAACTCACGACTGCCTGCTTGCAAGGTAGGCACTTATGCCGCTGAGCTAAATCCCCAGCCCCTGTAAGGGTTAATTTTATTGAACTTTGTCTGAATAAAAAATCATAATAGACTTATTTATACATTTTTTTGGTACTGGGGACTGAACTCACAACCTCACACTTGTCAGACAGGTGCTTTTGCCACTGAGCTAAATTCCCAGCCCTTGTTTATATATTTTTAATACTAGGAAAATTTTTTCTGTAAACACTGAAGTCATTTTATAATTTCACTGATATACAAATCCTACAGAGTGGTCATTGATTGATTCAGAGTTTATAAAAGACAGGGTAAAACTATACCCTTGAGACTCACGTATGGTCCACGCATGCCTCAGCTTCCCTGCCATGCGCCAAAGCACAAGATAAAGTGATCCACCCATTAAAGGGGCAACACTGTGTGCAGTCAGACAGGCAGTGGACACTCAACTGGACAGGGACTCTTGTGTAGTAGAGTTTAACCTGGCCACAGAAGTGAACTGCTTTTTGCCCTTGGCAAAGATAACCTTTTCCTGAGACTAGCCAGAGTAACAATGAGATTTAGGATGGGGCTTTTGGGTAGATAGTAGTTTATCAAACAGAAGGGCAACCCATCAGCCACAAGAATGTAATTTAACCCCAATATAAGCTCTCAGTACTTTGCGTGGGAGAGTTTTCCTAGTTGAAAGCATTTCCCGTGTATTGTCGCCCAAAAATTCAAGAAGAGTAGGTGTCCTGACTCCACAAAGATAGGACAGAAGCTCTACTTAGGTTATTCTCTTGGACTCTGAATATGTGTGTCTTCCCATGGGTAAATTTAATCTGTCTTGCGAGTCCCTTAAGGAGCTAGAGACCTGGACTATAGTTTAGGAATGCCCCCACCAGCTTGCAGTCAAGTATCCGAAGTTCAGAGGTAAGGGAAGTCTGGAGAATTATGCCTCTTGCTTTGTATCTGGACCTAACTCTTCTTTGCAAATCCTGTGCAAAGCATGCACAGGGCCTCCTGGAGATCACTACAACTTTAAAGAAGGTAACAGACAAATAGGTCAATACTTAAAAAGTCCTGACTCTAAGGAACTATGTTCCCAGCGTGAGCCATGGTCTCTTAGAGAAACATCAACTTTTATTTGCTGTGACTGTGACTTTGATAATGTTATTACCTCTCTGATGAGGGACTGGCATTACGAACTGAGTGCAAGGCATCATGGATGCTAATGCTAAGCACTTACTGTTTCACTCAATTACATCCCTGGCTCCTTTAAATTTTAAGACAAAGTTTCTAGGCTAGCCTCATATTTATGATCCTCCTGCCTCAGCATCCCAATTAGTTGATATTATAGGCAGGTACTACCACACTTGGCTTTAATTTCTTCATCTAGAAATGGAACCATGGTATCATTAAAAATGGGAATAGTAAAAGCAGTTTTTCTTTGAGAATTAAGATTAGGTATTACATACAGTATAAAACACCTTGCATGTAGGAGACCTTATAAATAAGCAGTTTCTTCCACCATCCTCAAAAGTGCTTACAAAACACAGTATTACTACATAAGCCTCAAGACACTGTTAACGATCTAAGTCCTATATTCTTATTTTTTCTCAACTCTACACGGACTGTATTATAAAAGATATCATTCAAAATACTACAGATCACAAATCACATAGTCACACAAAGTTAATATTTAGTGAACAGCCAAGAAACATTGGGAGAAAAGTATGAGTCTAATGTAAGAATAATTTAATTATTAGTGACATTTCAGACATAATTTGAGCTCTAAACTTTTTTCTACTGGGGACACAGTAGTGGTTGCCAACCATTCACAAAGCCTTGAGTTTGATTCCCAGCACCACAACAGATAAGTAAACAAAAGTGTTTTCCTAGCAATCTATTTTTTGCTGGTTGTGTAAACTAGAACAAGTCTCCAGAGAGCAATTGGTAATATGTACAATAAGCTTCAAACAGTATCTAATAGGTGTTAACTGAGATCGCTTTGAAGAAGTACACTTAAAAACTGTGACATTCCTTCTTGGTTAGAGGCAAGAATCTTAGATATCAAGCTTAGGTTAACTCTGAGAGCAAAGCTGCCTGACAATTCCCGTAACTGGCAAAGGGCAAGTGTCTGGTGTCCTGAGGACTGGGAACAGGCGTGGCCAGCACTGGGAGGGCAAAGTCCAATGGCTCAGAGCAGCCTCAGCCTCTTCATAGGCAGATTTATTTGCTAAAGTCTGAGAGTCTAATTTTCTAGAACCTTAATCTCCTTTGGAAAGAGAAAACATTCCTGAGATTTAAAATTAGAGGTTGAATCAAATTCCCTGGCAAGAAGAGGCATGGACATGCCTGACACAAAACAGTCTGGAAGAAAGACTAATTGAAAATGGTGGCTTGGGGTCCCACAGTGCTGACTTTGGGGTTGACTAGGTAGGACAGTTTTTGGCACAGCCTAAAGCAGGATCAGAAGTGTCCCTTACCTCCTCAGTCTCCCTGGTACTGAACTACGAATTCAAAAAATGAATGTAGAACACTGCAAGTCTGGCCCTTCACTGGGGTCACAATTGTGACCCCACCTGCATTCTAACATAGACATCCTACAAGCAAACACCGGTCAACAACAGCACAGGGATGCTCTTCTACACTGATAGAAAATAACAAGAAGGAAGGGAAGTTACGTGCTATTATACTGAGTTTTCTTGCTGGCATCTGGAAGAAGGACCCCTCTGGGACTAAGGACGCCTGCAGGGGCTCAACTGTAGGGACGCAGGCTGCCTAAATAAGATACTGAGCTATCTGCTAACTAAGTGGGAGTTCCTTGTGGAAACTCTGAAACTCTGAGAATGATTAATTTAAGCCACGATTTCCTTGGCATAATCAGGGTACAGAGTAAAGTGGGGCAAGTTACAGTTCAGCTATTTAATTAAAGGGGAAAGAAGAAATCGTTTGTTCTTTTAGCAGAGTAGTACCTTACCAAAAAAAAAGTTATCAACAGACAATGAGCACCAAAAGTCTGTTCTTGGCCTCAGCCAGAGGTCTCAAGGGCTCTGGTTGCCTCTTTTGAATTCTGTCAGAAAAGCCACCCAGACCCAGAGTCTTCTCACTAGGGCACAACTGTCAACGAGAGCTAGACTTGTGGGCAGCTACTTAAAATGACCTTACCATGGGACGGCTGAGCATAAGGAAAATAAGAGACAACCTACAAAATGGGAGAAGACATTGTGAACCATACGTCTAACATAAGATTCATATACAGAATATACGAAGAACTCATGAGATTTAACAGCAAAAACCCAAACAACTCAACTGAAAAAACAGGCACCCAATCCAAAGAGCCTTTTCTCAAAAGAAGGCTTATAAATGGTCAATAAGTACATGAAAAAATACTCTTCCACACTAACCATCAGGGAATCAAACTCACAACTATTTCACTTCATTGAAAAGCAATGAACTGGGACTGGGGATTCAGCGCCTGCCTTGCAAGCAGGCAGTACTGAGTTTGATCCCTGGTACCGGTAAAAATACAAAAAAAACCCAAAGGAATAGAAAAGCAATGAACTAAAAATCACTGGTATTAGGTAAGGTCTAAAAAGAGGGCAGGGCAGCTTCACCTCCAACCATGGGGAAAGTTAGAACCTAAGTTATGCTTCAGACATTCTCTCCTCTGTGATACACTGCAAAATTCTACAGCAATACATAAAGTGTAAGAAAAAAATTAATAAAACTTCATCAAAAACAAAGAACAAGGAGTTCACAGTGTAAACTTATGAGAACTTATGAGTTTTTTAGTGCTGAGTAAAATTACAGATAAGCCTTAAATTCAAATTTTAATAAATGAGAGATATGTGTGTATATATTTTTATGCATGTATATAATGGGGGAGACTGGCAAGGAGAGAGAATATGAAGAACCACAAAGGTGGATACTAAACGAGTAATAGGCATTAGTGGCACATACCTGTAATTGCAGCTCTTGGAGGCTGAACAGGAGGTTTTTTGAGATCAAGTCCAGTCTAGACTACATAGCAAGATCCTGACTCATAAAACACAAAGGCAAGGAGAAAGGGAGGGAGAGGGGAAGGGGTAAAAAGGAGAAGGAAAGGGCAAGAATAGTAGTGATATCTAGATTTAGATTCATTAGATTTCTCATATTAACGACCAGAGCACAGTATTTTTTTTTTTTTTTTTAAACCGGTACCGGGGATCGAACTCACGACTGCCTGCTTACAAGGCAGGTGCTTATGCCGCTGAGCTAAATCCCAGCCAAAGCACAGTATTTTGAGCAATGATTTTCTCAGTTCTCTTAGCAGTATTGTTGGGTAAAACCCATCACACAGAATAATGTGGCCTTGGGGCATTATTCTCTTCCAGAACCAGGAAGAGTTTTTCTAGTGGTGGGAGTGTTTTTTGTTTTTTGGGTTTTTTGGTAGGAGGAATACACATATTTGTGTGTATTTTTTTTTTTTTTTTTTTTTGGTCTTTTTCATTTTTACTGGTACCAGGGATCGAACTCACGACTGCCTGCTTGCAAGGCAGGCGCTTATGCCGCTGAGCTAAATCCCCAGCCCCATTTGTGTGTATTTTTGAATGAATGAATATATTTGCGCTGACTAAAAAAAAAAAAACTACTTTAAAAAGTGTTTAGTACTTACAAGACCAAGAAAACATGGATTCAGATAGTGTCCCTTAATAAATACCCCTTGAAGCTCTGGTTGGCTTGGGCTCCAGAAATCAATCTACTACCAGAGAACTCCTATTCCCGGGCGAGGTGCAGATCACCTCAAATCAGCAGAAGCACGTCTTTGGGTCTGCGGTCTCTGGCTCTGGGCGTGTGTGTGTGTGTGTGTGTGTGTGTGTGTGTGTGTGCGCGCGCGCGCGCGCGCGCGCAAGTGTGTTCTGCTCTCAGTACTGACCCTGCTGAATGTCAAACATTTATTAAGGAAAACGGAACAATTTTTAAATTAAATTTTCTGTTAATTGCTAGAACAATGTGTGTCAAAATCTCATCTAAATACATTTTTACATACACTATCATGTTTATGAAAAATAATTCTAATTTTATTGCTTTTTTTTTTTTGAAACTGGGGATCAAACTCATGACCTTGTGCCTGCTAGGCAGGCGCTTGTGCTGCTGAGCTAAAAAAGCAATAAAAAGGGGCTGGGGATTTAAAAATTTAAACATATAGATTTATATGCAACTCTGCCTACAATCTGCTGTTTTTTCTCAAAATATTAATGTTTTCAGAATATCCATTTTTCCTTTAAATATTAAAAGTTAAGATATTTATCTGTGCCTTTAGTCAATAATTTTTTAAAATCCCTAATAAAATATATTTAAAACAATATCTTGACATAATTTTACAACAGTAGAACTACTTAGGAAGTACTCAAAAGTGTTCATTTGATTAAAAAGATTAAATCTACTTGTAAATTTCACTAAATGTCTTAATTTTTTTAGATTAAAGCATTATCTGGTTGAATAAATCTGGCTCTTTCCAACTAGACTCTATGTACTTCCAGTATACCTAAGGTGTTGTTAAAAATGAATCATCTTTGAATCAGCTAGGGATTTAGCTAAGTGGTTTAAGCACCTACCTGGCAAGTGTGAGGTTGTGAGTTTGATCGCTGGTACCAAAAAAAAAAAAAAAAAAAAAAAAGACTCATCTTTGAAAACAACGAAAATTATTTCTTTTCATCACATATAGTATTATGTACTATTATATATTTATGTCTATGCTTTCTTTGGTTTGGAGCAACACTGCATCAAGTGCAATTTAAATCTGCTCATCTTTCTATATTAAAAGATTAGCAATTCTTCCTAAAGCAGACTGCAATGTTAAAAGTAAGCTATTTGTTGCTTTAGGCTCAAACCAAAGGCTTTTACAACTTTTAAACAATATGATGGATTTTCTCAAAAAGGAGCCAATTGGGTATTAAATGAAATTTACTGACTTACGAACACTCAAAAATAAAGGAAGCTAGGCATGGTGGCACCTGTAATTCCAGCACTCAGGTTGAGACAGGACAAATTCAAACCCAACCTGAACAACTTAGTGACACAGTAAGACACTAACTCAAAATTATTCATTTTGTGTTTTCATGTTTATCGGTAAATTTTAGATATACTTAATAAGAATCATCATAGAGAATTTGTAACTGTACATGATATATCTTGTTTCTTTTTTTTTCCTATTCTCCTCCCTTCCCATCAACCTCTCTTTCCCTCTTTATTTACAAAAGTTTTGTTTCTTTTCCTTCTGTTCTTTTTTTTTTCCTCATCTCTTCTTTCCTTCCCCGTCCTGAAAGCTCTGGGTTCAACCTCCAGTACTGGGGAGGGTGGAGGCAGTCTGTACAAGTAATATTTAAAGTATATTCATTTTGGATTTACCTCTGGCTTAAAAATTAACAATTTTGATATCCATTAAAAAAGTATTTACCACGGATATAGCATTTCTTCCCTTCAAATGAAGACACACCTTTCTACCAACTGGCAAGAGGCTGCCTTATCGTTTTAGTCCAAAAAATGCAAAGCATTAATGCTTAATCTTCACCTGTTGCTGTCCTGTTTCTGTCCAAATTTGGACACACCAAACTAATGACATGCTTATGACCACAAAACTCTTCTGCAATAAGTGATCCTTAAAGTATATAAATGATAAACACCAAACAAGTATTGTTAATAGGTAAATATCACAAAGAAAACAACCAAGTTCTTCAATCTAAAAGGAATATATTTACTGGAAAACAAAAATTCACAGGAAAAATAAAGAGGCTCATGAAAACATACGTAATTCAAAATTAAAGAGGAAGTAAAAAATGAGTTTTGCTAGATTTCTAGATACTTCATATCCTAACTAAACTTTTTTCCTTTTCCAAATGTGGAAATAAGGCATTTAAACAGATAATTAAAATTCACCCTACAAAGTCACAGCCAAATCAGGTCAAATTCACCCTTAGAAGCAACAAAGTCATTTAAAATGTTCCAAGTTGAAAACTGGTGTGTCATGACTCAATTGTGACAGAAATAAACTATTTTTAAACCAAAGATAATTATTTATAATTCTTTAGAGAATAATGACCCAGAATTGTTAATGTATGGGAAAATACTTCTCAGACCATGGTAACTATAGTGCTCACATGTAACTTCATCAAAGGTCTACAGAAGCAAGCACTCTGCAAACGCAGTTCTCAACGCTTCATGAACCCACTGCCTGGCTAAACAAAGCCTCCTAAGTGCCATGGAAGCCAGCTTGGAAGCCTCCTTCTAAAAACAAGCATGGCCTTTTATTCAGACCTAAGCAAAGCTTCCTCTCTCCAGCTTGGCAGACCCAGCAAACAGACTACACAATCAGCCCTTCTACTCACACAAATCTTGTCCCTCTGCTCTCAGAACAAAAGAGCTACAGGAACAGGAAATGGTCACACAACTCAATCCCAAGGCAATGGCTCGCATTTTTTCTGACCTACTATTTCTTTGACACAGAAGACACATCTCTGGGGTTTTCTGTTTAAAGGACTTGATAATTCCTGATAATATTTTCCTAACATGCTGGTATATTTACAGGAGCTCCTCACATCTACCCACAGAATTTTTTTCTGGATATTTTCTTTTATTTTTAATTTTTAAATTTTTATTAGTATGTATTTACAGCATATAATGATTACATTCATTGTGAGAAATTAGCACTTGTACATAATACATTTCAATTCTCTATTCTCCTTTCCCTCTAATCCCTTTAATTTTTTTTGCCAGCATCAGATTAATTTGTCTTTATCAAATTAATTATCATAAAGAGATTAATAGCCAGACTAACAGGCAAATAGCCATATATAAACATATGCAACAATTATACTAAATCAAAGTATACTTTTAGATGCATCAGCCAGGTTGCAATTCAATAACTTTTTTCTCTTTTTTTTTCCTATTGTCTGTTTTATTTTGCTCTTTATTTATACATTGAGTTTTTCATATAAGAGAAACCATGAAATACTTAACTTTGTGTGTCTGATTTACTTCACTTAACATTATGGTCTCAAGGTGCACCTGTCTTCCTACAAATGATTCAAGTTTATCCTTCTTTATGGCAGAGTGATATTCCATTGCATATAAACACTGTATTTTTTTATGCATTCATGTGTTGATTGACCTTTAGGTTGCTTCCAAGATTTAGCTGTCATGAATTGTGCTGCTATAAACAAGTATATGCATGCAGCACCATAATGTTTCTTTTTTTCTGGGGGGGGGGGAGTACTGGGAATTGAAATCATGACCTCGTGGTACCCAGACAGGTACTGTGCCACTGACCTATATCCCTGGCACATGCATCACTATACTATGTTGTTTTTGACTATTTGGGGAAGATCCACAAAAGGTGAATGGCTGCTACCCACATAATTTCTAAAATGGAAGTTCAAGTAGAGATGAGCTACAGCCAAGTACAGGTATCTCAATAACATTTCAGCATTTCCAATGGGCTCTTTGGGACTTTGTTGGGTAAGCAAAAACATTCACCTTTAATAATATGATGAACTTCCTGAAATTCTTTATGCCAGAAAATAGAGTAAACACACAAAATTCAATGCCAATGAAGTATACCCATTCTACAAAACTATCTCACAGGTCTAAAATTAAAATTCAGTAAGCTTAAAATTTTTTAATTCTTTGTAATTCATCCTTAAAAGAATATACATGTGTATCTTAAACATATATGAATATATTTCCCAAAGGCAACATTTTCTGGATATTAAAAATGTAATCCCAGGAATACTCTATACAGAATTTCTTTTTAAAATAAATATAAGTTCTGGAAAATAACCAGCTAAAACTATACTCTTACTGGTGAGCATCCTAGGCAGTTTTCTAAGAATTATAACTCAGTTATCTCAAATGCCCTCACCTCCTTCAGCAGACACAATACGTATCTCCCTTGCTCTTTTCTTAAAGGAAAAAGCTCAGTGTTCTTCTTACTGTTCATTCATTGGGGCAAATTATTCCAAACCCAAGCTTCTCCCACACTCAAAACAGTTTTGTAGCAACGACCCACCTGAACAAGAATCTTGCCCTTAGAAAAGTAATATACAATCGCATTCTCTAGGAATAAGCAATAAATTGTATGATTTAATAACACATTCACAATAGGATACCCCAACTGATGACAGCCAATATATCATTTTGCCAGGGAACATTAAAACCTTTCAAAGTTTTCCTTATATCACTGTATTCTAGCTTTACTGAGACAGAGTGACATGGGCTCAGAAAATAGTATGTTTTAACTCTTCTACGAAATCTTATGGAGAATAAGAGAGATAAAAATTCCTACTACTAATACTTTGACATCACAAGTATTCCCCATCTTATAGTAATTTCCAAATACATTTCAATTGAACGTCTCTCAGAAAACCACTCACTTCCTAAGGGGAAAATGAAAACTTCTCTGTATTTTGCAGAATTCATCTGCAGAGCCAAATGTGGAGTAAGGCACACAGTTGTAAAGAAGAAAGCAAAGTCAGATATGGAAGTAATATTGTGTCAACCACAATGAGCATGGTAGGATACTTCTAAGCACAGGGTGACTGTCCCGAAGTATAATAAAATGTTCAGCATAGTTTAATTAACTATATTTTGACTACACACATGACAGTATAGGCTGCCAAGACACAAAACCTCTTCGGAAAGGAGGACCTCCAGGCCCATTTGATACTTGTTTTTTTCTTCAAAAAGATAACCATGACATCACAGATCTGGGGTGTGGTGTCTTTTGCTGACAGCTGCATCCAACAAGCCTAAAATAAACATGTAATGGATTGTCTTAAGAGAAGTTCCTGCAACGTAGGCACATAAGGAGCACTAAGTGGAATTATAGCAGCAACAAAAGTCCATGTTTTCTCAACTATGAAATCCAAATGCCTTGAAATGTGAAAGTATTTTTATAACTCATTTGGCAGCAAACCCTGGTCTGACTAAAACCTGAAACTATTTTTGTAAGTCTTTATTATTCATTTGGTAGCAAAACCCTCACCTGAAAGGATGTGAGAATAGTCTCTACCCCACGGAATGTAATCATTCATTTCTCTGCAAAAATATTAATGAGTAATTACAGAGTAACACCTCAGATAATCCTGGGGGTATGTTATAAAATACACCACATACATATATGAAATTTATTACCCTTCTAAAATTTGGAAAATCCTGAATTCTAACAAATGTCTGATCCTCAGGGTTTTGGATAAGGAATTATAGACCTGCTCCTGTTGTTAATATTTACGATCATGTTAAAACACAAGTCAGAGTGGAAAACTAAGCAAGCAGCTCCCCTCCCTGGTAAGTGGCTGTAGTGTAGCAGACTTCCGCCCTTCTAGGGGAGAACCACCAGCAGCTCCTGAGATCCGCGCCATGTTGGAACTTAGGACACTGGGAAGCCAAGCAAGCAGCTCCCCTTCCTGTTAAGTGGCAGCAGTGTGGCAGACTGCGGCCCCTCCAGGGTGAGAACCACCAGTGTCTCCTGAGATCCGCGCCATGTTGGAACTTAGGACCCTGGGAAACCAAGCAATAGCAGCTCGCCTCCTGGCTAAGCAATAGTGAACCTACCGGTGCATGGCCTAGAGTCCAACATCCCACTTCCGCTACCCCACTCCCCTGTCCATCTCCTACTTCCCTCCCATCTCCCTCCCCTCCCCCCTTAGCAAATAGGAACCAGAAATCTGAGCATCTTTTAGGAGGTTAACCATAGCAAATAAGGATTTCCTTCTACCATCTCTTTGAAGGCAAATATTTTTATTACCGTTTTACTTTATTCTGATTAATGGTACTGCTCTATTCAGTATTCTGTTTTAATAAGTTCTATAATGTTTTGTATTTCATTTTATTTTGATATATGTGATTTGAAAGAACTACTACTGTAAAGATAACAAAATATACTGTGATACCTGTTATCCCGGTAACCTGCTGTGAAGTTCTGTACCAATTTCACTACACTGTCTCAGTTAGCTTTATTCTGTCTTGTTCTGTTGTACTTTACTACTTTCAAAATACAACATAAAATTAAATTTTTAAAAAATCAGAACATGTCATTCCACTGGATTCTCATAGAACAAAAAACAAACTTTCTACAAAGATTGTCACTCAAAGGGAACCATAATATTGGTATTACTGGAAATTTGCTAGAAATGCAAAATTGTAAGACTCAGTTTCCATCTATCAATCAGAACCTTCACTTTTAGGACACTGAGTAATAAATGTATACACATACTCATCTTTCAGAAGCACCAACCTTAGCTGATCCATCTTCCTCACCTTGGTGAGTCCTCTACTTCTCACCTTCTTACCCACTCTACTCCAGCCTCTTTGGTTTTCTTCACCAGACACAAGACACACACTTCACCCAGCTGTGTGTCAGTCTGAAATGTCTTCTTCCCCAGGGATTTCTCTGCCTTGCTCCTTGCTACGTGCTTCAGTTCTAATCATCTAAAAAGTTCAAAATTCTTGGTGCTGGGGATTTAGCTCAGCAGCATAAGCCCCTACTTTGCAAGCACATGGTCATGAGTTCAATCCCCGGTATTGATTAAAAAAAAAAAGTTCAAAATTCCCAGTATTCTATATTCTCCTTTGTATTTATCATAATCTAAAACAATATATATTTAACCAGTTTATGTTCTTTTTTTTATTTCTGTCTCTACTAGACCGTATGTTGGATGACAATAAGGATTTTTATAACCATTTTTCCACAATGCTTAGTGCCCAGAACAGCAATTTTCAGTGCTGTCTATGGACATTTGTGGGTCACTGAGCATCATAAAGTCAAAACATTTCCAAAGAAGTTATTTGCCTTTTTCACCATCTTGACATTTGCACTGAGGGTGTAGAAGTGACGGTGAGAAAAGCTGCTCACAACCCAGCCCAAAACAAAGTATTAATTGCCACTAACAGGATTAATGGCAACTGTATTTCTTCACCATCACACACTTACAGTTAAAAAATAATAATGTCTAGGTCATCTACAAGTATTCTTGATGAAGCAGTTAAAAAAAACTAGTATTTTTATTAAATCTTGACCCTTGGGCATGCATCTTTTTAATATTCTGTGACTGGGGTGATAAGGCACATCACTAGATACCAAGTATGAAGGTTATCTTGAAGAAAAACATGTATGAGATCAGAGCTTTGAGCCAAAAACTGAAAATTTCATAAACACTATTTCACTTGAAAGAATGACAAACTATGACTAATCAGACGTGGGTATTTGATAGATATTTTCTTGAAAATGAATAAAGTAAGCTTGTCACTCCATTGAAAATAACTGACAGTATTTATTGCCAGTCATGAAATTCATGCTTTCAAGTAAAAATCAGAATTTGAGGAAATTTTTATTCACTACCATGAGTTTGACAGATTGTTAATATTTAAAGACCTTTCCAATGAGATCAATGGTGGTATTAAAAAATATGATTTTAAATATTTATATCATGTGTTAACCCTAGATTTGCTTAACTAATCTGTTTGAAATGACTATGGCATGACAGTATAATAGCATATACTGGTAAAAAGATCCAGTCAAATATAAGACAAACTGACGGATTTTAATGCAAGAGTACAAAGTACTCACTGATAAGGTTTCTGAGTCAACATTGCAAATAACCTTTAAGAAACTACCAGTTGGGAGCTGGGGATTTAGCATAAGCGCCTGCCTTGCAAGCAGGCAGTCGTGAGTTCGATCCCTGGTACTGATAAAAAAAACGAAAAAGACAAAAAAAAAAAGAAAAGAAAAGAAACTACCAGTTGTTTCCACGTGTGGTGATGCACATCTATAATCCTAGCACTCAGGACACTGAGATAAAACTGGCTTGAGTTTGAGGCCAGCCTGGATACAGTGAGACCCTATATCAAAAAGAAACCAAAACACAAAAAAGCTATCAGTTGTCAAATTTCAGTGTAACATCAAAAACAATATTTGCAACTACTTGAAAAGATTAAAAGTTTCCTCTTTTCCAAATACATATCAGACCAGACTTTCTTCATATGCCCCAATCAAAACAATTTTTGCAAAAAAAATGATTGCAAAAATTAGAATCCACCTTTTTAAAGTTAGACATTAAAAAGGCTTTAAAAAACATAAATGAACATTATGCTTCTATGTGTGTGTGTGTGTATATATATATATATATATATACACGAACACTATGCTTCTCACTTTGTATGTGTGTGTGTCTTCTTTTTTTTTTTTTTAAAGAGAGGGTCTTGCTAAACCGCCCAGGTGGGAATCAAACTTGTAATCCCCCAGCCTCAACCTTCCTAAGTATTGCCTTGGAACATGTGTACCACACCTGGTTTGCTCTTCTCAGTATTTTAAAAAAATATTTTTAAATGTAATTAAATTTCATAAAATATGTTATTTATGCCAACATGTGATAGGTTTACATTTTTAGTTAGCTGGTATTTAATTTCTCAATTTTCATTTCAAATACATTAAAAAGCAATAAACACAATTCACATAAGCAAATGATCCACAGGGTTCTCAACACTATTTAAGAGTACAATGAGATGAAAAACTTTGAGAATCACTAGCCAGAAACAATACCTACTACATAACAGTAAGTTTTGTTGAACTGAACACTTCTAATGTGCAAGGCTCTTATTAAATGATTTTATAATTACTATTTTGTTTGTGCCTCAAAACCACCTTATAAACTGTGCCTTCTACTATAATTTTAAAGTACTTGATATCAAAGCACAAACTACCACTTAAAAGTCCCCAGCAGCAGAGTCAGTAGTTAGATCTCACAGCTTCAGATCTCACACACATAATTGCTACTGATGCAGCAATGTAATAAAGGCACGCTACGTTAGAAATGAGACAAACAGTACAAATCCAGGAGACTACAACTACTAATATCAAAGCAGTAACAAGGGACCAAAATACAGAGTCAAATGAGGGGGACTCATGGGAGAAAAATCTAAGGATCCTCCCGGAACAGAATAAAATCCAGAACAACTATTCATAAGTACATTCTGATGTCTGAGGAAGTGTTTCAGGTGTTTACAAAGGTCCACCACTAAGCTAAAGAAGGAACAAAACCCTGAGGTATCTACTTCTAGGCCAGTTTCCAAGGACAGCAGAGAGAAGCTGGTATCCCTTATGTTCAAGTCCATTCATGATGCTATTAAAGTACCGTTACTATTGGTTTCCTTGTAGTTCAAATTTGAGCATAAGCCACATTAAAATTTTGAGGATATTCTCTTAAACCTAAAGAATGCCCACCTTATTAAACCTATCAAGTCTAAAAATGCCTCCTTAAGCTCCCATACAGGATAACATCCTCACATTTCATTATCTTGACTGGCTTAATGACAAAGGACACTTACTGTCTACAGTTTATGAAAGAGTTCTTCCTATAAGGTCACGAATAGCAATGCCTTCCCAACTTCAAACTCTCCTAAGCCAAAAAGTCTCACTGGAATATGCAGATATACTTTGCATAATCTTGAAATTCCTACTTCCTGCAGTATTTAAACTCTGAGTCACTTCTGCTGGGAGTGATTTAAAAATGAGTGATCCAACACTGCGAAGAAAAATGATGAAGTGGGTGGCAGAGCAGCAGTCATAGTTTTTGTAATGTAGCATTCAGACAAACAAAGTTGGGACAAAGAAAGCAAGATTTTGAAACAGTTCTCATTCTAAAAAAGAAAGAGGCAGGGAAGCCATAAAGAAAGGTTACTAGAGTGCACATCTATGTGCAGTGTGTTTGGGGTTGAAGCTACGAATTACCATGTGAGGGCTTTAGCTATGTAACCCTTAGAGAGAAAGGTGGAAAAATTATGATTCAGTTATGCAACCAGAAGACTAGGAATAGGAAAATATACCTCTTAATATGCGTAAAATCTGTAACAATGCAAAAAATGTACTTACTAGCACATCTGAAAATTTTAGATGAAGATTCTAAAAAGTTCCTAATATGCAAGGGATGATAAATGATCAGATACTTTTTTTCTACTGTTATATTATCATTTTATATCAGTAAATATACAAAGAAAATGATGAGTTTTCATGGCTTTCCTAATGACCCAGAATAACGTAATACTGTTTGCCTTGAATTTCCTTAGTTCCTCAATAACAAATTCTGCTACACGGGGTCACTAAAGTAAAAGCCTCAGGGTTAGAAAGAAAATGCTTAATAAATGACTAAACTCACTGGTATTTTCCACAGCTGAACAAGCTTTTGTCCAGCCTCCCGGCTTTCTTCCTAGCAGTTGTGCTCCAACATATGGTATGCAGAACTATAGTGACTCAACATTTTGCTAGATCATAAAACAGAAAACATGCATATAAAACAGGTTATTAACTGTTTTAGGTTCCTTAGACAGTGTGGTTTTCTTGCCTGGTAAACTAACTGAGGCTGCTGGAAGTCTAGCCACAAAACATTTTTCTTAGAAAGGGCAGAAATCTGGAATGGAAGCTGATAAAACACACATCCAAGTCAGGGACACTATTTGCAGAAAGTCAGTCCAGGGATATTTCTAACAAGACAGACCTAAAAAAAAGTCAAAGATGAAGAAAGCCTGGGAGCTTTATATCTGGGAATGGAGGAGAAAGAATTATGCATCTTCTGCCAGTGTGATGTGTGTTTCAAGACTATGATGACCTGCATCACTAGGCCTTGCAACGCAGTGTTGAAATGTGTACATGGCAATGATAGAAACTTGCTTCTACTCAGGCTTCTAAACGTAATCTGACCTCAGGAAAGACACTTAGATAAATGAATACTAGTCATTATTGCTAACACTTCCTAAATTTGACCCATGAGGTACCTGACATCAAAGAAATTTTCAAGCAAATATATGCAGATGTGACTATTTTCACACAAAATCTTCAGATGCTATAACCTATGCTATTATACAATAATATTCCTTTTTGTCATTTTACAATTTAACATTTCCTCATAAGGTCCTGGCATTTTCAATAGGATGAATGGTGAACACAGCAAACAGCTTAACAAAAATGGGTAAGATATCAACCACACATACATATACACACATCAAGCACGGGATACAGTGGAGAAACTCAGTATTGGTTAAAACTGTATGAAGAAACATGTGACTAAAGTAATACAAGGAGTCTCTTACATAAACACAGTTAAAACTCTTCCCAGCTAATGGAAATTAGGGACAAAGACATAAACAGAATATCTAGGTAACAGAATAGCTAGAAGACCTACAGTATCTGTAAAAAGAATACAAGACATCATAAAAAAAGTTCCTAAAATGTTCTTATTGTAAATATATCACTTCTTTTATTTCCATTCCAACTTCAGGACTCAGAATACTGTGTCCATGTCACACACACTTCACACAGGAAGTGCTATAGTTCAACAGGCTTGCTAAAATGGAAAGGTGGATCATCAGCTTGCTCTTATACATCTAAATAGAGTCATCTTTTAAGTCCAAACTTCACTTATGGGCTTTCTGATGAGCAGTATCATTTGTAATTCAAAAGGCAGACTTAAGTGATTTATTTCATGCAGCTGTAAATAAGCATTTTGTTTAAAATATTGTCTGCATGTTTTATTGCACTAACATTGTTAGAATGCCCTCCAAGATGCTGAGTGCCAGGGCCTGGAAAACAAAAGGTCATTACCACTGGAAAATGAAGGAAGAGTTACCTGATTCAAATCAACATCATGCTCAAAGAAAGGATAGTAGCAGAAAATCATTTTCATGTGCTTGTAACAGTCCCTGCGACAGAATTATTTAACACCGGTAAGACTTCTAAAACTACAGTAGCATAGCATAAGAAAAATAAATTTTTATAGTCTATAACTGATAATCAGATTAAATTCTATTTTCCCATAAATGTTTAAATATCTGGTATACTCTCAAAAGGTAATGCAAATATGCTAGTAGTATGTTTTCTTGGCAACAATGAAATGTTCAAAACTAAAGGGAAGAGTAACATAATTTCAGTCATATTATCAATATATACATATATCTGAGGCTAGTTTCTTTTACATATGTACATTTGTGAAATAAATAACTTCAAAAACCTTGAATTTTCAATACATTTGCCTATAATTTTAAAGACAGTTCTCTTAATTTTCCATAGGAACAGGCTAAAAGAAATGACAAAAACATCACATGCAACTGGGGTTAATCTATTCTAGCAATTTTGTCTAACAAAGGCAGGAAATTCTATTGATTAATGTAGTATTTGCTAAAATCATAAAAATTTCTCATAAAACCACTAATGGCAAACAAACGCATCTTATTAACACCACCATTACATTCCTCTTCCGCTCAGTGGTAAAAAGCTAATACAATCTAGGGGATAAATTAGCAATTAAAAACATATACATTAATAGTATGAATTAAGTGTCTTCTCTAAAAGGAATAGGTACTGAGGACAGCTTTAATCTGTTTCTGGGTCAAATTTTCATTTCTGCAAGTTTTTTTCCTCAAGTTTTTAGTTTGAAAATATCCAAGCATATTTTAAAAAAAGCTGAAGAAGAGCACAAGTGTATCACTATGTCCTCCATGTAACTTTACTAAATGTTAACATTCTGTCTCACTGACACTGCCTCCTTCCTCTTCTATCTCTGTTAAGGGCCTGAACCATTCTCATATGATTGCAAAAGCATGACATACTTCACCTACAAAAGTTCGGCCTGGATCACTTAAAACAAGAAACTCTCCTACACAACCACAAAACAGTATCATACCAAAGACATTAACTTCTGTGTTCTGTAAAAACTGTCATCTCACTTATGATCCAGGGCCACATGCCTTTTTAACTTTTATATAAACTTTAATCCATATATGAGTAACTTACAGATATAAGAATAAAAGGATAAACAGGGCAATGGCACATGGCTGTAACCTCAGCTAGAAAGAGGCTAATACAGGAGTTCAAGTTCAAGGCCAGCTGGGCAAAACCGTGAGACCCTATATCAAAAAACAAACACAAGCAAAAAAGGGCAGTCAAAAACAATATACTAGAAATGTTAATTAAAATGTAAACATAAAAGCTTAAATTTTATTCCATATTGTTCTGTTTGGAACACACAACTAAAATAGACAGCATTCTTTGAAAGCTCACCAACTGTCATTTATGAACTGGGGACATGTTCATTTTGTAAATGCTGATTACAGGTTTCAAATACTGTAGTGCACATCTAGCTCACAGAATAGATTTTAGCTTGTCACTGCTTCTTGTTTTTTTTTTCTCTTGCACTTGTATTGTCAAAATGAAATCAAGATTTCAGAATCTGCTGCATTACAGCAGAGACCTGTAGTCTATGCTACTCTGTAGGTGATTGAGTCCGTAAGTTTGAAACCAGCCTGCACAAAACAATGAAGCCCCATTTTCAAACAAAAAAAGTTCCAAATGTCAAAAGCATCTTCATTAAATTAGTTTTCAGGTTAATAAAAACAATTAGAATGATCAATAGAGTTGTTCATTTCTACATCATCCTTTTTTATCACTTTTATACACATACTTATCTTTTGCATTTGTCTGCCACAAAATTATATCAAATATATTTTAAAACACAAACATTAGAGACAAAAAATACTGGCAGTTGTACTAATAGTGAAATTATATGGCCCAGATCCTTGCTGCAAAATAGGATTCAATGAAATCCTTCTTACGGAATAAGAATGAATGCTTACGGAATAACTACATTGAATGCTGTATTTCTCTTTATCCCTATACATATATTGTACACTGTAAGCCGATTCCTGAGTTTGATGAAAATCACCTAAGAGCGTAGGTTGGCAAACTTCTCTGAAGCGTCAGACATAAACTCCAGAGCCTTGACAGACCAAACCCTTGCTAACTCAAGGAACTGTGCTGATGTAGTAAGAAAGTAGCCACACGCAGTAAGTAAATGAGTGAGTGTGGCTTTTTCTAACCAAAACAGACTGGCTCTTCAGCCCCAGGCTGTTAAATCATCTGACAATCATACTGAGATTTCCTCTATATGATCACTTCAACTGTCACCATTAGGGTCTAGAGTGCTCTCAGCTGGTCATCTTCGGCTTTAATAATTACAAAAACATCTTCCTCTTTGCCAGCGTGGGCTGAAAAATCAGTAATTCTAATTTTCCAGTTGTGTTTGATGATGCTCAATGAAAACAAAATTCAAAAAAATTTCTAAGTGCTTAAAGTGAGGAAACATTATCCTGATTTGATCCTTATTTACAGTAAACGTATAAATCTATACAATTAATTGTTTTTCAAAAAATTTTAAAAATGACAAAGATTGTGTCCTCTGGGCTTCTTCTACATATTCTTGAAGACTGGATAACACAATAAGAAAACCAAAGGAGGACATAATAGTGACCATGTATTTCACATCTATGCCTGAGGCAGGAGAATCATTGCAAGTTCAAGATCAGCCTGAACTGTACAGTGGGACCCTATCCCAAAAAGACCCCCCCCCAAAAAAAAAACCAGAAAAATTCTTTAATGTAAGTTAGATTTATAAAGGAATCTATGTAGCAACCATTAGATATATAATGACTTTTGTTTTTTAAAAAGTAAATTTTCCTTTGCTCTTTAGAAGACTTTGTAAGAATGAATTAAACTAATGAAATACTAGTCTTTGCAAATGGTTAGAAGATCCTGACAGTACCAAGAGTTCAAATATTCATCTTATACTCTTTTGTTAAAAAAAAAAAGGCCTCTAATTTTGTTTTTTTATTTAGAAGCCAATCAAGAGTCATGCACTGCTTTTGGATGTAATGCCTCCCTGATCTTTAATTTAGAATATTTCTTGCTCCTCTTTTAAATTTTTTCATGACAACACTTTTTTAAAATCTGGACCAGTTATCTTGTAGAATGTCTATATTTCGTATTTCTGTGATTACTTCCCCAGGGTTCAGACCAGGACCTGCTACATGATCTGCAAATTCTTTGTTCAAAAACTAAGAATTCCAAGATGGCAGAAGCAGAGCACTAAATCAAGAGTGGAATCCTTCTGAGGACAGAGCTCAGTGACAGTACATGTTGTCTGCTCTGAAGCAGGTTAAACAGTTTTATAAATCTATTAGGCAGGTGATGCTTCATACTTCCCTCTGCATTACATTAAAAGATAGACCATTTTGTAAAGCCTCATTCCAGGCCTCAAATTCATCTCTAACCAATTCTAGTTTATTTTGGTTCTTTCTACATTTACACTTGTCAAAATACAGCAATGGTTCCAGATTTTAAACAAATCTTTAATAAATTTATAGTGTAGCTTGTAGTTAACAATGCATAACCATGTTAAACTTTGCTTAGCATACCATCATTTATTCTTCCAGACTGAGCAAAACTAAAATGTTTTCAATATAACCTGGAACTCAAAATGACAGCCAATGACAGTAAATTAAAAGAAAAAATAAAAGCAAAACAAAAAACCCAGATCATTATTGACCAGACAAATCTCATTCATCCATCTACCCATCAAAAACATATATTAAGTGCTAACTATGGATGAGAAATGTTAAATTATTTTTTAATGACTTAAGGCACAATCCCTATACTTGAGAATTCCATAGTTTTGGGTTCAAGACAAATGTGAAATAATCAGAATGCAGTGTGAGAAATGGCAGGATAGTTGCTAATGCATACCTAAAGGAGATCCAATTTCAAGTTCAGGCTTTATCTTTTGCTCAAACTGATGAATATCCAGCATGTTCTACATATGATTCAGTGGGATTACATGAAAGGAAAAAGTACTTTGGAAACACAATTGAAGTATTATAGGAAAGTGGTATTATCATTTTTGATTATAACAACTTGTTCTTAATACTTTTACACAGAACATTTTCTTTGATAAAATACTCATGAGCAGTGGAAAGTTTTCTCAATTATATGCCAAATATTTATTTTAAAAGAATGAAAGATCAACTTACTAATATGATTCAAATAAACATCCTAGTCCTCCATTCCTTTTCTCTATAGTCAACCCAGGAACCCTATCTATGGACAGGCTCTTGTCATCTGTAAGAAATTAATATATAGGATGTACACAGAATATGGCACATCCCTGCAGAGTAATATTATGCCAAGATTTAAAATTGTTCTATACTTGAGATCTGATTCTTATTTTTCTGTGAGGGAAAGAAGTTTTAAATGCCCTGAGAATAGAAATAGAAATATGGAGGTACAAAAAACAAAACAAATAAAAAACCCACACTGAAACCATTGGCATGTTTATTATTATCTTATAATCCTTTTGTCAAAACGAAGTGTACAAAAAGAGAGGAAAAGAAAGTGCTCTAAAGGACATAACTGCATGTATATTTAAGTGTATAAGATAGGTAACCATTACTGAGTTTTATTGGATCACTGAACAGAACTGTTTGCAGTCTCACTGTTTGAATGTCTACTCTATATGCTTTAATTTTGTAACTTGAACAACTGTTTCTAAGATGACAATATGTAATCTATTAACTAGTGATTTCCTACTGTTTATTTTTTCTGAAATTCTGCATAACTTGTACCCTTTTTCTGTTTTTTTTTCTTTTTTCTCCTTAAATAAAATTTTAAAAACTTCTAAAAAAAAAAAGACTAAGTGTACAGTAAAATTTCATACTTTGAGAAAATGATTAGCAAGTAACACTGACCATTATCTATGCTTTGACCAGACACCAAGAAGAGGGGAAGGACCCAGTAGCAAGACTTGGAAGAAAAAGGTTTTGCTCTAGGAATCAATTTAGATCTGTTTACCTGAAAACTAAAAATACCACAAACTCCCATTATCAGTTCAATACCCTGCTACAATTAACTGCATTTGATGAAGTGTCTGAATTCTAAACACTACACTAAATTCTACTTCTCTGCCACTGAGAGTAGCCCATAGCACAAAACTATTTGGAGTCCTGCTTTCTGTCTGTCTGTCTGTTTCCTGGTACTGGGGTTTGAATCCTGGACTTGGCACATGCTAGGCAAGCAATCTACCACTGAGCTACACCACTAGGCTTTTCTAAATTTTACTTTTGACACAGAATCTCTCAAAGTTGCCTAAGCTGGTAGAACGTGGGATCCTTCTGCCTCAACCTCAAGGCAGCTGAGATTACTGGTATGTGCCAACATCACTGTTTTTACGCATAAAATTTTATAACCTTTATTCACCTTTAAAGAATTATGATGGTAAAACTCTTAAAACTGGAGTATGTATCTTTGGCTAAAAATAAAGTTTGAAAAATTAAGCTTAAAATACAAGCAGAAGTACAAATTATTATTATTATTATTTTTTTTTTTTGGTACCGGGAATCGAACTCACAGCCTTGCACTTGCTAGACAGGCACTTAGGCCACTGAGCTAAATCGCTGGCCCTACAAATTATTTTTTAAAAAAGAAAAAGTCAAATAAAGTGTATAGTAGGTTTTCTAACAACAATTACGATGTTGTTATTCTTCAGCCATAATAGTCTATAATAATTAGCAGCAGTCAGCTAAAAAGCATAAAATATAATTTTTTAAATGAGCAGACTGTTGTGAGCTTACAAATGAATTTAATCCTTTATGTTCTGTATATAAGGAAATACTTGAATGCAAACTGTAATAAAACTACCATCCTTCCAGTGATTTTTAATAACTCAACTTTGAAGGAAAAACTTGCAAATTTAAAAATTGCTTAAAACTTCCATAAAGATGACCTAGAAAATTACCTTAGTTGTAAAAGTTGGCCACATTTTGTACTATGTATATAGTATTGTATATATAGATATGTATATATATATATGAATGAATGACATATACTATATATATTTTTCCCCCTAATCCAAATCTGGCAAAATGAAGAAACCAAATTAGCGACAGGGACTGTCATCAAACAATTAACTTTTCATTTCCTGATGATATGAAATAACATTACAGTGGACAAATATGGAGCAGAGTATCAAATTCACATAATTCTTAACTAATGGTATTCAATAAAATTCCACAGCATATTATATTGATTTGTGAACCTCAAATCTTTAATCCCATTCATTTACTTTTCCTTTGCTTTTTTTTCCCCCTTTGCTTTTGATGAAAAGTATAAAAATAACGTAAGGTTAGGTTACTTTTTCCATACTGTTATATTTTAGCATTTTAAAATATAAAGCCATATTGCTGAAATTTTGACCCCATTTTTTTTTCTGTTTTCATAAGTTTCTTAGAATTTAATTTTGAGTAAAAAAACAAAAACTGGAAATGGGCATAACTGAAAGCACAATCTTCATTTTATCAAGGGAAAAAAACCACCAAAGCACTTCAAAATAAAAGTTGAAAATGTTTAGTGCATAAGGATGCCAGGGGAGGAATTAGCCACAGGTGCTGTGTGAATTTCTCTTCTATCAGCTGCTGTATTCATTCCTGGGGCCAGTGTTTCTCAAGAAGTTTCCCGTTTAGGGGTTGAGGATTTAGCTCAGCAGTGTAAGCGCCTGCCTGGCAAGTGCAAGGTTCAATCCCCAGTACCAAAAAAATAATAATAATAATAATAAAAATAAATAAATAAATTCAATGAAATTACTGAACTTGAAAGCAATTCTGTACAAAATAGTACGATGTGCAGGTCAGCAACATGCAAGTGGACAGTGCACCCCTCACTAAGACAAAGCAAGCGAACAAAGGAAGTTTCCAGGTGCAGCTGCCCACAGGACTCATTTATTATGCAAGCACAGAAGTAAGCACACGTAACAACTGTTTTTAAAAAGACAGCTTCCAGGATTCTTTCTTCATACATAACAGATTGTCCATAAGCCTTCCTATGAAGAGCCACAAAAAATGAGTACAACACTCTAAAATATGTGACTATAAACTTAGTTTTTACAAATCTGACTCGGATTTCAACAGAAATTTCTTTTTACTATTCATGTTTGATGACATATCCCTGCTTCTATTGTTTGACCACCGTTATGATGAAGCTGATAAAAATCAGAAGGCTACATACAGATGACGCAATGCTACGGTGACAAAACTACTGGATATTCTTTCCTCTCTGTCTACTGGATATTCTTTCCTCTCTGTCTTCTGTGAACACATAGCTCCTTTTATTCTATTTACAAAGCAATAAAAAAACATAAGAGATCCCTATCAACCTCAACATATCTCTGTATCTTTCCCTTCCTTAACAATGTTAACAGTAAGCATGTGAAACAGTACTAAGTATCAAATATTTGAGGTAAAACGGAAGTCTAACAGGATTAACATTATGATGAGATAGATTCCTGGTCTTCATTACTGTTCCACTCCTAAATCTCAATTAGAAACATGAATTTCTTACTAGAATTACAAATTTCAAACTATGTTCCAACTATATGTTGTTATTAAGTAGGAAACAATTACTTTAGAATTATTAATGGCCAATTTTCTTAATGTCAATACTTAAAGATGTCTAGAAACTAAGTATATAGATTATATGTCTCATAAATCTTTTTCTTTGAAAAGTAATGAAAAGTCAATGGAGTAAAGAGAGGTAGCTCTATTATACAGATTCCAGTGGGCTCTCAAAATAACCTTAAAATCTTCAACAAAGAATCCTGGCTCCTATACTGGAACACTTTCAAAACGTTAAACTGAAGCTCATCAATTTTAAGGTACTTTGACTCAAGCCTCTAGAAATCTAGACCTTAGCATTTACATAAATATTCATATGCTCCTTCTTAAACTTTGTGAATTTCCTTAAACTAAGGAAGAACAAAGGAAACAGGTTGGCAAGTGCCATCTTGTGGACTTCTTAGAAAAACGTTTTCACTCTTCACATAATTCCAGGAGCAAAGGATTATAAATGTTTAATGTAACATGCTCAACAATCAAACTGTAATATCACAGTTGATCTTTATGTTATCCTCAGAGATACGCTGGAGAGATACACAGTATTCTCAATGAAGAATAAAAATCTGATATATCAAAGCAATTTGTAAAAGAATCTAAACAATGAAGTCAGAATAATTCTCCTATATTGGTAGTATGACAAAAGTTATAGGATATTGTACCCTGAGGTGGGGACAAAGGCCCTGTGTTTTTCAGGAAATCTAAACCAAAAACATAACAAGAATTCTAAAGTTCAGTGGAATTAATGAATAGATATACCCATAGGTCAGTCTACTGTATGTTTATCTACTAGCCAAAAGTTTATAGAGACTAAGTTAAGGTATGCAGTATATAAAGAAGAAACAAAAGAATAGAGCCAGTGCAGTGGCGCATGCCTGTAATCTCACTTTGGCAGGCTAAGGCAGGTACCATGAAAGTTTCAAGTCCCACCTGAGCAACTAGCAAGATCCTTTCTCAAAAAGGGTTGGGGAGGTAGCTCAGAACACCCCTGGGGCCAGTCCCCAGTAACAAAATAAAATATGACTAATAGAACAGAATCACAAAGTATATATGATTCTCTTCAGACTTTATAAATAGTATGACTTTATTATTTCATACAATATTCAAGACTTAATATTCAAGAATTACCCAGCACTGCCATTTATACAGAATCTTGAAATATACCCATTGTCCCTTATAAAAATAGTTTTATAGAAGTAAGTTAAGAGAAACTGCTCTGTTCCATTTTTTAGGTTGAAGAACCAAAAACAATTTTTGAGAACCTTATAAAGACGATGAGAATGACAGATGTACTGTCTTCCTAGACCTGGTCACTGACAGTCACTTCTCTCTTTCATGATGATGGTCTCAACTGAGGAAGACCAAACCCTGCAGCTACATGCTAAAGAGCTACACAATGCCAGGACATGAGACTTTCCCAATGTGGTAAAAATGGGCCATAAAAAGGCTTATCAAACATAAGTAAAATGCATACTATCTCTTTATGAGAATTCATCTCTACTCAACAGGTACAACTTAGCATAGGAGAAAGTCCAATACCGCGTATCATCTTTGACCCTAACCGCCTCAGTTACAGAAATCTTCAACTCATGGTTTCCTGTCTTATTTCAGTCCAGCTCTTGCTTCATCTTTAGTGTGATCTTATCCTCCCTAGTATGATTAGTACCTGGTATCTGATTTTCTATTTCTATAACAGTGAGCTTGCAGCTAAAGTCTCTCCAACCAGTGACTGGTAGCTGCCTCATGGCCAGCCCAAAGATACGTTTTCTTTGGCCTACACAGTGTTTTTTTAACAGCCCAAATCAGCCACATTTATCACTAGGAAATCCCTCAACACTCCCATTGTCACTGCTGCCGATCTGTTACTATAAACATCCGACCTTACCACCCTTGTTTACATTTTTTTCTAATTCCTCTATTTTTCTTGAGTTTCCTGATATACTTCTCAGAAATAAAAGGGAAATCACATAATTGTCTTGTTTATGATATATGAAGAAATAAGTGCCTGATAATTCTTCTCTAATTTCCTTCTAAAATCATGCTAAATTCCAATTCTGCTCCAGCCTGATGCAGCAATGCCTGGAGAACTACAGGGTAATCACCTTTTTGATCTGTAGCATAAAGGTAAATTGAGAGAAGTAGAGCATGATGGTACAAGCATGTATTCCAGCGCAAGCAGGAGGATCCCAACTTCAAGGACAGCCTGAGCCTCTACTTTTTTTTTAATCTTTGTATTTTTTTTTTAATTTTAAAGGAGGTAAAATTACACACAACAAAACAGAACAAAATAGGACATAAAAAAGCAATGTAAGAGATATAAATTTCAAAGCTAGACAACCTGTGATCTGCACTATCATATTGTCTCGTTTTCTTCCAAATAGTTGTCCATGTCTTCACATACACAGAATTCATACAAAACAACATAGTATAAAACTGATGGAAACTGAATGAGAAAGGCGTTTTAGGTCTTCAAAACCAGACAACTGAGAAGTCACTAATGGCTATCTTGGTCTCCCATTCTCCTCAAAATAGCTGTCCACACCTTCATGTATACTGAAGCTCAACAAAACAAAACAGGCAAGTGGGGAGGGGTTACTTGGTTTCCCGGCGCTCCAGGTCCCAGCGTGGTGCAGGTCCTAGTAAACTCCTGTGGCTCCCGTCCTGGACTGCCGGAGCCTGCGACACTCACAGCTGCTCACTGTGGAGGGTGGGGGTGTGCTGTAGTTTTGCTTCAAGCTGTTTCTTTCTAATGAATTGACCTTTTCACTGCCCAAGTTCTGAAATGGCCAACAGATCATAGAAAGACACCTCTTTAGGCTCCTGCTTGAAACCAACAGCATCAGGAAGCTGCTGGCCTTGATTCAGGACCAGAGCCAGAGCCTCTTAACAAAAATGTATTACAAAATAAAATATAAACCTAGGCTGAGGTAGGAGGATGCCTTGCTTGGGCAACTTACAGACTCGGCAAGACCCTATCTCAAAATAAAAAATGAGCCAGGAATTTAGCTCAGTGTGAAAGTTCTGGCTTCAATCCCCAGTACTACAAAATGAATTAATTAAAATAAAATATAAAAAGGCCTGGGGATGTAGTTCAGTGGTAGAGCAACCTGGATTCAGGTCCCAGTACTAAAAGGGCGGCGGGGACCCCTTTCTGTTAAAAAAAGCACAGCTGTGTTATGGTTTGATCTTATCCTCATGAGATGAAAGGTAAAAAAGATATTTGGGAGGGAAAGGGGGCATTTTTTTTTTTTTTGGCCAAATTTAAGTTAGTCTAAGATTTTTGTCTACAACCTTCCATATCTGTTTTAATAAAATCAGCACAGAGCATCCCATTTTATAAGTGCTGTCAATGATTTTTTTCCTAGTGCTTTGTAAGTATATTATTATTATGGGGGGAGGGGCTTGAACTTATGACCTCACACTTGCCAGGAAGGTGCTTATGCCACTGAGTTATATCCCCAATTATTTAGGATATACTAATATATTTAGTTGCTCTAACTATATGATAATATTCTATAGAAGCTTTCTCAGGAGTCTTTTAGAATAAGGCACTAGAAAATGAGATGCAAAGCCTATTAAATATCATCTTTGATTTACATTCTTTAGAAACTGTATTTAAGTGATAAATAGTGTATAAATATATCAGCTCATACAAGTTTACGGCATTAACAAGACAGTACTTTTTAATGCTGAAAAAGTTTTCAGATTTCTCCAATTTAGGAACACAAATTTCATTTGCCTTAAAATCATAACCTAAGTTTCAAAAAGCACTGCTCAATGGTAATTATGAAGAACTACTGCATTTTCTTCATAATAGTATATAAAATTCATAAAAGCCATGGTCTCTAAGATTTATTGAATCATTTAATTATGACAAGCCTGCTTTAAATTTTCCAAAAAAAGATAAATACGTCCATTAAAAAACAGTACCTTACCATCTAATTTTTATGACATGACAATGCATTAAAGTTTTATGCTTATTTTAAATGTATCCTTGCTGGTGAGAAAATTACTTTGGGACAGATCTTTTAAAAATTACCTAATACTTGTGTATGTAAAATACATCAATTTTCATTCTTCCCCTGTTAATAGAAAACAGCTTATTACAAGATCTGAAAATGTTGAACATTTTCTGTTGAGGTTTCTATCAACTTTTAATTAAAAGTGATTCCAACAACAGCTGTGAAATTTTCAAATGCCTCTTCTCCAGGGTTATTAGACTTGAAACAAGATAAAAAGAGATAAGTCTTGATTAGAAGAGTGAAATCTGAAGCTATCACAAGGTCAACGAAGTCTGACACCGAAAGCAAGTCCTGGGGCTGGAACGTGCAATGAATCACCAATCGCTGCTCCCACTCCTCCAGAAGTTTGGGTGGGTGGGTGGGGGTGGGGTGGGCGTGGAGGGAAGCGGGAGGGAGAGGAGAGGAGGAGACAGACGGAGGGGGCGGCCACACAGACAAGGGAGCGAGGAGAGAGCAAGAGCTCCTCCATCTGGACAGACCTAGGAACAGCAGGGGGTGGCAAAAGAAAGGCTTGCTGCCCTCCAGGCAAGCGCAGACCTCAACTGTTGTGGAAGAAGCTCCTTACTGGACAGCAACGGCTGTTTCCTCATTTTTTACTAAGCCATTAATTCATTTTGTCCATTTTCCTTTTGAAATAATTCATCCCTTTAATTAAAATAATGAACTGACAAGTCCAAAGATTCATTTCTCATTAAAGGAATGTTAACTTCAAAGTCTGACTTTTAATCATTATGATAAAAAAAAGAGCTGTTTTTAATGGGTCTCACTTTTAGCTACACACACACATTTATAATGAGCATTTTATAATATCCAAATCTGAGACAATGAACAAATGCCATCCTAAGATTTAACTTTCAGAAATGGAAAAGTCAATTTTTCACCATATTATAAACAGTATGTGAAATAAGCCACTGAGATTATCTTTTTTTAGTAGTCACCATTTAACACATGTCAGCACATTCCCAAAATCAATCCAGTGTGGTTTTTGATCCACTACTTAGTGACTTCTATTCAGCAACACTAAAAACACTTATAGGTCAGTTTATAAACACTTTTTTGTGGGGTTTTTTGTTGCTTTCTTTTGTTTTCTTTGTTTGTCTTTTTGGGACAGGGTCTCACTATGCAGTTCAGGCTGGCCTTGAACTAGAAATGATCCTCCTGCCTCAGCCTCCCAAGTGCTGGGATTACAGGCATTAGGCACCATGCCCAGCAGTTTGCAAACACTACAGTACACTAGTCATCAGATGTCCTGTGAATTGGCCAACCTACCAACATCTCAAAGGTAGACACACATAAAAGGACTTCCCTTCACCACCTTCCTGCTCATAGCTAGAAAAATCTAAAAGAAGAGAGCAGACATCAAACCAGAAGCTTTCAGCATTTTTCTGACCTTTCCACAAGATCTTCCCACAAGAGACCTTTCCTATTGCACACCAGACCCACCCTAACATGAAAGGGGCCGAAAATTTACCCTGGATTAACAATCCCTCTTTTTACAGCTACTGTTTCCTGTCTTTTTCCTCTGCTCTGAAGTATAAAGAGGTTGTTATAGGGTATAAAACAGTATAAATCCGAGCATAATTTTACCACAAACGTTTGGAAAAAGTCATGCTGACAAAAGCAACCAATTGTACTATAATGGATATATTTGCCCTTGACAGGCAACAATATTGCAAGAATGTATAAACTTCTACCCTTACAGACCAAAATAAAATATTGGGCAACAAAAACAACGTAAGAGACATGTTGAGATATAAACTACTGTTAACTCAGTTGACATTATAAAGTAATATAAAAATTTAAACAACAGTTTATATTTTAACCCTGGAGACTTACCATGGTTTAAGAACTCTGTTAGTCACCTAAGAAAAATACGTTTTGAGCACTAAAATATGTGAAGCACAGGGCTAAGTATTGTGAAGACTACAGAAATGAGAAGGCCATGACCCTTAAGGGAACCATCTGCCTAGAAAAGACATGACAAAGACAAGATATATATAAATACTATGGAGGAATGCATTAACAAATGCTATGGAAAGGCTCAGATCAAATGACATGGAACTCAGAAAATCAAGGGATTCCTTTTAATGAGTGGTGGGGTAGAGTTGGAAATAAAGAAACAGGTGTGAAGGCCTTGCAGCGACCATCTGCAAGAATTAGCAGATGCCTGTGTGTCAGGGGCAGGAGGCCAAAGCACTAAAGCCCTGGGGCCGGAATATGCTGTCTGAAGATAGAGATCTGAAGCCTATGGAAGACTGAGCTGGTGACCAGGACAGGACTCGTCCACAGGGCTCACTTTCAAAACCCACACACTTCCAAGAGATAGGTCAGTTCCCAAAAAGCAGTGATTTGGAGGGGAGCAAACACAGGAAACCAAGGAAGGGTCAAAGGAGGAAAGTAAAATGTCTTAAAAGAGAAAAAATTATTTCAAGAAAAAGCTATCAAAAATATCAAATAGTACAGAAAGACCACACATGACAATGGAAATGAGCCCCTGGATGCTGGCTATTGACACTTCTGACAGAACAGAAGCAGAAAGCGGCGGTTGTGACAAGATGCTCTCCTTGCCGAACTTTAGACAGGGGCCTCTCCCCAACCAGGCCTCAGCTGTGCCCGACCTGCAGAGCCGTCTGAGCAAGATGCTTGCTACACCTGCTAAATCCCTCCATCTTGATATCGAATCAAATTCCTCCTTCCCCACTCTTGCTAGCCTGGCCTCAAATGAATTCTGTTAGGTTAGGTGAGAATCTTCCCACGTACCCCCTTGACGGCTTCTCTTCGTGAGGTTCCATCCCCCCGACTGACCTGCTTCGTAGCTATACATTTAGAGCTGAGCTCAATCTCTTTCCCCTATTGCAATAGTACTGATATCATGGTCATCTTAAATAAAATCTTCCCTGCTATTTTAACAAGTGCTTTTTTATTCAGTTGTCACCCTCTTTTCATTACAGATAAACGACATTTGCAAACACCCCACAATAATTATGATAAAGAACTGCTCTTTGGCACTGAGGTTGGGGAAAGATGGAAGCAGATGAAGGTTAAAGAATACGCAGGCAGGCAGACAGCAGTGGTGGGCATGCAGACTGCTCCGTCCACAAACCTTTGGCAAGGGGAAGACACTAATAATTCATCAGGGTGCTTAGTGACAGCACCAAGTTGAGGAAAGGCTTTATCATGGAGTATAAATAGCAAAGCATGGTGGTAATGAGAAGCAGCAATCCAGGGGAGACATACAAACCTATAATACAGCATAGAAAAAAATTCCCATTCATTGTTCTGCATCTCCTTATACCTTCTTATAAGTATCTCAAATTCAGCCAGAAGAACAAGAGGCATTAATAATGGAAATAGAACTTTTCTTTATTTAAAAATATGGATTTTAAAATGGTTTTGCTTATGTATGTTCTTCTAATAACCATATACCAATGTTCATGCAGCACATAAATTTACTATTACAAAAGATTACATTGTTTTTATTTTCAGATTGCTAAAAGGTTAAGTGAGCCATGTGCACAATGAATTCCAATTCAATTTGATTATGTTCCTTTCTTTGAGGGTAAACATGAACAAACCAAGTTAATTTATGTACAATCCCTTTGTACTATTGAAATGAAAATAAACAACAGTTCAGTGATGTGGGATTTGTTATCCAATTATGCCAAATAATTTACAAACATCTGCTGGTTATTAGTAATACTATAGTTAAATCTCAAAAAAAACACACTCCCAGAGAGATTTCCTTTTTATTCCAAACTTCAAGCTTGCAGTTGAGGAATTCACAGTAGAGTATGGAACCAAGAGATGACAAAATGGCACGTGTACTAAACTAAAAAGTGAAGCAAAAATAATGAGAGCAAAATCCAAGATATGTATGGTGAGAGTCGGCTTTTTGTTACTGTGACAAAACACCTGAGAACAGCAATTTAAAACAGAAAAGATTTACTTTGGTAAGAGTTCCAGAGATTTCAGTCCATGTCAGCACTGACTTCAAGCCTCTGGCAAGGCAGACATCATGTCAGAAGAGAGCTGCAGAGGAAATCTGTTTACTCCTGGGAGCCCGCAAGCAGACTGAAAGAAAGAGCCAGGGGGGAAGGGGGGGGGCTAGATGCAATGCCCAAGGTCACCCCCAGGAGCCACTCCCTTCAGCCAGGCCCATCTCCTCTTCCATCACCTTCCAACAGTGCCGACCAACTGTGATCCGCCAGTGGATCTCAGCCCATCGACAAAGTTACAGCCCTCAGTACCCAATCGTCTTCTAAATTCCCACTTCTGAAAGATTTGGGGGTGACGTTTAGATCTAAACCGTAACAGTAAGGATTTGAGTCTTAAAATTTAGGTGCTACAGTGAACTCCATATTTCTAACATTGATTAGATAAGTAGCTGGTATTCATTAGACACTGGCAGTGAAGGATAAAGAAGAAATGCGTAGCTTTCTACTGGGGAACTTAACTAACAGGAGAGGCAAAAAGCTTTAACCAGTGTATCACCACATGGTCAGGCTAGGGCAGACAGGTGTATTAGCTTATGGGTGGAGAGAATGGTAACTCATGAAAGGCTGTTTAGAAGAGCTAACCAATCACACTGAGACTGGAAGATGCACAGACACCAGTGAGGGCAAAGCCGAGGGCAACGACGGCGCCAAAGGCACAGTAAGCAGCCTCGGCCTGGAACAGCACGTAGTGCAGTGTGGCTAACACAGCCTCAAAGGAGGGACAATGACAGCTTCTGGACAGCGTCTAGGCAGCCTAGAGGATTTGGATTTAACCTTCACGGTAAGAGAACTTTATGTACAGAAGATTTAAGCAAAACTTTAAAGAAGTGAACTGTTAAACTACCCAGTTTCAAAGAGGGAGGTTCAATGTCCACTTATGTATTTTTAACAAGCAAAGAATAATGTAAAACAAGGAAGAAAAAGATAAAGCAAATATTTAAGCTGATTCTTGGTGGTTTGCAGGTTATAAACACCTGAGTCATACTCCACTGTTATATGTTTATTCTTTGTTACTTTTATGTATTCACTCATCAAACTTGGATTGAGTGCCTGCTATGTTTCAAACACTGAATTCCTATCCTCGATATGTTTTAAGCGTTATGAAAGAAGAGAATCTATCTAGTTAGCTGGTGTATTTTTCACATTTTCAGAATGTCAGAAGTGTCACAGTGCCCAACACTATCACAGAAGTCTATTTCATCTTTGCTGTAAATACCAGAACCAGGTCTCCACCAGACCATCCTCGTGTGACATCTACAGTGCCACATGGAACATCTTTAGGAACACATAGAAGCAGAAATACTTCAGAATTACACTTTAAGCAGCTCAACAGACTTGTGAAGACAAGTGCAGAGGGGCTGAGGATGCAGTTTAGTGGTAAAGTACTCACCCTGGCTTCAAACTACAGTATCACAAATAGTCAAACAAAGAAACTGTGCTGGCACCTTGGATCTTTGTTTGCATTTCATTTATAGTAACAAAAATACTGGTGACAATATTAGCTATGTTCATCCATGTGCTAAGAGTCTTACATCATGATCTCATTTATTTCTACACAGAGGAGAAAGGACTCCATATTCCGTTTACATATAAGGAAAAGGAGACAAGAACATGTAGCTGTCACAGGCAGAGAAAAGATAAAACGTTTTCTTATTCAAAACCTAAACCCTTTCCACTAGCCTATGTGCTATAAAAGGATCATCCTCCGTGAGCTCCCCATCTCAAAGTAAACTTGAAGAATATAACATGGTCCTGTGGGCCACAGGACCACAGAGAGTCCGTGACCCTCCCTCCCGCAGGTGTCTCTGTCCTTATCTGGAGCCCACCATCCCTGACAGAGCTCCATACTGCTCACCCTATTTTTCTCCCTAGCATTTACCACCTGACACATTAAATATAATTTAATTGTCTGTCTCCCAACTACAATATAAATTCTCTGCCAACGGGAAGTAATATATACCTGGCACATATTAGGCACTCGATAAATATTTATCGAACAGAAGAGTAAACAAATAACACAGGCAAACATTCCAAGTCGGAGCTACACAGCAAAATTCTTAAACACCTCTCATGTCTGCTTCTTTCACTTAACGATATCATCCAGCCCTTCCCAACTCCAAAGCTCCCTGTATTTTTTTCAGTGATTTTATTACACCACCTAACAGACCCTTCTCAGTAATGCTGCACCCTCTAAATAAAGTTCTGTTACAATATTTTTTTCGTGACGTCTATGTGCCCTGGCTGAACTTGAATTCTGGGTTTAAATGATCTTCCTGCCTCAGCCTCCCAAGTGGGTGGGAGTACAGACACGTGTAACCCCAATCTTTTAAAACTTCCTCTGCCTTTTCTCTGATAGGGAAAGCATTTTGATGGAGTTGTACTATGTCTTATCACTTTAAGATCTTCTACCCATAAATTATCTTTTATGCTACATAAAGATCTGTGCCTATATTTGGCTTGGTATTCCTTATAGGTAACTTGCTAAAAATCTTGTTTTAACTTTAATACAATGGTGTAAAACTCATTTAGCAGCGGTCTTCAGAGGAAAACATTTCAGTCAAGCATGTCCCTCACAGGGACATCTCTGGCGTCACCTTTTGTCTGCCCTACCTACCACAAGTTACTTCAAATCCTAGTCATCTCTACCGAATTTCACAGTCATTAAGGAGCTAGGAAGCGATGACAAGGTTCTAAATAAACAGCATGCTGCAGAAAGGACAGGCTGCACAGGACTGAAGAGATGTCCTCACGGCAGAAATGGGACAGCAGGGCAGGATTAGCAGTTTAAAGAGCCCAAAGGACCCGTGTGGCTTTTGAAATGTCATGTTTGTAGTCATAACATCTATTCAAGCAGAGATGGGCTTCTTGGACCCTGTTCTTTCTCAGCTTGCCTCACATCATGAAATGCACACACCCAGTGAAATCGAAAGGTAAAAAGCCGGAGTGGAAAGGGGAAGGGACAACTTCCAGTGCAGCTGGTGGAAAACGATGAGGTGGCCCCTGTGCATCACCGGGCAGCTGGCACAGGCCTGGTCCCGGCCACCTTTCCTTCTCCTAAGGCTGCTTGCTCTTTGACTGCAGCACATCCACTTGGGGAAAAAACAGCACAGTTTCACCCGCCAACTATTTTTATTTATTCTAGTAGGGGGAGGGATCAAAGGAAAGAGCTAGAGGTATTTTCTGTTTTTTACAGTTTATGAGAACTAATTTTTCTTCTAAGTAAACCTTGTTAGCTCATTTAACTAATTACAGCACGAAACATACAACTCACCCGTTCAATGTGTACAATGCAGTGGTTCTTAGCATATCCACAAAGTATTCACTTTTACAGAATTAAAGTAGCCAAGCTAGGAATGTAAATTTATAAATGTCAGGCATTTTTTTAATGCATGTGACTTTCAATGCAAAACATAGTCAAGTTATCCTCTTTCTCAGTTTTTTTTCTGTCTTGTTAAGGATAGCTGAGACTATATAAATCAGTAATTCAAAACTTACAGAAATCATTTTCTACATAAGAATAACTTACCGCTGTAGGCCAGACTTCAGAACTTGTCTTCAATTGTGTTTTTTTGAAAGTGCAGTGATTTCACTTAGTTTACACATTCCAAATTCAACTTTTCTAAAGGTACTGCTATTGACATTTCATATAAGGTTGGGAAAACAGTCACTATGCAAATCAAGGATGTCATTAAACTCTGAAAAAAGCTACACCTTACTTGACTGTCAAGGTCTCCTTTGTTACAGCTGCCCTGCCTATGACAATAAATTGCTATTTCCTAGGTTAGACCAATCTGGTAAAAAAAGAAAAAAGAAAAGAAAAAGAAAAAGAAAAAAAGTGTAACTTATTTTACTAAT
This sequence comes from Cavia porcellus, assembly GCF_034190915.1. Lineage (NCBI taxonomy): Eukaryota > Metazoa > Chordata > Mammalia > Rodentia > Caviidae > Cavia > Cavia porcellus. The sequence continues at coordinate 62,437,171 of NW_026947495.1, forward strand.
GTCATTCTTTTGAAACTGTTAAAAAGACATATAAACCCTTGCTTTTGTTATGCATAAAGCATATATATATTCTGTAAAAAGATAAATAAAAAATACAGTTCTGATTTTAAGGAGAACAAGTTGGAAATGTGTCTAAAAGGCTAGAGAGATAAGTTTTATTAAAAGTTGACCAAAAAACTAGATCTAGCTTTACCTAAAACACTTTCTTACCAAATATTTCAAATTTTCATAATTATCCATATCACTATACTTTACCAAAGATTAAGCTACTTATAAGATGATAATCTGCAGAGACAGATGTGAAACCCTAAATTACCAGGTGTGACCCACGGCCAGGTGTGGCAGCACGAACCTGTAATCCCAGCATTCAGGATGATCACAAATTTGAGCCCTGCCTAGGCAACTTCACAATTTGGAGAGACCTTGTCTCAAAATGAAAAATTGTGAGACTTCCCTGCACACCCCTGCAAAAAGGTAACCCATGATGGTGACTAAAGGGTAGGGAGAGGAAAACAAAGATTGCAGGCAGGCCAGGCAAAGCCAGAGCTAACCCTGCAGAGAAGAGTGTTACTGGGGTTCAGGCAGTGCCGAGACCTGGTGAGCCCCTGAACTCATCTCGGTCTGGCTATAAACCACACAGCCCTGTTAAGCTCTAAGAGATGGGCTGACCTGACAGGAGGCCCATTCGCACAGCTCGCAGCTAGGGCTCTGCTGGGGTGGCCACAGGGTATTCTGAGACAGCCAGCCAAGAAGTGATCGCAGACTTTCCTGCTATCCAGGCTTCTTTATCTAATTACTCTCTGCTTCCTACGGGGGAAGGTAGGAGTTGTCACCATTTAGGGACCAGGGGGTATCCCCCAAAATGAAGATGAGAGCCTGGACTCTTTCTACCTATGGGGCAGGTTGCACGTTCACTGATTTCCATAAAGAATTTTCAGGACAGGTCAGTAAAGGGATAAAGAGGTTTATTGGGCAGAATTCTAAATACAAACTCAAAGAAAGAGTGCAGGCCCAGGAAGGAGCAGTGCCTTGTGGGCCTAGAACTGGGCGTGTTTACGGAGATTCGAGGGCGGACATCTGGGAATGTCTGAACCTGTGGAAAGGGATGATCTGATTTACAGGTAAAAGGTGGAGGCGCTTTCCACAGGGGAAGGGTGATCACTTATCCACAGGGGACAACCACCACAGACAACAGAGCACATTCCACCCAAGAGGGAAAGGCCCTCTTTTCCCAAGAAAAGCCCATTTACATATAAAAAAGAATGGTCACGCGGCCTATTTACAGAAGAAAGCACAGGCTCAGGCTTATGTGTCCCTAAGGACCTTAGAATTTTAGTCAGTTTGGCCGGGAACTTAGCTCAACAGCACAAGCACCTGCCTTGGAAATGTGAGGTTGTGTGTTTGATCCCTGGTACCAAAAAAAAAAAGTTAGTGGGTTTGAGGCAGGGTAGGAGACACAGAGATAAGTAAAAAGGAGACAAACTCTTAACTAAAACTGTACTTTTAAGAAGACTGCAGCTTCCAGGCCTCCGTGGTAGTTCCCCCAGGTGATCCGTAGCAACGTTCCCTTGGTTCCTTCCCGACCAAATACACCCAAAACTTCTCAGAATAATGTAAGTCCATGAACTGTCTTGAGAAAGAAAAGGAACCGAAGGGAAAGAAGTAGGTTGAGGAAACCCAAAGAATGTTTAAATTACCTGTATTTAAAAAGCAAACAAACATAGGGCCCATACCTACCAATGAGCTAGTACTTTTTCTGAGGGTGGTCCACCTTTTCCTATTTCCAGAAAATAAATATCTATCTCTCTGTTTCTGTCTCTGCCAGGTCATATTCTTTTTCTTTTAATTTCTATCTAATAAAACCCTCCTTATACCTCTTACAGACTAGTCCTAAAAAATCTTTTTCCAACAGACATCAGTGAGTCTGCAAACTTATGGGGAGGCCAGGTTATGTTCCTTATCTCAGCTTAAGGAATCTCAGACTGTGTCTGGTGACTGATTTGTGTGCTAAAGCCACATTTTTTCTTAAAAGTACAATTTTACAACTACAATTTTCTTTGTCTCTTTTCTACCTACTTTTATTTTTTCAGAATTAGTTAGGTGCAGCTACACACACGGAATTAGTCCTGCCTCAGTACCCTACTGCCTTGAAACTCCTAAAGTTGGGTAGTAAACATATTCTGGGGGGGAAATCTTGTCCTGATACTCAACACGCAATCTAGAACTAGAGTTTGCCTCTAACTCACTGCTCTTTCCAGCCCAAACAACGTTTGGTACTGGTCATCGTCAGTGCTCCTGTGCCCAGCAGAAGCAGTTAACCAGGAGTACAGCGGGGCCACTGCAGGCCGTGCGAGAACGGTGCACTGTGCTGCAGAGGCACCGCCTGACCATAAGCCTCGCCTGTGTCTCCTGCACACGCTGCTCTAGAGGAGTCTGTTGAACACATGAGCAAACACAGTGGAGTTTAAAGCATTTCTTGGCTATGGCAACTTTAAAAACTGTATCAAGATTGATACTGAGATACAGTATCATTTGAAGATGATGAAGAATAGTCCCAAACCTTTGAACTTCCAAAGATGCACATTTTCAGGGCTGCGGAGTAGCTCAGGCTGGAGCACTACTTGCTTAGCATGAGGCAGGCAGGCCTTCAACCCTGAACCAAGACACACCTCCTTCCTCGCCCAAATGAGACTATAAAATCGTAAGTGTGGTTATACTGCATCAAAAGTATTATCTTAAACAGCAAAGGTGATTTTTTTCTTTTGTTTTTGGTGCCAGGAATTGAACTCAGGACCTTGTACTTGCCAGGCAGACGCTGTGCCACTGAGCTGTATCTCTGGCCCACGAAGGTGATTAACAGGGAGTGCCTCATCTTAACAAGCATTTGACTGAATTCTTGTACTGAAGAGGGGAGACCAGGTGGGGAGTTAGCTCAGCAGCACAAGTGCCTGCCTGGCAAATGCAAGGTCATGAGTTCGATCCCTGGTACAAAAAAAAAGTAAGAGGGGAGAGGACAATTAGATGTGTATGAATTAGGTAACTTTAGAGGCTCCAGCTTTTTAAAGCTAACTTTCATTAGTTTCCTCTACAAAGTACATTCCTTACATTTACAAAAAGCCTAGATGGGAAGGTAAAACACATGTAAGGCTCCACCTAAACCACCAACCAAGAGGCAGAAGATAACCCAGCCCTGGTCACTCAGACAAGCTAAAGGCCGAAAGGACTGAGTTCTGACTTGAGACTGATAGTGCATTCATCTCTTTTCTTGTCTTGACTGTCTTTGTCACCATCTCACACAACTTTGCTCTTTTGTTCTAAATTGGTCATTAAGAACAAATACAAGATGGGCGTGGTGGTGCATGCCTACAATCCCAGCATTCAGGAATCTGAGGTAGGGGGATAGCAAGTTTCAGGCAGCCTGGGATACACTGGGAGACCCTTCCTCAAACAACTAAATACGGCTAATATAAAGGACCATCAGGTGATTCTAAGACCAAATAGTTAAGTGGTAATAAGACCTAAAATAAAATCCACTTCTTCTAACCCTTGGATACTTCTTTTCATATTTACAAAAGCTATTCTTTTTTTTTGGTCTTTTTCATTTTTATCGGTACCGGGGATCGAACTCACGACCGCCTGCTTGCAAGGCAGGTACTTATGCCGCTGAGCTAAATCCCCAGCCCCTCAAAAGCTATTCTTAATTGGGCAAGTTTGATCCAATTTCCTAACATTTATAATTAATTCAATGGCTCTCAAATCTGAGTGTTTATAAGAATCACAAGAGGTGATCCTTACAAAGCCCCATTCCTCATTCTTTGGGCAAAAGAACCTACATTACTAACAGACATTTGAGATGGCTGATCTACAACCACACTTTCAAAACAGCTATTTCTCTTATCACTCCCTAAAAAACCAGCTTCTGTTCACAAGTGTACTTTGCTTTACAATACAAATGTTCACCTTGTAAGTGAATTTTGTAAAGTGAATTCCACTTTCCCACAAGTAGACTTTAGAATTTAAAAACATTTTACTCTCTGTGAAGGGGAGGAGATTCTACTGTGCTTCCTTCTATAAGTCAAATTCCACCTGAATCTTTTCTTCACCTCCATCTGGGTGGTGAGAAACAACACTGGAATCCTTCTAAAAGAACATCATCTAACCCAATTCACCTGTTTTACTCATCAGGTGTCTCACTAGTCTAAAAGTACTTGACCTGTAAATTGTACTTTTGAATACAAACTGAAAAATATCTTTAGGGAGGAAAACTGACTTAATTAGAAATTGTTTTATACAGAAATCTTCAGGTCATCTCACGGCTAGGGTATTTTTTTTAACTACAACAGTTGCTAATTAGCTACACCATCTTCAAAAGACAATCCCAACTATGAGTAGAACCTCACCTTCATTTTTAACTTTTGTACCAAAAGTTCATCTAAATAAAATGCTTCCACTAGGCAATGCTGAGCAGACACAAGATACTGAAAGACAGCAAGATTTTCCAGAGAAAGAAGAAATAAAAACTAATTCTGATTCCAGGAGGTTAGTACAGTTTGAGGTAGTTACATCAACAGTCATCTTAGGTATGTGATACTTAATGTGCCAGATCAAGTGACATAAAATTTAACTGGAAATTTGATATTGTGAATAACTGAGTGTCACTGTACCTACTTCTTTGATAAGCTGAATATTTCGAACACCTCGTTTTTGACACACTGAGTTTTCCTGAAGTGAAGCACACAAATACCAGTCTGGTTTTTGTAAAAGGAAACAATGTACCTTTTCAGTCCTTCCCAATCCTTTGTCACTACAGACTATGAAAAGAAAATCCTGAAGTCTTAACCACTGAAACAATAGTGGTAACCACATCACGAAAATAGCATCTTTCCTAAATGAATGCTCAAAAAAAAAAATTTTTTTTCTGATTATACTCATCTGCCAGTAACCAACTTTCTTGTTTGCTCTCATTCGTTAGAGAAAACATTTTCAAGGTTAACCAATATTAAGTTGGGAAATTATTGTTTCCAAAGGCATACACTGTGCTCCTCAAAAAGAGAAAATCTCCCCATCAATCTAACAAAAAGCAACACATGCATTCGGTAATTCTAGGGAGGATGAGGATGCTCAGACATCTTCCTCTACATAAATAAACTTTCCAGGGTCTTTATTTACGGACTTGGGAAAGGTCGGTTAGAAGCAACTAAGCAACTTCGCTCCCAAGTTGGCGTCTCCGGCAATCCTCGCAGGTTTAGGCGACACCCGGGACCCAGAGCCTCCCAGCGCCGAACTGGCCGGGGAGCAACGCCCATCGGCCCTGCAGCGAGAGGAAACAATGGGCGCGGCGCGCCGCGCCGGCCCCGCGCCAGGAGCCCGAGCACAGCGGAGCCGGGGCGCGGCCACCTGCGGCGGGAGGAGAGGGCTGCACTCACCGAACAGCGTCAGGGCCATGGTGGCGGCCGCCGCCGCCCGCCGCTCGGCGCGCTCCTCCCGGGCGGGCCGCGCTCACCGCATCGGCCAGACGCGCTCACACCTCGGAGGGCGCGGGTGCCTGAGGGGCGTGGTGGAGCCGGCTGCAGGCCGGGACGCGGGGGGCCGCTGCAAGAAAAAGTTAGGCTCGCGTTATTGTGGGCGCGCCGCGCGGAGAACCCCGCTAGCCCTGGGCGGCTGGCACTTGTCGCCGCGGCCCCGCTGAGGCGCGGCGTGAGCGCGCGGGCGGCGGTACCTGCGAGGCGGGAGGCCGGGCCGCGGCGCCGCAGTGGCGGGCGGAGAGGCGGCGGGGAGCGGAGCAGCCTCGCGGAGCCCCGGAGGGGCGCGCTCACTCTGCATCCCGAGGCCTCGCAGACGCCATCTTGCGATAGCGTCTCCCCGAGCTCGGCCGCTGCGCTTCGCCGCCTCCCGCCGCCCTTTAGGCTGCCCGGCCGAGTGCGTTCCCATGGCAACGGGCGCGCGCGGGCCGCGGGGGCGCGCCCTCCTTTCCCCGGCGGCCGGCAGCTGCCCGCGCCTCTCTACGGGCGGCCGCCCGGACCCCAGGTCGCGTGGGGTGGGGCGCCTGCGTTTCCGCTGACAACCCAGGCTTTTTCTTGAATGGGGTTTGAGGAGGCGCGGAGAGGAAAGCTCAGCTGTTACTCGAAAGCAGAAGAGTCACAGGAGGATGCAGCCAGGTTGGGGCGTCTGGGGACTGGGTTCATTTGAGGATCGGTGTCTCCTCCTGGTGCCCTGAGTTAACAGACTGGAGCAGCGACCTGAAGCTGCAGGAATGGGTTGGGAGCCTGGAGCTGACCAGGAGCGCTGAATGCTGCTTCCCTTCCCTTTCGGATCTAGGAGCCATTGGGAGTAGTTCTGATCATATTGCTATATATTGAGGAAACTGGAGTCCTTTTAAAAGCATCTGGAGTTGCCTGAAATAATCTGTCAAAAGGCATATGCTTAGTCCTCGTTTTCTTTTTACATCCTACTTTGATATTGTCTAAGGAAAAACCGGCACCCCTCACTGATTGGCATTTATCTACCACAAACAACATTGTTCCCCTGAGCTTTTGATATTTATCTGATAATCACTGGCAACATCTTTCTTCCTGTGATGTTTTCTCCTTGCTTCTGTCTTTGCCTCTCCCCCCCCCCGCTTTTTTTTAGCGTAGCGGCAGCCACCTCCCACCTGCCTTTGCCTTAATTAATGAGAAGCCATGAAACACCTTGAGATTATCAGCCAAAAGATGTCCTTGAAAAGCTGTTATGGTTTTTTTGTTTTCATTTAATGTATTCAAAAATCAGTGCTCTCTGGTTACTATGTTTGTTCCCTATTTAAGAAATTCTTTTTTTTTTTTTTTTTCTTGTTTCTCTGCCTAGAGGTTTAATAGTATTTTAGTATCTAATCGTGTAAATTTTCTTTTTGGTTCTCATTTCTTCCTGCATCTTTCCTTGGGTTCCCTAGAGTCATTTTCCTTTTTAATTTCCAACCAGTTCTTTTAAGAATATTATATCAATATCTTCTATTTAATCTGTCCAGGGATCAAGACTTTATAAAAATGATAATTACTACTTCAAATAGAGCCACAGTTAATTCATCATCATTATTTCAGAGCTGGTTCAACTATCAGAAGAAAAAAGCCAGTTAGAAGGAGGAGCCAAGCCTTTTGTTTCAAGTCAGTTAACTCAAGAAGAAAGAAATATCACAATAATTCAGCATGAGTGGTCAAATGTTTACGATGCTATGTGCTTGAAATTTTCTGATGTAAAATGACTTTCCTTTAGCCACTGATAAAAAAAATCTTGAAATCCCCAGAATTTTAAATATTTGATGAAAAAGGACCCTGGATTTTAAAGAGCCATTTTTTGCTTATGAGAAAATACACACATAGCTCACGAAGACAAATGGGAAATTAAGGCTTTGTGGGACAGCTTTTATAACCATGTGAAGCTTGCTGCCAGTCTGCTCCATAACCAGATAAATCAGAAACCAAAGGCTCCATTTACTGTGTCAACCAGTGATCTTCAACCTTTTGGGGGTCCTAATTACTCTATGAGGCACTAATGGAAATCTGCCTGGAAAAGTGCTCACCATACATGCACTGAAGCCAAAAAAAAATTTTCTTTTGGTAACATTTCAGAGGGATTGTTCAGGGCCCTAGGTTAACCCCTAGCTCTCTTTCGTAATCTCAGAAAGTTTTTGCCTTTATAATTTTTTTTAAAATCTCCTTCACAGAGAATCATGGAATTTTGAATAGCAAGAGACCAAACTCCCTCTCCTCAAACGAACAAACAAACAAAAAGCCTGAGGATCCAGTGGTTAAAAGATGACCTCAAATGGTCACACCTATTTAGCAGCAGAACTACTAGAAAAATCTTAGGTCACTTCCTCCACCCTCATCCCCACCAATTTAGAGCTTGCATGGTTTGAATTTAAAAGGCAAGTGTGTTAACTACTAAAAGGTTAGTAAAAGGAGTACGCTATATTGGCCTCCACCATTTATGTTTGAGTCTTCCTGGAGTCTAGAAAGTTGCATCTTGTCCCAGAGTCTTCTTCACGTGCTCTTCCACCCAGAACTATGCCTGGCCAAGCCAAGAGAGGAAGAGTGCTTTTCTCTTTGTTCAGCTCGTTTAAGAGGTGCCAGAGTGTGAGGTTTGGGTACTACAGCTCTGCTGGCTGGAAGTCCACTGTCCCTCCAGGAGTTGTCCTAGAGGTGACTAAGAGGGAAATTCACTGTCCAGTGCTCTTGCTTCTTGCCTTTATTTTTCTTCCCCCCCCCCCCCAGTACTGGGAGTTGAACCCAGGTTTTCATGAGTGCAGCTCTGTGCAACATCCCAGCCCCTTTTTCAAATTGTTTTTGAGAAAATGTCTAAGTCTAGCCTCAAACTCACATCCTGCCTCCGCATGCTGAGTAGCAGGGATTACAGGGCTGTACCCTGTACCAGCTCCCGGTTTTCCACATCTTGATTGTGGCCAAACGATGCTGAGTCTTAGTGATAGACTCAGCCAGCTTAGATTCAAACTGGGACTCCCCACTTCCTCCTTGTCTGCATTTCCTTGGGGCCCCCACACCCGAAACACACACAGAACTGTTTTTACCGTGCTATTTGGAACAAAAAAATATGAAAGTTGCCTTGTCCTTTGTAAGCACTTAGCGTCCCATATTCAGTGACTGGTGATTGATTTTCAAATGGTTTGGTGTGCTAATAAAATACTTTGTATAAGTGCTCTGACTTGAACATGGTATTGGTTTTTCTACTATTGCACTATTCAGAGAGGAAGAGGATGCTTCTTTAGATGACTGACAATAAAGCAACAGCCTTTTGGCCACAGATTCAATGTAAGGAAGGGCGTTAACCGTGCAGAGGTGATTACTATGGGTGGTGACTTTGGTTGTTTATTTCAAGAGGGAAAAGAATGAATTGACTTTTCAAGACATGTTTTCATTCAAAGATTTAGTTTTGTAGTAACAGGAAAGTAATTAGAATGGTCACTCTTGTTTACTCTGTTACTGATTGTTAACTTTTTAAACAATTTTTTTACTTTCCGGTTTTTATCTTCCCCATTCATAAAATTTAAGGATAGGATGAAGATATCTCTAATATCCCTTTTAGGCTTATCTACCTTTTTCTGATATTTTAGAATCTTTAAATGGATTATGGATTACAGAGGACATTTTTATTTGAATCTTCAATATATTTAAAGTGCTGGGATATCAAAGTTCATAAATAGTGAAATAAAGGATCATATTTTATTAATCGATGCATACTGCTATTTCATCTGCAGTGTGACACTAATAGTGTTCCATTTATTGTTCAGAGAACAACCTGTTTTAGGTTTAACAGGATTAAAATGAAATATGTGCAGTGAGCAATCCATTTTAAATTTACCAGAAATTTCTCATTTTTATTTAAATTGTGTTGACTAAACAGAACTTAGACACTCCTTTAAAAGTGTTTTTCTACATTTTAGACTAATGACTTATCAGGAGTGTTTTAGATTTTCTTTTTGTTACTCATTTAGCCTCATTCCCATTGGTAAACATTGACTTGTTCCTCAGCTGTGAATGAAGCAGAAATTAATGAGGCGGTTTCTGCCTCACAATAACAAGTTAAAATTATAGCACTTTATCATGTCAACACAGCTTTAAACACTAGGAATACCAGTGCTATTAGCACAGTTCCCAAAATAGTGCACAAGTTTGCTGTTGAAGAAAAAATTACACAGTGTATTTCTGCCAATGTGAAACATTTTCTATTCCTCAGTGAACCCAATTAAGGAGGTAAAAATTGTTTTTAAAATATTAATATATTACATTCTATTCTATGTTTATGTTATTGGTTGAAATGTTTGTTCCCATTGTGTGAATTTGTTTAAAGTAAATTTGATCTGTTTGTAATGTTTTCCTTAAATGTGAATGAGGCTTTTTTCTCCCCCCTTTTGTCTGATACTTTCTGAATTAACACCTTACCTGCTACTTTATGGCATCCCATGATTTTGCACTTTCACAGGACAAAGCCACATATATACAAGTAACTAAGGTAACACTTGCCTTGAACACAAGGATATAGACCATGCAGCGATGGGGGGGGGGCAGCAATATTTATGTCAAACTATAAAACTGGCCATAAGACTTAAATAATATGAATTAATGCTTAGGAGAATTAACTGTGTTATACTGTCCACCGGGGGGGGGGGGGCTTAAATTATAGCTCTGGGAATAATACTGGGTCTCAGAAATGAAGTGAGGTCCGATTTGGAAATGCGTAAAAACTCTTAGAACACAAGTCTGTCTGTTCGTGCCCACAGTGTTTGCTGGAGCAGCAGATGACACTGCCACCGAACTGTGATGAGATGAGAGGAGAGGCGGCTATTGTCTGGTTAGGCACAGCCTTGGAATTGCATATTACTGAGGACACTGCTAGTCCTCATGTCACTTCAACATGGAGGAATGGACAAAACTGTGTTTTAGAAGGGTGTGTGCACGTAGGTACAGATGCAAAAGGAGCAGATACTGGAATTCTAAATTAGAATGAAAAAATCATTTTTTACTTTTAACCCAAGATAGTGGATTTCTCATCAATTGCTCAACTCAAACAGGAAATCTTAGTTTAATAGGCAACAGAGCCACAGGTATTCATTACTATGAACCTAGATTAGACTATTCTAAAAGCCACAGTCCTTTTTTAAAAAAAAATTTGAGATAAGATTTATGTGGATATAAGCAGAGACTGCTGCCATAGGCCTGTAACCTCAGCACTCTGGGAGGCTAAGGAAGGAAGATACAAAGTTTGAGCCCAACTTGGACAACTTAGTGAGACTTTATCTCAAAATCAAAAAGGAAAATAGACTGGGAATGTAGCTCAGTATGAAGGCCCTGGGATCAATTCCTGTGTATGTCAGAACAGTGATTGATTGAGAGAGGTCAAAATAAAAGGGAGGGAAGGTTTAAAACAGCCCTTTAAAAGGTCTGCTTTTTAGATTTCGTTCTTTAGTACTAGAAATAGAACCCAAGGCCCTATACACACTAGGCAAATATTCTACCAGTGAGCTACATTTCCCCAGCCCCCAAAAAGCCTGTTTTTAATTTGCCTTCAATATATGTCTTAAAAGAATACTGATTTCCCAGTAAATGGTATAACAAATCTTTTGAAATTTTTTATAGGCTTAAAATCAAATACATTTCCAAATACACATTAGATAAAAGTGCCATGGCTGCTCTCAAGTAAAAGTTTTTTGTTCTGTACTATAATCATATTGTAGTATGTCAAGCCAGTGGTTCTATTCAAGTGTGTTTTCTGAGGCTACGAGGCATATCTGAAGCACAATGTGGCTCAATGTCTATTTAACTTGAGCAGCTGGAATATTGCCAGGTTTTTACAAGAGGACATAGGGGATTTGGCTAGGAGTCAACTCTTCCTAACATGGCCATGGTTTCTGTGGTTAATGTGGGTGTTCGCAGTGAGGATGCCTTACTCAAGCTGATTAGACTGGGAGCTATAAATCAGCAGCAGAGCTAGGACTCTGAGTGAGAATTACATAATATCCAATTAACTAACAGAGCTGAAAAGGAGAGAAATTAATTTCCATGATTAAAATCACAGTCTAGACTTGAAACTTGTCTACTCCTGTGATGGAGTTTTCATGAAGCTGCTTGCATCCTGTTGTAAAATAAAACATGTATCAGATATTAGGGACAATATACAAATTTGAATTCATCCACAATGCTTTATCCATTCAACAAATACTAAATATTCATGATATAGAAACTATTGTGCTAGATTCTGGCAAAGGTGCCAAGGATGAATCAACCATGTGCTCAGATCTAAAAACCTGCAGTCTCTGAGGGTAGATGAGACTCCAAAGTGGGGCGATGACAAGGGCTGAGAGATGAATACACATTAAATGCTCTAGAAGCTCAGAAAAGTTTCTATTTCCAGCGGATGAAACAGGTAAAGGCTTCAAGAAGAATCGGGCTGTGCTTTGAGGTAAGGACATGAATTAAGCAAGAGAGAAAGGGGGAAGAGTTTATGTCAGAGGGAGGAGCATGAGGACGCACAGCAAAGGTGACAGGCTGCAGCAAAGGACTTTGAGGAGGGAGCAGGGGCACTTGGACAGGAGACGTGGGGACAGATATAGGTCAGGTTGCAGAACTGATGCTTACTGGGTTGTTACTCAAACCCTGCCTACTTTCTCCAAGCGCTTGAGGCAGCTAGGAATTTGAATTTATCATGTTAAACGCTAATCTCAAATTCTTTTCATTGCTCTTTTTCCCAGTTACAACTTTTTTAATTATTTGCATTCTGAGGATCAAACCAAGGGATTTGTGTATGCTATGCAATCTCTCTACTACTGAGTAAAAATCTGAGCCACAAATTTTTAATCACACACACACATGCACAGACATCTCCAGTGTCACAGGACATCTTGAAAAACATCTGAATTCAAATATTGACTTCACCTCTCACTGTGATTTGCAGCAGGTTTCAATCTTGGACTTCTGTGTTCTCTCTGAACAAAGGAGGTTCCCTTCCTATCAGTTAGTTTGTGATTCTAATTATAATTAATGAAAAACTCAAATTGGCTTAACCAAAAACAAAGGGATTTTATTTGCTCTGTAATGGAAAATCAGGGTGAGTTTTAGAGAAGGCTGATACAGCAGTATAAAAGATGTTTCCAAAGGACTTGGTTGCTCTTTTTCTCCAGGTGCTATCTTTATATACCACAGCCCTCTCTGCCACCACCACTTAATACCTTCTTTGGCACAATAAAATGGCTTCAGTTTGGAGATATCACATAAACTCCCTTCTCTGGCCAGGTGTGCTGGCACACACCTGTAATCCCAGCAAGCAGGAGGCTGGGGCAAGAGGACTGAGTTTAAGGCCAGCCTGAACTGCATAGTGAGATCCTGTACAAAAAAGAAAGCAGAAAGAAAAAGGAAGGAAAGAAGGAAGAAAGGAAAGAAAAAGAAAGCAGAAGGGGAAGGGGAGGAGTAGAGAAAGGGGTGGGAAGGAGAAAGAAGAGAACAGAACTTTCTCAAGGAGTGTTATAGCGCAGATCCCCCACCCTCCTGTTGACTGAACTCATGATCTATGTCCCCAGCCCTTCTTTTTTATTTTGAGAAAAGATCTCTCTTAAAGTCACTAACTGGCCAATTTGAGCTTGTGGCCCTCCTGCCTCAGCCCAGAATGCTAGCATTACAGGCTGCAAACACCGCATCTGGCATGGGTTGGATCCAAAGTTTCATGTGTCCAGACACAGGGCTTTTGGAAGGTGGTTGGATCACTGGTCCCTTAAACTCTTGGGTGGGTTCATCCTTAGATGAGTCCCGGCCGGTTGGAGCAGGTGGGTCCTGGAAGGGAGTGCTCTGGCCCCCGGCCCCTTGCTTTCTCTTTGCATCTCCTGCTCTCTGTGCTTCTGAGCTTTGGTAGCTGAGCAGCTTACCTCTGCTGAGCCCTTCTGTCATGGTGTTTCTGTCTTGGAGCCAGCTGATCATAGATGAAAACAGTGAATCAAATAAGTCCTTCCTCTTTAAATTGCAGGTGTCAGATATTTTGTCCCAATGACAAAAACTGGACTAATACAGGGAGATTCAATTTGCAGCTCTTGCCATTGGATCTCCCTGGAAAATGATGCTGGTGAAGAGGAAGAGAAAGGAGTCTTTCACACGTTCCTGTTCAGACCCTCAGTGGTGCTAGATCCTGCAGACATGGCTTGCCCAGGAATTCCAAGAGGTAAAAAAAAAATCATAGATTTGGGGGTCAGGGATATAGCTCAGGGGCTCAAGCACATGCCTAGCCAGCAGGAGGTCCTGAGTTTGATCCCCGGTACAAAAGCAAACAGAAAATCATAGGTTTTTCAACAGATGAGTGAAAGTTTAAAATTTGTTTTACTGAAACATAAGGTTTTAAAATTATGCTTTAATGAAAAACAACTTTCCTGTCCAGTCCTTATTGTACCCAGGAGTCCTTCTGTTAATCCTCCTCACTGCGCTTGGGTCCTCCTGATTCTAGCCTGATATTTCAGCGCCTGGCACCTTCCAGCTGGGAGCAGGGGCCAAGGCTTCGGGTGCTTCCTGCGTTTCTCCCGAGGAACAGTGCAAATTGGAGAAAGATGACCTCAGAGATAGGTGACAGAATGTACTTGTCCCAGCCAAAAGAAGGAAACCCACAGAGCAAGAGAGCGTTCGTCCGGTCTTCACTCAGCACAGCCTGGTCTGGGAGTCCCCACCCCTTTTCTGTCCTTGGTGCTTTAGGTGGTGTTTGTCCAGCTACACGGAAGCTGAGGCTCCTTTACGCCAAAAGACTGTGGCTGCTTCTCCTCCCCCTCTACTCCCTCCCCCACCTTCTTTTTTATCTATGATGGAAGCATTAGACTGTCTACTATTCAACATTCATTTTTATTGAATCCATTATTTAACGAAACGGCTAATTCATTTCCCGCTTATCTTTCAGTACAGAGCAATCTCCTTTGGAGAAGAGAGTACATTTGCTCATTAGACCCAGGCAGTCTTCAGAGTGAGGGAGCATCCTCTAATCCCTCCCAACCTCCAGCCCCTTGAGATCTTAATACTCTGACACTTTCCCTCCCCTTAAATTGCCATTAGTTGAGAGTATTTAATAGTAGTTTTTTAGAGCTCTTTTTCACTTATAAGCTTGTTCAGCCCGTGGCAGGATAGGAGATACCCCTACTGCAGGGAGTCGTTAAAACAAAACAACACACAGATACACAGTCAGCTGCTGTGCAACAGAGATCTTATGAACTTAGGGCTGGGCTAGTTACATGTCACTAGCCACACTGAAAGAGTATTTAACTTTATTTTCTTTTATTTTTTGCAGTGCTGGGGATTGAATCCAGGATCTTGAATATGCTAAACAAGTATTCTGCCACTGAGCTATATATTTCCAGCCTCTTTAAACATTGGTTCAAGCTGAAATTCTCCAGAAAATTCAACCTACCCAGAAGTAGCCTACCCTTCTCTTAAATCCCAGGGAGCTTGAGAGAGAGAGACAGAGAGAGAGAGAGAGAGAGAGAGAGAGAGAGAGAGTGTGTGTGTGTGTGTGTGGTGTGTGGTGTACCAGGCATTGAACCCAGGGGCACTCTACCACTGAGCTACTCATACATCCCCAGGTTTTTTATTTTATTTTGAGGCAGGTTCTACTCAGCTGCCTAGTCTAGCTGAGCCTAGTCTGTGCCTACTTGCTCGATGCTGAGCCTAATTAAGCCTTTTCTGCTCAATCTTGTGGTCTGTTATAGTCAGGGCTCACGGGGAATAGATTTAATATAAGACATATAATTTATAGAGTTATTTTTATATTACGCACCCAAAAAGTCAAATGCAGCACAGTGCAAGAGGTCTATCCATGTTTTAGAGACTCAAAGAATCTCGCTTAAAGCTTGTATCACACCAGAGTGTCCTGCACGAGTTCAGTTGGAGATGTAGCGCTCACGACAATGTCTTATGCAAGTCTGTATCAAGGATTTGCACTAGGAAGGCCCAAAGGTCCGTGGTGGAAGCTTAAAAGTCTGTGCTAGTGGGGTGAAGGATCTGTGCCAGCAGAATGAGGGATCTGCACTGGAGCCAGGAAGTGATGCTCAAGGTAAGTGTCTTAGTTACTTTTTACTCATTGCTGAGACAAAATACCTGAAGCCCAAAGTTGGGAAAGGAAAGGTTTATTGCTTACAGTTTTTGGAGGTTTCAGTCCATCCTCAGTTGGCTCCAAGGCAGGGTGGCATGGGGGGACTGCAGTTCACGGGGGGGCTGCAAACAGCAAGGAGGAAACTGGCAAAAGAGAGCAAGACACACACCTTCTTCCTGCCATTATGTCACATCCTGGCCCCACTCCTAGGCCTGTGTAGCACTCACACCCAATCCAAGCCCTAGACAATGAATCAATCACAAATGCATAATGCAAATGCATGAGGTCTGGGGCCACCCACATAAACCTTGACAGTGAGGACTAGAGCTCTCCTAAAAAGAGCAACAGCCATCCTCAGTGACAGCAAGGTCCTGAGCTCCTCCAACGAGAGCAACTGAGTTCATATCACAAAACCAGTGAGACATGCTTCTCCGGGGGAACCAACAGTATCCTATCTTCCCCTCCAGGTCTTCTTTTATGCTGTTGGCAGCCATCCTCAGGTGGGCCTTTCGCCTCCAGCACAGCTGATTCAGTTCAGCTGGGTGTTACCAGTTGGCCATTAGTTAATCCACCACATAGTCCTCCTGCCTCAGCCTCCCTAGTGACTTGGATCACAGGTGTGTGCCACTGCCCCCAGCTCAAAAAACTTTTTAAGTATGAGTCTTAATGCATTTTGTATTGCATACATTTTATGATAATTATGTAAGTACATACACAAATATACACTTTATACACACACATATTCTACCTCTTGAATCCTTACTTAGCTCAGGAGTAGGGCTCTGTTGTGTTTTTGTTTTTCTTTATATTTCTCTGTACATAGGTACTTAGCAAACAGCAATTGAATGAACTGTTGAATAAATTAGTGCACATATGAAATGTAATACAGCGATTTCAAATATGCTGTCAATGGGTTGGTTCTTCCTGTGGAGAATATTCTATAATACCAGTAACATTCTGTTAATGTCTTGCATTGCCCTGCTCCAGAGTACACTTTAGTTAGAAACAAAACAGAGTTTTGTTTAAAGTTTGTCTTACTGTGCGGTCGCATGATGAAGGACGAAGGCACACCAAGATGTGAGAAGGTTAATTATAACTGCTCAGTATTTGCCTTTCCCCTGTCTAGATGTTTGCAGCTCAGTGGAAAAAGATTTACAAAGTCAAGCCAGATTTTTTTTTCACACCAGTTCTCAAAAAATATTACTTAATATGAATGGTCTTTCTTTAACCTGCACCTAGTAGCCTTTTTTTAAATACAAAAAGCTATACATAGTACCTCTTTTTTCTTTTTAAGAACTACCTGGGCCCGAAGTGGTGATGCATGCCTATAATTCTAGCTCCTTGGGGTGCTGAGGCAGGAGAATAGAAAGCTCAAGGCCAGACTGGACCTCTTAGTAAGACCTTATGTCAAGAGGTTTTTTAAACAGGGGAAGGAGTGGGGGGCTCAGTGGTAGAGACACCCTGGATTCAACTCCCAGTACCATAAAAACAAATAAACAGCAAAAGAAACCTACAAAACTACTTTCAATTACTAAAATTTATTCTAAATATAACAGTTACAAAGATATATACCCAAAAAGAAAAATGAGGAAAGAGAAACTATTGTTAATTCCATTATCAAGAAATAAACTCAACATTTTGTGTATATTTGGGAAACTTTCCTTTAACTCTATAGATCTATATAGATATAGATATGAATACAGGCACAGATGTGCTCCTTTTTCCAGCTCATTGAGTCCAAACCATTACAATAGGTGTCATATGTTACTATCGTGTGACCTTGCCCTCTCCCACAGCTGTTTCCTGGCCCATGGATGGACAGGAACCCAAGCTGGACTATCTGGAGTTACCCAGTTTCTGAGGATGAAGCATGATGTTTAAGTTGAAAGCTGCTAGAAATAATCTATAATCACATGGAATGAGAAACAGGGAAAAAACAGTGAAAGAGATGCCCAGAAACATAAGACTAAGTCTTGACAACATCCACGTATATGGTTCCCATTATTCTAAGGCCTAGAGGAACCTACACTTTCTTTCTGTAGGGAGAGTTGATCTGGAGCTTGCTGCCCTCCTGGGACATCCAGACTCAGGAAGCCACTCCCACCCCAGCTGCCAGGAATGTGTCACTGACGGCTCCAACACATCACAATAAATCATCCATCACTGCTACCTAAACCAACGCAAGAGGTTTCTTGTTATCTGTAACCCTAAGGGCTCTAACTAATGTGTTATTTGCTTATGCTGTTTCATAAGAGATACACATTCTTAAGATTTTTCACCCTTGTCACATCATGCTTCTGAAACCTTGTACTAACTCAGCTATTGTAAGACAAGCTCAGTGGTACATGCCTGCAATCCCAGCACTCTGGAAAGCTGAGGTGAGCGGATCTCACCTGGGCTTAAGTCCTACCTGGGCAACTGAGCAAGTCTGTGTCTCAAAAAATAAAAAAACAAGAAAGGGCTGGGGATGCAGCTCAGTGAGAAGACCTTGGATTCAGTCTCTAGTACCACACACACACACACACACACACACACACACACACACACACTCAGAGGTGTGCGTGCACACACACAATAGCATTCTCATCAATTTTTAATCAAAGTATCCACTTCTCAGGTACTGCCCAAAACTGATAGTTTCTGTATAGTTAGGGTTTTACTAGAGAAACAGATATTATACAATATATATCAATATAAGAAATTACAAGATTGGCTTACTATGATCAGAGGCAGTGTTGGATGAGGAAGCGTGCAGAGGGTGCCTGCATGCTGGAGGCTGAAGGGTCCAGTCCAAGGTCTGGAGCTCCCTGCAATGTCCCGCTCAAGTCCATATCAGGAGGCCAACGGAAGGCTGAAGAGTCTACACTGAAAGACTGAAAAGTCTATGCCAGAAGGTTGAAGGTTCCAACGTAGAAGTTGAAGACTGCACTAGAAGGCAGGAAACGAAGCCTAAGCTGAAGGCTAAGACTGGAGCTCTTTGGAGGAACAGAAGCCAGTCTGTGCTTCCAATTTCCATTTTATACCATCAAGGTGACAAATCATCTTAGGATGGTCCGCTACATCTAAGCTGTAGAATTGCTGGACTGACAGGGTTAAACTTCTAAACTTCCCATGTTGGACACAATCAATCAACCACTACAATTTCCTTTTCTTTACTCATTCATTCTGCAAGCACTTATTACCTGTTATGTGTCTGGCTTTATACTGGGCAATATCCTTGTCCTCATGGAGCCTGGCAAGATACATATAAGAAACCGAGTAAGTGTACTAGTCAGCCTTCCATCACTATAACAAATCCTAATCAAGTTAAAAGTAGAAAGGTTTATTGTAGCTCATGGTTTTAGATATTCCAGCCTGTGACTGGTTAGGCACATTGTTTTGGGAGACACAGCACATAACTACAGAGTGGCAGAGCAAGATCACTTCCCTTATGGGCCACAGCAAAAGAGAAGCTTGGGGGAGACCTGCTGAGCTCCCGATAGGTGGGCTGGCCCACACTACCAGCCTAGCCCAGCCTGTTTAGCTGCTGCGCCTGGCCATAGGCCTGCAGAGGAGGAGCTGGGCAGATCTGGGGTGCCCTCACTGGCCTCTCTGCGTGTCTGGAGGACTCTGGATATCTGCGCCCAGACTGCTGGAGTTCCCTCAGGCTTCCAGGTGCAGTGAAGGAGAGAGGTGGGTTTGAGGCTTCCACATCAGCCTCCCCATTCCCGGCTTCATTTGGAGACCTGCTGAGCTCCCCATAGGTGGGCTGGCCCACACTACCAGCCTAGCCAGCCTGTTTAGCTGCCGCGCCTGGCCATAGGTCTGCAGAGGAGGAGCTGGGCAGATCTGGGGTGCCCTCACTGGCCTCTCTGCGTGTCTGGAGGACTCTGGATATCTGCACCCAGACTGCTGGAGTTTCCTCAGGCTTCCAGGTGCAGTGAAGGGGAGAGGTGGGTTTGAGGCTTCCACATCAGCCTCCCCATTCCGGCTTCATTTGGAGACCTGCTGAGCTCCCGATAGGTGGGCTGGCCCACACTACCAGCCTAGCCCAGCCTGTTTAGCTGCTGCGCCTGGCCATTGGTCTGCAGAGGAGGAGCTGGGCAGATTTGGGGTGCCTGCATTGGCCTCTCCATGTGTCTGGAGGACTGTGGATATCTCTGCAACCAGGGAGGGTCCACAGGTTCCTGAAGCACTGCGGCCTGTGGTGAGTACCCTAACCCGGCTGCGATTGAAGAACTGTGGAGCTTCCAAGGGGCAGGTGGGCGCACAGTGTCCCTGAGGCCCAGCTTGTCTGGAACTGCAGAGTTCTGAGCAGGCAGAGGAGGGCCACTGGTTCTGTAGGCCTAATGGCTTGGGGTAGCGCGGCGCCAGAGTCTCAGTAGCTCCAAACATAGAAGGGGATTTTCAACAGATCCTGAGGAAGCTTTCAAATAACACTTGAAACACAGAAATATAGGAAAATGACAAAACGAAAGACCAAATTACAACCTCAAACCTCCAGCCCATCTCAAGAAACCCTAGGAGCGATGTATATAGAAGAAAATATATCCCATCCACCTCATATATCGGACACAATAGCCACTGAAATTGACAAGCAACTCCAGGAAGCTTTAAAGAAATTCAAACTCGAAATAATCTCCCAGATAAAAGAAGAAATGATAAAAGAAATGAAAGAGATTCTAAATATATCTAAAGAAAACACAGATAAAAAATTGGAGGAACTAAACAAAAAGATAGAATCCCTAGACGAGCAATATAAGAAACAAACAGAATACATAATGCAGATGCACAGAGATATACAGGAAATAAAAAACTCCACTGAAAGTTGTAAAAACCGCCTTAATGAAAGTGAAGATAGAATTTCAGACCTTGAAGACAGGATTGCAGCTAGTGAACAGGAAAGGAAAGATCTTTTGAAAATAACAAGGAACCAGGAAACAACAATTCAACAACTGCAAGACGATGCAAAGAAGAATAACATAAGAATGATAGGGATTAATGAAAGAGAGGGAGACAACATGAAGGATGTCAGGAGGATATTTAGAGAAGTAATAGCTGAAAATTTCCCAAGCATGAGATCAGAAACTGACATCAGGATCAGTGAAGCATATAGAACTCCAAACAGTCATAACCAAAATAAAACTACACCCAGACATATAATAATCACCATCCCAGAAATCCAACACAAGAATAGATTATTAAAAGCTGTCAGAGAGAAAAGACAAATCACTTATAAAGGAAAACCTATCAGAATCACAGCAGACTTCTCAGCACAAACGATAAAGTCAAGAAGAGCATGGAGTGAAGTATTCCAGATCCTAAAGCAAAATGATTTCCAACCAAGACTGATATATCCTGCAAAACTATCATTCAAAATAGATGGTGCAATACGATACTTCCATGACAAAGAACAGCTGAAGAACTTCATGAACACCAAACCAACCCTGCAAAAAATATTGAAAGACAGTTTAGATACACAAAGGAAAAAACCACTAAGCAAAGCAAATAATTAAACAGAACCGAAAGATAAAGATGCAACAGCAGAGAGATAACATTCCTACAATTAACCAGCATTTAACAGTAATAACCATTAATGTAAATGGTCTCAATGCACCAATCAAAAGAAACAGACTAGCAGAATGGATCAAGAAACAAAATCCAACCATATGCTGTTTACAGGAAACCCATCTAACCCAGAAAGATACTCACAGACTGAAAGTCAAAGGATGGAAAACAATTCTTCATGCAGCAGGAATCCAAAAAAAGGCAGGAGTAGCCATTCTGTTTGCAGACAACGTGAACTTTAAACCAACAATGACCATAAAGGACAAAGAAGGTCACTACATACTCGTAAGGGGAAAACTCCAAGAGGAAGAGATAACTATCTTAAATATATACGCACCAAACTCCAGAGCACCCAGTTATATAAAACAATTATTAACAGAAATGAAAACTCAAATTATCAGTAACACAATTGTAACAGGAGACCTTAATACACCACTGACACCAAGGGACAGATCAACCAGACAGAAAATGAGCAAAGAAATAACAGAACTGAATCACACCTGTGAACAAATGGGTTTGATAGACATATACAGAATGTTCCACCCAACAACATCAGAATACACATTCTTCTCAGCAGTACATGGATCATTTTCTAAAATAGACCATATATTAGCTCACAGAACATATTTAAGCAAATGCAAAAGAGTTGAAATCATCCCTTGCATATTATCGGATCATAGCGCTCTGAAATTAGAAATTAATGACAAAGGATACTGCAAAAATTCCGCAAACACATGGAAACTAAATAACACACTCTTGAGTAATCAGTGGGTCACAGAAGAAATTAAAGAAGAAATTAAACAATACCTAAAAGAAAATGAAAATGCAGATACAACTTACCGGAATCTGTGGGATGCAATGAAAGCCGTTCTGAGAGGAAAATTTATTGCACTGAGTTCCCACATCAGGAAAACAGAACGAATACAAATAAATAACTTGATGCTACACCTCAAACAGCTAGAAAAAGAAGAGCAAGTCAAGCCCAAAGCCAAAAGAAGAGAGGAAATTATAAAAATCAGAGCAGAAATCAATGCAATAGAGACTAAGAAAACAATCCAAAGAATCAACGAATCAAAGAGTTGGTTCTTTGAAAGAATAAATAAAATCGATAAGCCCCTAGCCAACCTTATTAAAAAAAAGGAAAGAAAAAGCTCAAATTCATGCAATAAGAAATGAAAAAGGAGAAATCACTACAGACCCAATAGAAATACAGAGGATCATCAACACCTATTTTGAAAACCTCTACTCTCAAAAGTTTGATAACACTGAAGAAATAGACAGATTCTTAGAAGCATATGAAGTACCAAAGCTAGATCAAGAGGATATAAAACTGTTGAATAACCCAATCTCTGCTAATGAAATTGAGAATGTAATTGGGTCCTTGCCCACCAAGAAGAGCCCAGGCCCAGATAGATTCACTGCAGAATTCTACAAGAAATATAAAGAAGACCTAATGCCGACACTCCTCAAACTATTCAATGAAATTGAAAGGGAAGCAATCCTTCCTAAGTCATTCCTGGAAGCAAATATTACTCTAGTACCAAAACCTGAGAAAGACCCAACTATAAAAGAGAACTATAGACCGATCTCCCTAATGAACACAGATGCAAAAATCCTCAATAAAATATTGGCAAATAGGATCCAGCAAATCATCAAGAAGATTATACACCATGACCAAGTGGGATTCATCCCAGGAATGCAAGGATGGTTCAACATACGCAAATCAATAAATGTAATCCACCATATCAATAAAGCCAAAAATAAGAATCACATGATCATCTCTATAGATGCAGAAAAAGCCTTCGATAAGGTCCAACACTTATTCATGATAAGAACTTTACAGAAAATTGGAATAAATGGTCTTTACCTCAATATAATAAAGGCCATTTATGACAAACCAACAGCCAGCATCATACTAAATGGCCAAAAATTGAAAGCCTTTACTTTAAAATCGGGTACAAGACAAGGATGTCCTTTATCACCACTCCTATTTAATATAGTACTGGAAGTACTAGCCAGAGCAATTAGGCAAGAAAGAGAAATAAAAGGGGTAAAGATAGGAAAAGAAGAAGTTAAATTATCATTGTTTGCAGATGACATGATACTCTACATAGAAGACCCCCTAAACTCCATTGAAATACTCTTAGATACAATAAATAAATTCAGTAATGTGGCTGGATACAAAATCAATACTCAGAAATCAATAGCATTCCTATACACGAACAACAAAATTACAGAGAGGGAAATAAGAGAAACTGGACTATTCACATTAGCAAGCAAAAAAATGAAATATTTAGGAATTACTCTTACGAAAGAAGTGAAAGACTTATACAGTGAAAATTATAATACACTGAAAAAGGAAATTGAAGATGATCTCAGAAAATGGAAAGACATCCCTTGCTCATGGATAGGAAGAACAAACATTGTGAAAATGGCCATTCTCCCAAAACTGTTATACAGATTCAATGCAATCCCAATAGAAATACCATCAACATACCTTATAGATCTAGAGAAATCACTCCTAAATTTCATCTGGAACCAGAAGAGACCAAGAATCGCAAAGGCAATTCTAAGCAGCAAAGACAAAGCAGGAGGCATCACAATCCCTGACTTGAAGTTATACTACAAAGCAACAGTAGTAAAATCAACATGGTATTGGAATCAAAACAGAGCTGAAGATCAGTGGAATAGATTAGAAGATACAACCACAACTACGAACACACTCAACCACCTTATTTTTGATAAAGGAGCCAAGCAGGTTCACTGGAAGAACGACAGTCTCTTTAATAAATGGTGCTGGAAAAACTGGCTCTCCATTTGCCGAAAACTAAAGCTAGACCCATGTCTATCACCATGTACTAAATTAAAATCTAAATGGGTCAAAGATCTGAATATTAAAACAGAAACACTAAATCTATTGGAAGACAAAATAGGTAGAAACCTTGGAGACATAGGAGTAGGTAAAGAATTCATGAACAGGACTCAAACCGCACGGGAAATACTTCCCAGAATCAATAACTGGGACCACTTCTTATTAAAAAGTTTCTGCATGTCAAAAGAAATCTCCAGCATAGTGAAAAGAAAACCCACAAACTGGGAAAAGATTTTAGTGAACTCTCTCTCAGACAAGGGCCTCTTGTCTAAAACATATAAAGAATTAAAGAAACTCAGACCTCCGAAATTCAAAGACCCAATCCAAAAATGGGCATCTGAGATGAATATGCAATTCTCAGATGAAGAAATGCAAATGGCAAATAAATACATGAAAAAATGCTCATCATCATTGGTCATTAGAGAAATGCAAATTAAAACCACACTGAGATACCATCTCACTCCTGAAAGAATGGCCAGGATCAAGAAAACCGACAACAAATGCTGGAGAGGCTGTGGGGAAAAAGGAACTCTCCTGCACTGCTGGTGGGAGTGTAGACTGGTACAGCCTTTGTGGAGATCTGTCTGGAGATTTCTCAAAAAGTTGGGACTGGAAATCCCATTTATTCCAGCTATTCCACTTCTAGGCATATTCCCAGAAGAACTGAAAGCATCATACCACAGTGATATATGTGCACCTATGTTTATAGCAGCACAATTTGTAATCGCCAGATCTTGGAAACAACCCAAGTGCCCATCAACTGAGGAATGGATAAAAAAGTTGTGGTATTTCTATACAATGGAGTATTAGTCAGCTATAAAGAAGGATCACATTGAGATATTTATCAATAAATGGGCGCAGCTTGAGACCATACTCATTAGTGAAATAAATCAATCTCGCATGTGTGAATACCGAATAGTTTCCCTAATGTAAATAATGATTCAAATATATAAAAATATGTGGTAATCATGATTCCCCATTAGGTGGCCTTGAAGCCTTATAAAGTTTTCACTCATTAATTAGAAAGGCTTTATTCTGGGCTTCTTGATATGAAAATATCTGAAGCTAGAGTATATGAAGTTTTATCCAAATATTTCAAGGAAAAAGACACTATGGTAACTACTATTAAGTCAGGTTATAAGGTGGTGAAGTACTAGGTTGTTGAAACAGTCATGCTGTGACCTCTATTGTTATATTGTTATGTCCTGTTTTATCTCAATCTCCCCCTTATTGTTTCAAAAAAAATTATTTAGTCATTTCTTATGTTTGTCTTAATTAAAGAAAAAATTCAAAAAAATTAGGATATATAAATAGTAACTCTTTTCGATTTCCTATTAACTTGTTTTGAAGTCCTGTAGTACTCCCACGATCTTGTTTTGACTGATTAGACTCTGTTCCATTCTATATGATAGTATCAAGTTTGAAGACATAGGCAACTACTTTGAAGACAATAAGATTCACTAAGATACCCATTCTGGTTTGACTATTGTCTTCTTTGGAAGTCCTGTAATGTTTACAATGCCTAAGTTTTATTGGTCTTGTTCTCTACTGTTTTGTCCAACTTTATAATATCTAATAAGATAGACAATTCTTTTTAAGGAAACAAGGGACAACGTTGATAACCATTGTTGATAAACTTGTACTCTGTTCTACACCATGTGCTATGTCTATCCTTGGTATTGACTGACAGCTTTGTTTTGCCATATTTGACTGTATTCTTCCCCCCCCCCCCAAAGAAAGTAATAAGCACTAAGGAGTAGTAAAATCCAAGATGTATAAATTTTGTTGTAAAAAAGAGAGGGAAAAAAAAAAAAGAGCTCTAATGGATATAACAGCAAGTGTGTTTGGGGGTGTTAAATAGCTGACTTTATCAATGTTTTTGGAACATTGAACACAGCTGTTTGCAGTCTCCCTGTTTGAATGTCCACCTTGTGTTCTTTGATACTGTGATTTGAGGAACTATTTTCAAGAAGATAGTGTGTAATCTACTAGCAGGTAATTTCTTACTGTTACGTTTTTTTGTTTTGTTTTGTTTTGTAGTTCTGTATTGCGTGTACCCTTACGCCGCTTTGGTTTGTTTTGTGTTTTTCTCTTTTTCCTCTTAAATTAAAAAAAAAAAAAAAAAAAAAAAAGAGAAGCTTGGGGGGGAGTCCCACATTTTCTTTTGAAGGAAAGCTCCTTGTGACCCACAAACCTCCCCCTAGGTCCCAGTTGTGTTTGTGTGAGTGTGTGTGTGTGTGTGTGTGTGTGTGAGAGAGATACTGGGGGTTGAACCCAGGGCCTTCACATTGAGCTATATCTTCAACCCTTTCTTTTATTCTGAGATGGGGTCTCATTGAATCATCAAGTTTTCTGTATTGGGCTTGAACTTGGAATCCTCCTGCCTTGGCTTCCCACACTGCTGAGATAACAAGCCTGTGCCATGGCTAGGCCCCACCCCTTTAGGTTCTACCAGTACCCTGCAGACCAGCCTTTAACACTATGGCCTCTGGGGTCCATTCAACATCTAAACTCCAGTCATGGCAAATTGTGTCATACATCAGAAGGTGCTAGAAATATGAGGCAGGAGACGAGCTGACTGCAGGAACTGAGGGGAACCCATTCTGAGTACGTGCTAGAAAGGCCCTCACTGATGAAGTGAGTTTTCAGCAAAGACTGAAAGAAAGTAAATACAGGAATAAGGAATGGGAATATCTGGAGGAAGAACATTTTGAGTGGAGGAAATGCCAAAGGCCATGTTCTGGAAGCTGGAACAAGCCTGGTGCAAGCTATAGCAAAGAGGCAGGACGCAGGAGCAGGCCAAGCAAATCGGACAGAAGGAGGTCAGTTTATGAGGACCAGGACTGTGGCTCTCCCCAGGTCAGATGGGAGCCCTGGGGGATTTCAGCCTAGTGACATGTTCCCGTGAATGACTTCCCAGGCACCCTCTGGCTGCTGTGTTAAGAAAGGACCAGTGGACAGTAAAACCAGTTAGTCTCCCACTGCTGATCTGCTGGAACAAAATAATACCTCACTGTTGTTTTGCACTTGAATATGATATCTAAATTCGTTGTACATGCATTTTTAAATTTGGAATGGCCATTTAAGATTTTCACTGATAGTTCTTTACTTTTTACCTTTCTACATCTTTACCTTTTCTTAAGGATTTTTAAGAATGTAGCTCTCTGTCATATATATGTGAGTCTCTCAAATGTTCCTACTAATTTAATGTTGCTTGTGATTTTTTTGGATAGAGGAATTTTTAAACTATGCAGGCAGATTTTTTAAAAAAGTGTTTGTATTATATAAAATATTTTGCTGGTTGCTTCAAATAGGCCTTTTTATTTGTAAGCAATTGGAGCAATAGGAATGTCAGTGTCCACAAGAGCTAAGTTCCCGGGGGAAAAACAAAGAGAGGATGAAGAAAATGAAGATAGAGACAGACAGCTGGGGTCAGGTGGAGCCCTTCTCTGGGTAGGTGCTCAACACCACAAAGCATTTATTTATACGCGTGTCATACCATGTCCCTTTGCTTAACTAGCTCGGGTTTTCAGGGGCTGAAACACCTGTTCACCTCCAGCCCTTGGGGTGTTTCTCAGGCACTCCCTGCCCTCAGGACATTCTCGATGTGGGGGGAGGACTTGTGCTTTAAGCTTCAAATGTGTGAACTATCACTCGCTCAGCAGCTCCCAACACAGGAGTTGGCTTAATTAAAGAGTGCATAGGATTTAAACTGGAGCCCAAGGGCAGAAGATTTAGCCAAGATGCTGCACAGAAGAACCAAAAGCTTACCTGGAATCAAAGCATCTCCTTTTTCCATCCCTTCCAGCTTGCCTGCCTCTGTGCTTCCTTCTAAGCAACTGCTTCTTTCTTCTCTCTCCCTCTCGGCTAATTTATGGCTCCATTCACATGCTCCAAGGTGGCTACTCCAGTCTCAACACTACTGACACGCGGGCTAACACCTTTCTGCCCAGTTTCAACATGCAGGAAACAGCAGCTAATTCTCAGGAATCCAGTAGTAGAGTGGCCGGGCGAGGGCTAAAGAACTGTGGCCAAGGACTGTGGCAGTCACAAGTTACAAGGAGCTCGTCGTGAGAAAGGCTGTTCTCCGTGAGAAGAGGGGACATGAGTTGAATATATGCCATAAAAAATATAATCCACATTCATTTATATTTTATTTAATACCTTTAAATTTTCCATACCATCTGAAATCAATTTCTGTGTAAGGCATGATTTAGAATTTTCACTTTAGTTTCTATTTCATTGCAAAAGATTAGCCAGTTGTCCCAAAGATTTGTTAGAAAAAAGTTCAAATTGTGCCCCAATTGCTATTGAACTGAACCAGATGTCTTATTTCTTAGACTGTTTAAAATACTTTCACAAGTATTGCTGTTTGAATAATGTTTATATGATTGTCAGAAATTCCTCTTGGTTATTTATGTTGTTTTTTATAATTTTTTTAATCTTTTTGAGACAGGGTCTTGCTATGGTGTTTAGGCTGAACTTGAGCTCACTTTGTAGCCCAGGCTGTTCTTGGACTTGCAACAATCCTCCTGTCTCAGCCTCCTGAATGCTGGGATTATAGTTGTGTACCACCAAACCAGGCTGTTTTTTATAAATTAAGAGAATAAAAAAAATAAAAATAAAAAAGGAAGAAATAATAGAAAGAAAGGAAGTAAAAAAGCAAAGACAGGAGAAGAAAAAAGTAAAAAAGAAACTAAACAAAAATAATCTTTAAAAAGATAGGAAGGAGAAACATGCCAAAAGATAGCATCATTAAACATGAGTGCACCACCAAATGATTTACCAATACACAGAGTATGGGAGACATGATGAGGTTACTCTGTTCCCAAATCCTAGTCTAGACTGCATGAAAAAGTGACTGTTGATCAAGGGCAGGTACAGCATTGCTGGTGGAGTAGTTTAGTTGATTTGATTATGGAAATCATTATACAATCATCACATTGCAGCCCCTGAATGTGTACAATATTTATCAACTAAATGTTTCCGGAAACCACCCAGGTAATTTTAAAGGTTCCTTATGCTCTCAAAAAGAAAAGAAAAAGAAAGGAAAGAAAAAAAAAAAAGGAAGAGAGAAAGAAAAGGAGAAAACCAGCTGAATACATTAAGGCGCCATCTGGCAAGTAACTGACATCTTCCTATCTATTTCCTGTGGGAAAGGCTTGTGTAGATTGGTTACATCACAGAGATTTTTACTGAAAAAATCTAGGAAGGTGGTTATTAGCATTTACTTTGAGGGGCTTATCATTACCCAGTAGAATAATTTTTAATTCATTAATAAATGATTTTAAAAAGGAGCTAGACAACTATAATGACTAAATTTAAACTGGATAACCTCTAATATTCCTATAAATATGAAATTCTGATTTAGCAAATTAGTAATTTCTCACATAGAAATAGTTAGACTGTATGAAGCCACTAGTCAGGTGCTATATTCCTGCAGGTACTTAAAGTCCACCAAAATCAACGCCTTTAAGACTAATTTCCCAAAGACACATCAAGAGACTTGGCTGGGGGTGGGGGTGGAGTATGTAATTAGCATATGTGAGGCCCTGGGCTCATTAATAATTCTTCATGAACAAGCAAATTGTTTCTTTTCTGGTTTTTTTTTTTTTTTTTTGGAGGGGAGGACATAGCTTCTTTGTTTTATTATGTATTTATATTATTATTTGTTTATACTTGATTATGCTGGGTAAGATTTACTTGCTGAAAATTAAATCACCACTCATAAAATGAGATTGGCAACAGAGATTCTGGCACAGGTTTACCTGAGATGGGTCTGTTCTTCCAAGTGCCATTTAATTCTCCGGCCAACTTTTTCTCTTTTAGTAGTTCTCAAACTGTGATCCACAGATCAGCAGCATTGGCAATGCTCAGGAACTTGTTGGACACACAAGGTCTCAGGCCCCACCCCAGAACTACTAAATTGGAATCTTTAGGCCTGGGACCCAGCAATCTGTCTTCACAAGTCTTCCTGGTAACTCTAATGCACCCTATCCTCTGGGACCACTGTAGTAAAATCTTTATGGTGGGGCTGGGGATTTAGCTCAGTGGCATAAGCGCCTGCCTTGCAAACAGGCAGTCGTGAGTTCGATCCCTGGTACTGATAAAAAGGTAAAAGACAAAAAAAAAAAATCTTTATGGAGCTACCGCGCTATGACATCACTCTCTTCTTCCTTGTTTCTGATGTGTCCTTTCCATATTAAGTTCTCTCTATTCTTTCCTCACACTCCCAATAACAACAACAAAAATGAATGTGGTAAACACAAAACCCCTATGTTTACATCAAATTACAGGATGATGATCTATTCTATGAGCCAAATTACCTTTGTATTAGTTTTAGAATCCAAACTAATCACGCATTTAGATTATTTATGACACAATGGGATTTTGTTCTGGAACTCTTGAAGGGCTTCAGTGTATGCTGGTTTTTACCACTTAAGGCACAGCTGAGAATGTGAAGGAAAAACTGGTTATCTATCGTGGAATCTTTGTTTAAACATTCTGATTCTCAGCTATTGCTCTCTTCGCAGGATTCATGCCGACGGTATGACTTACTTGTTGGCAAGTGAAACTAGTGATGTCATCTAAAGAACCTTCCTCCTGAGCTATTGCAGGCCTTCCATTTACCTTTCCTTTCTCAGGCAAAGTTTTGGATGGATATTTTACCTGCATCTGTTATTTACCCAGCTGGTCAGGTTGCAGCATCTTGGATAAGCAAACTATTTGTGTGCAATGTGACCTGTGAAGTGAGCACAAGGAAAACAAGCTGCTGTGGTGTAGTTTCTGAGAAAGTCATACATTAAAACAGGGACAGGAGGGGGCTGGGGATTTAGCTCAGTGGCATAAGCACCTGCCTTGCAAGCAGGCAGTCGTGGGTGCAATCCCTGGTACCGATAAAAAGGAAAAAGACAAAAAAAAAAAAAAAAAACAAACAACAACAACAACAACAACAACAACAAAAAAACAGGGACAGGAAAAGTTACTAAAGAAAAGGAAAAGGGAGATTATCATCAGCTTTTCTTTCTTTTTTTCTGAGATGACATTTCACTCTGTTGCCCCAGCTAGCCTCATACACCTGGGCTCAAGTGATCTTCCTGCTTCAGCCTCTTCATAGCTGGAAATACGGGCATGCCCCACACCCCCAGCTTCTTTTCCACATCTTTAGTGGAATTTCAGGTCTTGCTCAAGTTACACCCTCAGCCCCCTGATTTCATTTTATTTTTGAGACAGTGTCCTGCTATGTAGTACAGGCTGGCCTTGAACTCACTATCTAACCCACACTGGCCTAAAACTAGTGGTGATTCTCCTGCCTCAGTCTCCTGAGAGCTGAGATTACAGGTGTACACTACCATGTCCAAATCCCCTGATTTTATGATTTATCAAAGGCAGGCTTTCCTTAATCTTCTACTGGTAACAAAGCTTTCCCACTCTCTAAGCAAAGCACCTTGGTCTGTAGATCCTGTTACCTCTAAACTAGAATTTATTCCTCTTCTATTGTGGGCACATGAGTCAATAAATCCCCTTGTGGTTTAATCATGTTTCTGTTTCAGACAACTGAACCCACGCTGTGTCCAATCCTGCCTTGGTCTGTCTTAGATGTTGTGTACTAGAAACCAAGCATAAGGCTTGGGGCCAGCAAGTGCTGAGTAAAAACTAGCCTCTTAAAATAACATATTTTATCAAATCGTAGATGACAGAAAGTGGGAAAGGCTGCATCAAGAGGCATAGTGGCTAAATACACTTCTTCTGGAGCCAGGCTGTCCAGGCTTAACGCCTGACTGTGCCTTTTATCACATATTTGTCCCGTGTGTGACTTGGGGCATTTGATTAAACTCTCTGTCTCTGCTTCTTCAACCCTGCAATGTGGATCATAATAGAACCTACCTCACAAAGTTATGAGGAATACACATGAGTTAATTTACAAAAAGCTCTACATGCCTGACACACACCAGTGTTTTTTGGTTTGGATTGTTTTCAGGCTAATAATCTTTTGGATGATAGCATTAACACTGACAGAGAGCCAGATACACTGTTGTGCGATGACATGTGAACCCCAGGTACTCTACTTTCTCCAAAATCTACTTTTCCCTGTTTTCTTACTGTTTAACCAGGCAACTCCAGAGTCCTCCACTCTAGTTCAAATAACTGGATCTTAGAAAACTTAATAGACATTCGTGCAGAAAGACCCTAAGTTTGGGGTTGGAGTAGAGTTAGATTACCCTAGATCATTTTGAGTTAGTAGAACGCCAGGGGTATCATAAAACTTCCAAAGATTAGACTATGCCACTGGAAGTTGTGCATGTTTGTTAGGGAAGATCACACCTCCTTCCTCCTCTGCTCAGTGCTTGTTGGTGAAGAGCAGATACCTAGCGCTTAGCCAGGTTGGAGGGGCTCTAGAGGTGGATGAGAAGGAAGTGAGGGGTGTATCAACCAGGTCATTTGGTGGACTGTTGAGAGCCTTCAGAATGCTTGTTCTGAGTATCTGAGACAGAGGAAATAGCAGTCTGAGGTGGAGAGTAGAGGCTTCTTTCTGTCAGCTCCCGCAGGTCTGGGTAGAAGGCCTGGTGCGTACCCCAGCTCAGCCCAGCTCTGGGCGATGGTGAGTGCTGTGGTCAAAGCTGTAGCACCATAGAGACCTAAATGAGCGATGGGCAGATCATAGAGTTGGGATTATTCTGTTTCATTTCACATTCTAAAAATATAAGACTGAAATATTTTGTGGAGATTTTTGTTTAGATATAAAGGACAATAACGAATCACTAGACCAGTGAGTTGCAATTTTTTTTTTTTTTTTTTGCCTTTTTTCTTTTTAGCAGTACCAGGGATCAAATTCACGACTGCCTGCTAGCAAGGCAGGGGCTTACGCCGCTGAGCTAAATCCCCAGCCCCGAGTTGCAATTTTTAAAAAGTAGAAACAGCTGCCTTCTGCCTTTTGGGTCCACCTTTGGGACAGTGCCCAAGGAGTTGAGTGCAGTCTGTTTTCACTCTGGCTGACACCATTCACTACAGTCACCGAAGGGAAGGACTGAGGAAGCGCTGGACCTGCCCCCATGCGATACAAGATGAAGCCAAAAATCCTTGTGGGTGGAGATTTCTTCTTGATCACTTGCTCTTGGCTCCAGAGTCATGGAAGACAGAGGTGATGGTGCAAATCCTAGGTGAAAGAGCATTTTCTTTTTCAAGAGAGCCACCAGGCTGCTCACAAAGCTACCAGCTAAATGAGCCCACGTTGAGAAGACACGGAGGAGTTACAAAAAAGCAAGGGGAAGCAAAATTCTTCTTTTTATTTACTCCACAGTGAAAGTAGATTTTTTTTCCCCCAGAGCTGGAAATTGAACCCAGGGTCACTAAGGCCAGTGCTCTATCATGAGTCACTCCTCCAGCCCCTATATGAAAAAAAGTCATTGTCAAATGCTGCTCCACTTTAATGAAATGCAGCTTGTTTAACCAAATAGAGGCAAAGAAGTCTGTCACCCTGTAAATCTTTTTGTATTGAGTTTTGTGTTTTTTTCTCATGATAAAAAGAATCACTGTATAAAAATTATGAAATCTTCTAGAGTCACAGAAATGAATATAAAAACAAAATTGCACATATTAGTTGGTAGGTTTTACACTTATTAAATGTGTACTTTAAAAAATGTTTTAAACGCTTGAAACTGGGTAGGGGTACAAGCAGGGAGATCACAAGTTTGACCAGCCTAGACGACTTAGTGACTCACAAGACCCTACCTCAAAATTTAAAAAAAAATTTTTTTAAAGGGGGCTGGGAATGTAGCTCAGTGTAAAGTTTGGGTTCAGTTCCCAGTACTACAAACAAATGAACACCACATTTAAAAATACTGGAATACCCTTTCTTGAGCTGTAAAAAGGGTATGAGTCTTCCAGTCTTCAAAAGCATGCTGATTCTCTGAAGCTTTGTATCCTCAGCACTGATTAATTCACTGGGAAGAAGCCTCAAACAGGCAATACACCGACCCAATGTCCGGTTTGGTTCAGCATCTTGCTAGTAACAAGATTCTAGATCAGACACTAGAGGGCAGAATTTAAAGACTGTCGTTGATTTTCATTAAAATTGTTCTGCAAATGGACTTTTCCTTTTTGTATGTTTATATTTCTACAGTGATGGGCTGTTACCCAGGATGGTCTCGAACACTCTGGCTCAGGGAGCCTTCTGCCTCTGTGTCCCAAGTAGCTGTGACTACAAGTGCACCTATACAGGTGCCAGGTGCACCACTGGCCATCCTGAGCCTTGGGATTCCCCAAGTGTGGCCCCTAAATCAGCACATCAGTGTTACCTGGGAACCTCAGCCTGCTTTAACGAGCCCTCCCGGTGATTGTAATGTATGGGGACCAGTGCCTGAGATATGTCCCCTTGAATGGGAGAAATGGCTCTGACTACTTGTTCTCAGGCACCAATTGCGAGTCCTCTACCTAGAACTCCAGGACGGTGATGCAAGTATAAGGACCCACTAAACCCCTCCAAGCTCTACACTTATAGCTGTGCATTTTACTGGACTTAATTAAACTTTGATTTTTTTTTTTTTTTAAACCACAGCCGAAGTACCTCTCTGAGAAAGTTAAATGGGGGTCATCTTGTCCCTTTGAAGGTGATCTGACCCAGAGATTTAGTGAAGCTGTTTAGCAATGAGTAAATCCCAAACAATAACTTCAACTTGTTCTGCATCATCTTGATTATGTATATATCTGCTCTGTGAGGCACAGCCACAGAAATCTCTAATGTGACACTGACAGGGGCAGGTGGGAAGAGAAACTGGGGAAATGAAGGGTAGGAGAGGTAGAACAACAGTTAAACTCGCCTGGTGTGCCGGATGAGTGAGTCCTGGGCAAGAGAGCAGCTGTGGCCAAAGGTCATGACAGACAAGGTGATGACAGCAGACACCCTAGTAGCCTCTCCTCTGCAGAGTCTGCGGAAGAGGGTGCTGAGACAGAGGAAGGTGTGCAGGCCCCTGCAGGGCTCTAGCTCTAGAGAGTGGACACCTGAGAGCTGCCTCAGCCAGGAGGGTGAAGGCGCTGAGAGCCTTGATGCCACTGTATTCCCAGTATCCGAACCACAGAAATGCTCTACCTTAGCACTGAGGAGTCGCGTGTGTTTTTGATAAATGGCAAAGCACTCACCAAAGGCAAGGCAGTGGTGCACACCTGTAATCCCAGCACTGTGGAGGCCACGGCAGAGGGTTGCTGCAGGTTGGAGGCCAGCCTGGATATAGAGTGAGACACTCTGTTCAAAATAATAATACTAATAATACGAAGAAGAAGAAGAAGAAGAAGAAGAAGAAGAAGAAGAAGAAGAAGAAGAAGAAGAAGAAGCAGAAGAAGAAGAAGAAGAAGAAGAAGAAGAAGAAGAAGAAGAAGAAGAAGAAGGAAGAGAAAAAAAAAGAAAAGAAAAGAAAAGAAAATTGAAAGAAAGAACACCCACTAAGCTGCCAAGCTCCCTTCCTGAGCCACCAGGAAATGCCTTTTTGGTTACTCCCTCCTCCACTCTCCTTTAGAGAACCTGGCCAGGCTTTGCATTTGGGCCATTTTGTTAATTGCCACAGGGCTGGGAAATGTGAGCCATGGATCACCAATGCACAGTGAAAGAGAAAGTGAAGAAAAACTGCACCAGCAGATGGACCCAGAGTCCAAACTATGCCAAGCTCGCGTGCACACTCACCTGGCAGCTCCCCTAACCAGCTCGTAAGTCCTCACAGTCACATCTATAACTCAGCCAACTTAGTCAAGGGAAACATGCCCTGTTTCCATTTAAATACTCCCCATAAAGTATTTTCCAGTCCCACCCTGCCCAGGTTACATGTAAAAAAAATTGAAATTGTTCCTGTCTGGATTGTTGCAGTTTCCTTGTCTCCCACATTCAGGCGGGGAAGCAGTCCTAGG
Organism: Cavia porcellus; assembly: GCF_034190915.1. Taxonomy (NCBI): domain Eukaryota; kingdom Metazoa; phylum Chordata; class Mammalia; order Rodentia; family Caviidae; genus Cavia; species Cavia porcellus. The sequence goes on from NW_026947495.1 coordinate 62,473,091, forward strand.
TGTTTGGGCTCTTACTTTCGGTTCTGCTGAACTGAATAATCTCATTTGACTACGACAGTCACTTGTCCGTCCGTTTTGCTGCTCACTATCCAAACTTTTTTTCCTATGCTGGGTGAATCTTGATGGGAAAAGGCCTTGACTGCAGAACCTGATGGGGACGGATAACCCCTTTCTCACATGCGAAGCTTGGGACCTGGGCCCAGGCAATCAGATGCAGCTGCTTGCAACTTTAAAGCTGGAGCAATAATGGAAAGATAAAGGCACCACAAAAATTATCCACCGTAATAGTGGTGCAGACTCTGCTGGTGGGAAAGTAAGTGTCCTCAGGCAAGAAAACTAGTGCCCTGCAGCTTTCCAGTGACAGTCTCTTTGGGTTAACAGCTTTTGGAACTTTCTAGAATTTCAGCAGCATTAATAACTCTCCTTAGTTCCTTGTCCCAAGTTCTAGTTTTGCCTCTCAGGAAAGGCAAGAGGTTGACTTAGAAAAGTTATTCTGGCCGCAAAATCACCTTTCCTAGGTTGGCTGTTGAAGAAATTTCATAATTCTTACAGTAAGAAAATAAATTTTAAAAATCTTTAAAGCATAAATTAAGCAGCCTAACATGCTATCCAATTTAAGGTAAAGGAAATTCCTTTAATGATTCCACAATGTGGGTTTATAGAAAATATAACAAATTTACAGTCTCCATTTAAATCCTGTGACTTTTCCTCAACCCCACATCACTACTCCCAAATCCCTAACAACCTGAATTCATGTTGAATGAAGTGAAGAAAAAAAAAAAAAAAAAAAGGTAAGAGAAACTTCAGGTGTAAATTCCTCAGCCTCAGCACTATTGGGCTGGATAATTCAGGGGTGGAGGGGAGAGCTGAACCATGTACTGTGTGATGTTCAGCAGCGTGCTTGATTTCTATCTATTAGATGGCAATGAAAGCCCCCGTTATGACAACTAAAAATGTCTTCAGATATTGCCACGTATCTCCTAGAGGAGGAAATCACTACTGGGTGAAAACAACTGCGTTAGGCTCAGCTACCTAAATGTTCCACTGGTACCAGGCACGGTGACGTGTGCCCGTAATCCCAGAGAAGACTGAGGCAAGTAGATAACTTAAGCCCAAGAGTTCAACGCAGCCTGGGCAACACAGTGAGACTCAGTCTCAACAAACAAACACAATCACAAACGCTTCTGGTGAAGTCATTTATCTATACTGAGATAATCTCTTCAATGATACCTACCTGCTTTCATTGTAGTCATACTTTTGTGAAATTTACATTTTCCTTGGTATTCTGTAATATTTATCTGTAGATTCTATGTTGAAAAGATAGTCTTTCAAGATATGTCGTACTCTGTTTCCTAACATCATGAACCAAAGCCGCCAACTAAACTGTTTCCTTACAGCCACTGGAAACATCAGATGTTATACTGTACCACGATGTGGCAAATGTCACTTTGTGGCCTGTCCTGGTGCAGGATAGCCCCAGAATCTCATGTTGCTTAATTTTTCTTCCATACTGGGAATTGGACACAGGGTCTTCACACTGAGCTTCTTTTTATTTTGATTGAGACAGAGTATTGTTACGTTACCCAGACCTGCCTCAAATTTGGAATCCTCTCTTCCAAGTATTTGGGATTATAGGCATCTGCCTCCATACCTGACGCTCTCTCTTTTTAATTTATAAAGTAGATATCCACTGCTTAGAGTGTGTCTGACTGTATTGGTTATGTTCTTACTTTATAATCACTGTTCTAAATGTGATACTGACTTCTTAACCATATTCTTGATTAAAGTACATTCTGTTCTTTTCGGCTGTGTGGACATCCACACTGTTTCTAGTTTCTTGTCTTATTCTGATTTCTTGTTAATTGCTGATGTTTCTATATTCTCAGGGTTGATAATGGTAACTCTGGGTTACTACATAAAAATGATAACTATAATGATGGTCCTGCATCATTAAGAGAAATTGAGTGGGATTTCACTTTGGAACTGAGCTATTAAAGATTTTTAAGCATGGAGGTGACCCAATCTGTTATAACTCTGGCAATAGCATAGTAGAGTCCAAAGCCAATCTGAAGCTTGATATGCATGATCATTATCATCTCACATATTTATAACTACCCAGAATTATGTGCTGGGTAGTTAATAATCTTAGAGCATAAAAAAAGGTGAGTCTGATCCTGAGTTTATCATCACTTTGGGGGAAATCAATAACTGGAGGAAATCAGTCCTGAGCACAGTGAAGCTTCACTCTAAGGGCAGTACACATAGGTGCGCTTTGGGGTACACCCAAAAGGTGCATAGAGGGTGCACCTTTAAACCATGGGGATGTGGAAGGGAAGCCTTCTCTATTAGCTATGTAGAATAAAGGGAGGATGGGAGGGAATGTTAAAAAATCATGAGGAGAAAGCTTTGTGTCTCTTCACATATGGACTCTGTTAAAAGTTAGCAGAAGGTATCATTCATGTCTTGATTTACAAATAAAAAAAACAAGGTCAGCCAGGCTGGAATGAGGTACTACCAATAGAAAGAATTACATGGGGAAGTTATTGTATACTTCTAGTGCAGGGACCAATATTTTAACTCCTAGAGAAGGAAGATTATAATTACCATGTAGAAAAAAAAGAATCACATATTACTGAACTGCACTGGGTCTAACTTTTACAATGGTGTATTCATTCACATTCTGATTAGATTCATTTAGTCTGTTCAGTAATGTTCACTGAGCATATACTGTATATCAGGTCTGCAGAATACACAGAATTTATCAGACATAGTCTGATACAGAGTTTATAGTCTTATTTAAACAAGAGGATTAAAATAATATGATGGATGGATGGGTACACATTCAGAGTACCATGGGAGCACCTAGGATATTTGTGTGAAGAAAGACAGCTTATGCTGCACTGTGGAAAGGTGCCTGAATTGTGGAGCCCTGGAAATGACAGACCATTTAGGAAGAGATTCCTGCTGTTCAACTGAGAACAGACTGTGGCAGTGGAGGGTGGCAGTGAAGATATGCTCACTCTGACATCTCCAAATAACTCCTCCCTTCACTTCTCATGAACAGATCCAAGAGCATTAAGGAGATAAATAAAAATAATTTGATAATTTATTAGATATAGAAATCCAGGCTGAGTCCCAGGATTTCAATTGTATTGCTAGTGATACCATAGCTAAAACTTAGAAAACATACTGTCAATTATACAATAGCTAAAGCTTACATAATATATGCCAGGAACTATTCTTGGTGTTTTATGTGTAATCTCCATTTTTAACTCACCAAAATCCTCTGATAGAGGAGGTATTGCTATCCACATTTTGAGAACCAAGACACAAAGAATTTAATTACTTTGCCAAAGTAATTTACCAGCTGGAGGGCAGCAGAGCCGGGCCACAAACCTAAGTAGTCTGCTTCCAGAGCTGTTACCCCATGAAGAGGCCATCTCCTATCTACTGAGAGAGGAGAAGCAGGAAAAGCAGATTTCAATTGATGGGCATGGAAGATGAAGGCCTGGGTAACACTCAGGTACAGATGTTCAGCAGGCAGTTGCACATCTGAGTCTGGAGCTGAGGACAGAGACCCAGGATAGAAATCCAAATGTAGGGCTTATCCTGAGTAGGTAGGTGTAATGGGAGCCACTGGGACAGGAATGATCATCCAGGGAAAGTGCCTAGAGGAGAAAAAAAAAGGACCTTAAAATACCGACTTTGGAATTTAAGAATAAAAGGATGCCATAGAGGTGAGAGAAACTGAAGAAAACAGGGGGCCCACAGTGACCCGGAAGTTGGAAGGAAGGGAGGGCCAATAGCATGCGATGATCCCAGTACGCTAGTTGCAATAAAGAAAGGACAATGTCTATTCAATTTTTGCAACATGAAATTTATTGGAAATTTTGGCAATGGCAGGTTCAGTGGAAGGGTGGGTAATGGCCAGACTGGAGTGGTTTAATGAACACCAGGGAGAGAGGAAACGTATATCACTCTAAGACTGCTTTACTAGGAAGGGGCAAAATAAATAGGATGGTAGCCACATAGGGACATGAGAGAGTGGATTTTCATCATACAAAGAAAGAATGGGAATAATTTAAACAATCATAGGACAAAGGATGGGAATGCCATTGAGTGGTGTATTGATACAACATCACAAGAGTACTAACCTTCTTTACATGTGGATCTTCATGTCATGCCCCCAAGACTCGACGTGAGCCTAGAGGGTGGCCAAGTACATAGAATGAAGGGTCAGGCTTCTGTCAGGCAGGTGCAGGCACATGAGGTTAGGATCATGGAAGGACGTGAGAGAAGTGATACACCATGATATCTTAGTTGGACAGAGAACACCAAAAAGGTGAGAACTGACAGGAAATAAGGAGACCACATGTGTTTGGAGTGACAAGCAAAGTGTGGGCAGAATATGAGTTTCGGGCCAGAGAGAGGTATGTTTAGACATAAAGGTTCCAAAGTGAAGCAGTTTTGGATGAAGATGGCCAGGGTAGGTTGAGTTCTAAGGATGGTGCTAAATCCTCCAGTTATCAGCCTGCACTTTTCGGTCAGACACAGAAAAGATCTCCAGTCCTTCCCAGGGTCATAGTAAAAAGGCAGGGAAGCCTGGTGCATAGAAACTCAACCTGGTCTAAAGACTAGAGGAGAAATAACTATGGGTTGAACTGTGTTCCCCTCAAATCCACATGTTAAATTCCTAACCTTCAGTACCTTAAAGCATGGGCTTATTTAGAGGTAGGGTTTTCATAGAGGTAATCAATTGAAAATGAGGTCAGTCTGGTGGGCCCTAATTCAATTCAAAATGGGAAATGAGGGCACACCACTGCATCCAGAGAGCACACCATGAACTTGAAATGACCATCCACAAGCCAAAGACAGAGCTGAGGACAGATTCTTCTTCACAGCCCTCAAAAGGAACTGACTCTGCCAACACCTGGATCTCAGACTTCCAGCCTCTAGAAGTGTGAGTCAAGACATTTCTGTTGTTTCATCTACCTAGTTTGTAGTCTTTGGATATGGCAGCCCTGGCCAACAAATATACAAGACAGTCGTGTAGCTGCTGTCACAAAACACCCCCAGGACCTCTCTGGCAGGCTTAGTTTATGTATTGTTGTATTTGGTAGAGCTTAGTCTAGCCCATGACTAAACTAATGCCTGGAAAAGGCCCTGGCATGACAAAGATTGGTTTAGGTGGGGTTCCCTGAAGCTTGCCTACGCCTGACTGTCAAAGAAAGATGGTCCAGATGGACCAGAAAAGGGGCGGTGTGGACGACCGCGGGGGGCGCTGCAGCGCCTGCCTGAAGGGTCTGCTCCTCACTGAGGCAGACACCAGAGCATGCAATGTCCAGGCACTAAGGTTTCTTTGGCTCTTGAGTAATATACACATGCAAATTACTCACACGGACGAAAAATTAACGCTACCCTGCCTCCACAACATAAGCTAGAAGAGGGGCTTAGTGCCTTATGGCAAGACTCAGCACCCCCAAGAGATCAGTCCCTTCTACCTGACCCCTACGTTGTTGGATTATACCCAGAAATGCTCAGCAAACGCAAACTTTCATGTGTAATGTTTCAAATTAATTCATTGGGATTGTTTTTGTTTTGAAATACAGGGTCTCGCTGTATTTCAGGCTAACCTCAGACTTCCTAAGTAATCAGGTTAACCTCGTCATTGTAATCTTCTTTCCTCAGCTTCCAAAGTGTGCGGACCACAGGCGGGTTCCACTGTGCTTGGCTTTAATCGGCTTTTAGATTTCAAAAAAACTTTTTCTTATTGCTCTTTACTTACTTTTTAGTATTTACATTCGTACTACTATTCTTGTTAGAAATTATTTTTTTACTTGCAAATAAAAGCTAACTTTATTTCTTATTGTCCAAATGTTTTTTTTATTTAAAGAGAAAGAAACAAACAAAAAAAAATGGAGAAAAAAAGAGAGTAGAAATAATACAGAATTACAGAAAAATAAACAATAAGAAATCACCAGTTGATAAGTTACATATTGTCATCTTAGAAATAACTGTTCAGGTTATAAAATTAAAGTATGTAAAGTGACATTCAAATAGTGACACTGCCAACAGTTCTGCTCAATGAGCCAACAAAAACTTAGTAATATGATTGTCAGTCCTACACACTTGTTTTTTATCTTAAAGAGGGTAAGATTAAACATATCAAAACAGAACAAAACAGTTCAAAAAGAAACAGTTTAAAGAAATACAGATTTCAAAGCAAGTCCCCTGGAGATATTCATAGTCTATCTTATTGTCTCTAGTTTTCTTCCAAATAGGTGTCCCCATCTTCTCACACATTGAATACATACTGCATATTATAGAACTAATCAGATCATTACAGGATGATGAAGGCTTTTTAGGTCTTCAAGACCTGACATTGGGGAAGTCAATAATGACTACCATAGTGTCCCTCATTCTCTTTGTAGTAGCTGTCCTTATCTTTACATATGCTAAAATTGAACTTAAGAGGCTAGACTAATATCTCTCTGAACAGTGAATAATAGTATTGCTAGATTTTATAGCAATACAGTGTCATAGTAATACAGTGTAAGTCATAGTAATACAGTGTAAGTAATACAGGGTTTCAGTTTAAGTTAATAGGAAATGCTACAGAATTAGCATTGGGTTTCTTAGTGTCTTTTCTTCAGAGTATCTGTTCATTACATCTTGCATTATATAATCTGTTCCCATAAATAGTTTAAAAAGTTCTTCCCATGTGTGAATTTCTATATCTATCCTCTCTGTATTATAGGGAAAAACAAATCATTAACAAGACAGCAAAACAAATTCCTAGAAAAACATGCAATGAAAAAGACACATAAGACCACAATATTAGGTGATGTACCGTAGTTACTATGCTTTCTCTTGTTATTTTCATTAGACTTGTCCACATCATCGGGCTTAATATAGTTAAGCATAGTATTACATAGCTATTTTTATAAAAACCCAACTTTGAAAACATTGTAGGACTTGAGAGCGGTTAATAATCAAAACTGGTATGGGTATCTTTTACGTCTCGTCATCTTCAGAGTAGTTGCCTCTACTTTTAGACTTTATACTATCAACCATACCAAATTTGAATAAAATCAGCCAAGGCAAAACTGCGGTCTAACAAACCAGATTCAAATAAGATCAGTCATAGTAATACAGTGTAAGTAATACAGGGTTTCAGTTTAAGTTAATAGGAAATTTAAGGATAGTTACCACGGCATAACCTGCTATTATTGGGTTAGATGTCTGTGTCCTCAAATCTGACATGAGTAGACAGAGAGAACAAAATAAAATCAAACTAAACAGTGTGATAAGTGACTTATAAATCCTGATACACTATTAACAAGGACCTCTGCCTTCCCTTTTTAGGCTGTTTTTCACCTTTCCCCTTCTCAGGATGCTTTGTATGTTTTGGGTCTCACTAGCCCCTTTAGTTTTTAGATTAGGGGGCCAGCCCATTGTCTATCTGAATGTTGCTGAACCTTTCTACCCCTGAGCTTGATCTTGAGCTGTACTCCTTCACTCACTAAAGTCATAGGGTTTTCCTTCCTTCCAGCTGTGTAGTTCTACACTGCCCCAAAGTGTCATAGCTTTCCAATCTATCTGCGGCTGCTGGATGAGTTGTCCTTATTTCTCTCTGGTTTCCTGTCACATATAGCTTTGCTTTCTCATCTTTGACTTTCAGTTTATTAACCCTCCTTCGGGCTGAGTGTATTTCCCATTCAGAGCATTTTGATGGAGCCTGCCTCATAATATACTCTGCCTATTCTGTTTTTTTTAGTGTATCAATGCTATCTATATTAAAGATTATAGCTTACTGTCTCTGCCTCATGTCTGCTACTCCACTTTACTGCTATAATTTGTCCACCCTACTCCCTCATTCCACTGTCTGCCCCGTTCATTGAGGCCTCTCTGCCACTGTTGCTGGAATCCTGGTATCCCTTCCTCTCTCTCTCTGGAATGTCCTTCAGCACTCTCTGTAGGATTGGGTTGGTGGCCATGAGCTCCCACAATTCCTCCTTGTCTTGGAAACATCTTATTTCTCCATTAATTTTGAGAGAGAGTTTTTCTGGGTACATCAGTCTTGGTTGCAAGTTATTTTCTTTCAGGGCTTGGATAATTTCCCCCCAGGCTCTTCTCAATTTGAGAGTTTGTGTTGATAAGTCTGTTGTTATTTTGATAATTTTCCCATTGTAGGTAATCTGCTCCTTTTCCCTGGCTGCTTTTAGTATTCTGTTCTTTTGGTGGATTTCTGGAATCTTGGTTATTATATGCCTGGGTGTAGATCTGTTTTGGTTGTAGGCGGCTGGAGTTCTGTATGCCTCACTTATCTGGATATCATTTCTTTTTCCTATGCTTGGGAAGTTTTCCTTTAATATATCTGTGAATATTCTTTGTACTTCATTTTTGGTTGCTCCTGCTTCCTCACTCCCATGCTTTATTCTTAAGTTATGTATCCTTTTGTCATTTTCTAGCCTTTGAGTTGTTTCTTTCTGGTTCCTCATTATTTTTAAGAGGTCTTTTCTTTCACGATCATATATCATAAATCTCTCTTCAAGTGTCAAAAGGCTAACATCAGTTTCAGTCAAGGCCTTTTGCCAGTTTTCAATGGAGTTTTTAGTTTCCTGGTAGTCTCTTTGGATCTGTTTCATGTATTCTAGGTTATGTTTAAATTCTTCATCAGAGGGTTCTCTTTCTTTTCTGATTTCCTCCCTGTTCGTCCATCTGTGTTCTCTTGGGAGGGGCTTATCATTTCTTTAATTAATCTCTTTATATCTTGCCTCACTTGGATCAGAAGTACAGTTTTAAATTTGTCTATGAGGTCATGAAGGTATTTCTTTATATCTGCTGATGCTGTGTCTAGTATTGGTTACTGTGCTGGTTCTCTTCTGTATTACTTCTCCTGGGCTTATTTTGCCAGGTTCGGCAGCTGGAGATTTTTTAAAATTTCTATCTCTTGTCATGTTTCTGGTTTCCTTCAGACTGGAGTGTTCTGGGGATCTCTGGCCCTCTCGGTATTGCTTAGGGTCTTTCTGAAGCATGTTGTCTGGAGTTTTTGCTGCCCTCCCCAATTTGCTGTTATCTGAGGGACACGCAGGGATGCAGGGATGGTGAAGGTTAGCCTTCAGCCTCTGTGCCAGTCAATCCGCAAGTTAGGCTGTACCTTGTGGACATCACAGCATCGTGACAATTTTGTAACTGCTTATTGAGTCCCAACCAGAGGCATAGTTCAGCCCCAGCAGATCCTGCCAGTTCTTTCTACACCAGGGTGGCTGACTGATGTCACTGCAGCGCTGGTCTCTGCCTAAATCCAAGCTGTCCTCCACTAGACCTCTCTGCGCCAGGGGTGACTATCTGACTTCACTGCAGTGCCGGGTTCTGCCCAACTCCAAGATGTCCTTTCCCAGTCCTCTCTGTGTCACTGACACCACCACAGCGCCGGGCTCTGCCCAATTCCAAGATGTCCTCCAGCTAGCGACAGCAGCCGTGGGACCCAGTCCCTAGCACTCACTGGGAATCAATGTAGATCTTCCTCTTAGGTCCACGGCACACTGCGCTGTGTGTCTTCACTGCGTTCCCAGCACATCGAGGATTGGTTAGAAACTGTGTAGTGTCCAGCTTCAGAGCCCAGGAACTTCTTGGGTGCGGCCAGGCAGCTCCAGCTGCTTCGCGGGGCCCCTGTCTCAATTTCCAGCAGTTGCCAAGAGCCAATATAGTTTTTCCCCTTGGATCCACTGCTCACTGTGCCATGTCCTCCCGTTAAGGGTCTGGGATTCACCGACTCCCATTATCGGCAGCAGGGATCTCAGTGTGACTTTGGATGTCTGGGCGCACCTAGTACAGTGCAGAATGGGGCTCAGAGAGCACATCAGGCTTCAGCTCTCCACCTGCGCTTTTCCTTCCTCTTCCTAGTTTTATTTTTCCCTTCGGTTACCACCTTGGTTAATAATCATTAGCCATTCATTTGGCCCTCTCCATGTTGTCATTTTCTAGTATCTGATCTGATTTCTCTGCAGAGACTCTGCACCCAGACCCCTAACAAGTTACCACCTTGGTTAATAATCATTAGCCATTCATTTGGCCCTCTCCATGTTGTCATTTTCTAGTATCTGATCTGATTTCTCTGCAGAGACTCTGCACCCAGACCCCTAGCAAGTTGCCATTTTTTTCTCCCCAAATTTTTTCTTTTTTTTCTTTTTATTGGTACTGGGGATCGAACTCACGACCGCCTGCTTGCAAGGCAGGTGCTTATGCCGCTGAGCTAAATCCCCAGCCCCCCCAAATGTTTTCTTGATCTCCAGTCTTCCAAACAAAGGGTAAAGTGGGGAAAAAGAAAAAATAATATGGACAGCGGTGCCGAGAGCTCCTCTCCATACGTGCCCAGAAGCCACGGCTCTCAGGCTCACTGTGACTGATTGCTCCGGGGGATAAAGCAGGAAAACAAAGCTCTAGAAGACAGCTGACTCGGGAAGGGGGTGTTTTCCATGACTCCTCAGTTCCATGCCTAGAATCTCACCTCCTAAGTTTCTCTCACAAAGTTTCAGGTTTTAGGTCTGCTAACTTACTGGGTTTCTTTGTTTTTGTTTTTTTTAAATGTTACCTCTTCATTGAGCCTTTTTTTGTTTTGTTTTGGTACTGGGGATCGAACTCATGACCTTGGGCCTGCCAGGAGGGTGCTAAATCCCTGACACCTACTGGGTTTCTTTGATGAAAAAAAAAAAAAAAAACTATTTAATTTGTCAGGGAATTTGTTCCCACTTCCATCCTGTTCTTCCCAAATGACATTTTGGCTCAGGGGGAACCTCATAAAACAGTGATGATAGGGAAGGGTGGCCCAAGTTCTCATCTTGCCTTTACTGGAATCCTCCGAGGCCTTTTCCTCTGTGCTGAGGGCCACCTGGCCTCTGTCACTGTCGCTCTTGCTTAGGTCCTGCCCAAGCATCTGGTTGTGAGCTCAGGGTTCCCTGAGGCCCTGTTATTCGGATCTTACAACTCTTGAAGTTTCCCAAGTCTCTCAGCATGTGTGTTCCCTTCCTGTCTCATACTGGCCTATGCCCAGTCCTACAGTCCTCTTGCATCGACAGCTGATCCGCATCTGGGGGTTAGGTTCTGACCCCACTCCAAACACATCTCTAGGAGGTTTGCAACTTGTCTTTTCCTTCCCTGTCTTCCCAACTCCTCTTTCCCCCTTCCCTTCCTGTCTTTTCCTCTCCTCATCTCTCCTTTCTCCTTCTCCTTTGGGGTACTTGGGGATTGAACTGAGGGAGTACTGAGCTATATCCCCAGCCTGTTTGTTTTTGTTTTGTTTTGTTTTTTGAGACAAAGTCTCATTAAGTTGTCCAGGCAGCCCCTCAAACTTGCAATCCTCCTGCCTCAGCCTCCCACGTAGCTGAGATTATAAGCATGCACTATCATGCTTTTTTGGCCATGTACTGGGAACTAGGAAACAAGGCCCAAGACCATGTGCTAGTTTTTCCTGGTCATCATCAATCTTTCCATCAGAATGTTGGCCCCAAGTGAGAGGGTGTCAAAGAACAGGGCAACATGTGTCCGATCCTCTCATTCTCCCATTTCTCTGCAAGTCCCTCCCCCCAGTCAGGAAGTCTGGCCTCCACGTCATTCTACAATTTCTCTTCTCAGCAGTTTATGGTACACTCAATCATTAACTTCTGTAGCTCACTTCTGTGTTTGCATCCAAGGTAAAAAAAAAGAAAAAAGAAAAAAAAAAGCTTTCTGTCTTATTCAAAGGCACAATTTATGCAGTACAAAATTAGTAATGTTTCTACTGGGGACTTTAAAAATCTGCTCTGAAAGTCAAAGCTGAGCAGTAATTTCCTTGTTCTAGACAGTTTCCAACATTCCTCTGTAGGTCATGCACCTAGAAATCTATTACTAGGCTTATTACTATTACTGAGTTGGGGTGGGAAGGGTAAAACAATACAATTTAATATTTTAATTCAATATTGAAATAGTACCACATTATAGAATACTAACTTTGTTACTCTTAACTGTGTGACCTTGGGAGAATTATTTATTTGCTTGGAGGCTCAGTGTTTTCATTTGCAAAATAAGAGAAATTCTCTTGGAGAGTTTGTTTTAAGGATTAAAGGAGATAATTCATGTAAAGTGCTCAGTCTGTCACAGTACTAGGTCTGTACTCTTCTTGAAATCTTGGTCTGAACACAAACTTCAGGATCTAGGTGTGTCCAAAAGCCTTCCTACCACGTCCACCCAGATATCCCCCTGCTGCTCCTGCTGCTCCTTCTTGGTTCCCCTGTGGATCGGCTCCATCCCTTCTCCTTTGTCCTAAGTATTCTGAACACCTCAACATTTTCTGATGGGCTGAGACTTGGCTGGAGAGGGGTGACACGGAGCAGGGACCCTATGGCTTCCTACCGAGCCATATTCATGGCCTCCGAAACCCTGTTCCTCTTCCAGGTGAGCTCCCATTCTGTCATATCATTCAGTACCTCCTCTATTCCATTCCCACTATCTCTGACTTAACTACTCAAGACAGTTCAGTCCCAGGTCTCTGGTCTTCTCTTCTGGGACTCCATGAGATAAATCTTTTTCAGATCATGAACCTTGGGGAAAATGAACAGAGTCAGCAAAGTTGTAGAATCGCCTAATATACCCATATTTATGCTAACTCCTTACCTAATTCCACTGACATTTACTGTATATCTCTACATCCATCCAGCAGAAGCTAGAAGGGTGGACAGTTTGGAAGGAGTTGGCAAGAAGCAAACCAAAATGGCTCTGAGAACCAACGATTTACTAGCAGGGCTTCCTTGGTGAGGCTGCACGTCTTGTGGAGCTTCTCCTCCTGTGTACCCCACCGCTGCTTTGAACAAAGAATTCTTCCAAATCAATGAGTGCTAACACTAACATCATCTCTAGACAAATAACCAAAGAACAAAATCTGGCCATAGAAGGAGCCCCAGCCTAGGGTTGTGGGCCCTTAACTTGGGCCCTTTTCTCTTGAGCAGGTCTGGACCTTGACTGTCTTTGGCCAGATGACCACAGAATGCAGACCACACAGGCCTGGGCAACTCTCAGTGGAAGCCACATCTGATTATTGAGTCCAAATGCACCTGAGCTAAGAAACCAGGAAGCCTCTCTGAGTGACCCTGGCCCCTCGGTGGCTGCTGAGGGACTGTCTTCTCAGCCTGTGGCTGCCCTCCCTCTACCAGCTTTGCCCCAGGGTCTTGGGCCCCAGAACCTTCAGTCGGTTTCAGTCTCCATCTTCTTTTGGTGCTCACAGAACCAGCCCCATAGACTTCTCTGAAATCTGAGATTGAGCTGCTGCTCTGTAGGACACTTCCTTTGTATTTCAGGTTTTGTAACCTCCACTTCTCTTTGCCTCTGAACCCTAGTTGTAGCTTGTCAAGGTTTATGTCTGTGGCCCCCAGGCCTCATGAGTTTGCATTGTTCTTTTGTGATGGTTCATTGTCTAGTGCTTGGATTGATGGTGTCAGTGCTCCACCCACCTAGGGGTGGAGCCATCATGTGATGTAATGGCAGGAAGAAGGTGTGTCTTGCTGTTTGCTGGTTCTGGCTTGCTGTTTGCAACTGCCATGAACTGTGGCCCAGCGATGCCTGCCTACCTTGGAGCCAACTGAGTGTAGACTGAAACCTCCAAAAACTGTAAGAAATAAACCTTTCCTTTCCCAGCTTTGGGCTTCAGGTATTTTGTCTCAGCGACGAGCATAAAGTAACTAAGACATAGCTCCTTCCTGCAGTTCTTTCCTCTTTCTGCTTCAACGTTCTTGCTTGAATTTTTCAGTCTTTAAAGATAAATTAAGGGGGCTGGGGATTTAGCTCAGTGGCATAAGCGCCTGCCTTACAAGCAGGCAGTCATGAGTTCGATCCCTGGTACCGATAAAAAGGAAAAAGACACACATAAAAAAAGATAAATTAAATTAATTCTCACCAGGTGCAGTGCCACATACCTGTAATCCCAGCCACTCAGGAGGCTCAGGCAAGAGAATCACAAGTTTGAGGCCAGCGTAGGCCAGTTTAGTGAGAACTCCTGGGTTCAATCCCCAGTACCACAAAATAGAAGGAAAAGGCAGTTTCTTACATTACCTTCTCTTTGTTAAGTATTGGCATGATTTTTATCTTCCATTTTGGATCCTATCTCAATGCTAGATGAATCTGTAGCTGATGACCAAGTGACATTACAAATTCTGTTATTTAGAGAAAGGGACAATGGATATTGGGAATAACTACCACTCCTCAGACTAGAGTGGGATTTTTAGCACAATTTCACTCTTCCCTTGGTACTCCATTCCATCCCTTCAAATTTTGTTGACAGAATTCTGAGCTTTTGTTGCAGATTTTTATATTTTATGCCCATCACAGTTTAAACAGTTCCACTTAAAACTCATAAATATTGTACTTTAGGGTCAGGGATTGAGCTCAGTGGCACAGCACCTTCCTGGCAAGTGTGAGGTACTGAGTTTGATTCCCAGCCCACTTCCCTCACCCAAAAATTGTACTTTAACAATAGTCAGGCCCGACTATACATTTTACTGGTTGGCTATAATACATCTTCCTGTTTTCTAAGTTATTTATTCTGATTCTTGTTTATTCCCTGGATATACTGTTTTTGTTTTTACAACAGGTGTATGTGTAATACTCATAACATACAGGTATTAAAAATGTGTCTTGCAGTGCATGGTTACATATACACTGGTTCCATGTGACTTAGAATTAAAATTATTTCAATGACAAACTTACCAGAGTGGCAGGGCAGGGCACTATGCTCTAAGAGCTTGTTCTTCCACAGAGGGTGACCTGCGTGACTGAAGTACAGGTGCTTGGCCTAGGTCCCAGGAGGGAAGTCCCTGGCTGCTCTGCAGGTATATAGAGAGGAGGGAAGGGAGAAGGGTATGGATGCAAGAGTGGGACTTATTGGTTGTGGAGAGTGGTTAAGAGATTCTTAAGAAGAAGGAAGAAAAAACCCTCCAGAGCTCAGCATCTGGTAGTATCCTGTTTTACTCAAGCTAACTCAGACTCAGAGGTGAAGAAATGAACCCTCCAGAGCTGTTTGGATTTTCATCTCCTCAGTAAATTTTACACTGCCATGTAGAAGATTATTTGATTGGTCAGGAGTTCTTGAGTCAGGAAATTGTAAACTATACTCTTAGATACTCATTATGCACTTATACCACTGAGCTACATCCCTAGCCCAACATTTTATAGTGTTTAATGTACACTGAGTTGCCAATATGTATACATCTAGAAAATATATAAATCCAAACTTCAGTATAACATGAATTTTTAATATTACCAAATTTTTCTCAGATACTATAAGTGTCTTTTGACAATAATATAAATCACAACAGGTAAAGAAGAAAATGGGCATTTTGACTTTGTTGGGAAATGATACTTTGTTGTGCAAAGATCTATTGTGTTTATGTTAAGAGAAAAGATCTGACAAGTTTGAATGTCTTTCCTCTTACCTGAACACTTCCACCACTCACATCTTTCCTGCACTATATAACTGTTCATTTCTGACATCAGTAATATCATAGCCTACAGATCTTCATGGCTTCCAGTGCAACCACTGCTTCTTTTGATGGTATATGAAGGAGAAAAGAAGTTTTTCTCTGGGATTTGAGTAGTATAAACAATAATAGTTGATATTTAGTGTTAAGTTGTACTGTAAAAGTGCTGAATATTAGATCTCTAGTGACAAAGAGAGGCTCTAAAGTGTGGGGCTCAGGGTAGAGCCTCTCTTCTCCAGGTCTGAGGATATCATAGAAGTAGGTTTGGAGAATCCACCTGCTACTGAATTGTAAAGAACAAGAGACATTGTATTAGTTAGCTTCCTGTCATTATGACATATTACCTAACATAATCATTTAAAAAGAAGAACATGATTGGTTTGGCTCACAGTTTCAGAGGTTTTGGTCCATGGTCAGTTTGCCCTGCTGCTTTTGAGGAGGACCATGGTGAGGCAGTTCATCACGGTGGGAACATACAGCAGAGCAAGCCTTTCGCTTCATGGCCCAAGAGAGACAGGAAGGGATCCCAACATTCCCTCTCCAAGGGCACAGATGACCAAAGTTCCTCGCACCAAGCCTTACCCCTTACAAGTTCTACCACTCTCACTGGTACCTCAGGCTGGAGGCTAACCATTTAACACATGTAGCTTTGGGAGACTTTCTGGATCTGAACTACAGCGGACATTAAGATTTGAATGTCAACAGCCAATCAAGATTAAATTCTACAGCAGAGGATTCTGGGATTCAGGAGTCACAATGGTGTTTGTATGATCTTTGGAGGCTGCTGTTTCATCTTTGAGCCAAATATAAAATATGACAACAGTAGCCAGGTTAACCTTTGAACCTGCAAGAGGTGAAGGGGAAAAAGAGAAAGTGATTTGAGCCAACTCTCAAAGCAGTATTTCAGTAGGGACCTTCTGTCTCTACAATGATAAAATATAGACAAACTACTCAGGATGCTCCTGAAGGGGTTCATAATTATGACTTTAGGAGAGAGTTGCAAGAGAGACACAGAGCTGCTGCAAGAGAAAAAAATATAGATCATCCAACCTGAGAATACAAAACTTCCTCTTCAGTGTCAAAGAAGCTTCAATTAGACCTGCTGTCAACCTTGATGCAGATGAACCTCTAACAGATGAGGAAGATGACGATTTTGAAGAGGAAGAATGATGATGATGATACTACAGCTCTTTTTGCAGAACTGAAAAAAATTTAAAAAGAAAGAGCTGAAGAGAAAGCCAGGAAGGAATAAGAACAAAAAAGCTGAAGAAGAAAGGGTTCATGCTTAGTGGAAACTCTTTCCTTAATTTCACTGGCTCATCTCAGCCTCAGGCCAACTTCAAAGCTAAAAGAAGGTGAGATGATGATGTGAGCTTTAAGAACTGTACAAAAGGTATAGATGATCAGAAGACAAAAATTTGTAAATGACACACTGTGATCTGAATTTCACAAAAAGTTCATGGAGAAATATATTAAATAGTAGTTTTATGTGCTTAAATTCTGTGCCATATTGAGGATTGGTTTTGATGGCTTTTTTTTTTTTTTTTGTACCAAGGATCGAACTCACAACTGTGCACTTGCAAGGCAGGTGCTTATGCCACTGAGCTAAATCCCTGGCATTTGGTTTTGGTTTTTGTTTTTTCTTTCCCACCATCTAAATAGCGTACAGGCTTCCCTACTTTTAAACTGCAAAATATCTTGTCCTTTGATGATCCTTTAATGTGATAATGGCATGGGAATAGGTTTAACAGAGTTTCTTTCCATTCCTTGATTGAGTCTAGTCACATGTTTTGTTTTTAATATTGGAAAAAGAAATGAAATGTGCTTGTAATAAATATTTGTAAGCTACATTTAAAAAATCAGTAAATTCTGTGGTAAAAAATTAAATTCATAAAACTGATCAAGATGCAATTTGTGTATGTACCATTTCTCAAGATCAATGTAATTATTATGTACTGCAAATGTTTCCTACTAATAGAAATTTAAAAATACAATAGAAAAAAATTTAAATAAAAATTTAAAAAGAGTTATCTTATTTAAATCTTACGATTTCAAGCTGCTAATGATTCGAAAGAGACATGTCCAGTAGTGAGAGACTAATTTAGTAAACCAGACTTCATAAACCTGGACCCCTATGTATAGGAACAAATGCTAAGGTGTACCACTGGCTCACGAAACTGATGTAAAACATTTTTAAAAACAATTTAGAATTTGATGAAATTATATTGCGGAAGACATCATGGAGCTTTAACAAACCATCGGTGGCCTCCAGACTTGCACTGACAGGAAGTAGGCTGTGAAGTCTTAAGGATCCTGACAAGGGCGTAACCTCAAGGAAGGGAATGAACATGGAAGAAGTGCTGGAGGCAGTTCCACCAATGCTTGGAATCAGGTCTGATCAAGGAAATCCCCCACAACCTCCAGAAAAAGGGTCTTACCCTCACAACGCCTGCCCCATTAGATTTCATAGTTGCTTCTGGCCAATATTCCTGTATGTCCACTATCAGTCCTTACTCTATTGAAGTTGTGTTAGCTTTTTGTTACTGTGACCCAATACCTGAGAAAAACAATTGAATAGAGGTTTACTTTGGCTCATGGTTTCAGAAGTTTCAGTCCATGGTCACTTGCCTCTGTTGCTTTTAGGCCTGTGCAAAGCAGAAACATCATGATGGAAAGCCACGGTGGAGAAAAGTGCTCAACTTCTGGCAGCTAGCAAGCAGAGAGAGACAGGAACTTCCCTTTCCAAGAGGAAACGGCCAGGTATAGTACCCAAAGCCCCACCAGTATGATTTAGTCTCTTCAAAGAGTCTAGACTACCTCTAGTTTCCATCCCAATAATGCCATCAGATAGTGATGAATCCATTGATGAAGTTAGAATCTTTATGATTCAATTACTTCCTAAAAGCCCACCAGCAACCAATCCTTTAATACAATGATCTTTTTGGGGGGATATACTTACTCTGACCTCAGTGTGCAATTGTATTGTGGGAGCATAGTATGGTGGGTTTAAAAGGATTAATGCTCTTCTCTGAGGAGTGAGTTTTTCCTCTGGTGGGACTGGGTTGGTTACTGCAAGAGCATACCATTGGTTGTCATAAAGTAAAATTGGTACTTCCCTTGTGTCTCTTGGCATGCTCCAGTTTCTGCTTCTGTGGCATTTTGTGATGCAGACAAGAGTTGCCACTAGATGCCAGTGTCACGCTCTTGACACGTCATGACACATGACATCATGACACAGTGTCATGATGGCTCTTATAAGCCACCATGAGCATGAATCAAACTTTTTTTCCTACATTACACAGTCTCAGGTATCCTGTTATAACAACACAAAATGGACTGACACATGAAGTAAGTTGATGAGGCTTTGGTCTTCTTTTCTTAGAACGTAAGAGTTTGTCCAATGTGGGAAAAAAAGTGTGCTCCATTCATTTGGTGGCCAGAAGGACTGTTGTGGGTAGAACCTCTCCCACCAGAGACCATTCTCTTATATGATATAGCAATATTGCTGTCAGACTCCACAGCAGTGAGTGTAGTCTTACTGGGTCACTTTTTCCTCAGGCTTTGTAACAGGAGCCCAGGAACAGCCTCTCACTTACAATCTTGATTCCTTTCACCATCTGACTCTTAGGTATATTAAAAATCTGGTACATAAAGTATATATAGCTAAGTGAACTCCAAAGGACATCTAACTTCAAATCCAAATGTGCTATTTATGATACCCTTCTTGCCTTATAGCTCAGCTTTATATGAAAATTCTTTATTACATGTAGCATTTTTATATTTTGGAGGTAGGGATGCATTTCACATTATCTGCTATCCTTACATTTTAATGGATAGAAAGGATCTGCTATCTTTACATTTTCATGAACATAAAAAAATTTTTCAAAAAACAATTCCCAAATCTTCCAAAAAATAAATGTTGAATTAAATCACTTGGCAAGCAGAAACATTATTTTTCTTTTAAATTATAAATATTTCATTTCAATATATATGCTAACTTGTTTCATTCATCCTAGTCTTCTTAGTTCATTGAAAAGAAAGTTTTGTGCTATTAGATTTCTTTTTTGTAAGAATTCTTTTGTTTGTCTTGTACTCTAAGTAACTACTTTGAAGATTCTGTTATCATTTAGTGTAATAACTATTGCTATTCTCTTATTATTTGGTTATGTAATTTTGAATTTTTCATAAAAATATATTTTCTCTTATATGATGGATCCTTTTCCATAGTTGTAAATAGAACATAAATAATAATTTTAATGCTTACATAATATTTATTGAGTTCTCATGTAATATCTTTGATTTCTTAGTGGCCAAGGTAATATTCTTCTTGTTACTCATCAATATTATAAACATAATCTATATACTATAATGTAGATCTGAACTTAAGTTCTTTAAAAATTCTAACCATAGCCTTCCTTGTAAACGTAAATTTCTAACAGGTTTCCACTCAGATATAATATTTGTCTTTCTAGTTTTAAGAAGTTCTGTTATGTTTTGAAGATGAGATGGTTAAAATGATTCCACTTCTATTTGTTCTTAGGTAATATGATATAGGATCCATATCTTTTCATATCCAAAGGACTGTTCCTATTTCACTGAAAGGGAGAACACAGAACCTCAGAAGCTGTTGATAATGAAAAAAGTTTGTCAGCGAGGCACTTTAAATATAAAATAATAGCCACTTGTTTCAAGCAGGATTTGACTAAATCTGCTCTTACTATCAAAGATTTATTGATATTTAAAATTATGAACAGCTTCAAGAAATTGAGGGATTTGGTCATGGAATTTTTTTTAAAGCAGACTTCTATGAGAAAGGCTGGCAAATGAGCTACACTCAGTGTAATTTTAATAAAATTATTTTATATTGCTGAATATTTTCTTTTTGGAATTTCATGTTGTGAAACATTTTTATTTGTAGAAAACTAAGTAAAGTGAAATTACTGAGTGGTAGAATGTATATTTTCAGCTTTCAAGAGGGATCTAAAGATGAATGCTGGTGGCTTTGGTGATGAAATAATAGGCCATGCACCAAGGCAATACATGCAACCTCTAGAAGCTGGAAAAAGTAAGAAAATAGATTCCTCCTGAGGTTCTCCAGAAGGAATGCAGACTGGCTGCTGCCTTGATTTTAGTCCACCTACCCTCCTTTTGGACCTGACCTCTGTAACTAAGATTTGTGTTGTTTTAATCCATTATATTTGTGGTGATTTGTTATAGCAAAAATTAAAAAAAAAATGACTATAGGAAGTGATGAACACGGTACTAGATATCATGAATCTTCAGAGATCTACAAGAGTTATTCCTTGACTCTACCTAAATACTGATCTGTGCATGTCAGAAAGTAAATTAGAGACATAATATTTTGCTCAACACTGGAAAAAGAACCATTGAGAAAGAGCACAATATTCTGAGATCATACAAACCTGAAAAACTTTCTCAAATCATATTTAAGGAAGAAATATTAAGATAATTTCACAAATTCTTCCAAAAATAGTGAAAGAAACATTTCCAGACTAATTATCTGGAGCCAATTTAGCTTCGATTTTCAAACCATGTAAAAACCTTATAGAAAACTATACACCAATAATCCTCATGAACTCATGAATGCAAAAGTAATAAGGCCTCAGCTAACACAAACACTACAGACAGGAGATTTGGTGACCTGGAATAATCTGAAGATAAAGTAACACCAGAAACTGAAAGATGACCTACATCAATACTACTAGGCTTGTTAGCCCAGGAAGAATATAGGATTCACCCAACAAACAGGCCCTGTAGTGGGAAATAGTGGCTGGCCCATCTCTTCATTGAGGGACCCAGCAATTGGATGAACATCAACCTTAAATTAGGACTCCAAGATGCACACTACCAACAGTTGACACTAGTGGGATTGCAGCGGGTTTTGTTTTTGTGTTTGTTTTGTTTTGTTTTGTGTGTGTGTTTTTCGTTTTTATGGGTACCAGGGATCGAACTCACGACTGCCTGCTTGCAAGGCAGGTGCTTATGCCACTGCACTAAATCCCCAGCCCCACACTAGTGGGATTGAAGGACCAAATATTAACGCAAAAGGGGAAAATAGCAAAACGAAAAAGCAAAATGCAATCTCAAACATCTAGTCCACCAGGAGCAAGTATAGGAGACATTGAAATAGAGGAATTCAAAAGTAACACACTGGAAATCTCTGAAAAGATAGCAAGTGAAATAAAAAAAAAACTCCATGAGGCTATAGAGGAAATCAAACTAGAAGTACTCTCCCATGTAAAGATAAAAATAACAGGGGCTGGGGATTTAGCTCAGTAGCATAAGCACCTTCCTTGCAAGTGTGTGGTTGTGAGTTCAATCCCTGGTACCGATAAAAACGAAAAAGACAAAAACAAAAAACAAACAAACAAACAAAAAAGATAAAAATAACAACCTTAGTAAAGGAGTTGCTGAGCACAGCTAAAATAAAAATGGAGAAAAAAGTACAGGAGCATGGGAAACTTATTGAAACCTTGAATGAACAATATAGAAAACAAGCAGAATTCATGAAAGAAACTCAAAGAGATATCCAAGAAACAAAAAATTCTATTCAGAGCTGGCAGAACCATTTAAATGAAGCTGAGGATAGGATTTTGGACCTTGAGGACAGGATCGCAATTAGCGATCATGAAAGGATAGAACTTCTAAAAATAACAAAGCAGCATGAAATGACAATCCAACAGTTTCAAGATGATGCCAAGAGCAACAATGTAAGATTAATAGGCATCAGTGAAGATGCAGGAGTCAATGCAAATGATATAACTAAAATATTCACAGAAGTAATAGCAGAAAATTTCCCAAACATGGGGAAAAATCTGATATGCAGATAAGTGAGGCATATAGAATGCCAAACAGTCACAATCAACATAAATATACACCCAGACATATAATAATTAAGATGTCAGATATACAGCATAAAAACAGAATACTAAAAGCTGCTAGAGAAGACACACTCACCTATCAAGAAAAGCCCATTAGAATGACAGCAGACACATGGACAGCTATTTTGAAGAAAACAAAACATTATAATAACTAGATTTAATATCATCTTGTTTTGAAGTCCCACCAAGCTTTTGTTCTTCTGTCTCCATCGGTATTATCATGTTGTGTCTTATTGGATTTTATTATATGTGATAGTATAAGCAAAATATTTTGTAGACAAGGAGATAATATAGTAACCTTTGTTCATTTTCTGTTAGTTGGTTATGAATACCCTGTAATACTTTCATTCTCTTGAATGGTTTTACACTGTCTTTTTATGTTTGATACTATAGTATTCGAAGGTATATACAAATATTTCAAGGAAAGAGACACTATGGTAGCTACTGTTATGTCGGATTGTCTTGTGGTGAAACACTATGTTGCTTAAATTGTTCTGTTCTGACCTGTTTTGTTATGTCCTCTTTTATCTTAATCTTAAAAAAAAAATCACAGCAGACTTTTCAGCACAAACCCTCAAGTCAAGATGAACTTGGAATGAGGTATTTCAAGCCCAGAAAGAAAACAACTTTCAACCCAGACTGATGTACCCAATAAGACTTTCTTTCAAGTTTAATGGAGAAACAAGAACAAAGAACATGACAAAGAACAACTGAAGAAATTCATGTCCACCAAACGAACACTAGAAAGAGTATTGAAAGACATACTAGATAGAGATAAAAATGATCACAATCCCCAGAACAACAACAGAAAGAAACCAGGTAGGACAATTAATTAAACAATGGGGAAAAGCAGAGAGCAAAACAACTGGAACATAATATGGCAAAGTGAGCCAGTACATACAGTGATATCGATAAATGTAAATGGCCTCAATTCACCTAGCAAAAGAAATAGGTTGATAGAATGGATCAAGAAACAAGATCCCACAATATTCTGCATACACGAAACACATCTGACCCAAAAATAAACTCTTAGATAAAAATCAAAGGATAGAAAACAGTATTTCATGCAACAGGAAACCAGAAAAAAGCAAGGGTAACTATTCTATTTACAGACAACGTGAACTTCAAAACTAAAATGATTAAAAGAGATAAAGAAGGTCACTACGAACTTGTTAGTAGAAAAACTCAAGAGGAAGAACTAACAATTATAAATATATATGCACCAAATACAGGAGCATCCAATGATATAAGACAGATACTAATGGAAATGAAAAACCAAATACACAAGAACACAATTATAACAGGGGACCTTAACAGCCTATTGTCTCAAAGAGATAGATCAACTAGACAAAAAGCAAAGAAATAATAGAACTGAATCACACTGTAAGCAATTGGACTTAGTTAATGTTTACAGAGTGTTCCACCCAACCACATCAGAATACACATTCTTCTCAGCTACTCATGGGGCATTCTCCAAAATAGATCATATATTATCCCATAAGACATTTTTAAGAAACTGCAAAGGTACTGAAATTATCTCATGTGTAATATCTGACCATAATGTATTAAAATTGGAAATTAATGGCAAAAGAAATTGCAAAACATGCATAAATGCATGGAAATTAAATAACAACCTTTTGAACACCCAGTGGGCTATGGATGAAATTAAAGAAGAAATAAAGCAATATCTACAATTCAATAAAAGTACAGAAGCAACATACTGCAATCTAAGTGGTCTTAAGAGGGAAATATATAGCAATAAATTGTCATATCCAGAAAACAGAATGAACACAAATAAACAACCTAATGCTTCATCTCAAGCTTCTAGAAAAAGTTAAACCCAAAGCTCATAAAAGATAGGAAATTGTAAAGATTAGAGCAGAAATCAATGTAATTGAAACTAAAAAAAAAAACTACAAAGAATTAATGAATCAACAAGCTGTTTTTTTGAGAGAATGGACAAAGTTGAGAAACCTCTAGCTAACCTTATAAAGAAAAAGAAAGAAAAAAACCCAAATTCATGCAATAAGGACTGAAAAGGGGGAAATTATGACAGATCCCATGGAAATACAAAAGATCATAAATACCTACTTTGAAAATCTCTACTCACATAGAGTGAAAAACACAGAAGAAATGGACAGATTTCTAGAAACGTATGAATTACCAAAGCTCAACCAAGAAGATGTAGCAATTTTGAATAACTCAATATCAGCTATTGAAATTGAAAACATAATTAAAAACTTACCAACAAAGAAAAACCCAGGTCCTGATGTATTCATGGCTGAATTCTACAAGAAATCTAGAGAAGATTTGATGCCAATACTCCTTAAACTCTTCAATGAAATTGAAAAGGAAGCAATCCTCCCTAAATTATTCCTGGAGGCAAGTATTACTCTGTGTCTTAGTTTTTTTATGCTCGTCGCTGAGACAAAATACCTGAAGCCCAAAACTGGGAAAGGAAAGGTTTATTTCTTACAGTTTTTGGAGGTTTCAGTCCACACTTAGTTAGCTCCAAGGCAGGCGGGCATGGTTGGGCCGCTGTCCATGGCAGCTGCAAACAGCAAACAGGAACTGGCAAAGAGCAAGACACACCTTCTTTCTGCCATTACATCACATCCTGGCTCCACCCCTATGTGGGTGGAGCACTGACACCATCAATCCAAGCACTAGATAATGAACCAATCATAAATACACAATGCAAACTCATGAGGCCTGGGGGACACAGACATAAACTATGACACTCTGATATTAAAACCAGAGAAAGACCTAACCAAAAAGGAGAATGATAGGCCAATCTCACTAATCAACATTGATGCAAAGATTCTCAATAAAATACTGGCAAATAGAGTGAAGCAAAACATCAAGAAGATTATACATCATGACCAAATGCAATTTACCCCAGGAATGCGGGATGGTTTAACATATACAAATCAATAAATGTAATACACCACATCAACAGAGCCAAAAACAAAAACAATATGGTCACCTCAGTAGATACAGAAAAAGCTTTCAATAAAATTCAACACATGTTTATGATAAAACCCCTTCAGAAACGCAGGAAACACAGTCTACCTCAATCTTATAAAGGCCATCTATGACAAATCAACAGCCAGCATTATACTAAATGGACAAAAACTGAAAGCTTTCACTTTAATATCAGGAACAAGACAAGGATGTCCACTATCACCACTCATATTCAACATAGTTCTGGAAACACTAGCCAATCAAACAAGAGATAAAAATAAAAGGAATAAAGATAGGAAAGGCAGAAGTTAAATTATCACTATTGCAGATGAGATGATACTCTATCCAGTGTAGCTGGATACAAAGTCAATGATCCAAAATCAATAACATTCCTGTTATAATGTTTGCATCCATTAGTTGGAAAGATTTTATGCTGGTTTGTTTGATCTTATTATCTGTGATAGTATGAACAGCTATTTTGAAGAAAACAAGACATTATAATAGCCAGTGCTGATTTAATATCATCTTACTCTGAAGTTCTACTATACTTTTGTTCTTCTGTTTCCATTGGTTCTATAATATTGTATCTTATTATCCAGTAAGTGTGTGATAGTATAAACAAATTTTCTATGGAAAATGAGACAATATAGTAGCCATTGTTTGTTCTCTGTTATTTGGTTCTGAATGCCCTGTAATACTTTCATTCTCTTGAATGGTTTTATACTATTTTGTTATGTTTGATACTATTACATATGAAGTTATGCTTAATATTTCAAAAAAAGAGACATTATGCTAGTTACTGTTAATTACGGGTTGTATTGTGGTGAAATACTGTGTTGTTTACGTTGTTCTATTCTGATCAGCTTTGTTATGTCTTTTGTCTTAATCTCTTTAAAATTAAAAAAAATAGCATTCCTGTACACAAACCAAAGACTCACTGAGGGAGAAATTATGGAAATATCACCCTTCACAATAGCATCTAAAAAAATGAAATACTTAGGAATCAACCTAAGGAAGAATGTAAAAGATATATATGTTGATAATTATGCTACACTAAAAAAAGAGATTGAAGAGGATATTAGAAAATGGAAGGATAGGGGGTTGGGGATTTAGCTCAGTGGCATAAGCGCCTGCCTTGTAAGCAGGCAGTTGTGAGTTCAATCCCTGGTACCGATAAAAATGAAAAAGACAAAAAAAAAAAAAAAAAAAAAAAAAAAAAAAAAAAAGAAAAGAAAAGAAAGTGGAAGGTGGAAGGATATTCCTTGCTATTGGCTAGGAAGAACTAACATTGTGAAAATGATCATACTCCCAAAACTGTTAGGCAGATTTAATGCAATCCCAATCAAAATAATATTAACATACTTCACAGATTAGAGAAAACACTCCTAAATTTCATTTGGAAACAGAAGAAACCTAGAATAACAAATGCAATTCTAGGCAACAAAGGCAAGGCAAGAGGCATCTCAATTCCTGACTTGAAACTATACTACAAAGTCACAGTGATAAAATCAGCATGGTACTGGCAAAGAAACCGACCCGAGGATCAATGGAACAGATTAGAAGATGCAAGCACTACAAAGACACTCAGCCACTTGGTATTTGACAAAGGAACTAACCAAGTTCACTGGAAGAAGGATAGTCTCTTTAATAAATGGTGTTGGAAAAACTGGCTCTCCACATGCCGAAGACTGAAACTAGATCCATGCCTATCACTATGCACTAAAGTCTAAATGGATCAAACACATACATATTAAAACAGAAACTCTAAATCTACTGCAAGACAAGGTAGATAGAAGTCTTGGAGACATAGGGTAGGCAGAGCATTTATGAACAAAATGCAAACAAGTTTCTGCACTTCAAAAGAAATCACCAACAAAGTGAAAAGAAAACCCACAGAATGGGAAAGAATTTTAGCCAGCAACCCCACAAAAGACATATCCAAAACATATAAAGAATTGAAAAACATCAAGCCCACCAAATTCAAAGATTCTCTCCAAAAAGGGGCATTTGAGATGAACACACAGTTCTCAGATGAAGATATACAAATGGCAAATAAATACATGAAGAAATGTTCACCACCACTGGTGATTTGAGAAATGCAAATTAAAACAGCACTGAGATTTCATCTCACTCCAGAAAGAATGGCTGCCATCAAGAAATCAACTGATAACAAATGTTGCCGAGGCTGCAGGGAAAAAGGAACATTGCTCAACTGTTGGACAGACTATAGACTGGTACAACCACTATGGAAATCAGTATGGAGAATTCTCAGACTAGGATTGGAAGTTCCATTCAACCCAACTATTCCCCTCTGTAGGAGCGACATATCTCACTGCTGCCACCTTATCTCACCCTCCTGTGGGCCTCTGCCATGTCCGCCTACATTTCCCATGATCCTCATGTCTTCCTGCATTACCCATAATCCTCTCCTGCTTACGTCATATATCTGGATGTGACAATGACCTATCAGATAACACTCCGTGCCCTCTTCCTGCCCCATTGGCCCGCCTCCACCCTATATAAATTGTAGCTATTTTAAGAACGAGACTTGAATGGAATCCTGCCTTGTCTCCATCTCTCTTTTTTCTTGCCTAGTCCCCCCATCCCCGTTCTCTCTCTAGGCAAGACCCAAGGACTGATCCGCAGGCCGGATCACCCCTCCTGGGTATTTTCCCAGAAAAAGTGAAAAGGTCATGTCACAGCGATATATGTACACCCATGTTCATAGTAGCACAATTTGTAATAGCTAAATCTTGGAAACAACCAAGATGCTTATCAACTGCAGAGTGGATGAAAAAGATGTGGTATTTTTATACAATCGAATATTACTCAGCTATAAAAAAGGATGATCTTGAGGCCTTCATTGGCAAATGGAGACTATCCTCATTACTGAAATAATAAGAATCATATTTATAAATATCACATTGTGTCTCTAGTGTAAAAAGTAATAAGAAATGTAGTAATAAAACCCAAAATGTGTAATTGCTATTATAAAGAGGAAAAGAAAGTGCTCTAAAGGATATAACTGCATGTATGTTTAAGTGTATAGGATTGATAATCATATTACTAAGTTTTTGTTGGATCGTTGAACAGAACTGTTTGCAGTCTCACTGTTTGAATGTCTACTTTGTATGCTTCACTTTGGTAACTTGAACAACTACCTGTAAGAGGACAATATGTAATTATCAACTAGTGATTTCTTACTGTTTATTTTTTGAAATTATGTATTATTTCCATCCTTTTTGTTTTTTTATCCTTTAAATAAAAAAGACCAAAAAAAAAAAAAAAAACCCAACTAGAATTTTCACTCATTCTGGTAGAAATGCAAAATGATACAGGCCTTTTAGAAAACAAGTTTAGCAGATTCTTATAAATACATACTTGCATATGATCCAGGATCCCCAATCCTACGGAATTACTTGAGATACAAAAACATACGGTCATGCAGTGGCCTACCCAAATGTTTGTAGTAGCTTTATTTATAGTCAAGAAAAACCAGTCTCCATTTTGGGCTTTCTGTTGCTGTTACAAAATACCAGAAGTAATCAATTTAAATGGAAAAATTACTTTGGCTTATGGTTTGAAAGATTTCAGTCCATGGTTGCTTCACTTTGTTGGTTTGGGTCTGAGCTGAAGCAAAGTCATTTTTAGGTTTTATAATACCTTCTCTACAAAGCCAGTTTTTCTGATTTTAGATATTTCATCAAATTAAAATTTCTTGATTAGTTACAAGTATACTGTTTTTAAATTTGGCCAGTCACCTATATGTTACATTTTTTAAGAAGTTATCACTTTTTATGTAGTTTTTATTTATTGGTAGAAATTATTCTCTTTCAGATCTCTGATGAATTTTGTCTTTTTCATTCTCATAATTGTTTTATTTTTACTCTACTTTTTGGCTGCAACTTTCATTGAATATATTCATTTAATATATTAAAAAATACACTAAACTAGAGTTGGGGATGCAGGCCTGTAATCCCAACACTCTGGGTGGTTAAGGCAGGAGAATTCCAAGTTCAAAAACTTAATAACCTGTCTCAAAATAAAAAGGGCTAGAAAGATACTTCAGTGGTAGAGATCCTGGGTTCAATGGTATTGTGAAAAAAAAAAAAAAACGGTATGGTTATTTTTTCTAGTTTGTTTTGTTGATTTGTAGGGCTAGGGGTTAAACCCAAAGTCCTCTCACTATACTCTGTCTTTTTTTTTTTTTTTTCTTTAGACAGGGTCTTAATAATTCTGGGCTTGAACTTGAACTTGGAATTCTCCTAGTGACCCTCCTGCCTCAGTTTCCTGAGTGCTGAGATTACAGGCATGTATCACCACACTGTGTCATCTTGGTTCTTATTCCTTCATCAAACTCCATTGTTTTTCAGATTTTTTTTTGTCTAAGTACTAGTGTGGTGTGTCCAGAAGGAGATCTAGTTTTATTTGCATTGCTTCATGAAAGTGACAATTCATATCTTTCATTTAGTGCTGAAAAAGTTCAGTTATTTTCTCTTCGAACATAATCTCATTCTTTTCTTTCCTTCTGGAGCTCCAATTGGGCACACACAGGAGCTTCTACCTGCCTCCTCCCATAGTACTGAGGATTGAACAAACACATATAACATTTGCATGTTGAATCTTCCTCCACAATGTGATGGTATTTGGAGACGAGCCTTTGGGAAGTAATTAGGTCACAAGAGTGCTCCCCTTCCTGAGGACAGAGCAAGATCACAAGAAACAAAAAGAAGGTAGGCCTCACTTGAACCCAACCATCCCAGTAGCCAGATGATCTCAAAACTTCTAAACCTTCAGAAATGTGAGAAAAAAACCTTTTTTTTTGAAGAGCCACTCAGTCTGTTTTACAGCAGCACAAATGAATTAAGATACCTTGGTAACAACGCATGCCAGTTACTGCAACAACTTTTTAGCTGGTGTCCATAAGTATTCAGTCATTTTCCTTTCTGAGAGATAACCATGCTTTCTAGTCTAATTTCCTTTTCAAGACTCTGTATGATCATGCTTTTTTATCTATGCAACTTCATTTCTCACTCCTAACCTGCTGTCTCCCATAGGACCAACACCCATTTGTTAATGTTTTGCTCTTACATTTTCTGTACTCAAATCCCATTCACAATTTAAGGTGAAGCTTAAATCTAGGTTCATCTTCTACCTAAGTTTACAAAGCCTATTTCATAATTGTTTAGGCTGTGATTATTTTCCTGTCAGAGGTATAACAAATAAGATGTTTTTCCAAATGACTCTGCTTGCCAGTAGGGTGCTATTTTTTTTTTTTTTTTTAAACTGCAGTCCCAACACTTTAGCACAAAGTAGATACTCAATGGGTATTTATTGACTAAAATCTCCTCCATGGCCTGTTATTTAATGCACCAACACTCATAAGTGCCTTCATCTGTAAAGGAAATGAGAAACCTAAGTCAATTTTTTTTTTACGTTTAAGAGTTAAAAAGGTGCAAGCCATGTGGGGTCCAGGAAGAGAAGCCAGCTCTGCTTTGATTGGTTTTATTGTCTTATTTGATTTTACTATGTCTAAGAAATGGACAACTACTGTGAAGATAACAAGATTATGGTAGCCATTGATTTCTTATTATCCTGCTTTGAAGTTCTGTACCACTTTCATTGCTTTGTTTGGATTGGCTTTACCCTTTTGTTTTGTTGGATTTTATTCTCTTTAAAATTAAAAAAATTCTCGAAAAAATTTATTGGGAGGAAATTCAAGCAAGAGGCTACTTTATAAATCATAAATGATTTTAAATATACACATCTATGTACTTCCAGACAGTTACAGCAGGGATACAAATCTACATCTGCAAGTTAGTCAATTATTGATGAATGACATTTTCAAAAACAGCTCACTATTTCTGAAACATAAAATTTCTATAGATAAATGGAACACTTAACGATCAGATCAGGCACATTCAGGGTAATATGGCAGTAGACAATAGGACACTTAAGGAAAATGACAATGGGAGTATATCTTACTTTTCAAATGTTATCTAATGCCACCTTATCATAAATATGCTTTAGTTCGTAAGGAATTCGTTTTATTTGAATTGGACTTCAATATTCCAAAAATAAAAAAATAACCTGAAGAGCTTTGCTTGCTCTATGACATGGTAGTTTATAATTTAGCAAATTATCTCACAGTGTTGCAAGTCACCTCAGAAACCAGTAAGTGAGCTGAATAAAGAGGTAAAAATGTATTGAGAGGTGTTTAAAATTTTTAAATGCCCAAATTAATTATGCTATTACATAATTCATTTTATTTGATGTTATTAATTAGACCCCCTAATGATGAATTTTAACAAGCAAATTTCTCCAAAATGGACAGTAATAGCCAATCTTTAAATTACACAGAACTAAAAAAATACCTTGGTGGAAACAAGAAATCAAACAAAACATAATAGAGTAGTAATGGATAATGTAAAGGTTTACTTCTGAAGATAACAGCACTGACAAATTTTTTCATTTCCTCATAAATACCTCATTTCTCATTGTGAGAAACTCGTAATAAATGACACTCTTGACTTCTGCTAAATCTGATACTAAATAACGTTTGCCTAATTTTTGTGTCAGATTTTAAAACACAGCATCTTAATTTACATACTTGGGCTGGGGATTTAGCAGCATAAGCACCTGCCTTGCAAGCAGGCGATCATGAGTTCGATCCCTGGTATCAATAAAACAAAAATAATAATTTACATGCTTAATACATTAAGCAAAAATAATTTTTATAATTTTTAACTTTTCCTTTTTTCCCTCCCGCCCCCTTCCTTAGTTCCCTTTCCCATTTGAACATTTTCTTCACATTTCACAATATTATACATTTGGATCCTTTATACTTTTGGTTTCTCACACCAGAGAAACAATATGGTATTTACTTGTGTCCAATTTATTTCACTTAAGAATATGGTCTCAAGGTGCATTCTTTCATCTACAAATGTATTAAGTTTATATTGCTGTATGCAAAACTAATTTTATTTTTTTTTATTTTGTTTTTTGTCTTTTTTGTTTTTATCGGTACCAGGGATCGAACTCACGACTGCCTGCTTGCAAGGCAGGTGCTTATGCCACTGAGCTAAATCCCCAGCCCCGCAAAACTAATTTTAAAAGGAGTTCTGGCAGAATATGCTCTTTTATGTACTTTTGAGAAAGCAAAACCTGCTGCAAATAGTGAATAAAGTAAGCCAACTTCTACTTGACA
The DNA here is from genome assembly GCF_034190915.1 of Cavia porcellus. Taxonomy (NCBI): domain Eukaryota; kingdom Metazoa; phylum Chordata; class Mammalia; order Rodentia; family Caviidae; genus Cavia; species Cavia porcellus. Next base: position 62,505,673 of record NW_026947495.1, read on the forward strand.
TAACTAAGAATGAGATTTAGAATCAGACATATTTTCCCAAATATCTTAGGTAATGCATAAAACCATGACAATTATTTTATTCCAAAACTTCTGCCTAGAGGAATGCTGGTAACATAAAATCTAGTGATTATGACAAAAATGCAACAAAGACAAAGCAATGGAAATGAGAATGTACTCTCTTCTCAGAAAGCTATTGGAAGTATGAGTGAACATTCAAGGAAGAAAAAAGCAAGCTACTGGCCTGTTCCTAAGGGAACCCTTCCAGCATGGTTGCTGAGATAGGTTTGGTATTTATATTAATCTTTGGCATTCTGGATGGCTACAGTGGAATAAAATTACTCATGCTTTCTCTTTTATTGTAGATTCCAATGTCACATAGTCTTTTACTAAAAGCCCTTTAATTTGGGGAACATTTTCACTGATTGCACTTTTCCTATGGCAATATACATAAACTGCTTAATTTATTTACCTAAATGCTTTAGTTCTTTAGAAAGGTCTCCATTCTACATTGTTTGTAGGTTTTTAAAAAAAAAATTTAAAAATTTATTTATTTTTAAAGCCAGTCTGTAGGTTTTTTCCCCCCTCGAAGGATCCTAGCTCTCCAGAATCTTAATATTCTGCTTCTGTGTACACTGAAGTCTCAATCCAAACAGTACAAAAACTGCAAAGATCCACACTTAAAAAAAAATCAGAAAATGTTCACTTGATTTTTCTTAACTACCTCAAACACAAATATAGTATAACTTCACCTCAAAATTATTCTGTGGTCAAAATCATTTAGAAATAAGATTTAATATCAGATTAAAAAAATTTTTTTTCTTATTGGTACTGGGGATTGAACTCACGACTACATGCTTGTAAGGCAGGCACTTATGCCACTAAGCTAAATCCCCAGCCCAAAATTTCTTGTTTTTAATACTTGCTTTGATAATGTATTTGAAAGGTATATTGTGTGTACATACTTACATTTATCTAAGATGAAGGCTGAAGAGTGAGATTTTTCTAATTCTATTCTCATAGTTGGGTATCAAACTGACATAGGTGTAGAAACAGCAAAATTACATGTAACAGTAAGCACATGTCACAAACAATAGAACATTTTTCCTGTCCTTTGGAATAAGGAAAATCAAACATGAATTTGACATTTTGGGTGGGGGGGTACTAGGGATTGAGTGCAGAGCTTTGTGCATGCTAGGCAAGCATTCTACTAGAGCCACAGCTCTGGCCTTTTTCTTTTTCAGACAGGGTCTCACAAAGTTGCCCATACTATTATGCCCAGCTTTTTAGCATATTATCTGTTGGCTGAACGTTATTTGTTATGAGAAACAAAAACATACCTCAGTGATATTGTGGATTCAGTTCCAGATCCATGCAGTAAAGTGAGCCAGATGAATTTTTTGTTTTCCAGTAATATAAAAGTAACACATTACACTGTAGCCTATTAAATGTGCAAATGGCATTATGAAAATTAAAAATGCATTATTGCTAAAAATGCTAATGATGAGCTTTCAACACATGCTGTTGCCAAGTGGTACTGCTAAGACTTTCTCAAACCAGTTGCCACAAATCTCTAATTTGTCATAGTAATAAAAAAAAAAAAGCACCTGTGAAGTACAATGAATGAGGAATGTTTCCACATCAGCTTTTTATCTGACACTATACAATCTACCTTAAACTGGTATAATAGGTACATTAAAAAAATAGGCATGCAATTCTTCACCTCTCAATGGTTCAATTTGATGGGTATGACTAAAATGTCACTGCGTGTTTTCCAGGAAACGGGTTCAAGTCTGTTCCTTCACTTGGTACTTAACTTCTTCTATTTTACTATTTACTTTACTGTTTCCCAACATCATCCCACACCCTCTATTTGGCTATTGTGGTATCTTTAGTGCCTAATGCAGTGTCTGACTAGTGGTACTCAAATAGTCACTGAAAACAAAAGGCCAAAGAGATGTGATGGACAAACAGCCTCAGGCCTTGTAGGCCTATCTAAGGACTTGACTTCTTACTGAAGAAATGGGAAATGCTGAGCAGAAGAATGTTGTAATCTGATTTAGAGTTTAAATGCATCACTCTGGCTGTTGTTCTGGGGATGGGCTGTGATGGACAGAGGTGTAAGTGAAGAAATACAAGGCAACTACATTAACTAAGATAGGAGGTAAAAACAGTGTAAATAAGAAGAGGCCACATTTTAGAGCATTCTAAGAGAAAGGAAATAGAATTTCATGACGTGTTAGATGTAGGCTGTGAGAAAAAGAACAATTCCAGGGTGACAAGAAGGTTGCTTCTGGTTGAATAGGAAGAACTGCGTTGTCATCAACAGACTAATGAAAGGTTGTAGGAGTATATTTGGAAGTAGGGTGAGGGAAGGCTAGTTCAGTGTTACACATGGTAATTTTGTTAGGAACTGGGCAGGTGGGTCTGTGGCTAAGATTCAGTGTCCCAAACTGATATACAAATTAAATGGTCACTATATATGAATGGAGTTTGAAGTGAGCACAGATTAGTGAAGCCAGGCATGAGAACCCTGCAGTTAGAAGATCAATAGGGAATGATTTTTATCACAGAAACAGAAAAAAATCTCAGGTTCTACTCAGGTAATAAATGCCCTGAAGGAAAAAAATCATTATTAGGTGATGTTATTTTGTGAAACACAGGTAAAAACAAGCAAAATTATGAATGTAATTTAAAGATAGAATTTATTCTCTGATGGTTTATTCATGCAAACTGCACATAAAAGAAAATAGTACAGTTTGTGTAACATTGCAAATATAAGGACTTGAAATGCTAGGTACAGTAGTGTGACATCCTGAAAGTCAAAATGGAATCTGTGTTTATACAACTAATAATGATTTTTATTTGCTGAGTACAGACTGATTTACAATGCAAGTTTTGCTAACCTTGATAAGCTCATTAACCGTTTACATGACTTCTTACATCTATGTAGTCTTATTTTACATTTGCAAGAATTCTGTTACCAAAAACATTAACTTGCATAAATAAGAGAAAAGAAAAAAATGCAGAGAAGGACTTAGGAAAGTTGAAAACTGAGGCATTTCCTAACTCATTCAAATTACAATAAAAAATAAGCCTTCTTGTAGAATTTGTATTTTGTGCCTTTGAGATCAACTCAGTATAATTATGGCAGAATCATGATTAGAAATTATTTAAATCACAAAATCAGTTAAAAATGAAAAATTTTAGAAGTATATCAACTAAAATTGCTCATTTTTAATAAGACAACAATAAAATTCCTATTATCTTCATACTTAAAAAACCTGAAATGTCATTTGTATAATTTATATGTTTCCCAGTTTGGAACTTAGGCAGGTGGGATACTCCCTTGAATTATCAAGGATATTCCATACAGGCTTTTAAAATGTCAGTCTCATTATGAGATGGCATTGAGACTTTAGCAAATGGTGTAGTATGGATGCAGAACAAACTTTTTATAAATGCATTACATATATTTACATAATGGAATTCTGCTTGAATGCCAGAAGTTGCTACTGGGTAGGACTCAACTATTTTACAAAGTTTTCTTAAGCACATCTACTACTTTTTAACTTTTTATTGTTCAACAATTTAGTCTATTTAAAATATTGTACTGTATTTTGAACATAACTGCAGAATAAAAATAGATAATGGCACATTAGAAAACTCAGTATCTCACAGATGATTGGATAATGAGAAAAGTGTACCTACAATCATCTCATCAGAAACAAGCTACATCATGGAATGTTAAGTTATCCAAGCCTGCACATAATGACATTTTTAAACTGCAGTCATCTATTGGCCAGCATCACACTGAAGGCATCGTTAAACATTCAAGCAAAGATTGCTGGCATACACTATTGAAAGAGACACACACACAAACACACACACACACACACACACTCACTCACTCACTCATTCACATTTCCCACATTATAATTACATTGTTCTAAAGATAGATACTGATTTTTTCCACAAGAAACATTATCAAAATTTGCTACTAAAAGATGACAGTGCTTTCACAAGAATAAGTACAAGTTAGCTCGCAAGTACAAGACAATGGGGGTAAACAGTCTTAAATTTTCTAAGTAATAATTTTAGGCTTTTCTGGCAACCATACCATACTTGATTATGCAAAAACTTCTCAGTTTGTAACCTGAAATCTGCAAAAAACAAAAATAAAACAAAAAACTCCAAATTAAGAGTTAATTTCAAAAATTATTAGATATCGGTAACCCTGTATCATACAGTATACAATTTCATACTTTCAGCCTCAAAACATAGGTTTGAAATACTGAATTTAAGACTTAAAAATAAAATAATTTTTGAAATACTTTTTCAAAATTTTTGTCTACTTAAAATCTTAAAAGAAAATGCAGTATTATTGATCTTGACTTAGTTTAAGAATGCACATAAAAGCACTGTATGTCTTTTACCATATTTTCACTAAAAAAGGTGTTCTCTAATACTTTTCTTTTTGCATAATGTGCAAAATAAAAGGCAAAAAGATTAAAAGCAAATTTCTATCTTTCTCTTGCCTAGTGCTTTATGACTTTGTTTGCATTACAAAGTCAGTAGTCCCTATGCAAAACTTTGGTACAAATGATAAGACTACCTTCATAGTTGAGGGTTAAGGAGTGGGCAAGAAAAATGGAAGTGGGAAGAGATTCATTAACACCCCCATTTATTAAAACACCATCAAATTAAAACTGAAATAAACCACAATGAATTATAATACAATATACACATTGAGCACAGAAAAATTAATTCAACAATATTTATAAAAAAAAGCAAAACCAGTCTTTTTCCAGAGACTTAAGAACTGTTGCTCAGTCTGATCATCAATTGCTGCTACATCAACTTTAGAGCCAAATTTTATTTCAAGTAAAAAAAAAAATTACAACCACAGATTTCGCATAAATGGAAACTGGTCTTTCCTTGATTTCCCTTTGAAGTCACTAATGAGTATCTAAAACTGTTGTACTGCAGATTTTTAATCAACTTCCTGAGGGCTGTGACTGAGAGGAAGGAGCCATCACAATCTGCGAAAGTGCAGGCTCTGTACTCTGGTCTGCCATCTGGGTGAGGACTGAAGTGGCCACAGCTTCTGCCTTTGAGGTCGAACTGACTCCATTGGATGTGCTGACAGAACTATGCTGTATAGCTTCTGTATGTGGACTACTTGGCACTGAAAGGTCTTCTGAACTATCATCTTTCTCAGCAGCTGAGCAGAGAAAAAGAAAAATTGTTCATTGTCTTAAAGTGTCTATTAAAAGTTATCATTAGGTTGAATCAATGTACAAAATAAAATGTTAGAAGTTTATTTTATAAAACTGATTACTTAACCCAGTGTGAGTGGAGTTGAGTAAATAAAAAGGTGGCTCTAGGTTACAAAGTAGACAATTTTACCTAAAACAGGTCATACAAAAGGATAATCATGCATATGAGAACATCTGCATGCCCAGTGTTTCAAAGAGTAGAGCTGAAGAAATATGCAGTGAATTAGTGTTAAAGAAAATGAGGCAGGAGTGTGATAGCCTTTCATAGATATAATCAAATGCTTATCAAGCATATTTAATAAAACTAGGGTTTGCCCAAATGGCATTCTTATTAAAAGATATAAAAGAATTTGTAATTACATGCAGAAACAAAATAAATCTTACAAACTATATTTTTAAAATTATACCCTCTGTATTCTCTAGGATTATATTATTCTGAATGATTTTCCATCTACTATAGTCACGATTAATAACACCTGATTCTAATAATGCATATACATGAGAATAAGCAGTATTTATAGTCTAAATGCCACCAGAGTTAGAAACGCATGAATTAATTGGGTTTCAAATAAAAATCCACATAAAACTCTAGATACTGCAATTGAAAACATATTCAGGAAAGAGTATTCTAAATATTTATGAGAATTAAAAATACCAATATTTAGCCCTAAACAACAAATCTCTTATAAATTTTTTATGTTAGCAAAACAGAATCCAGCAGTTTCATTTAGTGAAAAATTTGGATGTGCAATACACACAAATATTTACAGAATCTGTAAGAAGACATTATGTTAACATATGTGTCTGTAAACCCAGCTCCCAATTTGAGACAGAACAATGTCAATGACTCTGCTCCTTCTGGATGCTCCTTTTCAGCCAGAGGTCATCACTATCCTGATATTCTACAATCAGCCCCTTTTCTTTGTAGAATTCCCATGCTATTTTGTATCCCCAAACAATGTAGTTTAGCTTTACTTTTAAGCACTGTAAAAACATACCATATTGGAACCTAACTTTTTTCACTTGACATTAAGAATCATTTTTATTTAATGGTTTCAAAGTAACAATATGAAGGCTTTCTATTACATCTGAGAATGCAGACTGGCATGCTTACTGTGGATCCCATGCCCATTCTGAAATCAATTAGTAAGAAACACTGGACACTACAAAACAATGGTTTCCCATAGTTATTCCATGATTTGTAATGTAGAAGATGGACAAGAAGAATAGCTGGTAAGCGTAAGATAAAACAAAATTCCTTACTGAGAGAGTTTTCTCAAAAAGTGTTCTCATAGCATTTTTAACATACCTTCTCAACTACACAGATTTTTAAAACCAGATTTCAAAACAGAAATGAGATAAACTACAATTTTCTCTACATGTTTTAACGCAAAACTACACACCTGGATCAAACTTGACCTCAAGATACAATTTTTAAAAGGTATAATTAAACAGCAGAAAAAATATTTTTCTGATCAAACAATAAAGAACTTCATAAAATATAATTCAAATAAATAAGCAATACAACAGTTACATGTTCAAACTGGCATTGACAGTATAACAGGAGAGAATACTAAAAAGCTCTACTTATTTATTTCACCACTGCTCTTCAACTGAACAAGACAACCTTTCAGGTTCTGAGGATGCATCAGTTTTCAAAACCAAAGATGCAGAAGGACAAGTGATTTTTAAAAAAAAAAGTAAATATATACTGGAAGCAATGACTCAACATAAAATAGTAAATTATAATAGCTACAAACCTTAAGAATTAGGCAAAGCAAATCTTATAGACAGTACAAAGAAATATTTATAAATTATGTAACTATCAATATTATATATAAGATACCTTTGCACTGTAATAGACCTATGTGTAGTTCTAGAAGGTGAGGGGAGAAAATTATTGGTATCCTCACAAGCACTAGAAAGGTATAAGAAATCAAACTGTACTAAAAGTGCCACTTGCAGCTTTATGCCAAAAGAACTCAGATGTTTGACAAATCAATTTCTGTAAAGTTCTTTGCCTAAGTTCATTCATATCTTCAATATGAAATTAGTACTTAATTAGAGCCCAAGAAACTTTTTTGCCTAGTTACAATTATGGAGACAATAACAATTTTAATCGCATATGCCCAAAGCTAAAGAATATACATTTATGATAGTATCATTGTAGTGCTTTATTCTTCAAGAAAAACAAATGTTAAAATGTGTTATTATTTTCAATCACGTTTTATATTAATTTAGGGTGGCCAACAAATGGCTTTTCCATGATAGGGAGTTTTCCTAAAATGTGGCACAGGATTTTCAGTGTTAAAAAAGATTTCTAGATGTTACATGACTTGGTATTATCTATCACTTTCACTCACAATATTTTGTAATGTTCTTTACTTTCTATTAAATCTGTTTTCTTTTATAAATGTTCTGAAAGATTCATCTAGTTTTATTGTTCACTACCATTAACTGTTGTGTGCTTTATCATGAAGAGTATCGAATCTGTGAATTTCTTTAAGATACAAATATTCACTTAATCTCTTTGGCTACCTTGACTATTAATCAATAAAAATCAGATTTATTTTTAAAATTTAAAACAGACATTAAAATTTCAACACATTCCAAGTGTCTCCCAAGAGCTGAAGAGAATCTCAAAATACAACTATCCTTTACTGTACCTCAATTTAATGATTTAAATGGCTGTGCAAGAACAAAGGTAGAAATATTTCCAAAACACAAAAATGTCTTCATTTCTTGTACCCTCACAAGTGAGTACTAAATATATTCACTAAAAATTAATTAATCAAGATTTGCAGTCATTTTATTTAACAGTAGGTAAAGCCACATATCTATATACTATCAAGTAGCTTGATAATTGTGAAACTGAATAATTAATTGGCTTGCATTTGTTGGGCAAATACTGCCTAGATAACACATTAAAAGCACTAGGATTATACAATCAATTATCAAGGAAGAAAAAGGTTGTAGGTAAATTTTGAATTCAACATAAATGGAGCTAAATGTTAATTTCCTTCTAGTTCTACAGAATTGTTTATTTTCTTTTAAACTATCACAATATAAGAGCCTTTTTGTTTTAAGAAAATCATATATACATAATGCTGAACTCAGTAGCTTCTATAAGAAATTATGTTAAGTCAGATGGGAACAATAATGGCCTCATCCTTGCAGCAATCATTGCTAATATAAGTCCCAAACATATTTCTATATGGTTCCAATTTACTCCACAATATGTTTCACAATCTTGTCAAAATGACTAGATATCAAATAACTGCAATTTATATGCTCAAAACTGACAAAAATCAGTGTTCTAAATATATATGACAATCGAGGGTTGCTAAATTTACTGAATCTTTTAAATTAAAAAATATTGCCCATTCTGATGAAACTGCTTACAATGACTACAAGTAAAGATGGTAGCCATTAAGTTTTATCGTGAGCACCTGAGGAACTATTTACATCCAATACAAAATGGGTTTCATTCTTTTGAATTACTGACACTAGCAAATTAAAATGAAGTGGATACATATGGTTGAAACAATCTTCACATTTACAAATATCCTGAAATACCACTAAATCATAAAAATGAAAGCTGTGGGTTATATATTATGAATGTTGCCTAATGCATTCCCAACTCTGTTATTTGTTACAAATTTGTGTGCGATGGACAAAATAGGCCATTTATTCAAGAGTAACAGCTGGTTTCAACGTTGTGCATCTTATCATAAAAAGAAGGACATTACCCGAAAGGAAAATGTACAATTAACCTCTAAAATGCTGAAACCAGAAGAAATCTCATTTTTGGAAAAACAAGAGGAAATCTTACAAGCTGTCAATTTAAATACTGTTCTAACACTTTTATGATTAACAAGGTAGAAAATTCAGAACAATAAAAACACTGCACAATGCTGACATTAAGAAAGAACATTGGTATTGTAAAGTGTAAAGTGTAAAGACAAAGTGTTAACCTATGAAGATAAGCAAAATATCACTGGTACTTAACAGTTTATTTTAAATTATCAGCTAACCCATTTTTTTTGATTTATAGTAATACCTACTAAAACTCGTAAGAATACAAAAACTGCCTAGATTCTTAAAAAATGTGTCCCACTCCTTCTATAATAACCCTGAGAAATTCTGATATTTAATATTAAATATTAGAACTGCAGTCTCTACCTTTTAATGGTAGCTCTGCTCATTTCACTGCTGTAGCCTAAGGCTGTAGGTAATGTAACATTACTCACTATGATAGCCAGATTTCTTCTGCATGGCGGTTACAGGGCAATCTTTATGAGCCAGAAGAAGCTGTTTTAGTTGTGCCACTTCATTTCTCAGCAGGGTGACTTCGTTCTGGATAAGAAAAATACATACCTTTATCAGTACTACACCAAACATATTTTTTACTATTTAAAATAAGTGAAAATTAAGATATGAAAATTTGACATCTTTGGCAGCATATTAAGGAATAAAGAAAATATGCTGCTTAAACATGTATAACCAGTATGTATCAGTTTTAATATTTTACCATTTGTACAAAAATTACAACTTGTATAAAAATCTAAATAACACAACTGGATAGCATACTTCAAAGATTTTATATTACAATTCATCTTGAGATTCCTTATATATTATAGTTTACATGTTGAAGGTATTTGTAATTTGAAAGACTAGAAATGTCAAGGCAGTTAGGAGGATCTTTCACTGACTCCACTTACTTGAAAATGAAAAGTTCATCCTGGAAATGCAATTAAATGAGCTTCCAAGAAACTAAGAAAGGTTCCCTAAAGAAGGTTCAAGGAAACCACAAAAACCTTAGAATTGTGGACATCAAAAATTCATCGGAAGGCACTATATTGAGTATCAGAACCAAGGAAAATAGATTCAATATTCAAATGGCTTAGCTGCCTTTCACAAAGGCAATTTATCCATCTAAATTTAAATCTGGTAAGTCACTGTGTGATATGCCCTAATGCCTGTCACAGAATGAACACTGAAACCTTTGTTTGAAATGTATTAATTGGGTAAGTTCTATGTACAAGTTCCAAATTGAGTGCATCCAACCAATTCCTTTGGGTCACCCACAAGCATAAAAAAACACATAAATTTGGGGCTGGAGATTTAGCTCAGTGGCATAAGCGCCTGCCTTGCAAGCAGGCAGTCGTGAGTTTGATCCCCAGTACTGATAAAAAGGAAAAAGACAAAAACAAAAAAACAAACAAACAAAAAACAACACATAAATTCATGATCAATGCCAATACTTGAGCTAGAAATACAGTGATTTTAATCAATTTGTAACACTTTTTAAAGATTCCTGATTTATAAACATCTCTACTCATTTGGGCATAACATTAACCATTTAGATTTTACCCACTGATCCCAAAGTGAGACTACAAAGCACACAGTGTTACATAAGAGCTCAGGCACGTCATTTTCCATCTTTTAACTAGAAAGCAGAATACAAGCTAATTGAACAAATTAGGGTTGTTAGGCCTCCTTACATGGCCAATGACAGAAATATAAAAATAAGAGTAAAAACTTAAGCAATCTTGGGCTGAGGATTTAGCTCAGTAGCATAAGCACCTGCATTGCAAGCAGGCAGTCATGAGTTCGATCCCTGGTACCGATAAAAATGAAAAAGAAAAAAAAAAAAAAAAAAAAAAAAACTTAAGCAATCTAAAGGCAAGTCTATTCAATCAAATAGCTTCTCAAATCTAGTAAGAATGAACTGCAACACTATGCTAAAACATAGCAATAAAAATTAATGCTTATGACATGTCTAAACCATTGTTTAAAAGATTATGTTTAGGACATTGTATTTAAGAAAAGAATAAACAGTGATCAAAGTAAAAAAGGTACCATTTAAGAGTTTACTTTAAAAGATAAGCTATTATTAAGAAAATTCATTTCTATGGAATATTGCAACCTTTGATGTCAACACCACCAGGTATAGCTCATTATTATTGACAATACTGATGAGAAATCATACTATGAATAATCCAATACATATTATCCATGTCTCCTCATGTTGTCACTTTGATTTTGGCACTGATTATCTACAAGTTTCTTTTTTTTTTTTGTCTTTTTCCTTTTTATTGGTACCGGGGATCGAACTCACGACCGCCTGCTTGCAAGGCAGGTGCTTATGCCGCTGAGCTAAACCCCCAGCCCCTATCTACAAGTTTCTATCATTATATTTCTGTAATATGAAATGGGGTTGGGTAATTACTTTTAGTTAAGAATAAATCTTTTATTCTCTGGAAACCAACCATACTGACTTTCATCTCTTACCTTCTTTTACAAAATATTCTATCCTTTAACCATATCAAAATTCTAGTAATATACTTCAAGTTTACCACAGCCTTGCTGCCTTCACAGTAGACTGACGTATATGAGATAATCCATATTTGTCTTGTCCTATAAAATAGCCATCTCCAATGACTAGTAACACACTACTGTCTTTATCTAGACATTCTTCTCTTCTCTCTTTACCTTGCTAGTTATTTTACTCATCTTTAAGACTAACAGTACAACATAAAACTTGCACTGATAAAGAGGTTTCCGTATGTGTTTCACAGCCATACCCTAGATATGTGAATATTTAGATACAGATATGTTACACAGTACTTAACACACTGGATTGTAATTTCTGGTGTACTTATTTGCCACCTCTCTCTCTCTCTCTCTTTTTTTTTTTGTCTTTTTCATTTTTATTGGTACCAGGGATCGAACTCATGACTGCCTGCTTGCAAGGCAGGTGCTTACGCCGCTGAGCTAAATTCCCAGCCCCGCCACCTCTCTTAAACCGGACAAACATCTTCATGTATCCCCAGAGCACAGAATACGGACTGCCATGGACTGAATTGATAGTTATGTTTTAGAGAGGACTATGGTAGTTTTATGTCCAAACAATTAAAAAAAAAAAAAACTCAAAAGGTAAAATAGTTTAAATAACATGAAACTGGTTTGAGGTTCTACTTTCATTATTTGTACCAATAATATTATCAATACAGCTACATTGTAAATTTTCTCCTTTATGAAATCTGGCATATTTTACAGCACTGTCTCAATTTCAAAATCTTAAAATCACAACTGTCTTCTCTCCTAAACGCTCCATAAAATATTATAAATTAAATAAAACAAAATATTGTATGTGATAAAATTGTTGAAGCAGTTATCAATACAAAAAGTTAATTTAAGCAATTCTATGAGTATTAAAAATTAAAACAAAATTCCAATGAACTCAAATAAAACTAAGTATACACTTTCAAACTGTCTCTTTAAATGTGCAGGCTAGAAGCTGATGAATGGCACATCAATCTCTCTACTAATAGCTGGTGGCTACATGGCTGTTAATCTAATTAATTACTGGTCTACTAACAAACAAATGTAAAGATGCCACTTATATAGGAAATGAACATTAAAGATTAAAGAGGAAAAGCATTTCACTCCTACTAGTACTTGCATTTGTGTTCACAGAATTTTCACTGGAATCATACTTGAGGACACTTATAGGTAAGACCAAGAAGAGGAAATAAATTTAAGAATAAAAACTGCGTATTTATACACACACATGTAAAAGATACATGAGTACTGTAAATACTTATTTGAGGTATGATTAAAAACTACAGTGAACATTTAAATGTTTTACAATGTATTACAAATGTTTTACAATGTATTACAGTAAAAGACACTGCCACTAACCCCCCTCAAAATTACCTCCTTTATTTAATCTTGCCACTCTCTGCAGCAGTTCTAGAAATCCTCTTTAATTGTGCTGTGATGGCTGCTTCATTGTTCTGAGTTGATTAAAGATGTTTACTTTTCATGATCATTTTGACTTTGGGGAAGAGCCAGAAAGTGCATAGTGCCGAATGTGGTAAAGAGGACAGATGAAGACACACTGTACTGTTATTACAAGTCTGTTTTCTAATGAACAGTACGTACTTAGCAGCATTTACCATATTTTTAATCATTTTAATTTATCTTCTAAAGACACACACGAAAGATGACTTCTAGAACTGCTTCAGAAAGTGGCAAGAATGATGGGTTAAGTGTGTTCAAATCAAGGGAGTTTCCTAAGAGGGAATTAATGGCAATTATGTCTTTTATTATACTAAATTTTAAAAATTTAAACATTCACTGTGTATTTTTGATCACCCGTTGTATAAATGAGTTATATTTATCCAAAATACAAATACCAATTGTTTGTTCTATATCTTTTACATGACAGTTTCTGAGTCATTTATGATAAACAGTGAAATTCAGCATGATTCTTTTTTTTTTTTTTAATCTTTTTTCATTTTTATCGGTACCGGTGATCGAACTCACCACCGCCTGCTTGCAAGGCAGGTGTTTATGCCGCTGAGCTAAACCCCCAGCCCCTTCAGCATGATTCTTTAAAGCATTCAAGAACTATAGTCTCACATACACAAGTTATAAAAGAAATATATTATTTTGAAAATATAGCCATGAGTAATTTAATTAATATTTGGAAAAATGGTTTTACAAATCATGATTTTAATTTTGATTTTTTTTTTCTGTGTGTGATACTAGGATCAAACTCTGCAATTTTACGCTGAGCTATATTTCTTGCCTTTTCTGTTTTGAGAAAAGTCTTCTAAGTATAGGTTTAGGGTCTTCCCCAGGGTAGTCTTGATTTTCCCTGTGTGCTTAGATTATAGGTGTGTACCACCTTGCCCAGTTTCTGAAATTTTTATACAAAGAAAAGTCAGAAGATAGACAGGGTTGCTATATAACAAACACAAAGAAAGATGGTAAGTTTTCACTTAAGCTATGTAAAATTTTACAAATACTTTGCAAAACAAACGGGAATGATCCCTTTCTTCACATTTAATTATTTGTTTCATATAGGTCCCCTCGGCTAGACCCAAGTTTTTTTTTTGCACTAAGGATCGAATTCATGACCTCGCACTTAGCAGGCAAGCATTTGAGCCACTGAGCTAAATCCCTGGCTCCTAGCCCCAGATTTTAAGTGCAAATATTGTGTCTTTTTCGTTGCTGTATTCCTTGTGTTTAACCATATTTCTTGAATACAATACATAATGACTGAACAATAAATAACTAGCATTTCAAAATATACTTTCAACCTACTTGAGCTCTACCCTGTCTCATTTAATTTTCAAAAGAATACTTATTCTATCACTTTGTCAAACGGAAAAGGCTCAGAAAGATTTTTAGTAATAGACACTAAAAGTAAGTAATACAGCTCAAATTCACATAAAATAAATGAGGTAGGGGCAGCAACACCATTACCCTTTACTCCTTGTATAATATAGTATTAAACTTTGGGAAGAGAAAAATGAAAGGCAGTTATATCAACTTTTTCAGCAATTATAGCAAATAAACATTGTATAGCATCTACCAATTGTTGCTATTCATCCTATTTCAAGTTATAATACTAAAACAAAATAGTTTAGGTACCAGGAATAAAAGATTTGATCCCATTCCCTACAAGTCAATGAACCAACAAACAAAATCTTTTCCAAGACATTATTAACTTTTGAATGAAAAATCCTCCTAAAACCAGCTATAAAATAAAAGTATGCTTCTGCTAATTTATTGAACTGCTACACCATACCTATTTTGCAATAAATTCTAAAAGTAAAATCCATAACAAAAAAAAACTTTCTAAAAGTTTACTCACCAAGGAACTGTTAAAGAAAGTCTGCCTTTTGTACACAAAGAAAACATACTAAAATTGTAAACTGGAAACTAATCCCTACAGTGAGTATAACTAAAAGACAAAGCTATAAATAAGTTAAAATAATTTCAAATAAAGAGGCAGGAGGATTGCCACAGTTTAAGACCAGTCTGGATACATAGGAAGTTCAAGGCCAATTTGAACTATATAGTGAGGCCCTCAATCAATTAATCAATCAATCAAGTTAAAAAAAAAAAAGAGTACAAGAATTGAAAACTAAAACATGACTCATTCAGTGCATGGGGTTATAAAGTTGAATAATTACTACTTTCTTTAAAATTAAATTGTATTTGGTAAAAATATGAACAAGTACCTCTTCACATTTGTTAAAACTTTTTGTTATATATTTTATGGAAGTAATCTTGGGTCATTACTGCCCACTGCACTGATCAGCTAAGCTTATATGTCCTATGAAAGATTATTAAGAAAATATGGGACTTATGAATATTTTTACATAAAGCACTGTTTAATTATTTCTTCAACCTTCAATTTTCTTCACAAGTCATTCTGTTCTTAGTGTTGGCAGCCTAGAAGAAATTTTGTTTACGGAATCTAACATGAGCATGATAACTGTTCATATTCGGAAAAGTGAAATGTTACTTTAAAACATTTTTCATTTAACAAATAATTTAAAAAACAGCAAACAGTCATACACTGACTTGAAACAATAGTAGAAAGTCATAGCTGAAGTGATCTTTCTTCTTAATCACTCTAAAGTCTCTTGTTTTTATTGCCATTTGCACATCTTGGTACATGCGGTTACCAAAATTTTACTAATACTTGGGAAGCCATTTTTGTACCTATTCCTGTATCTGTACCTTCATCCATCTATCTGCAAGGCCTTCACTAATACCAAAGGGTTATGCTGTATCTTTTCACATGCAAATTTTTTGAAGTAATTTAAAACGAAATTCATGTAATTTTCAGACAACCATCTTAACATGGGGATTTAGAACATTCACAAAGTTGTGCAACCACCACTCTAGTTACAAAGACTTGTATCACTCCAAAGCAAAATTCCTCAAAAAAATCTTCTTTGAAAATTATTTTAAATGAAATACCTGATCATTTTACCTCTTCCTATTGTGGAATACATTTCTAAATTAAGGTGATGCTATCACTCAATTTTTAATGATTAAAAAGATGCTTTTACTTGTTCTGTTTCCAAATTGAGATCTCTGAGCTCATATTCAATTGTAGTGCTTAATTTAGTAATTTCCTGAATTTGATTTCCATTTAGTCTCATGCTTCAAAAATGATACGACAGTTAACTTTTACCTAGATAATAAATCCTGCCTTTTTCAGTCAAGAAAAATCTAAGCAAATTAGTTGATATCAAAGGGCACATTTTGTTATAGTAATCATATTTTTGTCATATCCTGGAAATAACAAAATAAATGAGGTAAAGATTATAATTTGAATATGAAGTTTCACAAGGTTTTTCTGAAATAACTTATAAATGATACTATATACTTAGTTCAACACTTTCAAATCTTAAGGCACAACAGGTCAAATTACAAAAAGAAATATCGATAAATCTGTCTAAGAACTTTTCTTAACATTTGTATTCATTTGTATTTTTCTTAACATTTGCATTCATTTTAATTTGACTGATTCATACAAGAACCCAGAGAAGTAGGACAAAAATCATCTCTATTCTGTAAGTAAGACAACTAAAGTTAACAGAGATTATGTTTTATATTTATACAATAAAACCGCCAAGTCACTGAGACTTGTTAGTTAAAAACAATAAAATACATATTTAAATCATTTTTCCAAAGCAATATAAATATTTGAAAATTTGAACAGTTAATATTCTAACAGGCTTGGTAAAAAATAGCTATTTTTATATCTTAATCAGTAGTACCCATAATCAGTTTCATTTTAGTTAAAAAAGAAAGAATTAAAGCAGTAAGAATTCATTTATCAGGTAAGAGTATTTCATAGTAAACTCTTGTAAAATAGCATATATTTGAGTCTGTAGTATATTTATTATCTATATTTGAGTCTGTAGTATTTTTAATTCATGTATAAATTTTTTCTAAACAATTAAAAATGAAATATTTAAAATTAATTTTATAAAGCAATCTGATCTACCATGTCAGTGCTCAAAAGCACAAGGTCTTTCAAAAAATGTATGCCTCACATATAAATATTTATTCAATTGTAAAATTTAATTCTGTTAATGTTATGCCTGCTGTCAAAAACTTTTTCCTAAGCATTTAAACAACTATGTTTATAGCATTTTTACAAACAGATTTAAGAAAGGAGCAGGAATGATTATCTAAAAAGATTAACCTGCATAGTGGTGGGAATTGAACAATTCTTCTCTGGGCATTCACCCAATATAACCTCACCAAAGTTTCAGCAAAATTTATGCATGTCAATAAATAAATAAATGAATACATACATACATACATACATACATAAAGAGCCAGGGATTTAGCTCAGTGGCATAAGTGCCTGCCTGGCAAGTACAAGGTCATGAGTTCAATCCCCGGTACCAAAAAAAAAAAAAAAAAAAGAATGAACACAGAGCGCTACATATGCCAGCCAAGTGTTCCACCACTGAGCTAAATCCTCAACCCTCGAGATTTGTTTTTAACTGAGAAGGGTAATTCAAAGGTATGGTTTTGAACTTCTCATTACTTTCTCTTTATCTACCTCTTAATTTGCATATATGATAAAGAGCATTTCTTGTATAAGAGAAACCATGCAATATATAAGCTTGTGTGTCTAACTTTACTTAACATTATGTTCTCAAGTTGCATCTATCTGCCTGTAATTGCTATTTTTAAACACATTTTTTGAGGCAGGGTATCACTATGTAGTTCAAGCTGGCCTTGAACTCACTTACATAGCCCAGGCTGGTTGTGAACTCACAACAATCCCATTGCCTCATGTGTTAGGGCAGAAGGTATGCCACCATGCCTGGTTTGAATGCCTTTTCATGCCAAAGTAATATTTCATTATATGTAAATACATTCTTCTCTTTTAAGATTATGGTACATAGTATATTAACCATTATTATTCTCTATTTGTTATGAAATTTAAAAAATTGAAATGTATTTTTAAAATACCTACCTGCATTATATTAAAAAACATTTGAAAAAGTTTGGCCTGTGCTAATAGCAAATACAAACTCATTAGCATCAATTTCTAGTTGGTGGCCATTACCTGGTAGTTTAAAAGATTTTACTGAAGAATAGTTACAATGTTAAAACAATGAAACAAAGAATAGAAGGAAGGAAACACATCTGGTAGTGTCAGATAATGTCACTCGAAATCTTACTGGACTGAATGAAGGAGACTTAAAAACTTCTGCAGCACGAGGGTCTAAGAAAGGTATGTGAGGCACATTAGCAAGGCAACATGAAATGATTTGTGTTGCCCACTGCCCAGTTTGTATCTGTTTTGGGGAAAATTAGAGTTGTGTATCCAAAGCTGTCAATCTGGCACCTTTCACAAGTACTATATTCCCTTAAAGTAAAACAAATTAAAATTTGTAATTCAAGAGTTTAAAAATTAAAACTGCTGCTGAAGCAACTTTAAATATATGATATAAACAAAAATAAGCAAGAAAAGTAAAATATTACTGATACTTCTAAATTTTAAACTTCCTTGAAATGACTAATTTCATATCTTTATGAGGTTTAAGCCAGTCAGTTTAGGTACTCTGTACTTTATAGGTAAACAATTATATTTTAAATTTCTTCAGTGTCAAGTGTTCAAAGTTGTCAGTCTTCTATTTATCTCAATATTCAAAGTTTTATAAAATTATTGATTTATAACAGATTCTGCATGCACTCAATGTTATGTCCTAAAATGTCTTAGAAGGCCAACTAGAAAAATACAGGGAAAAGCTATGTTCATAATTATCAGAAATGAATAAACAAAACAAATTTCCCATTTATGTATCATACCTGCAATTGGCCATTTAATGAGCTCAAATCTTCTGCTTTCTTTTCTAAGGACTGAACCCAGACTTTTCTTTTTTGTCGGCACCTTGAAGCTGCAGCTCTATTTCGTTCTAGAAACTTTCTCCTTTTTTCATCAGGATCTTCATTAGCTGCTCTTCTTCGACGACCACTTGTATTTTGGGTTTGTGGAGTTGTATGAGCTGGAGAAGCCTATAATAGACACAGGTGTTATATCTAATGAGTGCATTAACACAGACAGTAAAGAGTATCAAAGAAAGAGAGCTACTGACCATATTTTCTAAGTCTTATTGAACAGATCAGTATTTTGGAACATGAGAATCACTCTGGTTTAACTCTTTCCCTAAAATAAACGAGCTGATTGTAACAAAATTCTCAGGGATGCAGTGCTACAAGTGAATGCATTCTCTAAGTTATGTATAATATTTTCACTTATGTATAAGTAATATAAAAATCTGAAAATACAGTAAGTAATCAAATACGTATCTTGTATCTTTCCAAATGTACTTAAAATAATTTTCTAATTAAATTCATGATAGGAAACCATGTTTTCAATGATATTTTTGAAATAAAATACATCTCACATCAAATCTGTCAACTTTCTTTGGAAACACCAGTTTTTCTAAAAGTAAGGAAGTACAATAAGTATATACTTTGTGTAGTTTTGAAATTTAGTCTTTTTCTAAAGGTCAGGTTTTTATAATTATGCTCATTTTCCTGGTAGGGAGAGTCCTACAAGAGGCCTGATTTTCATTTTAATTATTTATATATTTTTCAGTCAAATTTTATTGGTACATTTTAGATATACACAATGATCATAATTTGTGTATGATACATGTACATGATACAACTTCTTTTTCCCCATTCCCTACCTTCCCCTTCAATCTCTCCTCCCTTCCCCATTTATAAAAGCTTTGCTTCCATTTTTTTCTTCCCTTCTCAGTCTTTTTTCACTTTTCTCTGCTTTCCTTTCCCCCTCCCTCCTCCCTAGCTCCCCTCCCATTTAAACATTTTTTTCCTATTCACAATACCTATTGTACATTTTTGGTCCTTATTTATACTTTCAGTTTCTCACATCAGAGAAACAATGCAGTATTTACATATGTGTGTCCATTTTATTTCACCTAATGGTATGATCTCTAGAAATGTCACAAGCGTATCCTTCTTTATGACAGAGTAGTACTCCATTGTATAAAATAAACTCTACATCTTCTTTATTCATTCACCAGTTGATAGCATTTGGACTATCTCCAAGATTTGGCTATTACAAGTTAAGCCATTATAAACATGGGTGTGCATATATCTCTGTGGTACAATGGGCTTAGTTCTTTCATAAAGAAACCAAGGAGGGAATAGCTTGGTCGAACGGAACCTCTAGTTCTAGTTTTCTGAGGAATCTCCACACCGATTTCCACAGTGGTTGTACCAGTCTACATTCCAACAGTGCAGAAGGTTCCCATTTTCCCACATACTTGCTGGCATCTGTTATTAGTTGGTAACAGTCATTCATTCTGGAAGATGAGAATTCTGGAGATGGAATCTCAGCATTGTTTTAAATTTGCAACTCTCAAACAACCAGTTATGTTGAACATTTTTTCATATATTTATTTGCTGTTTATACTTTCTCATCTAAGAAGTGTGCATTCATCTCAGATGCTCATTTTCGGATTGAATCTTTCAATTTTGGGGTCTAATTTTTTTGAGTTCTTTACATGTTCTTGACAGTAATCATTTGTTTGAGGAACAACTGGCAAAATTTTTTTCCCACACTGTGGGTGGTCTCTTCACTCTGCTGTTGTTTTCTCTTACTGTGCATACATTTACCTTTTCTTTTAACTACCAACTAAAGTTGTTTAGTGGATAACGACTATAACTACAATCCATTTTATCTCAAATTTATAAAGATAAAATATACTTAAATACCTTTGCATATGTGGCAATCTAAAACTGTTTACCTGTGTTTAATTGGAAAGTTTTGCTTTTTAATGCCAATACTTCAAATAGACAACATAAAAGATATAAAGTTCTGAAACATTTAATGGAAACACAGTAACCTTTTCTTATAGAAATAAAGAATAGACAAAAAGAAATATCAACCATGATAGGGACTCAAAGAGATAAGTGACAAAGGTTCCTAGTGTAACTAGCTGCTATAAAACATGCCTAGTCTTTTGGTAATATTTCACAAATTTTAATTCAAAAGTAATTTGATTTATGTTAATAGTATTTACACAGATATATACATGCACATGTGTGAATATCTATTTCTCTGCAAGAGTTCTGATTACCTACAAATAGGATATTTATAAAAATAAAAAGAGGAATAATATTTTACATTGAGTGAGCAAATATTAAAATCAGAAACAAAAATTACTAAAGGAAAAGCATGTCTCTTTGAAATATCTAGAACAGTAGTTATGTAATACACTTTAATGTATATTGTATATTAATGTACATCATTACAGGAAACAGGAAAACCCACAATAACTTAAAAAAAAGAGAGAGATCCAAAAAAGATTCTTTACAAAGATATTGGTTTTGCTACTTGAAAAAGTAAGTTATGTGTATTTCTGAAGAATACAAATTATTATTGTCTGTAACACAAAACATAACTTACAGGTCATACAGGAGCCCAGTTTACATCTCAGTAAGGGAAGTATCTTTAATAGTTGTAATTTGTTTTATAATAAGTTCATGTTTTGTGACAATAATTAAAAGAACAAAACTCTGTACCCTCTTCAATATAAGGTTCTAATATTTTTCTAATTATACAAAAAAAAAATTTCCCAAGAGGATAAAGTTTCAACTCTGAAGTTCCTCCATCACAGCCCAGGGCGGGGGGCAGGATTTACACATGCCTGTAATCCCAGCACTCGGGAGACTGAAGCAGGAGAATCACTGCAAGTTTGAGGCCAGCCTGGGCTACAAATTGAGTTCAAGGCCAGCCTGAACTACATATGAAACTGTTTAAAAAAAGAATAAACAAACACACAGAGTTCCTCAATCAAGAAATATGGGATGAAGTACATTTCTCAAAGCTGTTTTATTTTCACTGTACTAGAATAGAAATACCAGTTTCTTTAAAAATTATGGTGCCATGTCAGATCAATATACATATGAATACCTACAGAAACATTTATAGGGAGCTATGTGTGATGGTATAGGCCTATATTCCCAGAACTCAGGGAGGCTGAGGATAGATCTGCTTGTCTGCAGCCTAGACAATTTAGCAAAACCGTGTCTCAATAAATAAAAAATAAGGGCTGGGGATTTAGCTCAGTGGCGGACGTGCCTGCCTGGCAAGTATGAGGTCGAGTTCAGTCCCCAGTACTGGGGGGGAAAAAATGTAGAGGATGTGGCACAGTGTGAAGGCTTTGGGTTCAAATTCTCCAGTACAAAAATAGAGAAACTCCCCCAAACCAAAAACATCAAATCCCCAAAATTACAGGTATCCCCACACAGTAATCATTGACATATTATTTTTATTTATTTTTGTAACATTTACATACTGATCTACTTTTTTAAAGCTTGATATAGTTTTGGTTTGCAAACCTTTTTTTTTGAGGGGTGGGCTAATGGTGGTGCTGGGGTTCAAATTCAGGGCCTTGTACATTGCTAGGCAAGTACTCTACCACTGAGCTACATCCTCAGTCCAAAGATTTTGATAGAGTTTTAGAAAAATATGACCAGAAATATTTTTCTTCAAAGTATATACAGAAGTCATTAATGCTACATTGTATTTGTCTTTTTAAGGAAGACAAGAGTGATGAATGAGAAAAACAACACACTTACCGGAGTTTCTGTAGTGGATGTGGCTGGCTGTTGTAAAGACTGTGGGCGAGATTCTTCTGATTGAGTCCTAACCAATCCACTACCATGACTTTTGACAGTATCACCATTGGTAACTGGAGGATGTTGCTGGGTCAAAGCAGCTTTTAATCTCTGAAATGCAAGCAACATTTAAAAAAGTTTCTTGCTTCACACCCAAAACTAATTTTCCACATACTCTTTGCTAGCCAAAAATACCTTGTTTGTTAAGGAACATATAAACACATTTGGCTTTAACATTACTTTCCATTTTATTTCATTGTGTTTTTATAAATATCAGTTTGACAAACAATAGGATGTTCACAAAACTTTCTCATTGTCTAGTGCTACTAGAAGATTCTATACTTTGCTGTTATCAATTCTGAGAAAAAATTAAAAATAAAAATACTGTTAACCGAAAGTTTGTTAAAACATGTAACACAAGTTAATCGTCATGGATGATTTCACACCTATTCCCCATTATCCAATTCCAACCAGTTCCACCAGGTTCTGCCTAGATTCTAAGGCCAAAATCTCTTCCACATTGAGTCTATCTGATTTCTGTCTATAGGCCTGGTGCAGCAGTTACTTGAACAATGACCTGATATTGTATTGTTTGGAGAGTGTGGCTTTATACTTCCTTCTAAAATCTATAGGTATGTTCACCTACTATAGGTTTTCTCTGATAGATCTAGCCCATTCACTATGTTCTATTTTGCCAGTTAACTGAATTAAACTTGACTGACTTTCAGAGTACGATAGATCTAGTGTTAGAGTGACACCCTGTCCTAGACATGTATGGGTATACCTTTTAATAAAGACATAATTTGAAGAAAGCTCATTAATCTATAGCAAAAATTATGAAATCTGACTAATGACTCTCTTTATTTTCTAATCAGATATAAGAGTGGAGTTTGTATTTCTTTTCTGAGACAGGGTCTCACTACGTAGTTCAGACTGGCTTCAGATTCCCAGTGATCCTCCTGAGCTTACAGGCATATACTATCACAGTTGGCTGTTTATATTTCTTTTAAAGTCTGGTCTGTTGATTACAGTAACACACACATTTACTAACTGACAAAGTAAGGTTCTTAAAGGTAATTTTATTGTTATGATCTGAAAATATGAAGCAATTAACACAAAATCATGATGTATTATTGCAGTGAAGAAAAGGATTTCAAAGCAGGGTATCATGATGCATACCTGTACTGCCAGTGCTCAGGAGGCTGAGGCAGAAGGACCACCATGGGTTTGACTGGGGCCAGTCTGACCTCCATAGAGAATGGCTAGCCTAAACTACATAGTGAGATCTTGTCTCAAAAATGGACTTCAAGGATTTGGGATCTAAGGCTATTATTGCTGATGCTGCTTTTGGTAACTGAGATGTACTTTTTAAGTCCAAAATAAGTTTTATTAATAATATCAGCCAGATATTTGTAATATCTGGCTGTAATATTACATTTTCTTAACGCCCATACTCAGGTATGCATATGGAGGTAGAGAACCCCTCCTACTACCTCCTGCTCCTTGAAAACTGTGTTGCAGTCTATTCAGTACTTCTCAAATGTACAAGTAAATGTCTAGGGTGTGTTTAAAAAAACATATATTTTTGGCAGTTTTTTTTCTTCTTTCCTTGTGTAGGAAAAAAAAGGATGGGCATGAGACAAGAGCTTCTGAAAATGTCCCAAATGACTCTAATAACAACTGCTTTCATTTACTGTAAGAACAATCTAGGCTGGCTGTGGAGGCACATGCCTATAGGCCCTAAATTTGGGAGGCTGAGGCTGTAGGATTGCCATGAGTTTGAAGTCAGCCTGAACTAGAGAGAGAGAACTTAACTCAATAAACAAAAAAATGTGATAATTTCACACCTATTCAAAATTAAGTCATTTCTTTATTTTCATTTATGCGTATCTTCTGTTCATCAGTCATTATTTCAACTGAGGCAATAATCATACCCAGATGTGTCAGGGAATACTTTTACTTTACTCTTAATCCTTATAGATTCTGGCTATGATTTTTAAAATGAAGTCAATAGTAAAAAAAAAAAAAAAAAAAAGTTTTACTGAGGTGTAAATTATATAGCAAATTTACTTTTTAAGTGTGTAGTTCTATGAGTTCAACAGGCACATATATGCATCCAACCTTATCCACAATGAAGATACGAAACAGTTTTATACCCAAAGTCCTTTCTAAACATATTCTCCTGCCACTCATAGTACAAGATAACCATGATCTGTTTTCTGATTCCAAGAATTTTGTATTGTCCAGAATTATTGTATCAGTGAAAGCACACAGCATATATCCCTTTTAATCTAGTTTCTTTTCCTTTGCATAATGGATGTGAGATTCACTTGGGCCACTGCTATCAGCAGCTCTTAAACGTGTTTTTAATTGGATAGTATCCAATGAAACTAGTGATTTGCTCAAGTCACACAACCTTAAACTAGTTCAAATGCTAGATCTGAATCCTGTTCTCTTTAATTTTAAAGTGCACATTTTTTCCATGTTGTAGAAAAAACATTTTTTTTTTGGTTCCAGGGATCGAACTCATGACCATGCACTTGCCAGGCAGCTGTTTGTGCTGCTGAGCTAAATCCCTGGCCCATGGCATCATATTGTATACAGTACACAAAGAAAGGGCAAGAAAGATAATCTGAGACTGACTATGTGGTTTAATAATTCAAGACAAGCCCTAAGGATTAAGACTGCCAAGCCTTGTCACCCAGGATGCGGCATTTCCTCTCTCCCCATTCCTACAGACATTCTTTATGTATTATAAAAAGCACAATACATGTGAAGTCCTAGTATCTTCACTGATTAGTGAAGACTCCATTATACCTCATGTATAATGGAGTCTCATGCAACCAAGAAAACGCTTTATACTTAGAACATTTTAACCTCAAACTGTCAGTAACTTTGAACAAATCATTATTGTTGCTATTGCTGTTATCATTATGATGGTACTGGGGATTGAACTCAGTAACAGGAGGATCTTCACACTGTTCTATCTTCAGTTCTTTCATTTTGATTTTTTGAGACAGGATCTTATTAAGTTATCCAGACTGGGCTTAAACTGGCCTCCCAAGAGTGCTGGGGTTACAAATCATTAGTTTTTGAATGCTGTTTTCTTTACCTGGAAATTAGGACTAACTTTGCCATCTGTAAGAATTGAAGTAAAAATTAAATACCACGCAAAAATGACTCGGTAAGAGGATTTCTCAAACATCAAATTTCCTTATTGTTTTAAGAATAGCTATTGAGGTACCTATGTTTTCAGAATGAGGGAAACATTTGGGAAGATGCCAAAAAGATCAGGAGAATTTATGTATTTTTGAAGTGAACTTAGGGATCATCTTAAGAATTACCTGGCCACATATTTTATATTTAAATTATATCCAAGCCTATATTATATACTGCATTATTCAGAATCCAAACAAGATTCGGAGTTCATTTTGTTTTCTAAACAATCAGAAATAATTATATTAGTAGCAATGATGTAAGAGATTAGTATGCTAATAGCTAATGGATTAAAGCTGAAGTAGATGGATTAAAACTGAAGTGAGATGAAAGAACAAAACAGTAATGGACTGGAATCAGAAATAATTAGGGAAATGATCAAGAACTAAAACTAGAAAAAATCAAAGTAAGAAAAAGCGCAGGTCATATAAACACAACAAAGGAGGAACGTGTGGAGGAAATAGCTGGCCTGCATATGTATATCTTTTATAAATAGGTCACACATCAAAATATAGCAAACAGTCTACAGTGCTAAATTGGAGCTTTGCATATGTATTGCTACAAGTTGAGCTCTGAAGCTCAGTAAATTATACATTGGTAACACATTTTAAATTCCTTAGGTAGAAAACATTATAGAATTAAAGAGCATTTAAAGTTTTATAGTGAAGAGCTCAACTCTTAGAATTAATGAAATACAGTAACAGCACATAGGGGAGTCTGAAGTACATAAACATCACTCTCTTGAATAATCTTTAGTAGGGCAAGTAACTACCTTATAGAGCACTTAAAAGCAACATCAGTATTCATTCATTATCCTCCCTTAACTGCCCTAGGGTATACAGTACACATCCAGTGAGGAAGCACTAATGTTTGCTCCATGCTGTTACATTGATTACAATGGGTCTGATTTGGAAAGTGTGCCACTGGGTATCAAATGTAAGATTTTTAAGGATTAATACTGATGCAGCTATTAAATATCATTCATATAAATTTTACAATTAATAAAGGATATCCATAATCCATCCTACATATTTGTTAGGGGTATTTTTTCCTTTTATCTTTCTTTCTTTCTTGTTTTTGTTTAGACAGGGTCTCACATGGTAGTGTAGGCTGGCCTCAAACTCATGGTGATTCTCCTGCCCCAGCTTTCCAAGCACTGAGATTACAGGCATGTGCCACCATGCTCAGCTGTTAGAAGTACTGTAAAGAAGGTCAAACACCTTGGTTCCAAAAATTAAAGAAAACAAATATAAATGAACTTCATTTTACACAAAAATTATGCAGTTAGCAGAGGTAACGGAAATTAGCCCAACCACCATCTTACATATAAGCTTTCCAGAGTAAATTTACTTTTCAAAATTACATAGAGTAAATTAGTAGCAGAGAAAAAAACTTCAAATTCTTCTGTTGACTCTTGGTTCACCGAATATACTTTAAAAAAAAGCTGTGCCATATTAGAATTTCAGAATATGAAGTTTTCTAAGTACATTATCAATCAACTAAGTATCAGATATTGGTCATTCCATTATGAAGATCGAAATTTCAATAAGAGAAACAATAAAGATTAATTATTCAGGGACATAAAGGCTAAGCACTTGGAAAAATTAAGTAAGATTTAAAAGGCCTATAATCTCTAATATGTACAATAAAACTCAAGCATAATTTATTTTTAAAGTAAAGGCAATACTGCTTAAAAGAAACTAAAATAACTTTATTATGTTTCTAAGAAAATTAGCGTTCCAATATTTAGTTTTCAGTGATGGATAGTTCTATTAGTATGTTAAGTCTTTTCGTAGAGCATTTGACAACTAATGAAAGGGTGAGTAAGTTTGTTGCAACCAATTTGATTTCATTTTGCCAACATGATTTACTGAAAATAATTTGTTATTCAAGTTCTTTGTGTATGTTGTACCCTTGAAAGTAAATTTTATCACATCTGTCAGAACTTGGTAGGAGCAAACTACTCTATCATAGTTCAAAGAAAAAAGATAATGTTCTGTAGAAACAATTTATGAAAAAGTCAGATCCATATTTCATATGTGCCACAAAAGCTCATCAGAGTAATAACCCTCCTTCTCCTGGGTGTTATCCTACCATCTGCTGCTCTATTACTTATCTTTATTTTGCAACTAATTAACAGCATAATCTTCTACATTCAGCAAGTTAATTATCATTATTGTGGTCTTTGCAGCATCATCAGTCCTCATGCAGTCTTGTCTCCCACCCCTAGAGAAAACAGGAAAATGAAGTGGGGTGGGAGAGGGTCTGCTTCTTTGGTGTAGGCTCATTAGGTGTAGGCTGATTAGCTTGGCATGCAGAGGCAGGTCAGGAGAATTCTGCTGAACATGAGGTTCCATGCAGGGCCCAACCAAGTTAATGGAGGTTTCTGAACATTTGCCAAGATGCCCTCTGTCAGCTCTTAGCAGAAACCCCCTGCAGAAAACCTACTGGCTACCCACTGTGTGCCAAGGTATTTCTCAGTTTGTCACATAAAGGAATTGTTCTCAAGGGTTTTACTTAAATACTTTAGTAAACATTTTTAAGACTCCTAAATGATTAGCATTTTCTTAATTCAGAAGTTACTCTATGATCACAAATATTACATAAGAAAGTGTTTTTATTAGAATAGTACAGATAGCAAATATCTATAGTTTATGTGCTTAATGACAAAATGCCCAAACTTAAGATTGATCAGATTTACTGTAATTTTGTAATCTTGGGAATTTTTCTATAGTGTTAGAAAATATTAGACAATATTTGTAAGTCCTTACTCTCATTTTTCTTACCACACTGTTAAAAAGACTTTCCCACACCATTATTTTCCAAAGAATTAAAATATCTGTCTGTAAGCACTAAGCATCTGAAAATCAGAAAGTTACAAAAGTATCCTTGGCTATATTTAATAAAAAATATTGTTTCTCTTTAATTGTAGTCTACTACATTCTTGTATGTTTCATCCCTGCCATTTGTCTTATTTAACCACATATCATGTTAGCAGAACCATCATTGGTAAAATCACCCCTAGAGAGATTTAGAATGCTAGTGTTTAAATATCTGTAAATATATACAAATATGTATAAATAACCTACAGCTACCAACACAAGAATTAAAACATCCAACCAAATAATTTAAGAAGATAGTGAGGACTTCAGACGATGAACAGTAAGAATGAATTAACATTGCATATGAATTTAAGGGTTGTGAGGGAGAACCACACATTTGGAGAGCATAGACGTGGAATTCTATTTTCGAGGCAAGAATCAAGTCCTGTCTCGATTATCTATTTAGTAAGTAGGAAACCTGTATGTACTGCATTGTGAAATCAAACTCAATTTTCTTTAGTTGCTGTAACAGAATTATTTATTAGGGCTGGGCATGATGGCACATGGCTATAATCCCAGTTACTTGGGAGGCTGACATAGAGGATCACAAGTTTGGGGCCAGCCTCAATGATTTAGAAAGAACCAGTTTTCTTTTTCTTCTTTGTTTTTTGAGACATGATCTTGTGTGTAATTTAGACTGGCCATGAATTCACTATGTAGTCTAGGCTAGCTTCAAACTCACAGCAATCCTCCTGCCTCAGCTTCCGACGTGCTAGGATTACCGATGTGTGCCATATGCCCAGTGAGACCTTGTTTCAAAAAAGGGTTGAGGATATAGTTCAGTGCACCAAGTTAAATCTACAGTTGTATAAGAAAAAAAATTATTTATTTGCTAAATCTTTCCAACCTAACAAACTAATGACACTGACACTTCAAACTTAGAAGTTGTGCAAGTTATACTTGTACAAACTTAGAAGTTGATATTTTATGTTCTATAAATGTCTAAAATAATTTGTTACACCACGAAACAGGTTAGCCCTGGATTTAAAGTATTGAATCTACAGATTAATTTAGTCCGATGATTTTATTGTAAGTGTTAAGACAGGGGAGGGAAGTCTTTTTGAGACAGGCTCACTATGTAGCCCAGGCTGGTCTCCAATGGTCTTGCAATGATCCTCTTGCCTTAGCTTCCTGAGTGCTGCAATTACGTATCAATATACTCTTCACTAAGGCTCTAAATAATACAGAGATATTTAAGAAAACCATGTCTTACCCTATTTATAAATTTAAACTATTAAAGCACTGAGGATGTTTGTTATACAACTGAGGTAATTATAGAGAAAAGATATACATTTTATAAATGCATTTTAGCATGTTTTAGAGATTGTTTTAATTAAGTCTTTCAAAAGCAATCATTACATAATTATATTTGTAAATTGCCTTAAAAATTATTTCAGTTTGGAAACTTTAATAAATCCAGAATTGTTTGGAAAACCAGTCTCCGGAAAATCACTTTTGTGTACAGAAGTCACCATCACTGTCATCAGAAAAAAAATCTAAATACTTTATAATTCTCAAAATTTAAGTATTTGATTCATGCCTGTTGAGTTTCTTAGTACTTGAAAAAGGTTAAATAAATGACAATGGTTAGAAATGGTTGTTTAATGATGTTGAACATATGACTAGGAATTATCAAATGATTTGTTTTTCCTAAGATTAATTTTGTACATAAAACATAATATAGTTGATAAGAATATCTCAATACTGAAATTCCTAAGTCAAAAAGATACTACATAATGTTTACTTAAGGAAAATAAGGAAAACAAATTAACTTTATAAACATATAAGAGGGTCTACCTCAGTGGTGTAGCACTTGGCTGGCACGTGTCAGGCACTGGGCTCAATACTGAGCACAAAGGAAAAAGAGAACTATATGAACAAAACTGAGGAATAAAATAAAGCAATGCACAAAGAAAAACATTTCAACTAACCATAATTCCCTTAGTATTTGAGGTAATTGATATTTAAAATTTCATATTACCAATTCATATTACTTGAACAGTAAAACAGTATCTATTATTTTCACAAACGAACCAAAATGAACAGCTATGTTCTACGAGAAAATGGAAATATATGCAAATACATAAAGATGATTAAATTTCCAAACACAATATAATTAAAATAAAAATCAACAAGATGAAAAGTCCCCAAATATTTGGAAATTATATAATAGAGTATGGTTTTTAAAAACCCATCAAAGAAATAAAAATTATTATTAGTGAAAATATGGCACACCAAAGTTTATTAATAAAAGCAAATTTTAAAATTCTATATTAAAGCAAAAATTAAATCAGCAATTTAAGTTTCTACTTGAAAAAGTTAAGATAGTTGGGCATGGTGGTACATGACTGTAATCCCAGCCTGAGACAGAAAAAAGTTTAAACAATACGGCAAGTTCTTAGACTCAAAACAGAAGAATAAAAACTGTCTAGGGATAAAGCTCAGTGCTCCCTGGGTTCAATTCCCAATACTCCCAATCCCTAGAGAAGCATTTAAAGGATCAAGCAAAAAATATATAATCATAACCCCCTCCAAAAACAAACAAACAAACAAAACACACAGGCAAGCTAGAGACTCAAAAAAATTTCTCCATGCAATAATAAAAGTAATACAATTATTGGCAGAGACTTCATAAAGTCTGGCCAAAAGGACAAATGCAAATTAAAACCAAAAGAAAGTGTTATACACTCCTGGAATGTCTACAATTTAAAAGAAAAAAATTAAATATTGGTAAGAATACAAATGTTGTTAAGAATATGGAAACAGAATTCTGGAGGGAATGTAAACTCTTGGAGAAGTTTAAAAATTTCTTGTAAAGTTAAATGTATATCTACTTTCTGACTCAGCAATTCTACTCTTCAAATATTTGCCCAGGAAAATAAAAACACATGTCCACAAACAGTTGTAAAGAAAATAAAAAAGAATTAAAGAATTATGTAAGAATGCACACTGAAGTAAGGGCTGCGGCAGTTGTGGGAGACTTGGGTATAGGGCTTTCTTACTATGTACAAGCCCCTGGGTTAAATCCCAAGTTCTGAAAGAACAAAAGAGAATATGCAGAAGAGAATAAGCATTATTCATAATAGCTAAATGTGGAAATAAGAAGTGCCCATCAGTAACAAAGAAATTGTAATATATTCACACAATGAAATAATAACTGTTCTCCAATAAAAAGCAAGCTATGATACAAAGATCTCAGCTACATGCTGACGTTGACACAAAAAGAGTGTATGTTGATTTAATTTATACAAAATTTTGTACTAATCTACGGTGATAATCAGCAAACAGTTGAGAAAGGATGAATGGCAGGAGAAACAGAAAAACAGATGTTAATGTTCTATACTGTAATAGGGTTGTGAGTTATGTGAATAGACTTATTTCTTAATACTTCACAGTTAAAGTTAGTTCATTTCAATGTATGTAAGTTCTGCATTAATAAACACCTATAAACCCAGGGTATAGCACACACCTGTAATCCTAGCGCTGAGGCTGAGGCTGAGGCTGAGGCAGGAAGATTGCTGGGAGTTTGGGGCCAGGCTTGCCTACATAAATGAGTTCAAGGCTAGCCTTCATCACATAGTGAGACTCTTTCTCAAAAAAAAAAAGAAAAGCCTATAAAAATAATTGACTAGAGAAAAGAGTAGACAGAGGTACAGATAAAGCAAGAATGGCAGTATAATAATTGAAGCTAGATGATGGGTACATGGGAGTTCAGTATACTATTCTGTTTACCTTGTATATGTTTAAAATTTCCCATGATAAAGCTTTTTTTTAAAAGGAGGTAGAATTTGTTTTATTTAATCAAAACAAGATAACCTAACTATCCTAATTAAAATAGGCAATCATGTAAATAAGGTTAGTTTGCATTAGCAAAATTCTAATAAATTTAACTGGACTGTTAAATTTAAATGGGGCAATCTATGTTTTTACTCCATGCTATTTTTGAATCTTCAATGATTTTTTTTCACATATAAATTTATGAAAGTACTAGCTTTGGTTTTTTTTTTCTTTTTAACATGTAAGTATTTTAAAAACTCTTTTTAATTTCCTAGTGACCTAAAAGAAAAAGTTATTAAGATTAGTGTTAAGTTTAATAACTGCTAGAAATATGTCCTCTTGTAGCCCCTCGCCAAAAAAAATTACTTTTAAGTTGGACTTGTTCCTTTGGAATCAATTTGTAGGATAAAAGGCATCTAAAGCATGAGAATGTTTTTATACAATACACAATAGGATTACTCTGATTCCTTATTTTACTTTACTGTTTTCACTGGCATATTACACCCAACTAAATCCAATTTTTCATTAGTACTGTATAGCATATTTAAATAGGAAGTGTAAAAATACTGCCCATGAAACTTTTCTATTGTCAATTGAAAAAGATTCATCTTAAGCATTTCCAAAGCTCTGAGCTGAACATGCTGATATGGAAAAATTTTCCCTTTCTTACAACCAATAATCAGCTTTTAAATTCCTCAATACATTATTGTTCATTCAGGCAGTGAGTTTTATTTTTTAAGGATACTGGGCAAATTTCAGAT
This sequence comes from Cavia porcellus, assembly GCF_034190915.1. Lineage (NCBI taxonomy): Eukaryota > Metazoa > Chordata > Mammalia > Rodentia > Caviidae > Cavia > Cavia porcellus. The sequence continues at coordinate 62,539,081 of NW_026947495.1, forward strand.
TGATTATTTCCACTAATGGAGAATGGTAAAATATTTTGAGTATTGCAATATGAAATGTTTTTCATATGTACAAATTCCTATTACTATTAGTATAACACATGCCTAATAGAGAAGTGAAGCAAATGAAAAGTACCTAGTAATTGCTGTTGATTTCCCAAGTATACATTAATGAGAGGACGTTAAGAAGAATTAGTTTTGTGTCACACACTGGTTTTAAAAAGATAAAACTTCACGTTTTCTACCAAGAAATTTAGAAAGCTTATAGGTGTAGGGCTCCAGAAATCAAAGTGTAATCCTTTTAATTTTCATATAAGAAACTAAATCTCAGGAAAGTTAAAGTTGCTTGATTAAGTGTACTGAATATCAGTCAGAATTAAAATTTTAAAGAATGTCTCTTGATTCTTAATCTAAAACTCAATCCTTCAAACATTAATTTCTTAATATCCATAGAACAGACAAATATCATTTCCCTTTATCATGTGTATTATTTTTGCTAAGTTGTGTATTATTTCAGGATTCTTTTTAGCCTGTTTCAAAACAGCACTGCCTTCAGAGTACAGCTTTCAGCTGTAGTACTCCCAGCCTCCACCAGGAGGAGAGTTTGTTCAAGACACAGCCAAATCAGGTAAGTCACAAATAAGAACTAGAACTTTACTCCCAATGTGTTCATTTATTTTAAAATACCTTTAAAGTACAGTACAGTACTTTCAAACCAGTAACTTCATTAGTACATTTAAAATTTATTTTAAACTGGTCACTATGCTAATGGAATCTGTACTTTTCTGAGTTTTTTGGTTTTTGTATAATATAATCTGCAATTTTTATGAAATGTGATTTAAATTGTGCATCTGAAGACAGACTTTAACAGAAAAACTAATTCAAAACAAGCTCAAGAAATGTGCAGAAAAAATAAATTCCTGCTTACCATTTTTGCTTCCGACTGTACTGGCTGAGGGGAAGAAGGACCTGGGATTCCTGGAACACTAGGCACCATGGTGACTGGTCGAACAAGCTATGCAAAACATATTGAAAAATAATTTTCAAGAAATATTTTCAAAATAATATTCCTACTTTTATTTGTATAACAGCTATTATAATAATTGAAATTTTGGAATGAGAAAATTGTAAATTTATCCTTAGTTGACTATGTCTCTACACTGAACCCTTATTAGTCTGACATCCTAATTTATTCTTCAAAAATTGTCAACATTTCTGAGTCACTTGTTTCTCAAATCTTCAATTATCACAATTTATTAATGGTTCCTTCTTGTACTCATAATACTTAAAAAAAAAACAACACAGAGCTGTTACACTCTCATTTTGCATCTGAAAGGAAAGAATGTCAAATTTTGTGACAGAGTATATAAAATGTTAAAAATAATCTTTTCTAAAATACATCATTTTTCTAAAATGAGTTCTCTGATAAGAAGTATTAATATACTGCATAATGATGAAGCTGGTGACCTCTAACACTTTTTCAAATAATAATCTAGAACAAAGATTATTACTGTGGTTTTTATTTTTAACTATTACTAAAGTCTATCTTTTCTTTCAAGTTGCTTTCATCACAAGTTCATTTAATAAGATAACCATATAATGTCAAACACAAGGTAAAAATATTTCCTCTCTCAAAAACATCCTAAGGAAAAAAAAAAAGCCGATCTTGTTTCAGTCTACAAAATTTCCCAAATAATGTATTTTGAACAGAAATGTGTTTGAAGAACAGAAATTATTGTGAAATTATCTCAATTGATGCAAATTTTTAACCCTCAGAAGAAATAAAACATTAAGCATTTTTTAAAAACTTTTTTTTTTTTGGGTACTGGGGATCGAACTTGACAGTCTGCTTGCAAGGCAGATGCTTATTGCAGCTGAGCTAAAACCCCAGCCCCTAAAAACATTTCTTAATCTTAGTATTATTCCTTGAGTTACAATCACATCAAAAGTTTTAGAATACTACTGTAAGTAAGCTTTTAAAAAGTTTAAAAAGTAGGGCTGGGGGCATGAGTTTGATCCACGGTACGGGGGGGGGGGCAGTTTAAAAAGTTGTAAAAAAAAAAGATTGCATTACATAGGTAAGTGATATGTACCTATAAGGTAAAAGAAGAATTTTCTGTTATGTAAATGAGTAGCTAAGACTTAGGTTAAGATACTCTAGATAATAATAAACAATTCAATAGGTACATCATAAAAAATTTAGGTGAGAGTTAAAATGTACTCTGGAAAACTTTCCTAGATGTCTCAAACTGGTTCTCAGGATGAAAACTTCAAATGTTGAAATTACAGTCAAGAAACTGAGATAAACCTGTTCTATACAATAGGAGGGTTAAAAATATCCCATTATTTCTAACAAATCATTCCAAACAATGGTTTTTAAATGTTCACTAAATAATTAAATATCAAATGTAGTTATGTAACTATTTTGTCTATGTGTTCCAAAATTTACATATTCAAACATGGGCCTCAAAAAAACTTTTTTTTTAAGATTTTTTTTTTGCTAGACAGTGGGGAAACTACTACTTTGAAGTGTTCATAGATTTTTACTATGCCTGGGCCATCAAAGGAATTCCATAAACTTAATTTAACTACAAAGATTCACAGAGTGTATCTTGTTTTGTTTTGTATTTTGTTGTTTTTGAAACAGGGCTCACTGTATAGTTCAGGCTGTTCCCGAACTCAATGTAGCCCAAGCTGGCCTCAAATTCACGGTAATCGTGTCTCAGCCTCCCAAGTGCTGTGATTACAGGCATGAGCCACCACACCTGGCATAGGATGTATCTCGAGGAAAAAAACTATAAATACACACAACATAAAATGACTTGACAACATTCTAATATAAATCTCCTAAAAATTAGAAATCTGAGGGGCCAGGGATTTAGCTCAGTGGCACAAGCACTTGCCTGGCAAGCTCAAGATCATGAGTTTGATCCAAAACTTGCCTGGCAAGGTCGAGATCATGAGTTTGATACCAATAAATAAATAAACAAATAAATAATCTGAAATATCTGAATTCTACAATCTAGCTGAAATGAGATGAATAAGGAATAAAAATATAAAAAATAAGGAAGACATGATGAAACTGTTCTCTAATTATGCTGACTTTGGGTAGTATATTCTATTACTATATAAAAATATATCTCAGTGAATAAAAATTACCAGTCACTATTAAGGATTTTGTTAAATTGACTTTCTTATGCCAATCAAGCAGCTTCAACTATATTTTCATATTACTACAAAGATCTAAACAGACTTGAATTTCTCACTCACTGGGACTGCAGCTGGGACATGCACATTGGAACTTGTAATGGATGCAGGAATTGCAACAGGCATGGTCTGTCCATTAGGAAGATGTAACAGAAGAGGAAATGGGCCTGGGACAGGGCTGGGGGAAAAAAAGGGGAAATCTGAAAAGATTCATACATACTGTTGCTTGAAAATATAACAGTACTATCATTTTATCATATCACTCAAAAACAAATTTTTTAACCTGCAAAGCAAATATTAATTATTTTAAATGCAAAGCAAACTGTAAAATTTAATTACAAGTGCATCTTAAATGTATAATCTATGTAGCAATAATAAAGATATGGGAAAAATGATGCATTTACTTGGGACAATCTCCAATTTATAAAATTGTAAGAATTACAAGGAATGTTACTATGATGGATTTTATGTTTTGTGTGAAACACTGTGAAAATAAAGAGACCGTTTTAAATTCATATTTTATGTTGATTTGTTTTTAACTAAGTTTTAGATATTTATTTTCCAATCTACTAGACACTGATATTTTAAAAAGGCCACTGAAGTTTTCAAAAGAATCCAAGTATGTACATGACACACAGATATACACAACTAAGATCACAATACAAGTAATTTAGTGTCTTCAGAAAAATCCTAACAAGAGAGATCTAACATAGAGTCAATGACTGGCCGAAATCACTTACACAATTGGCCTATTGGAGGATGGTGCCTGGGTGATTACAGTACTTGAGGTTGGTGAAGGTACTGCCTGCTGAATAATTACACTTGAGTCAGAACTGGTAAGCAGCACATTGGGAACTTGCAATGATGCTGGACGAACAATAGCTGATGTGGGCTGTGCAGTTTGTGCCAATGGTACCTCCTAGTTAATAATGAGATAAAAGAAACAGTGGTATTTGAAAATGTGTATCAATTAATATACCTTGGTGAACAGAATGTAACACATCTCTATAAGTACCTGTAGTATAATACTTCACTCACAAAAGTATCTAAAATTAACTAAAAGAATAATTTTAGAAGCAGCTATAAAGGTTCAGAAACAATATTCAATATTTCAATTTTTTAAAGTCTAGTTTTTAAAAATATTAATCGCATTCCTATTAATTTATCATCACCATGCCCTTACCTACTGAGCTAACTGGCCACCCATGTTTTCCCATCAATTTATAAGGGACTGCCTAGCCCTACTCCCTTTATAGTACAGGCAGGAAACTATTATATTTGTACAGTAATGAAATAGTCTACTGATATATTTTTCAGCATGTATCTCTGTCATTAAGTGATGCATGACTGAATTGCCTTATTTCTAGCCTTACTACCTTGGCAGAAGTCCATTACTATTATGGTTTTAGAGTAATATGATATAAAACAAAGTATTATCATTCTCTTTAAATGTACCATTGTTGCTTCATTGTGGTCAACATGGTGCTTCCAAATAATGTAAATTTATGCTATATGGTAATAAATGAAACAGTGACTAGAAGTACCTATAATAATGTTATAAATGGATACCATAGCCCAGCTGACCTTAGATTACTAGATTATCCAATGTTATCATCATCATAAATTTAGCTGCTGCTAGCAACTAGGTATATGACTACTAGTTCTTTAACAGTCTAAATATCATGTGAATTTTTTAGTCAATTTTTTAGTTGTAGTTTTTATATAGTGACAGTAATTAAGCGGTCACTATATAAAAGTAGCTAAAAATAAAAAATGAAATTAAATTTATAAATATATATAGATTTGTTTTTAAATAACAGGTTCTTCTAAAACATTCTTCCTTATAATTTCAGGTGTACTCATTTATAAAGGTAGGGTATTCTTTTCCTGAAGTATTTGAGAATTCACACGTTTTTACATATAAAACTATTATTATTTTAAAATAAAAAGTGAGTTTTTATTGATTAGTCATGACAGCAACAAGAAACCCACAGGCTCACCTAAACAGCTCTCTGCCCTGAACTTCCTTTGAATGTAGATGAACCATATCTAGTAAAGCACAGGTGTTAAAAATCAGACTTAAATAATAATCAACAGTATTTTAAAACAAATAATAAATATCAAGTTAATCTCCCAATGCCCCCAGTGATTATGGCAGTTGATTAAGACTAACAAAATAATTATTAGCATTAGCTATTTATCTTTTGTTCGGCAATTAGCTCAATAATGCCCTATTCTCTTCCTCCTTTCATATGTAACACCTACCAGACATACCACGAACACATGCTTGTATCTCCTGAATCTTCTCTGGGTTCCTCTCATCCCCTGATTAGCCCCTACTTATCATTTATCTTACAGTTTCCTCAAAAAAGCCTGACTGGCTTCTGATTGGGTTTGTTCCCCTATTTCATATTCCCATAAACAGTCATGTACTGCTTTTCATTACATTTCTTTAACAAATGGTATTTACTACATACAAAACTATTATAAGCTGAAATTGAATTACGTCAATCTACTATATATAAAATTTAATATATTAACATTTTATGGAGACTAAATTTTACTTGAGGTTCCAGTTTTCCCTTTGTATTTCACAAAAATGTATTTCTAACCTTTTCATCACTGGTAGTAGACTCTGGATGAGGCAAAGGGCTATCCTGGTGAGTTGTTTCTACAACAGAAGGTTCCTCAATTTTGCTTCTTATGATGGGTGTTGCAAGAGGGGACAAGTCTAGAGGCATCTAATACAAACAATAAAGAAAATATTAGAAGTTCAAAAACAGTCAATTAGTATGTCTAAATGAAGAAACCAAGAAATATAAGCTATCACTGCTTTTGTATCAATATTTTTTTAATTTCATGGTTAATAACATACTTTTTTAATATCATCTTCTGAAGCCTTCTTGAATTCATTCTCAAATGGACTTGCCAACTCATTAAACAAACCCACTTCTTCACAGTTTTTCAAGAATCTTGTTGGTGTTGGGGTCTGATCTGAAATAAATACCAAAAAGTAATCACATAGATTTAAATTTCATGTAAAGTTTAAAAGTATAGTTAATGAACAAATTAGTGGAATTGGTTTTATCAGTTATTAATTCTTTCTTTGGAAAGATCTCTTCCTTTAGAGCAAACAAAACTTAGTTAAGTTTTGTTGAACTGCAAAATACTTCCTCCAACTTTATGAATGGTAAGAATACAGAAGAAGTCATTTTTGCTTCCCAATCCACTTATTCTCTGAGTGGCATAAACATTTTCTACTCAATAGATAATTATTAAAATCTAACACAGTGGTAAGAATTTTTAAAACTTCACATTTATTAAATATTTTTCATTTGAATACATGCAAAATTTGGGGGAAAACTAAGATAACATGCATGTCTGTCTTAACTTGCCCTTCTATTTGTCATATATATGCAAGCTTAAGATAAAACAATCTAGGGGTTGGGGATTTAGCTCAGCGGCATAAGCACCTGCCTTGCAAGCAGGCAGTTGTGAGTTCGATCCCTGGTACCGATAAAGAGGAAAAAAGACAAAAAAAAAAAAAAAAAAAAAAAAAAAAGATAAAACAATCTTTAGTAGGTAGATTAAAATACTACAAAGGAAAGTTAAAATAAAAAATCTAAAAACCAAAATCTTCCTATCAGATATAATCTTCTATTTTAATACATCTTATCAGACTGATATGAGGGAAAGATAATCATCACATGGTAAAAGAATGTTCTAGCTTATTTTCTCAACAGTGGTCAATTCTACTTTCTTACAATTAGAAATACCTCAATTATACTTGAATATATATTCATGTTACGTATATTAAAATATGTACTGAATGTTTATGCTTGCCTACAGGTCAAATGCCAGTTGAGTCCATGTTGAATGAAAAACAGCAAAGCTGTAAATTTTTTACAATTATTTTTATTATTTTCAAGGTTCTTTATTCACTCTACATTTGGAAGTATATTCAAATGTTACTTACATTTTATGTATTTTTGAGCATCAGTTTTATGGGTTATGTTAGGAATTTGTATAAAGAAAATAAAATTCCTGGTTCAAGGTAGAATAAAATACTGTGTGAAATTAAAATTTCTATTTGTTAACTACATGGTTCCCATCGTGGCATTACTGGTTCATCTTTCTCCCCCATATGTGTACCCAAAGTCCTAATATTTTTACTACATATAAATATACTTAACACTAAAATGACTCGTCATACACATTTGACGTAATGTGGGCCAGTCTTAGACACTATCAGTAATACCAAAATTACTGCAGGGATTCCATTGTATAATTTTATCTATTAATTTGTAAATTATACTCATTTACCTACCACCTAAAAGACCTCCAAACTCATAGCATAGTAAGGGTCTTATGTTAATAAGCCATTTTAAGTTCTTCATGACTAAATCAGTAAGTCAAACAAAAGTTTCACACTCAAAGGATCTGTCGAAGATTATTAGGAGGCTCTCAACTTACACTAAAGGCTGAAAAAAGTAATAAAATCTACATGCATAAACCATTTTGTCCATTATTATTGGAACCATCAAGACTTGAGAATATAGACGTAATAGTTTAACATGCAGATTCAATATCGGTAATGATCTTCAAATATGTACCATGTACATCATGCATTTTATTTATATAATAATATTAATTATTCATCTGTATGTCAGTAAAAAATTTTCAAGTACTATGTGTCCTATTTTGTATTATATTCAAATATAATCAGGATAATAATTTCTAGAAACCAACCTAAAAACCTTTGTAAGTTAAAAATTTATACAGATGGTGGGTGTGGTGGTATGTGCCTGTAACCTCAGCACTCCAAATGCTGAGAAAGAAGGATCACTGCAAGTTTGAGACCAGCTTGGGTTATACAGAGTTCAAGACCAGCCTGAACTAAACAGAGAAACCCTGTCTCAAACAAAACAAAACAAAAGCCCAAAACCAACAACAACAACAATAACAACAAAAAATGAGATAAGATGCTCTAATGCACTAAGTTTCAGGGAAACAAAGACCTTCAAGCCTAACATACTTAGCTTTTCCAGCTGTTATTTTGCTTATTTTCCCTATTTCTCCTCTCTTTTTCTTGATTCTAGCTCTAAATTTAAGACGCACAATATTCAAAGAACTGTGTGTCTCACCCTTCTTTACTTCCTTTTACTTATAGAACTGAAGATGTGTTAGAAGTTCTCTTATGAATTGTTTTTAGTAAATTACCAACCTCTGACTATCTCCTATTTCTTTATTACAAAAATTTTGATACTGGAAGAATTATCTAATACTGTCTTATCATCTATCCAAAGCACTGTATATGACAATTAGATCTCTATAGAGTAACATTCTATAAATATTAATACAATATTTAGGTATAGTTTGAGAATTGAAAATAGTTTAAGGTAAGGTTCAACAAAGAAGAGGACCTAGAGTTTAACTGAGTATTTATGATACACAAATCTGTGACTGTGGTAAAAAGGTCTAAAATTTATATAACACTTGATAAAAAACTTTATTATCACAAGGCTTATGTAGAAAACATACAAATTTACTTACAGTAATACATCTGTATATGTATTTTAAGATATGTGTATATATATTTAGTACACATTTAAACACTAGAACAGGAAGCTAATTCAGCATGGAACAATAAGCAATACATGTATCAGGTTTCTCTTTTCAAATATTATGAAAAATAATTATCTGTTTAGATGATACTGTATGGCCACAAGGTCAACACACACAAAAAGTAAAAAAATGTTTCCTTTGAGAAAAAATTTTATATACAGAATAAAATTCTAATGAACAAGTCTGCTAATTGCTTTGACAAGGGGAGTTTGATCATTTTCTCTCTTCACACAGCCTTGTTGACCAGGTGTAGACAGCTAAAAGAAACACTGACTAAATATCATATTAGATCAATTATCAGTTAAATGTAAACTCTGTAGATAGTATGAATGTTCCTACGGTTCTAATTAAATTCCATAAAATTGACAATGAAATCTGTATTTGAAAACAATAAAGTGACATGAATGATCAAAAATATGGAAATGTAATGGGTAAAACATGTGTTGCCAACATTTACTATAAATGAAGTCACTGGAGTATCACCAGACTATAATATTTACAGAGAATACACAAAAAAGGTGCACATTTCAGGTGAAATATGTACATAAGCTATTAATAAAAGCATATACTAACCAGCCACAATGACACTGTCATTACGTGCTGGACCAAATTTCAGTGTCATCTCATGTTTATGTTTATGGACAGCCAAATGATCCTCGTTGGTAAAACGCTGTGGCAAAAAGTTTTAAAATACAGTTAAGATTTTCAATTTGATCAAGTAAGTAAAATGATAAGGAAATTCATTTCCACAACATGTAAAACCACCATTAACAGTGAAATAGCAATTTGCAGACTATAAAAGATTCTGTCAGTATAGATGAGCATACTGAAAATCCATTACCCAAGAAATGATACAAATATATTACAAAACTATATAACTCATTTGACAGCATTTAAAAACTAAACTCAACACAAAGAAACTTTATATAAATTTCAGGAACAGTGTTAAGTTTTTTTGTCATACTGGAGTAAAAATATATACTCTATGGTACAATGATTTTTCTAGAAAGCACTATATTTACCTAGCCCTAAGGTTACTTACCATTTCTTAAATGAGAATTTTCTTTAAAAAATATTACTTCTGGACAAATTAAAAAACAAATGAAGCTTAACGTTACCATGTAAAAAGAATGCTTTTGCTATAATCTAGCAAAGAAATAGTAGCCAATACAATAAATAAATACATTTAAAAATCAAATATTTATCTTAAATGGAGACTGACTTTTAAAATTATCACATTTTTCTTATACTTGACTTGGCTAAGTTCTGTATGCCAAAAGAAATGTTTATGATTACAAAATAATAAATACACTGTCTAAATATCTGTGTCTGGAAACCAACCTTTATGAGATGTTCCTTATTTGTAACTGAAAATAGGAAGCATTTCTTTTTGTTATTTCAGAGCAATTTTTTTGCCTACTTCCTTATTCAGAGAAGTATTTTTAAAATGTTCAATTATCACATATAAACTAATTCTTTAGTTGATAACTTTATGAAGAGAGATGTTTAAATTAGATATACTTGAACTTGGTTTATCCAAACCATCAAATTGGATCCTTTCTCTTGTGAGCTCCTTCTCTCAACCAATTCACTATGTCCTTCCATACAACTAGTAGTATCAGCTGTAGGCTAACCTTAAAACAGTAAAATATTTTTCCCATTTATTCTTCTTACTGTGTTTTTTTAAAACAGCAAAGGCCATTAGCCCTTGGAGGTTAAACCCCACTTGTGTCCACTAAACTCTGTGCAATACTTTGTTAAGAACATCTCTCACAATATTATAGTTATTTTGTCATGTCTGTCATCTTAAGTAGACAGGTCTCCTACTATGCCCTCCAAATTTAGCCTAAAGTACTCAATAAATGCTAACGAAACAACTAGTTTCTTACAATAGAACTGAATCTCTTTTTTGTTTTTATCGGTGCCAGGGATCGAACTCACAACTGCCTGCTTGCAAGGCAGGCGCTTATGCCGCTGAGCTAAATCCCCAGCCCCAAAGAACTGAATCTTACAGATCAGTAAAAGGAGAAAAAAACGATGTAACACCCCAAAAATGAAAAACAATGAATGACCCAAATAAAATAGAAGAGTACCAACACTACATGGATCTTTCACTAAATTGGTTTTCTTTTTCTCTTAATTCAGTGTAGGCATCTATGAAATCTCCAACAGTTACTTAGACATATTAAAAAAAGACTTACTAGCAAGAGACTTGAGGTAAATTCTTTTAGCTAGTTTCTCTAGGTTTCTCTCTGAAGTAGTATATCAACAAAATATTTTACATTGTAAAAGTATGTTTGAAATTTGAAATTTATAACTATTAAGTGTGTTAAAGCTAAAATTAAAATGTGGAATTATGTCACTGGTTACTAGTGAGAAAAAATTATTTGTACTACCACTAAATTGGTGCTTCTAAAACCATTATTTCAACCTAAAAAGAGACTATAACACTGCTGTTCTCAGTAAGATTTAACAATAGATATTGGTATTAGTTAGGTTATATTTTGATCAGTAAAGATTACAAGGTGGTATCGTAACATGAGATTATTTTAAATTTTCTTAGGAAACAAATATAAGCCAAAAACCATAACATCCAGGACTGGAGTGCTCATTCTGAAAAGTCACCATTAGTGAGAATTAAAACTAATTAAAAAAAAATACTGATTCAGCTTTTAAAAACATTTTGTCAAAATATATGCATCTGTATATACATTTTTTATTTTAAAAAATGCAAAACAGAAAAAAGAACAGAAATATAGAATTTCAAAAAAAACTGAGAAATCGACATTAGGTAATATATTGCATATTGTTATCTTAAGAGATAGTTATTCAGGTTACAAGATCTAGGCACAAAAAACGATCAATCAAATAACAGCACAAACTTCTTTTTGATGAACAGAGAACCAGTAGTACTTATCTTGCAGACATAAACATACATACAATTGTATGTATACACTTACATACATACAACCTTTTCCTTTCTTCCACTTCTCCTTTGCCCTATCCCAGTTGTTTTTTCCTTTTGAGCACCTTTCTTCTCTTTCATTATTACAATATCTATTGTATATTTTGGATCATATTACTCTTTCAGTTTATTATTATTATTATTATTTATTTATTGGTACCAGGGATCGAACTCATGACCACGCGCTTGCAAGACGGGTGCTTATGCCACTGAGCTAAATCCCCAATCCCTATTTATTTATTTATTTTTTACAGTAGGGAGACAATACAATATTTATAAATGTGAGTCTGTCTCAAGTTGCATCATTTATCTATAAAAGTCTCAAGATTATCCTTTTCTGTAGTTCAGTAATATTCCATGGTACAAAAATACATCTTTTTTAATCTATTCTGCAGGTGATGAGCATTTTGATTGTTTCCAAGATTTAGCTATTACCAATTGTGTTGCTATAAACATGGATGCACATATATCACTGTGACATGACATTTCCAGTTTTTCTGGGATGTGTATATACATTTTGATCCAGTAATTTTAATTCTAGAAGTATATTTAAGAAATGAACAAGAGATGCAAGAAAGGGTTACGTAGAAAGACATTCATCATAATACTTCTGACAGTACTACAATTAATTTAAAAGCTCCTAAGAAGAATGAGTAAATAACTTATGGTAAATGCTCTAGCAAAGAACAATGCAGCCATTTAAAATTATGTTTTCAATTATTACACAATATATTCATAATACATATATTGCCATCCAATAAACAGAATACAAAACAATGCTATTAATTTTAAGAATAAAAGAGGAGCAGGATTTAGGAAATGCTCTAAAATATTAACCAAAATTATCTTTAATTTGCCCTTTTAAACTTGTCCACATTTTCTATGGTACTTTTGTCTTAAATTTGGTTGTATTCCTAGGATTTGTTAAAATTTTTATTAGTACATGTTTACATAATGATTATATTCATTTTGGGGAGCTGGTACATGTACATGTACATGTAATTCTTTTTATGTCCCCTTCTCTCCATTCTTACTCCATTTCTTGGTCCTTTTGTAATTGAGAGGAAACAGAAAACTTTCCATTACTCTTGTTTGAGACAGGTTTCACTGTACTGTGCAGGCTGGTCCCAAACGCATGTTCCTCCTGACACCTGAGCCACAGGCATGTGCCACCATTCCTGGCTTAAAAACTTTTTTTTTGTCAAGAAAAAATACACATAGACAGAGATCTATACTCAAACAATCACGGCTTGACATCCGAGAATGTTAGTTAGGGCTATCTCATACATACATTATACAACAGTAAGCCTGGGTTCAACCCTAGCTCTAAAATTTTCTAGATGTGTGACTCACAGATTCTGCATATTGCCTCAAGTTTAGTTCCTTGCCTGTAAAATAAAGCTAAAGCATTTACTTCATAGGAGTGTCATAAGGGTTAAATGACAATTTACAAAATTCTTACCATCAGTGGCTGGCTTTTAAAAAAAGGCTATTGCATAAATTGTGTTTATTATTATGACTACTATATGCACTTTTAATTCCTCAAACTCTTTTAAAGAAAATTTAGGGCACAGATTAAGTAAAACATATGGTAAGCACCTGATAAATATTTGGAATCCCTAGTCTGTGGTTCATAGCTAACTTTTGCATGGGTATTTCTGAGGTGTAGCTGGTTTTTGTTTTTCTGTTTTAAATAAAATTTGTTTTAAAAAACATTAAATTTATAGAAAAGTAGGAAAGACAGCCTAGAAAGTTCTTATGAACTCCTTGTCCAGTCAATGTTTTCTTCTTGCATTAATGGATTAGACTTGTCAAAATGAAGAAACCAACATTAATATCTTATTAATTAAACTCTAGATGTTGGCAACTTACACTTTAAAATCAGCTTAACTAGTTTCAGGTTCCCAATGACTTTTTGCTATGTCTCTGAATTTCTCTTTTCCAAATTTCAACTATCTCTGCAAACTGTGACTTGTAGCTGTCCTCTAAAACTTATTTTTTCCTGATAGCAAAGCTCTGAATTTCAGGTGGTAGCTATCCTCCAATACCTATTTCTCTTTTCCTTTGATGGTAAAGCTTTGAACTTCAGGCAAGTACTTAGCCAGGTTTTCTAGGTTCCTTTACAGTTGGGTGGCCACGTGACTGAATCCTGGCCAAAAGTATTGAATGTAAAATATGCATGCATTATTTCCAGTTAACAACCTAAAATGGTGGGGGTATGTATGCTCTGCTTCTCTTTCTGTCCTCTTATTATTGCTAAGGACTTGACAACAACTGAGAAAATAGAAGCCCCATGTTGAGGACTTCTAGAACTTCTTCTGACTAATTACATAACAAACAAATCTTATGAAGTTAATACTTGTATTATAAATAAAGGACTAAGAACTTACCACCCTGAGGATATTTAAAAGAATGCAGCACTGCTGCTCATGGTAATTTCTTTTATTTAAGAATATGCTTGTATAGCTAAGCTTTTATATGCTTTTCTCTCTCTATCCCGATCTTCCACATCTCTTCCTCTCTTCAATCTTACTAGAAATGAACTATTTAACATTCAATCTCAGGCCAGTTCTGTCCCTTTAGCACTGGATGTCATCTTACCTACTCAAGGATCCCATTCTTCCAATAGTCCCTTCTCTCTGCAATGACAATTCATAAATTTCCATCTTAAAATGCAAAATAAACTCCATCCTCAATCCTGTATCTGTCTCTAGCTATGTGTCTCACTGTTCTCTTTAAACTACACTCCAAGAATGAAATGTCTTACAGTGTCTCCACTTGTTTCTTCCTTTTCTCTCTTCTACGTACTCTAACCACAAAGTTGTCCCCACTATTTTACTGAAACTGCTCTTATCAAAGTCTCCAAAATCTTTATCATTGCTAAATCCAACAGTAAATACTAAATTCCTATTTTATCTTATCACAAAATGATATTTTGCTCTTAGCTTTGAAGTATCTTTCCTACTTGTTTTCCAGAATAGTTTTCTTCCCTGGCTTCTGTCTTACACCACATTACATCTTTCCCTTCTTTCTGACTGTTAACACTGGATAGAGTCCCCAGAAGTTTTGTTCTCATCCTTTTTTATGATTTTAACATATAAGTAAAGCTAAATAATAAAAATGAGAATTACTGATTATAAAACAAAATGTAAGTATGATAAACCTTAACAATGTAATAATAGAATTATCAGATAGCAAAGGGGAGACATGAAAAGAATGAATGTTAATTTCTTTCATAATTGGGGGGTCTAAAAATAATTCTAATTTGTTAATGTTTTTCATATATTATTTATTTATTATTAGGTTTCTAAAGAAACAATCTCTTGGTCTGGAGATATAGCTCAGTGGCACAAGCACCCGCCTGGCAAGTGCAAAGTCCTGAGTTTGATGCCTGGTATCAAAAAAATAAAGAAACAATATATTTTAATGTCTTGCAATTGGTTTTCCTCCTGTTTAAATAAATTTAAATATACTGCTTTTTATTAAAAATGGCATATCATTCACAAAATAATAGATACCATTCTACCTACTTGAAACAGAAGAGAACTAGGATAAAGACTTAAGTGAGGGCTGTTTTGAGTTTCCAAGAATGACTCCTGGAACATCTGGCAAAACTGGTCACTGTTCAGAAACTGGTTCTAGAAACAAATTGTATTAGCTGTTGCTACAGTTTGGATCTTGACTGCCCTTCAAAAACCCAACTATTAAAAGTTCAGATGCCAGAATGGCATTACTGGAAGTGGTGGAACCTTTGAGAGTTAGGTGTATAAGTCAGTGGAAGTGCTCTGGTGAAGGGGACTGTGAGACTCCAGCATCTTTTTTCTCCATCTTCTGGCTTAGGGTGTGAATGGTTTTGCTTTGCCTTCTACCTTACCAAACAGTGCTACCTCTTTCACAAGCCCAAAGCAATAAGCCTAATTATCAAGGACTGAAACCTCGAAAACTGTGAACCACAAACACCTTTCTTCTTCTTCTTTTTTTTTGTACCAGGGATCGAACTCGCAACCTTGCATTTGCCAGGCAGGTGCCAGGCAAGTGTGCTTATGCGACTGAGCTAAATCCCAAGCCCTGCTACACCTTTCTTCTTTTAAATTGGTATCTTATATATTTTGTTACATGACAAAAAATGACTAATAGTTATAATCCTTGGATTATGAATGATTTGTTTGTTCAATTCTATCCAGCAAAATAAATGACTTGAATAGTACCACTACTCTCCATTTAACTCAGCACTGAACATAAGAAATGAAAGTAAATCGGATTTAGCAGAAAAACTAAATCTGGTTGGTGGAACCTAAAGTGATACACAAAATTCTAGCAATAAAAGATTCTGAGAATTGTACTTATTAAGGTCTCTTACTTCAGAGAAAAATGTTATCATACATATCTTCCAAAATAGATATTGGACCAGTCTATTCTATATTTACTGTCACTACCCTAGCCCCAAATCCTTATTCCATCTCTCATCTGGACTGTTGCCAGCCTCTAGTCTTGTTTATATTTTAACTAAGGAATGGCTTCTCAATGCTCTTTGAATAAAACCTAAACACCTTATCACAGTCTATAAAACCCTACAGAATACTATCTTCTACTTCTGACTATGCTCTTATCCTACTCCTCATTGATCATTATATATTGTAACTACAATAGAAATACATGTAAGGGTTGCACTCACCCTTTTTTTCATGGTTCAATTGTCATCTTATCAGAGATTCATTTCTTGACCAATCTATTTAAAATAATATCAATTCTGATACTCCATTTTTACTCTGCTCAATAACATTAGAAACATAAATTAAAATCATAAGATACCACTACCCATACAATTGCCAGAATTACTAAAAATCAAAAGACAAACCAAAACAATCTTTAAAAAAGAGAACTAAATTGGAGACCTTACCCTACTAGACTACTATAAAGTAATCAAGATAGTCTGGTACTGACATAAATGCATACACTGATGAATAAAACAGAATAGCAAAGCCCAGAAAGGGATCATATTTATATATTCACTTGATTTTCCCTAAAGGAAACAAAGTCATTTAATGGATAAATAAAAATCATTTTTGTTAAGTGATGTGAGATTGCCTGCAACACTGTATCTATTAAAATAAATTAGCTTCAACTCCTACCTCATATCATAAAAAATTTAATTCATGATCCAACAGAAACCCTAAATGAAAACACAAGCTTTTAGAGGAAAACATAGAAGAACATGTTTGTGACCTAAGGGTAAACAAAGATTCTTAGACAAGTACAGAAAGCAAAAAACCATAAAAGAGAAAAAATTAATGTAGTAGACTTTACTGAAATTAGAAACATGTATGCATGAAGACATTAGTATGAAAATTAAGATGCATACCACAGACTTGAAAAATATTTGATAAACGGTTGGTAAAGAACTGCTACAACTCAATAATTAAAAGACAATGAAATTTTTAAAAACCAGGCGAAAACTTTGAAAAATTGGTAAAAAATAAGGTATACAAGTGGTTAATAAATACATTTTGCAAGCGTCCACCCTTTCATTAATCATCCCAGATATGCAATTCAAAGCACAGTGAAATACTATTCTACACATACAACTTGAGTAAGATTTAAAAGGCTGACATTACCAAATGCTGACAAAGATACATAAACTTATGAATTGTTGATAGGAATGTAAAGTGGCACATTTACTCTGAAAAAAGTCTGGTAATTTGCTAAAAGGTTAAACATGTTTCTGTTACACGTGTGTATCATTAAGCTTCTGGGTAACAGTCTACGAGAAATGAAATATATGTACACAAACATTCACATCAGCTGTATTTGAGGTATTTAAAAGCAAATACTTGTATACAAATATGCACACAAGCTGTAACAACTAAAAACTAGAAATAAGCACAATGTCTTAACAGGTGAATGTATAAATTGTGTGATGATGAAAAGAAATTAACTACTGATTATGTAACATGTACACTGTGGTTTGGGTGTGACCCTAGAAATTCATAAATTGGAAATTTAAAACTCAGTCATTTGTTAATGGTATTTGGGAGCCTGGACTTTGGGGAGGTTTATGACTAGATGAAGTCATGAGGATGGTTCCCTTTGATACATTAGCATCAATTTACAAGAAGCAAGCTAGCAAACTGATTCTGTATTGCCATGTGATCTATAACAATGCCTAGCCATTCTGCAGCAAGTTCTGCCCAGCAAAAAGTCTTCATTAGATCTGGTCCCAGAATCTTGGACCTCCCAGCTTCCAGAACCAAGAGCTAAATACATCTCCTTTCTCCATAAACTAACTACCCAGTACCCATCTACAATATTTACTTATAGCAATGGAAAACAAGAGTAAGACAATTGAGAAATCGTAAATAGGGTAAGAAGCCAGACAAATATACATACTATACGATTCCATTTACATAAAATTCTGGAAAGGGCAAGCGAATCTATAATGATAGAAAGTTGATTAGGGCAACAAATAGGCAAGAACTTTTGAGAGCAATGAATATATTTACAGTTATCTTAATTGTCATGAGTATGTGTACACATATAATATATAAACATCAAATTATATACTGTAAATGCAGTTTATTACATTTCAATTTAAAAATAAATGATAAGCAATGAAATACTTTAATACCTAAGACTTACAGACTTATTTTTAGTACCTTTAATTTCACTATACATTAAATTTATTTTCATCTTTTTAGATTTTAACAACAGATTCATCACCTACTAAAAAGGTGAAATTCTAGATTCTAAAATTGCTTATAAACATGTTCAATGTTAAGACTCAGTAACGTCAATATATTAGTGATACTCCAAGGGGTAAATATGTTTTGTAAGCGTTCGATAAGTTAAATAATTTTTATATAAGACAATGTATGCCTGATTTTTAATGTGGAATTTTAATAATAATTTTCAACCAATATGGTGAAATTGGTTTCCATCTTTCCATTACAAAATACTGCCCTGCTCCCATTAAACTGTATTTTCTCAAATTCAGATGCACTATTAAAGAAAAAGAATTGCTTTTAGTTTTCTGAGATGTTTTCATTCTAATTCTAAAATGTTAAAAAATATTATTAAGAAAATCCATTTAATGACAACATATTGTCACCAATGTCAAAATAAATGGGAACAAACATAATGATTTTAAAGTAACTGAAACATTACCTGGCCACATCCAGGGGCAGTGCATAGAAAGGGTTTGTCATCACTCATATTCCACAGGTCCTTGTATTGCCTATCATAAACCATGAAGAAATGGCAAAACACTTCACAACATATATTTTTAAAACTTTTTTAATTGTTAAAATTGCTTTATTTCTTAGCTTTTAAACTATATATTTTAAAAGTATAATTTAAAATATAAACTTCAAAATTGATTTCCATTTCCCTAACTTTCCTGTTTGAATGAACAATAAAACTCACATTTTATCTCTACCACTTCCTTATTATGAGAGTAGACAAAAGCATGTAACATGCAGATATTACACTAAAGAAAATAAGGTTAGGAAGACTGCCATCAGGCTCTTTTCTGTTTAACAGTATAAATAAATTATGCTGAAATGAATGAACTTCACTCATTCAAAATTACTTAATCAGCAAATAAAATGCAGCCCTTAAAGGATAATACTGTATAGCTATGGAGATAATGCAGCAAAATTTCTATCTCTAGTCCTAAATTCTTCTGCACCAGAAGCAGTCAATAAAATCTAATACATCAGAAAATCTATAGGATAAATAACACAGTCTCTTCAACAAATAAATGTCATAGAAGAAGAAAAAAAAAAAACAGAGGAAGGGAAGAACTGTTTTAGATTAACAGAAATGTAATAAATACATTAACCAAAGTATAGTGGACATGTTTGGATCTTGATTCAAATAAGATAACTACAAAAAGACATTATCAAGTAAAAATTATTTTTCTTATTTTTTAATTTCCTCTCAAAGTTCTTAACTATTCTCTCCATCAACCTGTGGTTCTTGCTTTTGTTTTTACTTCTAAAAATTACATGTAGCATCTGGTATTTAACTGAATAACAATTCTATAACATCTAACTACAGAAATATAGTATGACCAAATAAATTTGGGAGATGCTCAAGTATACTTTTTTTCTTTTGTAGGACTTCTCAGAATCTTTAATAGGTCAAGTAAAATGTCTAGAGAAACACCCAGAATAGGTCTTTTTGGCAACTGCTCATAGAAAGCTTCTCTTCATAGAATGTGACATAGGACTATTAGTTGCAACACTTTAGAAAAAATAAAAACTCTAAAACATGTTTATGTTGGTCAAAATTAAATGTTTTGATGTTCTTAACTTGATCATTTAAAAATACAATAGGAACACTCAGTTAAACTACATATCAGTAAGTGGTTTCATATTTATACAAAGAAGGTAAAATATTTACGTATTAGAAACAGCCCATGAATATTTTTATAATCTAAAATATGAAAAATGGTTAAATATACCAAATATTTTCCATATACCTGGCAGCTTTCACATGTAACTTGAATTTCATAAGCTGGACAACTTATCATGTCCTCTTTTTCATGGCCAGGATACTGAAAAACAAAGTGGTTTCAAATTGTTACAAATAGCTTTGAAACACAGTAGAAAATAAGCACTCAATTACTTTCTGTCACACTATACTTTATTTGATTATCTATTTATTAAGATCATTTATAATAAAGTATTGCTCCTGAAATATGAACACTCATGTAAATGTCCCAATCATAGGTACTAATATATCTAATTCTATCAAAGGGGTTAAAAGAAGAAGAAACATTTATTTAGCTCATGGCTATGGCTGGAGGGCAGTGATTAAATGAAAAAAAGTCAAACTTTTTATTTTCAAAGTCTGACAAGAAGAACAAGATCTAGCGTTTCAAAACTTCTACTCAGGAAACTTTTTAACTTTTAAAAATGTTCTCAAAATGGCAGTCAGATTCCCAGCCTCATTCATCTAAATTTGTTTATTCTAGAATATAGTTAACCTATGATATTAGTTTAATGATGAGTATAATAAACTAAAACTAGCAAGGTCAGCCATTTTTAAACTCTGCGAAAATTCATCTTATATTTACTAAAATTCAATCTAGAGGTAAACACAGTAAACTCAATGGTACATATAGGAAAATGATATTTCATAACTTTGCTTATAAAT
This sequence comes from Cavia porcellus, assembly GCF_034190915.1. Classification (NCBI taxonomy): domain Eukaryota; kingdom Metazoa; phylum Chordata; class Mammalia; order Rodentia; family Caviidae; genus Cavia; species Cavia porcellus. The sequence goes on from NW_026947495.1 coordinate 62,560,031, forward strand.
GTGGTTTTGAGAATATTTTGCCCAGAAAAATGAGACAATTCTTGTGCTGAAAAATAAAACTAGCCACAGTAGTGAGTCCTACAATAAAATGAAACTTTATATGGGATATAGGAAAAAAAGTTTTTTCTCTTGCTCCAGGCAAAACTTAGTATCTGGTAGGGTTCTGTTCCTCCACTCAGTTCCAATGTGCCTGTGAGGAAAGGGAAAAGAACACTGGCATAATACAAAGGTAATCTATAGTAATAATCATGCTTTGGTCATTACCAGTATAATATGAGTTCAGTGAAGGCAAGCAACTACTTTTAGATTAGCTACTTAAATCAGTACCTCCCTCAGTAAAGTTGAAGAAACATTTAAGCATTAACTATATGCAGACACAGAAAATCAATTAATAAAGAGTTGTTAGCCTGAACTCAAGAAACTTTTAGTCTAGATGAAGAAAAAGAAACACACAGCCACCTTATATTTGACAAAGCGAATAAACATGTTCACTGGAAGGACAGCCTCTTTAATAAATGGTGTTGCAAAAATTGGCTTTTCACATGCCAATGAAAGTAGACCCATGTGTATCACCATGCACTAAAGTCAGGTCAAAATGGGCCAAAGATTTAAATATTAAAACAGAAACACTACATCTACTGGCAAACGAGGTAGGTAGTAATCATGGGAGACACAGGAGTAGGCAAAGAGTTCATGCACAAAACCCAAACTGTGTGGGAAGCACTTCAAAGAATCAACAACTGGGATCTCATTTTATTAAAAAGTTTTTGCACTTCAAGAGAAATCACCAGCAAAGTGAAAAGAAAATCCACAGAATGGGAAAGAATTTTATCCAGCAGTCCCTCAGACAAAGAACTTATATCCAGAACATACAGAATTGAAGAACATCAAACTCCCCCCAAATTCAAAGACTCACTCCAAAAATGGGCATCTGAGATAAATACACATTTCTCAGATGAACATATACAAATGGCAAATAAGTACAAGAAAAAATGTTCACCATCACTAGTCATTCGAGAAATGTAAATTAAAACAGCACTGAGATTTCATCTCACTCCAGAAAGAATGGCTGCCATCAAGAAATCAACTGATAACAAAGGTTGGCGGTGCTGTGGGGAAAAAGGAACACTTTTCCACTGTTGGTGGGAGTGTAGACTGGTGCAGCCACTGTGGAAATCAGTATAAAGATTCCTCAAAAAACTAGGATTGGAAGTTCTATTCAACCCAAGTATTCCCCTCCTGGGTATTTTTTCAGAAACACTGAAAAGGTTTTCAGTGATATATATGCACCCATGTTTATAGCAACACAATTTGTAACAGCTAAATCTTTTTTTTTTTTAATTTTTATTTTGAAAGTATACAACAGAACAAGTCCGAATAAAGCCAACTAAAATCGTACAGTGAAATTGGTACAGAACTTCACAGCAGGTTACCAGAATAACAGTAATAGGTATCACAGTATATTTTGTTATTTTTATAATAATTGTTCTTTCAATCCCGTATATCAAAATGAGATGAAATATAGAACAGTATAGAACTTATCAAAACAGAATATTGAATAGAGCAGTACCATTAATCAGCAAAGAGCAAAACAGTAATAAAAATATTTGCCTTCAAAGAAATGGTAGAAGGAAGTCCCTCTTATTTGCTATGGTCAACCTCCCAGAAGATGCTCAGATTTCTGGTTCCCATTTGCTAATGGGGGGGGAGGGGCGCTAGGGTAAGTGGGATATTTGACTCTAGGCCATGTAGCAGTAGGTTCACTATTGCTAAGCAGGGAGGCAGAATGGTCATTTGTTTTCACAGTGTCCTCAGTTCCAACATGGTGTGGATCTCAGGAGACACTGCTGGTTCTCCCCCTGGAAGGGCTGCAGTCTGCCACCCTGCCTCTGCTTACCAGGGAGGGGAGGTGCTGGCTTGGCTTCCCAGAGTCCTAAGTTCCAACATGGCGTGGATCTCAGGAGACACTGTTCTAACAGCTAAATCTTGGAAACAACCAAAATGCTCATCAACCTCAGAATGGATGAAAAAGATGTGGTATTTTATACAATGGAATATTACTCAGTTATTAAAAAAGGACGACCTTGTGGCTTTTATAGGTAAATGGAGACAACTTGAGACTATCCTCATAAGTGAAATATATCAGACTCACATTTGTAAGTATCGTACTCTAGTGTAAAAAATAATAAAAAACTGAAAGAGTAGTAAGATCCAAAATGTACGATACTGTAATAATGAAAGGGAAAGAAAGTCCTCAAAAGGACAGAACTTGAGGAATACACATATAACTGTATGTATGTTTAAGTGTAAAAGATGGATAACCATAAGACTAAGTTTTTGTTAGTACATGAAACAGAATAGTTTGTGTTGTCATTGATTTTTTATGCTTTGACTTTGTAACTTGAACTACTACTTATAAGATAACAATATGTAATATATAAACTAGTGATTTATTGTTATTTTTTTGAAATTCTGTATCATTTCTACCCTTGTTTTGCTTGTTTTAATTAAAAAAAGAAACAATTTGAATATGGTAAGACTGTAGAAAAGTTAAAATACTGTGACAGTACAAGTTAGGCATTGTGACAAGCACCTACAGTCCCAGCACTAGCAAAGCTGAGGCACGATCGCTTGAGCCCACGTGTTCAAGAGTAGAACCTAAGCAATATAATGAGAAACCACCCATAAGACCACAGAGCTAAAAAAAAAAAAAAAAAAAAAAAAAGCACAGAGCTAGGGGAAGAACCAAACTACAGCTACAGAAAACATTCTAAAGAGTTACCCTTGGTACCTCTTTCTAACCCTTTCCGCACTCCCACCACAACCGTCTCCCCCTGCCTTAAGTAGCTTACATACAGCCTATTTCCCTGGTCAATCAATATAAATTCTCATCACCTTATTACTGTTTTTCTAATACCTAGTTAAGGTAGCTATAAATAGAACAGTTCAACACCTTTGAAACAAACAATAACAATTTTTCTGGGAGGCTGAAATGTTATCTTTGTTAATCTAATAGGATCACAAGCCTCTAAATCCAAGGTTTATCTTCTTTTTACAGCAAGGTTGGAAATATGTTTATAATGGAAGCCTGCAAAACAGGGTTTGTCATACTGTAAACTGTTGGGGAAATGTGTGATTAGAGATAGAAATTGTTTATATAACACTCCATTCTCGAGCAAGCATCTGTAATGTACTCAGGAGAATTTAAGTTAAATTTAAAACAAGCCAGCTTCTTTAGCTTCTCTCATCTCTCTCTTAATACTTCTAAGTCTTTTTTTTTTTTTCCTCCTGAGCTAATGCCATTGAAGTTCTTCTTTTCCTTCTTTTGTCAAAAAACATTTCAGTGTCTTCCCTGTGCTTGGCAGTATGCTATGATAAATTTAGAAATCTGCCTTCAAGAAAAGGCATATGGTGGTGCACACCTGTAATCCCAGCATTCGGAATGCTGACGGTGGAGGACCATCATGAGTTCAAGGACTATGTACTAAGTTTAGGGCGCCCTGAAATGCATGGTAAGATCTTATTTAAAAAAAAAAAAAAAAAAGATAGTGGTAGAGCTTACACTTGCTAATCAAGGCATCAACTCAGACTTCCTTTTCCTATATCCCTGAATTAAGAAACAATAACTCCTAAATGCTTTAAAGACAAGCCTAATTATCCAGTGAGTAAAATCTTACTAGATTTAACTCTTTATCTATTTGTTCTACTAAACTTTCTATGTTGCTTGTACTTTGTTTATAATAGCTATATTAGGTTTTGGGATATACTCTATTACATAATTTCTATGCTTCTTCCTCTCCATCTTAACTATGCCCAAAGAATCATAACATAGAAAAACAAATTAAAATTGGCTTAAAGCTTGGTTGTGTCACTCGTTAAGATCTTGCTTAAAGTTCTAAATTTCCTTCCTTAAGCTTCAGTTTTCCCAAATGGTAAAACAGTGGTAAGCCCTAAAAATAGTACATGTAAAATTACTAGCACATATGAATGTACTTGATAATACTGTAGCTGCAATTCTGACCATTTTTATCAACATAAAGCAATTTCATGCATCCTTATGCCTCTGCACAGTATGCAAGCATGGACCAAATGTTGAATTATTAACCAGAAAGTAACTAAACTTTAAAATGTGTAGGTACACATTTACTTCTGACAGCAGTAAAAACTCTGCACCATACCACAGAAAGGCTGTCATTTTCCATGCTCTGGGATTTTAAAGAACCGGATGCTTTTATTGAGAAAGGGTAATGAGATAATTTTTATTAAAGACAGCAAGTAAATTAGGGTAATCCGAATTTCAAATATATGAAGGATGAAAAAGTGTTTCCTATTTTCCAGGAAAATGTAAACATTCTATTCTTAGGCTTCACGATGGATGAAAAACAGAAGTGTGTAGCACTTGTGGTAAGGCTGAAAACTAGCTGCCACATACCAAAGAACTAAGATTCTTTTAATGTTTATAAGGTGCTGAGGCCTTGGTATGTGAGATGGAAAAAGACAGCAATTAGTACAATAGATCCTAAAATGGAATGAAAAACCATCTAGAGCAGCAGCACCAGGAGAAACATGACAGTACTTTTAAAAACATAGTTCACATCAGAAAGGGAATTTTTTTTACAGCCTTAGCTTTCATTTTATCACTGTGAAGTTTGCTGAATGAGCATACTATCTAACTACAGTTGATGCTAAAATGATATAACATATAAAAGATAAGTGCAATGACTTGCTTATAGTAGTTAGTTAAATGGCAGCTGCTGTAATTTCTTAAAGCACAAGTTAGTAATATGCAGGAGAGATGGCTTATAGTAAATGTAACGTTACTTCAGACTTTTGATCCCTCATTACCGTTATTTAACAGAGGTTATAAATTCTGCAGACGAGCAGTATCTCAGAGATAGTACCTAATGACAACTTAACGATATGGAAAATGTATAGTAATATGATTTCAGTAAAAAGATTTCATAACTATGATTCCACACTGAACACTATCTTTTTTTAAAGTAAATCACATATCCTATATTTTTCTTCTAAAAACTCCATGAAGTACACTTCATTATTCCCATTTTATTAATGTAGAAACTGTGGCATAAGTTAGGTAAGACCTCATGATCTTAACTCCACAGCTAGAGCTATGCTATGTTAACCAATACTAACAATAGTACTAATCAATACTAGTTACTATATTAATCAGTAAGTTGCCGAAATTAATTTGTGAGCATAAAGTAAAATGAAAGTTAAAGCAAAATTCTCACAAAGGTAAGCCAAAATTAAAGTACTTTACCAATGTATTCATTAAAAGCTAAATAATATAATCTTTCCTTTGAGAAAGAATATTAAAACACAAGAAATGAGAAACAAATCCATTTAAAGAAATTATTTTTCATTCCATGAATAAGTACAAAGCAATCACTACACAGACCACACTGCAATAAAACATCTTAAGCGGTGGAATGTTTAAAATCCTTTGTGAGTTAATACAATATTAACTAAAATTAATTACCTTGCGATGCTCTTTTGTAAAATAAAGACTTAGTCCAAAGTGACAGCATCATCCTTAAAAATGCTAGAAGTCCGTCTTGGAAACTATTGACACATACTACAACATAGATATTAACCAAAATAATTGAGCTAAATGACACAGTCCCCAAAAAAAGCTATAATATAATATGATTCAATTTAGAATAATAGCAAATACAAATTTTAGAAAATACGAATTATTGAGAGTGACAGAAAGCAGATCAAGAGTGAGAAGAATGGGAAGGGAAGATTAGAATGGGACCTTCTTAGGTAATAAATATATCCTCTTGATTGTGGTGATGATTTTAATAGAAGTACATATGTAAATCAAAACATCAAATTGCATGCTTTAAGTATGTACAATTTATCACAGGTCAACTACATCTTAAAAAGGTATTCTAAGAAGCCTATCTCAATTTCTTTTAAGAAAGTTCATGAAATAACCTGTTACAGTTACATGAAATTAAAGACTAATGGCTACTGACTATTCATAAATGGTATCTGTTAATTGAGTGAAAGTCACTTACTCCTTGCCCCATATCAGCATGAACTGGATCTTTCATTTCCTACCCTACAAAAACTCCACACTAGGGTTACAAAAACTCAGGCTTCAAATAGCAACTTACTATCTATCTTTTCTAATGCAGTGGATTAATACTGTGACCCTGACATTTTCTTGAAAATCTAATTCAGCGTGAAGATTTTTTTGACACTTTATAATTATACCTGGTCACCTGGTTCTTATAGAAAGGATACCACAAAAACATATATACGCTATATATATCATTTCAGGGCTGGGGTTTAGCTCAGCAGTATAAGTGCCTGCGTGGCAAGCACAAGGTCATGAGTTAGATCCCCAGTACCCAAAAAATAAATAAACTATTGGTCCTAAGATTAGACTAAAGAGGTGGGAGGAAAAATAAATGGAGAAGAGTAAAACCCTGAAAATTATAAAGGAAAGAGGCATTAGTTATTTTAATTTAGGGATAAAAGATATCCTATGAATTCAGGTCACTTGCTCAATTTTCTGTTGCAGAAATAGTACAAAAGTAAAGCTGTTCTTTTTCCAGTTTTCCAAAGTTATTCCATGTATAAATATGCAAATGACCAATAATTTTTAAAAAATTCAAGCTGAAGTTTTGAGTTCTTAAGGAGATAACTTGTTCTTTTATAATAATATAAACTAAATTACTCCTATTGAACTAAAACATTGTAAGGAACTTTAAATTTGCTCCCAGAATAACATAAAAGAGAGGAAAAAAAAGAGTTATCAGAATATAACCATTCAGGGATAACTAATATCTAGAACTACACAACCTAGTCTTGTCAATGTATTGAGACATATAACCTTAAAAAAATACTAAAAGCAGTATTACAATTTATGCATCATTTTCAACGGCTATATAGTGTTTATACATATGAACAGGGCATATCTAACTAATTTTATCAATGGACTTTCAATCAGTAATGAACACATTTGGGACAAGTCTTTGTATACAACTTGATGTGCAAAGTGAAGGCTTATCACTAAACTGCCCTCCATATATGAATACTGATTTCTACTTTACTAGTACAAAAAGATCTCATTTCCCAACACTTATGAAACAGTGGATATTATTGTAAAACTTTATTTAGCTCAGCGGCCTGCCTTGCAAGAGCATGGTCATGAGTTCGATCCTCGGCACTGATTAAAAAAAAAAAAATAGTAGTAAAAAAGAAACCCCCAAAAAACAAACAAAAAACCCTATCTTTTTGATGAACATTTCATGTTTTAAATCATTTTATTGGTACAACTTACACATAGTGATCACATTCATCATAGAGGAATTTGTACCTATACATGATATAAGTTGTTTCCCATCCCATTTACAAAAGCTTTGTTTCCATGTTTTCCTTCTCTCAATTTTTTTTTACCTTTTTCCCTTCTTTCCTTTCCCTTTCCTCCCTCCTTCATTCCCCTCTGCATGTGAACACTTTTTTTTTCCTATTTCACAATATCTATATACACTGTGGTCCTTATTTACACTTTTGGTTTCTCATACCAGAGAAACAATGCAGTATTTACACATGTGCAATTTGACTTAAAAGTATGGTCTCAAAGTACACCCATTTATCTAGAAATGGCTCAAGCTTATCCTTCTTTATAAAAGAGTTGTACTCCATTGCATAAAAAAACCACATCTTCTTCATCTACTCACCAGTTGATGGGCATTTGGGTTGTTTACAAGATTTGGCTATTACAAACTGTGCGTTGTAAACATAGGTGTGCATATATCCCTGTGGTACTATGTTTTTAATTATTTTAGGAAGATACCAAGAAGGGGAACAGCTAGGTCAAATAGAACCTATAGTCCTAGTTTTTTTTTTTTTTTTTAAACTACTTTTAAAGTTGCTTATTTTTAGAGCCACGTGTGGTGGTGCACGTCTGCAATCCCAGCACTTGTGAAGCTGAGGCAGGAGGATCACTGCAAGTTCAAGGCAGCCTGGCCTATATACAGTGAGTTCAAAACTAACATGAACTGCACAGCAAGACCTTATCTCAAAAAAAAAAAGAAAGAAAGAAAAGGTTGTATATTCTGACACACCAACTAAGGCTGTACTTCTACATATAAAAGGTACTTATCATTTTTAGTAAACTGTCTCCTTTTCCCGCTTTAAATAAATATTAGATCAAAATTTGCCCTCTTAGCTGGGTATGGTGGTGCAACCCTATAATCCCAGCATTGAGGAGGCTGAGGCAGAAGGATTGCCATGAGTTTGAGGCCTGCCTGAGCTATGTAGTGAGACCCTGTCACAAACACACACACACACACACACACACACACACACACATACATACATCCAAATTCTCTCTTGAACATAGACCATAGGCTCTTCCTTTTTTTGTTGTGCTGGTGATCAAATGCAGGGCATGGTGCAATGCTTAGGCAATTGCTCTATCAGTAAGCTATGCTGCCAGCCCACAGTTGTTTTTGAATGACATGGACATTTGATTATGTACCTTATTGCATTCCTAATCTAGTCTTAACTGTTCACTCTCCAAAAGAAAAGAGTGGGGTCTGAAAGTGTGAACTGATTTATTCAAGGTCAAAAATGAGCCAAATACATTTCCTGACACACGGGGTGTTACACCAGTTGTTGTATATTGCCATTTGATGCCCACCGATTCTACATAAATTTGTATAAATCATTTAAAGAAATAATTGTAGAAAGACTTTTAGAACTTGGAGTTATCGAAAAGATCCATTATCAAATGGAATCACATATAAACAAAATGGCAATAAAGAAAAAATTGTAAAGATAAAAATACTGTAAGGAAAGATGAATAGAAGACAGTAGGAGAAACTAACTTGCAAAACAATTCTTCTAAATTAAAATTAGTAACAGCCAAGCCTTCAACAAACAAGCGCAAGAGTATCTGCATGGGAGGTAGCTCAAGACAGGCTGGAGGGGCCTGCTCAGTGAAGAACGTCTCTCTGAGCTTGCATGGGATGAGAAAGACAGCCATGGCGGTAGAGGTAGGGAATGAGAATGGGGACTGGGCTTAAAGGGGTCAGTCCTGCATGTGATACAACAGCCAGAATTGGATGAAAGGTCTCTGTACAGGGGAAGGATTCCAATATGAGACATCAAGGTTCTAATGGGCCGAGGAGACATCCATCCACATAAGGTAAGGGATAGGAATGGCACTAGTCCAGTGTACAGTGTTAGGGGCAAAGCAGTAACACATCTATTTGATGTGAAAAGAAAGAGAAACAGGTGTCATTACATATACACATGAAGACAGATCAAATGAATAAATATGTCAAGGATAAGCTGAATGAAAGTGAATTCAAAGTACAGGGGACGGGAATTAGACATATAGGGTGTGTCAATTATTAGATGAGTTCTGTAGATAATGACATGAACTTGTGGCTCTCAAGATAGACATCAAGATATAGAAATAAAGGTATTAATATGTGTAATACACATAAGCATGTACTGTACATTAATTTCTTTAGCTGTGTCTATAGCAAAGGCCTGGTAACACTGGTACTTCAATAGCAGTAAATGCATGTACGATCCCACATCTCCACCAAAAGAGATCTGGGCTGCTTAAAGAATTAGCTGACACCAGGTCTGGGGCAGAGAAACATGCAGGACAGGTCTTGAATAGCTCATGGCTGAAAATAAGGAAAGAGTTGCAGATATGGAACTGAAAGTAGCCAAAGCTGGCACAATTTGAGAATCAAAATAAATAAAGACAGCAGTGGATCATATTTTGAATAAAATAGGGTTTCATGATCAGTAAAAGATTAACTGAAATTTTGTTAAGGCACAAAATGTTTACATCATTTCAAAATGTCTGCCTATAAGATAAAATTTAATTATTAAGGACAAAAAGAATTATCTGTAGCACAAAAACTTGGCAAACATCACCTTAATCAAGTAATCCAATATAACAGTACTAGAAATAAGGAAAATCAAAGTCACATGCCCCTGATAATATGCAATACTCCAAATTGAGGTAAACTAAAAACAGCTGGTCTATTATCTTCTAAAGCATCCAAGTTGTTAAAATCAAGACAAAACCATGGAACTACTTTCAATTTTTTTCTTTACTTTTAAGTTCTCAACAACAACAAAAAAAAAGGGAAAAACTTAAGAGGACTTTAAACGGTACATAACTATACGCACTATAAAAATTCACTGTATAAGCATTGTATAGTTTCCATCCTGTAACTTTCAGGAGTCATCCTGAAAAAAAAAAGTGGTAAAATATATTGATTCTTAAACAATTCTCTGCTTCTTTTTGGGTCATAATTTTCATATTATTTCGATACATCGAAGAACTACATTCTATATTATAAGATTAATAGTAAATAGAATTATACTGCATTAGAATAATTTACAAATCTAACTAAAGACTCAAGAAGCTGATACTAGACAATTATTTAGCCTATTAGTTACTTAGTTCCCATTTGTAAGATACGCAACCTGGATTAAATCTGTTAAGGAAAATAGAAGATCTTTTAGGCTGTGGAATGTGTATTTTCATGCCATTTTGAATTCTATCATCCAATCAAATTAACTGATAATTTGCTTTTCCCATATCTCTATTAAAAGTCACCTCATAGAAAACTGCTGGCAAATGAAATGTAAATGGTAACTCTCTAATAAGCTGAAAAATTCCTAGATTCTAAAATGTGAATGTGACTGATCTTCTATTTAGTTTGGTTACAGAGCTATAAATTGTATAAGCACTTACCTTTCAATCATGCCCTTAAACCTAAAACCAAATTTCTAAAATGTAGATAGTACTAAATATTACACACAATATAAACCATTCTTAAACATTTCCAACACAAATTGCTTATTTCGTGAAATTTATATGAAAAACATCTTGACTCCCTATTTTATATTAGATATCATGTTAAAAACAAGATAACAAGGGACTAACAAGGGAAGACAAGTGAAAAATAACAGGTTTCATATACATACATACACACACAGTAAAATACAGATACTATGGGAACATGAGTAGGTAGGAGTTGGTCATCTCTCTTCAGCACTCATAATCCCCTCTTAAGAGAACCTGATATGCTTATGTGAAGTGGTCACTATAGGGTAATCCTATATATCCATAACCTTGACAAACCTGCCTCAGGTGAACCAGGGGGCACACCTGACCGAACAGATCACATCTTCAGGAAATTTGTAAAAAGTGGGAAAAAAATCAGCTTAGTAGATGGGCACCAGTAAATCAAAATGACTTAGTATTAAGGGACTTTTACGGTAATATTTATCCTGATAAAGAATTACTGAAAGTCAGAATGGAGTAGGCACAGAAAGAGATGAAAAACTATGAAGTCAAAGAAAAGGAAAATAATATCTGTGACAGAATGGGATCCCTGAGAGTCCCTAAAAACCTTAGACTGACCCTCCACCCCATTCTGGAACCCACTACGTAGGGTACTGAAGAAATAATGCCCGAGTTCAATCTTTTCAAAGGAAAAACATCAGCAAGTTAGGGATGTTATTTTATCCAGAAGAGATAGCATGTTGACATGTACAGTAGAGTACAGTTGTGCAACTCTCTCAGACCCGATGTCTGCTGCACAGGCCAGAGAAGAAAGTAAATGTCAAAGGGTTTTTAATACCATGATAAGGGGTCTATGTTCTATTCTTGCCCCAACACTACCATACTATCCTCCCCTTCTCCAAAACCAAGAATATAAACTATGGCCTTATTGGGTGAACTATGAAAGTTTCTAACATTTTTGATTTTTTTTTTTTTTTTTTTTTGGTCTTTTTCCTTTTTATCGGTACCAGGGATCGAACTCACAACTGCCTGCTTGCAAGGCAGGCACTTATGCCGCTGAGCTAAATCCCCAGCCCCGTTTCTAACATTTTTTAAATAGTGGAGGGAGAAGGGAGTGGACAAAGAATATGCAGTAGAGTAATGTTCTCACAAACTATTTACTATCAAACTTGAACTATTTACTATCAAAGCTTCTTAAAAGAAAATGTTTGCCTCATGCTACTACAAGAAATTTCAGATTTTTAGTTTGATAACATTACTGTACAAGTGAGGAGGCTAGATAAGAGAGAATAAAACTATGCCTAAGAAAATCAACATAAGATATGCTCAGTTCAAAAGATGATGGTCTGAACTCAAGTAATGCTAGTTAAATTCGAGGAAAGAAGATCAGTTATAAGGAAAAATACTCTCATGATAAAGCCTCAAATCCTTTCACTGTTTATAGATCCCACACAGAATGACCACTGCTTCCTACTCCAATCGTATGCTATGGCTTAATCTCTGACTCTAGTTATACAGGCTTTTAATCAGATCCCTCCTTCAGTCTAGAATGCTCTCACTTCCTATTCATCCTTCCCTTTTTCACTGCTGATCTCCCATCATCCACTACTACCCTATCCTTAAATCCAGATCTCATTTATTCAGTCATTTAGTTAATAAATTCCTGAATATACACACAAAAGAGTAGGAATCATGCTAGATTCCACTGACAATGATTCAGACATAATTTTTTCCCTAGAATTTACACTATATATAGAATACTTACTGTTATAAACTTGAATATTCAAGGAAGCCAAGTAGCTCAAAATTATTTAATGCAGGTATTATGGCTTGTATCTAATGTCCTCAGAAAGCCTCACACAGTCCTAAGTGGGGCTTTTCAGAAGTAATTGGCTCTAGAGTATGTAAGATCAAGGGACTAATTGCTAAATTAGTCCACTGATTGGTTTGGCATAATTCTGGATGTGGAGAGGTAGCCTGGATAAAATATAAGGGACAGAAAAAGGGCTCCTCCTTGTCCCTTGTAGCTTACTGCCTTCTGCCTGCCACAAACTGTTTCCCCTCTACTATGCTGCCCTGTCTTACAGCCAGCCCACTATAATCTGAAACTCTACAAACTGTGAGCTTAGATGTGCATAGTGGTGCATGCTTATAATCTAAGCATGCAGAAGGCTGAGGCAGGAGGATTGTTAAAAGTTTGAGGCCAGTCTGGGTTACAGAAGCAAACTCAAGGATAGCCTGCATTACACAGAAAGACCCTGTCTCAGAAAAGTCAAAACCGAAACAAAAAAACAAAAACAAAAATCAACACAACTGTGAGCTACAGTAAACCTTTCTTCCTTTAACACTGGGTACTGGGTATTTTGTCAAAGCAACAATAAAAGTAACTATGACAGCAGGTATCAAGTGTATTAGAAAAATTTGTTAAGAGTTGCCACTCATTTTTCCTTCAGTTTTTAAAATTTTAAATATGTGTACATTTCAATTATTTTCAAATTTTTATCAAAATAAGAATAATTGCATTTATATAGTTTCTCTGGATTTCAACCGTCAGATTCATGCACAAAAGCATAGGCCATTTTGTTTCTGTGTCTTGATATATCTGACAAAATCTATTATTGGACCATGTTTCAAAAGATTCTGCATGCCAGACCACTTGTTTAAACTAGTATATTCTTTCCATTTTTTGAAGCTACATTTCAAAACTATACATATCTCGAACATCACCATGCTGTGGCTGGCATGCAGTAGATACTGGAAGAAGGTATGCTTAAAGGACTATATAACTTCAAATTAATTAATACTTTTGATCATGAAATCATGATAATAAATTTAATTGATAGATAAGCCAAATAAATTTGAGATTTTAATTAGTTTGTACAATCTTAAATTTGTAACATTTTGCCAAAAATATTTCTGAATTCTATTTTAAACTAAACACTATCAGTATGGTAAATCATTAGCAACATGAGGACTACTGTATGGAAATATCTGAAGTCAGTAATATATGAAAAATTAAAATAAAATAAAAAGAACACTTTTGTATTAATTGCTTACCTTTCTAGATAATGGGCCATGAGTTTTATTGTGTCTGCTGTTAGGAATCCCTGGCTGTTATCAAGTAAACAGTACTTTTCAAGTTTCCATCAGTATTCCTAGAGAAAAGAAAAAGCAGAAAAGAACTGATTATCTTGTGGGAGCTGAAGAAATAATCTGGTGCAGTTTAACTCCATTATGAGATTTTTTAAAAAGTTTACTTTATATTTAAAAGATATACTTTACTTTTGGCTTCCATTATATTACCTAACACAAATTTAAAATTCTCTGGCCTAGGGATAGTAGAGTATTTGCCTTGCATGTACGGGTTCAATCAATCTCTAGTGGATCTAAAGAAAGTTTTTCCAAAATCTCAACAGTCTAATACACTGTGTATCCTGTCACCTCTCATTAGTCCTGGCAGATTATTAGAGGTGTAGGAGTTTAAAGAGTGAAAGGGAAATGAAATTATAGTAAAGGAAAAAAAAAAAAAAAAAAACACCCAATTTTTATCATAATAAACTTGAAGGGGGAAAATTATAGATAATAAATGAAATGGCAATACTAAATCTAAACATCAAACTCTTTGAAATAGAGATTTATAGTTTCTCTTTTGTCAGTGTTACTCTGTTGGTATGGGACCAAATTTATGTTCTTATTCAAAATACTTGGACTGGGCCGGGGTTTAGCTTAGCAGCATAAGCGCCTATCCTGGCAAGCATGCAGTCATGAGTTCAGCCATTAATGTCACGAAACTTAAACACTATGTCTTAATTTTTTCAGAATTTTAATTCTCTCACACAAACAAGGATAGCACAGAACCATGATCCCTGGAACCAAGAGACCTATTTTGTGACTCTGTTGCCCTCAACATGTGGGTTCTATTTCTTGGTTTTAAAGCAACTGCTCAAGTTTAAGCCATCACATCTATTATCAGGCAGCAAAAAAAAAAAAAAAAAAAAAAAAAAAAAAAGGAGAAGAGTAATAGCTTCCCTTTAGGGAAACTTTTCAGAAATATCACAGAATATTTCCATCCATGTGGTAGAACTTAAATCACATGGGCAAAGCTTCCAGGGAGATCCAGAAACATTTCACTATATAGTATACTTCAAAAATGCAATTCTTATCAATAAGACAATGAATGGAAATGAATACAGGTGTACAACTAGTTGTTTCTGTCACAATTACTTCATTCTAAAATGCAAGATGGCTGGATACCTCAGGGATGCCTTGGCAGTCTACTGAAGCGATCTTTCAAAAGAAGGTTTTCCTAGGGGCAGATAAAAGACCAACTTTTATATCAAAGGCTAATCTGTACAGGACAGAAGAAGAAAAAATCAGCATACCAGAACAGCAATATAAGAGCACTGAAACAATCTGAATCATTTTAGTTTGGGAGCATAAACTCACATAAGCAATCCACAGAACTCAGAAAAGCTTACACAGCCCCATTTTGTGAGTTTGAATAACAACCTTGAAGAAAGTTCAACTATCAGTTGTATTGGTGAAAGATAATCATCTCTGAAGCACAATATTCAACAGGAAAAGACTTTCCTCTACTATTATCTCAGGACTGACCTCTCATTATCTGACCACAAATAAACCCCACTGCAAACTATTAGAAAGAAGGGAGTAAAACTGGCTGAAACACCATTAATCTTTAAAACTTTGACGTGAATACCAAAAACTAGAAAGTCTTCCTTTCAAATCTAGCAGCAAAATTCCATTTTTAAATACAAACTGTTTCTTATAGGAAATAGGATGCAAATATGATACTGAGCTATGTAATGTGAACCGGAGACTATAAATGGGAGTAGCAATTCAAGGAACAAATGGCTCTTTGAGATAATGTAAATCATGTATTCTAGTTAGGGATGCATTAATTTCCTCTTTCAGAAGTATTTTCATTATGTAAGTTTCTGTCACAATTACATTATGTAAGTACAACTTTATGTTTTCCCATTTGTAAAGAGATCTGTGTTATTTCAAAAGCTGCTCAAAATGATCATAACTAACACCCTAAAAAACAGTAAGAGGGGACTTCCAGAAAGATGGCAAGCAGCAGAGAAATAACCTCTCCAAGATTTGGTGTCGAGACACTGGAATACAGCAACATGAAGAGGAGAGAAGTGTGTCCCCTGGACCCAGGAATATCTGGAGAGAGACTAAAGCCCATGGAGAGAGAGAATCCAGGAATCCAGGAAAAATAAGAAAGCCAGGCCCACCACTGCAGACCCAAGAAGTCACATCCAGTCATGAGCCCACTACCATGGCCCAAGAAGTCAGGCTCTCTGGTGAGCTTGCCACCTTGGCCCAAAAAAGAGGCTGTACCCCACAATGAACCAGCTGCCATAGGCCCAGCGAACAGGCTACGCTTCCCATGAACCAGCCACTGTGGGCCCAAGAAGTGGCTGTGTTCCCTGGTGAGTCATCCACCACAGGGTCTAGAGAAGCCATGTTCACCGGGGAGCCTACCACCATGGGCCCAGAGAGGAGGCCATGCTCCAAGGAGCATCAGTGAGTTGCCACACCATGCCTCTTCACTACCCCAGGAATCTTGGATTGAAGGAACCCAGGTACCTAGCCCAATCCCCTGCACCACAAGGTGGGCAGCATCCGGGACTCAGCAGTCAGCTGATTTGAGGGCACACAGGAAAATGTCAAGATGAAGCTGCAAGGTGCAGTTGTGAACCTCCAGTGCCCACCCGAAATGTCAAGATTAAGCTGCAAGGTGCAGTTGTGAACCTCCAGTGCCCACCCGTCGCAACAAGTCTAGGAAACAGACACAAAATAAATTGGAAGTCATACACTTGAAATTTCTGATAGTAACTGAAGTAAAGAAACAAAATAGTGCTTGAATTGTTTAACTTTGTATACCTATATCTCATCCAGAACAAGTCCAGGAGACATATATAGAAGAAACTGGAAGCAACACATGTGAAATTTCTGAAATAATAGCAAATAAGGTAAGGAAACAATTTAGGGCTTATATTGTTTAACTTTGCATGAGTATATCTGGCAGACTGAGCAACTATTTGAGGATAACTATGTGGAATATAGTAACTATTGTTGATTCTTACTGTCTTGCTTATTCTCACTGTTTTTACTGTTTTTGTTTTATTCTCTTTAAAATAAATTTTAAAACAGTAAGAAAGACTGGTATTACCGCCACTTCAAACAAGACAAGATTAATCAATTATACCTGGCCCTTATAATAAGACTTATACATGCAATGTAGAAATAATGATTTGGACTTTGAAAAACAATGTTTTTTGTGTTTTTACTTAAAAGGTACATATTACAATTAGATCCTACAATGTCTCCTAAAAGCCTCATGTTCACAAGTGAGGCTTGGTTATATGGAGCATGGGTCACCGGGGTGAAACCTGTAAGGGTGTATCCTTGTCCCTTACTACCCCTACCCTTTTCTTTTGGTTTCCTGGATGCCGTGTGGTTAATAGTCTTTCTCCACCTGTTCTTTGACCATGCTGCTTCTGTTTTGGAGTCTACCTACCACTGACTGAACCCACGAACTCTGAGCCAAAATAAAACTACTCCTTAGTTGCTGGTGTTGAATACTTTGTCCTAGCAATAGGAAAGCTAATACAAAAAAATTGTTACCAACAATGGAGTTACTAGTGTGACTGTATCTGTACATGTGGTTCCAAAGCCTTTGGAACTTGTCTGTGGGAGGGTTTGGAAAAGTATGCAGAAGTAGGCTAGAGACAGCCTAAGTTGCTATAAGCAGAGCTTGATGGGTGATTCTAGTCAGATTCTAGTCACAAGATCAGAATATTGATAGGAATGTGGATTGTAAATGCAGACTCATGAGGTTTCTGATGGGAATCAGGACTGTATTGGAATCTGCACTAGAGTCTATGCCTGTTTCATTCTAATAAGGAATTGTCTATATTTTATATGAATTGGCTGAATTTAAAGGTGTTGAACTAACTGATCTGGTAGAAGAAATTTCAAGACATGTCCAATCCAGGCTGTGGCATGGATCCTACTGGCTGCTTTCTGCCAGATTTACAATGAAAATCAGGAGTTAATGGCAGAGCTTAATGATTTAAAGTTTGCAGTTTTGCCAGAATGGAAGCACATGTAAAGTTGGGGCAAAAGGGAACACAGTTGCTGAAAAGACTAGAAAAAAAAAAATTTCAAGTACTTTGCATAAGAACAATAGAAAAGATGATCTAAAGGCATTTTGGTAACTGACTGGACCCCAATCCTTAAGGGTTCAAGAGTATAAAAGGGCACACAACTTTAACGTTCGAAGAGAGCCCCAGGAAGCCTACCTCATTCAAGGATACTCAGAGATTACCCATCCAGGCATAATCCAAGGGGGCCCAGCAGCCACAAACCAAGGGGGCCCAGTTACTGCTCTCACTGGTAGCAGACCAAAACATAACCAACCCATGCAGTGTTTTCTGTTAGCTAAACAAAATGAAAAAAACTTATAGGGTGACAGAGGGCTTCCACCCAGATTTCAGAAGGCCTGTGAGCTGAGGCAGTGGGACCCTGACAGCACAGTGTATAAAGCTGTGAATGAAGTAAGAAGTACAGTAGAGAGAGACCCCAGAAAGCTTGGGGATGCCAGGAATGTAGAACATCTACTGACAAAAGCCACAGGCCATGTGGGCTACAAACAGCAAGATCACAGGAGCCCAAGTCCTTTGAAGCTCTTATCTTGTCATAACTTGCCCCAGGTGCTGGACATGGATTTAATGTTTTCCCTGTTGGGTTTTGGTCTTGCTTTGGTCTAATTTCTATCAACTCCCCCTACTCTGCCCTTTTAGAATGGCAATGTTTTTCCTGTGCCATTTTATGCTGGAGGTACTTAACTTTCTACTTTTTACAAGGGCTCACAGCTATAAGTCTGTGTCTCAGACAGACTGGACTTGGACTTACCAGCAATACTAGAGCTGTTAAAGACTTTGGTGACTTTTAGAAATAATCTATTTAGATTTTACATAATGAGATGAGCATGAATCTTTTGGGGGTTAGAGGCAAAATGTTATAGGTTAAATTAAGATGTCCCCTAAGTATCCTATGTTTGGAAGGAGGGGGTGGCCAAAGAGGATGGGACAGAGTTGAAACCTGCAATGGCGTTATCTCCAGCTCATCCCTTCTCTTTCTGTTTCATGGATATCACAGAGTGAACAGATTTCCTCCATCCTTTCAACATTTTATTTCTGCCTTACAGCCTGCCAATCATGGATTGAACCTCAAAGGAAACTGCAAGGCAAATATCTCTCTTCTAAGTTGTGGATGTTGGGTTTTTTGTCAGTCAGGAAATACAGGTAACACAGCACAGATGTAAGGTATCTCTACCACCACTATCATAACCTGCTATTGATTTCTTATATTTGATATATAACTAATCTGTGGATATAAACACTGCTCACTCTCCACTGAAAGGTATAAATACTGCTAATGATAAGTATCCTGGTAAAAGCTACATAATGTTTTAGCAAACAGGCAAAAAATAGGCATTAGTGTTAGAAATTAATCCTTTCTTAGAAATGAGCTAGGAGTATAGCATACTCAACGACAATGGTGGTAGAGACAAGCTGGCTTTTGTCCTTATTGAGTGTACAGGAGCTAGGCAAGAGTGGAAGAGTCTTACAAAATGACAACATTCAAATGGGGATATATATCATCAGATGCACAAGAAGGTTAAGGGATACCTGCACATCCAAATCTTCAACTTCCTTTTTGTTCATTTTCCTAAAAAGGATCTAAGTACTTTCTGAATCTTCATTCTCACACATTTCAAACAAACAACCAAAACCCAACAAAAACCATAGTCTCAGTCATTCCCAAACTCGTTTGAATGTGCTGTCCCAGGCTATACAAACTTCATCCAACAAATGTATAATTTAAAATGTCTTAAAAGTCTCGATTAATTAAGACATCATTAACTCTCAACCTCATGTCTTCTTCTGTTTTGTATTTCTGCTAAAGGCAAAACATAGCTTTAGCAATTCCTGTGTTTAGGAATATTTTAAATTCAGACTATATATAAAAAATGTGATGAATGTGATGTGATGACTGCTTCCATTGTTGAAATATATCTAAAAATGCAGGGGCCGGGGATGTAGATGAGTGGCATAAGCACCTGTCTGGCAAGCACAAAGTCCTGAGTTGGATTTCTAGTACTTAAAATAGAATAAAAATGCACTATCCATGAAAATAAAGAAATTTTTAAAATTTTTGAGAAAAACTTGTATTTGTTACAAAAAAGCACAATAAATCAATAAAATATTTTAAAACAGAATACAGTGGATCGAAATAAAAGTATGTTGAAGGAATAGAAGTAGTTTGATTTTTAAAAATTTTAAATTAAAAAATGAAAATTTCCAGATTATTAAAGATGAGTTAATTCAAGTTTATTTCTAAAGCCAGGGACACTATCAAATACAACATTATGTCCGTATCTATAAAAGTCAGAGATTATATTTTTCAACTGTTTAAAGAATCAACTTGGAATATCAAAACTACTATTTAACAAATTTATTTGCAAGAGAATATGACAGTACCCCATCCTCCCAAAGATATGCATGCTCTAATTTCTGGAACCTGAATACTGGTTTCATTACATAACACAAAAGAATTTTGCGGACATATAAGTATTTCACTAAAGTAGTGAAAATACTATGGGTTAATACAGGTGAGACCACTCTAAGGCAGAGAAATTTTCCACCTGGAGTCAGAGGGATTTGGCTAGAAAAAATCAGACAAGTTAAAAGCATAAAAGGGACCTAATATGCCATTATTAGAGAGGGCACATAAAAAGTATTTCACCTTTTTAAGAGTAACCTTTGGCTAACAGCATATAAATAAAGAAAGATGGCAATCCTATATTTGCAAGGAACCGAATTAAGCCCATAACCTGAATGAACTTGAAGTGGATTCTTCTCTGCAGACTCCAAAAAGGAACACCACACAGTCAACACACTGATTTTAGCTTTGTAAGAATTTCATTACAGGATAAAATTCTGTCATTCAAGGCAACATAAATGGAACTAGAGATTATAAGAAGTGAAATAAGCTCAGCACAGAAAGACAAGTGTTGCACATTCTCATATGTGGAATTAAAAAAAGAACTCGCAAAAGTTATGAGTACATGGTGGAAATCAGCGGCTGTAAAAGCTAGAGAGGAGCAAACAGTAGGGAAACACTGATCAATGAATACCAAGTTATAGTTAGGTAACAGTAAGTTCTAATATGCTAATGCATAGTAGGATGATTGTAAGTAACAATTATACATGGTACATTTCGAAAAGTAGAAGTATTTTGAATGTTTTCACCATAAATAATACATATTTGAGGAGACAAGTATGCTGAAACTAATTTAAACATGTACAATTTTTATTTTCATGTATTAAAAACAAAAACTCATGTAAAGGAACACAGCTAAACACACCTAAATTTTCAACCTACAAAACTATGAGATAATACATTTAAGATGCTAAGTATGTAATTTGTGAGACAATACAGTGAAAAAAAATTTAAGGTTCTAGCAGGATGGATGGTGACCCCAGGACTTCAGGGGCCTGGATTTTGAAAACCTGTAGTCATAATCTAGTAATACTTCATTCTCTTTGAGGTTAAAACATGTTTAAGTGCCTTTACTAGGGAAACCCAAACAGTATTTCACTCTGATCTTCAATTATAAATAACATACATTTCAAGGTCATTGAAAATTATGAAATTTACACATATAAAACATAATGGGGTCAGGGATTTAGCTCAGTGGCATGGCACCTAACCAGCAAGCCTAGGGTCCTCAGTTCGATTTCTGATACCCCCCCCAAAAGTATGACCATCAAATAGGTTTTACTATTTTGTTTTACATTTACTTTGATGCATGAATTTAATCAAGAAAGAGGAATTTTAATTTTTACCACTACTGACAGTATACATGGCAAATGTCTTTCACACATATCACAATTCCTAATACACTAAAGTTTTGATGAAATTCCTCAAAGTTGATGAGCTTCATAAAGAGCATGGTAGATTTCATCAAAAATGATCACTTATAGATCATTTTTGTTACCTCAAAACAAAACAATCTACCACAAAGCTAACATCTCTTAATCCCTCGCCACTAAATCTAGGCAACCATAGATTTTTAATATCCATTTTTATAAATGGATATAAAAAATGTGACATTTATACACAGTGGAATATTATTTTGTCATAAAGACAGCTGAACTTAGGACATCTGCAGGAAAATGGGTGTACCCTGAGGCCACAACATTAAGTAAATAAGACACACAAGCTTAAACACAGTTTCCCATATATATATATATATATATATATATATATATATATATATGAAATAAAAGGCATAATAAGGAAGGGGGGAGTATGTATCATATGTTTTTGCTGTCAGTTTCTAGTTTCACTCCAATATAGTATAATGGCTCACTCTGCAGGGTTTCCACTTCTTTGGATAAGTTGAAACTGTTCCTATGAGTACGGTCTGGTTTCAATGAAAACAAAATTCTCAGAGCAGAAAAATCTATGAGAGTAAAGAGCAGCTCGTGGCTGCCTCAATTTAATGTGGAGGGATTGGGAGATAATAGCTTAGTGGAAGACTGTTTTGTTTTGGGGTAACAAAAATAATCTAAATTTGACTGTGGTCATGGCTGTACAACTCTATCAGAAATCATATATGGTAAGTTCTTAAATTGTATATTTTACAAATTTTCATTCAATAATTATTAAAAAACCAGAAACTCATTTTCACTAAGAATTCATAGTAGTCACCATTACTGAGTATATCAGTAAAAATTTCTTATTACAACATGGCATGGACTAGACAAATAAGTTATATGATTACCATTAATACACTGGAAAACTTTCTCCCAAGTACACTGAAGTTCAAGTAAGTGAAAAGGATTATACAGAAGAAAATCTCAACCTAGCATCTATATGTCAATAATCATTAAAGCCTGTCTTACAAACACAAGACATCAGTGACTCTCAGTACTGTGCCTGAGAATTCATGTGGGTTCAATAATTAGTGAGAACTTAAAAACCACAAACACTGGAACTGTGCTATTTTAATTTAAACATTATTTCTTCTATTAGCAGGTAGAAGAAACAGGTCTCATTAGACTGGTTATGGTTGGACTGGTTAAGAAAAAGATAAATAGATTTTATGGAAACTAAAGTATCACAACTTTAACTTCTCTAAAGATGGATATTTTGCTATTACTACATAAATTTGATTTTAAAAAGTCTGACTTAGGGAAAAAGAGTATGTATGAAACAAAAATACATCTCTTACAATAAAGTTCTAAGGTAGCAAATTTTACCACAAATTACAAGTCTGTACAGAAAACCCAGCTTTATTGACAAAGCTACCAAATAGATGGTTGCAGTACTGTCTTTAAACTTCATCATAAGCATGCCTTGAGAGGCTGTGCTAGATTATTACTTCTAAGTGATCTACAACAATAATAATTCCCACACCACACACTGAATAATCATTAAGGTCCTGACAGTTTTAAGCACTGCTGCATATACATTATTTGAATACTTACAACAAAGCTATGAGTTAAGTATTATTTTCCCTATAGGAACTGAAGCACAGAAAGAACATATAATTGCCTGACATGACATAGCTCGTAAGATGTAGACTCATGACAATTTGGTTCCCAATAACTTTCCTAAAACACTGATTTCATACTTACTACGTGCCAGAAAAATATATTAAAGAAAGTATATTAAATAAGTAGATTTAGTTATAACACACACATTCTTTATTTGAAGAATTATCCATATGGAAAGAACTCGTCATTATGAATCGATAATTCAACATTACAAATTCATAAAACAAATTCTATGAAATTTGTAGTTCAGAAAGTAGCTCATAAAATACATTCAACATGCAAGCTATGTAAAACTACATACAATTTCAAGATTATTATGACTAGCCTGTTAGAAGTTTTAGAAAACTAAAAAAAGTGAAACAGAAAATACTAAATATGGGCTGGGGATTTAGCTCAGCAGCATAAGCACCTGCCTTGCAAGCAGGTGGTCTGAGTTCGATCCCTGGTACCGATAAAAAGATAAAAACAAAAAAAAAAGAGAGAAGGAAAATACTAAATATATATTATCCATCCCAGCATATAAGTTCCTTGTTATAAAAATAAAAAACTGTATAGTCAACTAAATAATTTTAAAACAACTAAATAACTTATTCCCATTAATAATTTCATATTAAGTAATCACATTATACTACTAAAACTCCAAAATTTAGCAAAAATAGGCAGTCTAAACTTGCTCTTTTCAATGAAGGGCAAACAATAGTTTTGCAAAACTTGCTCCTTTCAACGAATAAGGGCAACTATAGAAACATTTATATCCTCTGACCAGAAATCCCATTTGAGTTTAGGATTCTATAGAAACAATTACTATAGAAGCAAAAGGATAATATACATAAAGAAGCTTAATTCAATGTTAAATTAGGTGACAAAAACACTTCCTTTTTGGCATTTAGAATGGAGGAAATTTAAAAAGTGATCTAGCTAACTGTCACATAACCATGAAATATTACAAAACAACTGGAAAATACACAAAAATTTTATCTATATTACAAGTTAAAGGCTATAGTGAATATGCACAAATCAGGAAACAAAAATAATGAAAATGATTATTTGTTAATAGTCCAAAATTGGAGTTGATTTCTATTAGTAAGTGTTTAATAAATAAGAGAACAAGTTAGCCTAAACAGTAAAAATTTTTATAAATCTATAAAATTGAAAGAACAGGGGCAGGGATATAGCTCAGCAGCACAGCGCCTACCTGGCAACTAGAAACCCCCCATTAATCTCCCTTCCCCCCGCAAAAAAAAAAAAAATAGGAAGAACAAAGCTATAAAATTAGAATGTGAAGTTTAGGTTTCATTAGACAAACTGAAAAAAAAAAAAAAACAAAACTGAGAGAAGTATCTATAAATTTAAGATATCATAGATAAAAGTAACCATATACTACCAAAATAACCAACATCCATTTGGTATTCTGTGAATTTATAATTGTTCCTACTCTTTTACTACCAATCTTGTTGAGACTATTTCTGGTAAGATACCACTTCATTCCAGGTGTCTTTCTATTCCGTGGGTTTCAAGGCAAAACAAAACAAAACAAAACACACACACACACACACACACACACACACACACACACACAAAGGTTGAGGAGGAATATCTTTGTTAAAACACAGAATGCAAACAGCCTCAAAAGCATTTATATCCCTCCTTGCTGAAGAAAAATCACTATTATTGCCAAAAAGCCAAAAAGAAAACAAGTACTGCTAAATCTACTTTAAAATGGACATAGTAGTTGAAGGTTGTCAACAAATGTCATATTTTATGCATGTATTTACAGTCATATAGTATACATTTAATATATTTATAAGGTAATTACAATTATTGATGGTCTTAAAAGATTCATAAACTACCTTCATTTTCTATACAACTATACCTTACTATAACTTTTTAACTTTGAGAAATAAAACAAAGGAAATGAAATGTTTCGTGATGTTTTTCCTATAATATAAATAGATGATTACTACCACTACTTTGTCAGTATGAAAAATTGCATTCTTAGGTAAGTGCTTGTCTTCAAAGAACAGGTAGGAGTTTAGGATAAACACAGAAATGTTAAATTAGGCTAACTGTAACAATGAAAAGGCTTCTTCTAGGATACATTCTAATACAAGGGAACAGTACAAGTACTATCTTAATTTTTTAAAAGATCAATTTGCTATCAAATTATTTCATCTTATTTGTGAAGAATGAATGAGTGATAGCTAGGACTAAACCCAGGGAGTGCTGAGCTACACATTCCTGGCCTTTTAATTTTTGAGCCAGAAAGAATTTTGCTAAATTGCCCAAGCTACCTTCAAACTTTAGATCTTCCTGCTCAACCTACTCATTGGATTTTAAACAAGAGACACTGATAAAAACTTGGTTTCAAATAAACTAAAGATATTTCAGTAACAACAAAGAGAAAGAAATAGCAGTTTATATAAACATACTTCATATGAGAAGAACTTAAAGACAAAATGAGTGTAAACACTATGTAGTTCAGGCTGGCCTTGAACTCACTTTGAGCTGGTCTTGAACTTGCAAAGATCCTCCTGCCTCAACTCCGAAGTGCAGGGACTACAGGGGTGCACCACCACGCTAGATTTAGCATATCATTTTTAACTACATACATAGCTTCAAAATCCTGAATACCAATAAAATACACACCCCTCCACAAAACTATGAGCCAAATACAAAAACAAACATTTTAATTAGATATTTCAGTTTTACTTTTCAAAATTTTGTGGTATTGAGGATTAAACCCAAGATCCTGGCACTGAGATACATCTCTAGCCCCTCCTCTTTCATTTACTTCAAAACAAGGTTTCACTAAACAGCCTAGGCATATCCTCCTGTCTCAGTTTCCCAGAGTGCTGGGATTACAAGCATTTATCACTATTCCGCTAAAAATGTATATAATAGGATCACCATGAATCCAGTCCTATCTACAGAAGACATCACATACTTTAATCACATACTGAGTAAAAATCCCAGAAGTTCCTCCCTGACAAAATACAAAACACTTATATCCTGAATTACCACAATAATACATTATAAATAATGTTTAACAATTAATAATGGTAGCCTCCTCAAAGCAAGATTAAACATGGCTCAGGAAGTAGCATCCATATCACTGGTAAATCTCAATTCTTAGGAATTCTTTCACAAAAATTTGAATGTTTAACCATTAAAGATCCAAGAACTACCTTAATTGGGGACTTGTAGAAGGATATCATTTTTTAAAAGATACTTTATTGAAAGTGTTTCTATAGTTCCGAAAAGGAGAACTCAAATGAAATAAATTTAAATACAAAACTGCCAGCTGGGCATAGAGGTTTAGGTCTATAATCCTAGTACCAGAAATGTTTTATTGGGAAGATTGTAGAGAGTCTACAAAGTCAGCGTGGGCTACACGGTGAGTGCAAGGCCAATCTGAAATACAGGGTGAGATATTGTCTCAAACCTTGCCTTGTCCCAAATTGCTATTGTGTGTGTGTGACTGACTTTTTAATAAGGTTTATAAAAATCCAACCTTGCTGGCCGTGGTGGTGCACACCTGTAATCTTAGAACTCCAGAGGCTGAAGCAGGAAGATCTCCCCGACTTCGAGGTCTAGGCTACCTCACTGAGTTCGAGGCCACCCTGCTCTACACAGTGAGACCCTGCCCCTCCCGCAAATGCAGTCTTACTTTCATAATCTTGGTACAATACACCAGGTCTACTGAGCTACAGAAGAGTACCAGGGGTTAAGAATTTCTTCAAATATGACAAAAACTATGTTCAGAGAAACAGTGTTTTGCTTTGATTCAAATATATACATGTATGTATTGTAGCTGTCTCAATATATAATCCTGAAGAAATTGTAACTGTCACACTCTAGAGATTCAGTAGGCCCAAAGTGAATCAGAGATAATCCCTTTTACTCCATCATAATCACAGTAGTTTCGCTGGTGGCCTTGCCAGCTTTAACACTCCCCAATAGGGAAAGACAATCTTATACTACCTAGAGGCATAAAAAAAGTCCCCAGCTCTTCCTCCTCCTCCTCCTCGATTCAAGGATGGAACACAGAAAACACACAGGTACTTTCTCTCTCAGCCCTGCTCTCTAGAGCACTGATTAAAACAGAGATTATTTTTCTACAGAAGCTCTGCGGCCCACTCAAGATTCTTTTTTTAAGTAAGGGGGTACCAGAATCACTGTGCATCCACATCTCAGCCCCGCTCCACCTGGAAAAAAAAGGAGGGGCATGAGGGCGGCTAAAGGACAGAAAAGATGAGACCTCTAACTGCTAGGCTCTCCATTATCCATTCCGTCAGGTTCCACCGAAGTCATAAACCCTGACCCTATTTTCTGCAGCGCTGCCCAACCTCTTCCCAGTCACCAGCACGAACACACGTTCTCCACCGCGGGAGTCCTGGGTGAGGGGAATCATTGTGGGCCTTTTCCTGCCCAATCAAGGACTGGGGTGTGGTGGGGAGTCCTCCCCAAGGGCCAGGCCGATCCAGCGTGTGCCCCGGGGACCGGCGCAGTGACCACCCAGGGGGAAGACAAGTCGGAGGGAGGGGTCTCAGAGGAGCCGTTATCCCTTTTTCCTCTTCGGTAGGAAAGCGCGCGAGAGGGAGGGGCCGGAACAACGGACGCGTTACCTAACGGTCCTGCCTGGCCGGTCAGGCTCTACAGGGTGACGCGGCGCGCGCCGCAGAGCGGGCGGCACAGCCACTATCGCCCGGAGGGCTCAGGACAGCGGCGGGAGCGCCCGAGGGGATGGCAAGCGGGGGGTGGGGACTACGGTGAGCGACGTCGCCATGTTAGCGCCTTCTTTCACCGTATCCCTACGGTCTCCAGTCCAGCGGCCCTCTCTCCATCCCTACTCACCTGTCCAGGTCTTTAATTCATGATTCCCTTGGTCACTCGGGAGCCCCGCGCACAGCTGTGTTTACAAACTACCCCTGAAGGAAAAGGCTGAACCGCACTTTAAAGGCCACGGGCTCCCACAGGCTTCCGTCCTCTCGCGAGATCGGACTGACAACCCTTCTCCCCGCCCCACTCCCAGCATCCCCTTCTGTCTTTGCGCTCCTCCCTTCTACACAAGCCTCTCCTCGCCCTCCTTCAGTGGGAACGCCTCCGGGTCAGGTGATTCTGTCAGATTGAAGAGGGCGGGCATTCAGGAAGGCGGGGACTAAGAGGGCGGACACTAAAGAACACTCCAGGGCTGTTGAGCGGATGAAAAACCTGCAGGGTGGGAAGCAATGCTAAAGGGGGTGGACCCAGCAAAGGAGCTCTATCTCCGTCTCCCGGGAGCTGAGGAAAGCTGTGATTGGCAGCCAGGTGGAGGCCGGCGCTGGTCCCAGGGCGCGGGAGCAGGTGGAGGACGCGGGAGGGAGTTGGCGGGGAGAGGACGAAAGGTGAGTTTTGAAAAAGCTGCAGTGAAAGCCGGGAGCCTCTTGCGAGCTCAGCCCCACCAGTAGGATATTTCCGTTTTTGTCACTTCCCGACCCTCACTAGGGATGTGGGTGAGGCGTAGGCAGGCGCTCTCCTAAACCCTCCCTTCTGTTACCCGGAAGCCAGATAAGGGAGCTTCTGCTAAGGTTCGGGCAGGGTGGGGAATTCGGTA
Organism: Cavia porcellus; assembly: GCF_034190915.1. NCBI lineage: Eukaryota > Metazoa > Chordata > Mammalia > Rodentia > Caviidae > Cavia > Cavia porcellus. The sequence goes on from NW_026947495.1 coordinate 62,589,105, forward strand.
GTATTTCCCTCTACCGAAGCGCGCAGGCACACACGACCCTGTGCATCTCAAGAGCAGAAGCAAGACACGTTCTGAATAGAAAAAGAAAAGCCTTTACTTCGTTTGCATACGGCCCCCCATTTTACTAAGCTAAAATTGGAACTGATTTTCATTTTTCTTTTCCCCCCACCGAGTACAGTGTGTATGATATTAGCTTATGTTTGAAGGATTTTACCCAGAGCAAACGCAGTATCTTTCAGTATAGCAGTGCGGTTGAAGACAATGCCGTGACTTGTTTCTGTGGGAAGACTCTGTGTATCATGGAGTGTTCCACGTTTATGAAGTTTCCTTTACTTACAGATTAAAATACAACAATTTCAGTAGAGTGCACTTCAGTCTTTTAAAATTTCAATAACTGGGCCGGGAATTTAGCTCAGCGGCATAAGCGCCTGCATGAAAAGTGCGAGGTCGTGAGTTCGATCCCAGTTCAAAAACAAAACAATAACTCCTATTAACAGCAAGTTGGAATATGAGATAGAAATAGAACTCTTCCTACAACGGTATTCTGCTTAGGTTATTTGCAATGCAATGCAATGCAATGCAATGCAAAACAATAAAACAAAAAAGCCTGCCAAGTTTGAAAGCAGCATTTTTAAGCGAGGGGATGTTCAGGGTGCAAGAATAAAGATCATTTCATTAATGTAACAAGAGAACAAAGAGGCCACCTTTACAGCTCTGCATTTAACACAAGTACCTTTCTAGAAACACAGCACCGTGCTGAAAATATGTCGGTATTTTATGGCTCTACAATTGAAAGATTTTCATATTAACTGTGGGGATTAAGATGTTCAATAAATTGGTTCAATATGAAAAATATAATCAATAGTTTTGTGAAAATTTGCGTTAATTATTCAAAAAAGTCGGGTATGGTGGTCCACATCTGTGATCCCAGCCATCACCAGATTGAGGCAGGAGGCTCTCCAGGAGTTTGAAGGCTGCCTGGGCTACCATAATGAGTTTAAAGGACAGCTCAAGCTACACAGTGAGTGTCACAAAACACCAACTAACTAAAACACTTCTCAATGTCTTTGTTTTTCCATTTGTTAAATGGTGATATCTAGTCTATAATAAATAAAAATTATTCACATAAAACACACTCTTCAAAGTGAAACTGAAATTGTTGGAATATTGTGGGGAATGGTATTTGATAGTTAATGAACCAGAAATTCAATAATGATTTCTGGCATGAAAGTGAAATTGTAATGGCACTGGACTTTTTAATAGGTTTCTGGCCAGTGTACATGTATGTGAGCCAACTCAATCTTCTTTTAAAACCAATTTTAATTACTCGAGAACTCTGAGAGAAGCCAAATTATTAACACTAGTTTTTAAATTAAAATGGAAATACCAGTCTACAAGTCACATTGCAGTAGTGTTACTAATTATATGAACAAAACCTCAGCTACTCAAGATTACTGATAGCGAAAATGATGGCAGACAAAAATGTGACTGACAGTACAAATTGTTAGGTCCAGAAAATATTCAGTAAAATGTCTTTCCAGCAAAATATATAATGTGAGAAAAAGAACAATCCATGTTAATGCATTTTAAAAAAATTTTAAGTACAATTTTTACAAACAACTATTTTTTCATTCGTGCCTCCCTAGACTAACTACTGCTTTTTCCAGTAATATTCTTACCTTGGACACCACCTCTGGGATCAGTTTGTCAATTGAATATTCAGTCTCAATTCATAAAACATCAGTATTTGTTGAATGTGAATATTCCAGGCACTGCTTGTGGCTCTAAAGCTACAACTATAAATAAGAGTCCCTTGAGGAGACTCTTATGGGGGGACAGAATGTATTAAATGTATAACTATTGTAATTTCAATAGAATTAACTACAGTGATGCAAACAGCAGGGTTGTGACAACCTGGATTATTACAAGCTTGGTCTTTTTGTACGATTTCAGAGAATGGGAAATTTCTGTGAGCTGTCCTTTAGACACAAGCTTTTAAAGACTAATACTGGTTTGTCTAGCCACTGGGTTGTATAGCCAACCAACCATTATACCTATTTGAGGAAGCAAACCTTGGGACTCAACAATATAATTCCCAAGATTCCCTTGGGAATCTCCATGGGTGTAAAGTGCTGTTGAAAAGAAGGCTGAGGATTTAGCTCAGCTGCATAAGCACCTGCCTTGCAAACAGGGGGTTGTGAGTTCAATCCCTGGTACCCATAAAAAGTTTTAAAGAAAAGAAAAGAAAAGCAACCACTGTCAGTAACTATGGGTCCTGTTTGGAGTCTCTGCCCTAGATCAGGTGGAGAGTGGTAGCTCATGCTAACAGAATGAACCACCAAAGCCTTCGGATTTGTGAGACCTCCCTGATCTTTGGTTATTTCCTCCCTTCAATATTCAAGCTCCCTTGAGAAAAAAATATCAAACTTATCTCAGGAGAGATATTACTTATTTCACTCAAGAAAAACAAAAGGAAAGTGGGCCAATTTTTAGAGAGCATAAACTTTTTTTTTTTTTTTTTTTTGCCTACGAGGTCTCATCATGTAACCCAGATAGGCCTTGAACTATATAGCCCAGGCTGGTCTTGAACTCATAGCAGTCTGCCTCAGCCTCTCCAAATGCTGGGATTACAGGTGTGTGCCTCCATATTAGGCCATAAACAGACTGATAATTCAAAGAATGTAACCTATGGAGAGGATTATCCTCAGTTTACAAAATTGACAACTGTATAGAGTTACAAGCAAAATGTCACATATATTAGAATCTTGTTTTTATTGTCAGACCAGTGGTTCTTGAACTTTTTGGTTTTGGGACCCTGGGCTCCATAATAGCACATTAACATGTTTGTTTGTTTGGTTTTTTTTTTTGTCTTTTTCGTTGTTATCGGTACCAGGGATCGAACTCATGACCGCACACTTGCAAGGAAGGCGCTTATGCCGCTGAGCTAAATCCCTAGCCCCTGTTTTTTTTTTATTTAATTAATTAATTTTTTATTAACATGTTTTTTTAAAAATGTATTTTCCAAAACAAAACTTAGAATAGCATTTTTATTTTTATTTTTTATTGGTACCGGGGATCGAACTCAGGATCATGCGCTTGCAAGGCAGCATATTTATTTTTGTATGTTGCTATGCCGTGCTTAATAGAAGATGGCTCTGTTTTTGTATCTGCTTCTATGTATGGTCTATTTTGAAGCCCATAAGGAAAAGCTAATATGGCAGCTATGTAGTAAAGGTGACCTTGTGAATCCTTTGAAAGTGGAAGCCCCCAGAAGTCATCAGACCACCCTTTCAGAATTCCTGGATTAGCAGTACATGCCAGTTTGGGGTTGGGGAGAGATTATTTCCCAAAGGACAGCATTTTGAAAGACAAGGATTGTAAATTGTGGCATCCTGGGAATTATAACGTACTAGTATAGTGCTTCTCAAAATTTAGTAAGTATACAAATCACCTAAGACCCATGCACTGAAAATGCAAATTTTGATCCAGTAGATGCTGAGTGGGGCTCCAGAATCTGCATTCCCAGCCAGCTGTTAGGTGGTGACAATGCTGCTGCCCCAGACTTCACTGACTGGCAATCTCTAGTACGTTATGAAATATGTCCACTTGCAAGTGTGTGTGTGTGTGTGTGTGTGTGTGTGTAAGGGACCACTACCTACTTTTAAAAGTGCATGAAATCAGTGCACTAAAAAATCCCTTTTTATGACGTTTTGGCTATTATAATTACATTAAGGTATAATGTTGGCAGAGACAATACAACTTCCTTATTTGTTGAGGTAGAGGAGACTATAGTATTAGATCTGAAAATAATAATAAATTTTGTCTTTGATAATGTAAAGAATTGGGCGAGTAACTGATGGACCATACATCTGGCTCTTAAGTTCATGATTTTATCAGTAGAATACCATGACATTAATGAGTTGATATGATATAGAGAATTCAACAATTTTTTTGTAATTTCATATGTAGAAACCATGTAATATTTTAAATTTTAGATTAGCACCATAACAATACAAATTTTCTTCTGCCAAACACTTAACACCCAAACCAAATCATATTGGCTAAACTTAATACACAGAACTTAAAATTTTCAGCAAAAGCATGAGTATAGTTTATTTGGTTCTCAAATGATAATTTCTATTTGCCTACAATCCTTCTTTAAAACTACAGTGACATTTATTTCTACCCACCTTAGGTCGCTTAGCAACTTGACCACAAAGTTTGATCATTCCTTAAACCCACCTTATTGCCATGACCTAGAACTCTGAGGTTTTTACATTTCTGGTTATTTTTTTCCCTGTTACTGAGTGGATTATCACCTCTACTAAGGACCTTGGGCCCTCTCTTCTAGTCCAATGTGTCCCCTTTGTGTCCTCATTTGTTCCTGTTTGGGGTTCACAGGTTATCCTGTTGACCAGTATACTTGTTTGCTTTCTGCTTACTGCTCTCTTGACCTTGCCATTTCATCAGTGCCCAGCCCTGATAAAGCCCCCTTGTTCTTTTTATCAGTTTGGGCTAACAAGCTTCCCAACACTGCTGGAGAGTCACAAAACTAGGTTAATGAGATTCACTATGAATTTGTATGATCTACCGCGAATTAGGTACTTACTGCTGCTCTGTACTTTTATTTACATCTATTCCACACTGAGCACTATACTATTTCTCTTTCCAGTCACTAGATCCCCTTATAAAATTATGCCTTTTGTATTTAAAATTATGTAAGAGCAGAATTCACTCAAATCAGTTTCCTACATCATCGTTAACATAGTCACATTACAAATCAAAACATGGACTTTGGAGTCAAGGAAGATTTAAATATGGATCCTAACTTTGCCTAACTGATTTGAGTAACTGTTCAACTCCTTTGAGAGTATGTTCCTTTGCATCTTGAAAATGAACTTCAATTTGGCAGGGTTGCCATGAGGGCTAAAAGTATATATTAAGCTTCTAGCTAGGGAATAGCATCTCCTCTACTGACCTGTTCTAAAGATCTAGGCAACAATCTAGGCAGACTTTTTAAAAATACTTATTGCCACCATTTTAGATAAGGCCTTTTTCTCAACAAAGCTACTAGAATTGCCAGTGGTCATTTTGGCTTCAGTCCCTTTTACAAACTGGTCTCAAATCAACTTTTCTAAAACAGTTCTAAACTTTCAGTGGCTGTCTATGGTCATAAAATCCAGTTTTGTATCTCCCATGAATACATAATTTGGTCCCAGTCTACCTTTCAGCGTTATCTCACACGAGTTTCCTCCTATACCCAGGACAACGGTTTTCTCACATCCCAATGCTTGGTTGATTTCTCTCCTCATGCCGTTCACTACCCAAGATAGCCACCTCTTCTGGCCTGTGCTCATTTTAACAGCTCATCAGGTTTGTATTGTAGACAAACAGTATTTTTTCATATGTTCCTTCCTTAGAAATTATTTCAAATTCCTCTGAACATCTTAGTAGTAAACTGCCATCCTTGTTGAATTCACCATTTCACTTTGAATTCCAGTTACGTGTTTGTCCTTCAATGACAAGCTTCCCTTTAGCTCAAGTCAGACTTCATTCTCAAATCTATCTTCTGAGTGAATCCCAAAGACATCAAAAATATACTTCTGCATTAAGGAAACAATATGACTAAATAAAAAGCATGCCACAAAAACTGAAATGCCTTATCAAGGAACAATATTTTGAGTAAATATGGTCAAATTTCTACGTTATTGCTCTAGGATGCTCTTGTCCTTGGGAGTTCTAAATAAACTATTATTACCAACAGAGAAAGTTCATTTTGTGTTTGATTGGTGTGAAAGTAACATCTCAGTCTATGTTCAGAAACAAAGTAGTTAAAAGCATTTACTAACATTTGTTTGCAAAGCTCATAAACTAAGGAGGTGGTATTTGAAATAAAAATGGTAAATAAGCATACCTGCTGACATGGTAGGTACATCCCAGTGGTATAGTTTCAGTCAGAAATCTAACATATAAAAGATTAAATAGTAAGCAAAAGGATATATTCCAGCATGTTGGACCTTTTATGCAGTCTTTTTTTTGGGGGGGGGGGTCGTTTTTCGTTTTTTATCGGTACCAGGGATTGAACTCACAACTGCCTGCTTGCAAGGCAGGTGCTTATGCCGCTGAGCTAAATCCCCAGCCCCTATGCAGTATTTTCTTTCCCAGCCTAGGAAGTATTTTTTTTTGCTCTGTAACCTGAGGACTATGCAGCCACAGCTCAGGTATTTTTTTCACACTCAAGAGCATCCCTTAGCTGGAGTATCTCTTGATAAAGGTTTCAACATTTTTCAACTACCAAACCAGCATCAAGAATAGGTGATCACCAAGACTGATTTTATTTAAAATGCATTTGTAACACAGGACTAATCTAAGTATTTCCCTATGATTTTAAAATTGCTAGGATTTTACCATGTACTTTGTTACACAGTAATTTTTAATTGTAGTAAAATACATGTAAAGTTTGCCATTTTAAAGCATACAGTTCAGTAATAGATTTACAATGTTGTACAACCATCACCACTGTTTAGTTCCATAACATTTTCTTTACCTCAAAATGAAACACCACACTCATTAAGTCCCTCTCCATTCTTCCCTTCCCGGTCTTTAGTAACTGCTTATTGGCTTGAATGGAATCATGCAAATATAGCCTTTTATCTGGTATCTTACACTCAGCACTTTTTCAAGGTTCACTCACTTTGCATGTATTAGTATTTCATTTCTTATGGTTGAATAATATATGGATATACATTGTTTATCCATTCATCAATTAATGGACACCTGATTTTCACACTTGGTTACTATAAATACTGTTGCTATGAACACCTATCACGTTTTTGTTTGAGTAACTATTTTCAGTTCTTTGGGATATGTATCCAAGATGGATTTTGCTGAATTTGCTGAGCTCAAACACTGGGTAGTACCACTGAAGAAACAGTTTGGGTTCCAGTAATTACATATTTGATAGAGACTACATGAATTAGTCAACTAAGTAATTGTAGTTCTAGCTGTACCTCTTTTAGACCTTATTCTATACATGGTTTCAAACATAAAGTGATTGTCAAACAATTATGCACAAAAATTATCTGAGACTTTTTTAAAAACTAAAATTGCAAAATCTCACCGCTGGGGGCTGGGGGATTTAGCTCAGCGGCATAAGCGCCTGCCTTGCAAGCGGGCAGTTGTGAGTTCAATCCCTGGTACCGACAAAAAAAAAAAAAAAAAAAAATCTCACCGCTGAAGAGTCTGATTTGGTAGGTCTAGAGATTAAGGGTTTGTATTTTAAATAAGCAACCTATAGGATTCTGATAGAGGTTTTCTCTCAGAGATTTTCCATAATTCAAAAATTCCTGTATTTGACTATTCTCAGTTGAAATTAAGTTAGGCAAAGAGCACTAAAGTAGTATAATGCAGCTTTCCTAATTGTCTGAACTTTCATATAAACACAAATTCAGATGACAAATATGATGGTATGGTTTATTTGTTAGGATAAAAAGGCAGTCTCTATAGGAACACCACTTTTCCTTCTAAGACAATTTTGACCAAGCAGCAACATACAATATTAGAAGCAGGATACTATTAAACCAACTGTCACTCCCAAGACTCCCACCATACATATTAGCAAAAGTGATAAGCACTGGAAACTTGTGGCTTTTAAAAATGTACCCAATGGGCCAGGGATTTAACTCACTGGTATAAGTACCTGCCCAGCAAAGCATGAGGTCATGAGTTCAACCCCAGGTAGCAAAAAAAAAAAAAAAAAATGTAGCCAATGTCAGTTCAGTTTTTGATAATTGGTTTTGATGAGTCTTGTTCAAATAAGAAGCAAGGTGCCAGTCAGACAGATGGTGATTCACTACAGACACAAATTGCTTTATGTGAGTTACTGAAAAACAAAAATCATATTCCCTCCCAATTTAAGGCTTTGTGTCTTTAAAAACTGATACATTTATTTTTTGATCCAGCTGTATACACCTGGCCGAGTCAACTCGGGTGCCTCTGTTTTCAAGTATTCTAATTCATGGTAACTCTTAAAAATACAAAACCATCTTAAGCAATGATCGTGGTTTAACTAATTATATTTCATGTGAGCTTGATGAACTATTATTTCTCCTTTATGTGACTAAAAAAAGCTCTGTAAATTTCAATGTGTAGAATACTATATAAAAGAATTCCTACAAAAATTATATTAGACTTTTTTTTCATCACTGGGGAAAGTGCTACAGCTTCCTCTGAATTGAAGAGTATTTGCCTGAATGCATCTTCTTTGCGATGATCTAAATTTAGATAAGTACAAATCACAGCAAAAATTAAAGTTTTCATCTTTAATGAAATGACTTTGGAAATAATGTACATTTCCATGACACCAACACTACGGTTATCAGAGTCACAGTAAGATACACAGAATTATATCCGTAATTACTATGAGTGCCAACATTTCAAGCAGTAATTTCTGTTACATGGCAAACAAGATCAAGAAAGCAACCATCAAACAAAAGAGACCCATAGCTTCAGACAAGGCAAATCCCAGGATAGCGTATGAGAACAGCTGCTGCTTCAGCGAAGGGTTTCTAAAAGAGATACAACACATGACAGTTACTTTGAAATATTAATTTCAACATTTTTGGTAAATGTTAATCAAATTACTCATGAGGATATTTGCAAACTGCAAAGTTTGCTGGAAGAGTATTTGCCTAGATCTCTTTTGCTTCACATTCCTTTCTTCCCAAACCTAATCATATGGAATTAAAATAGGAAGCTGTCCTTGTGTATCAATTTAAATGGATCTTGACATTTTTTTCTGGTCCCTCTGATTAAATTAGGCTCTGAAACTATACTACAAAACACACAGTAGGCACTCAGTACAAAATAGCTTTTGTTACTTCACTAATGTTCTAAGTTTCCAACTATTATAAGCATAATTTTCAACTATTTCTTTAACTTACTCAGGGATAGAAATGATTACCTGGCATAACCAATGATAAGACTGCCAAAGACTGTTCCAATACCAGCACCAGAACCAGCCACTCCTACTGTTGCAGCACCTGCACCAATAAATTTGGCAGCAGTATCAATGTCTCTGCTGATTGCACTGGTCTGAAACTCCCTTCGGATTAGCTGACACACACCATTCTGGGCTCCATTAAATACCAAAGAGCCCTAGGGAACAGGAAATAAAGGCAAAGGTTAAATCAGTAATCACAGCTATTTGAAATATTGTACTGTCAAAATGATAACCACTTCTCTATTGCAGCAGAATGTGAATGGGCAGCTTATGGCACAACAAAAAAATCAAGAGCTTAGAATCATTCTGATCTCACAAAATGCAGTTAATAATGTCTATACCTTATAAGGCTGCTAAAAAAACAGCATATATGAGTATTTTTTCAATAGGGTAGTGTTTTTGGTTACTGGCTATTATAGGCTTAAATACATGGAACTCAAAACTATAAACTTCAAAATAAATACTGACAACAATATTCACTGGCTTGCTTAGATTGCTAAATTTCAGATATAGAAGTTCTTCTCATTGGGTCATCCTCTACATAGTTTTTGAATAAAATTGTGGAAAAGGATTGTTCTCAAACCATTCATTAATGAGGTTTCCTCTCTCCTCTACTACAAGCAAACTATTAGACTGAATTGGTAGTATTACCTAGTTTCTGCCATTACTTCTCTTACCTCTCCAGTCCTAGTCTCTGGCCGAGATAACACTGATGCAGAAATTGGTCTGTATGCTACTCTGGATCCAGCGCGGATCTATTAATGAAAAAAGAAAAATTCTAAGTATTAAAATTACAGTCGGGAGCTGGAGATTTAGCTCAGCAGCATAAGTGCAGGCAGTCCTGAGTTCGATACCCGCTACCTCATAAAAAGGAAAAAGACAAAAAAAAAAAAAAAATTACAGTCACAACTTCAATGACCTTTCTTGTACCAAGAGTTTTTTAAAAAGTAAGCAACAAAATAAGACTTGTCTACACTAAACCATCCTGGTTACTTTGCCATTTTCTATACATGAAGCAATTTTCATAAGGTTTTATGCTAATAAAATTGCAAAAACATGCTACACAACTTATTTGTAGTACTCTGAACAAAAATTCTAAAAGCAATTCATTAAAAAGAGAATAAGCATTACTAGAGACATTTCACTTATTATAATACCACAATTCAGTGAACACCCCTACATTCTTTGGTAAGTTATGTGGACCAACAAGTGCATTGGTAGTGTTACTATAAACACTGTCATTTAAAATGGCCCAACAGTAATACGAGCTCTCACTATTCTAAAGGTTATTCCTATATACTCACTAATTATAAAATTTTTAAAAAGAAGTGTAAGTAGTTTGTATTAGCTTAAGAACAATCAGTGAAAGTCTCTTCACAAGGACGTATTTCACACTAGCTTCTCTGCCCTTGAGTGTCCACTACACTAAGGTCACAGAAAAATCCCTCCCTTCAGAATCAAGACTTGATTCTCTAAGACAAAGCCGCCAAAATGGTTATGGAAATAATATTCTAGAGACAGGAAGAAAAAAGCTTTCGGCTTTCTGGCCACTGCCACCTTCCTCCGCCCACACACGGTGAGGCAAAATCCCTCCCTCTGCAGTAGGGAATTTGACCTACAGAGAGGCTTTGGTGAGCACTGCTGTAGACAGCCAGGCCTCAGCGACCTTCACCACTCTCCCCAGACCCCAACCTTGACGTCGACCCCAGACCAAAAGAGATTGCGGAAGTGGAAACTCGGGAACGCGGGACACGGAGGATTTGACCTACACCAAACAGGCCTGACAGCTAGGCCTTGGCTGATTTCCTTCGCCCTCGAGGAGGGAAGGAGAGATCTGAGACGCCCAAAATTACAAAGATAAGGGCATCGGGTTAAGGAGCAAGGGGAGAGCTGTTCCCAAAAGGAATGTGTGCCCAGCCCGCAGGTTGCCCAGCCAACAACGTGGACGCTGCAGGCCAAGAGGCGCGGCCCTTGGGTCAGCGGCCCAGCGTGGCTACGCACCAGAGCGGGTGTGCAGGCGAGCTTGGCGCAGGCGAACATTTTAGTCTTCCGAGGGGCGCGGCTGGAGAATGTGGGTGACAGGCGGCGTGGGCTCCTCTCCCGCTTCCTCTCTGTAGAGGCAAAGAGGCTTAAGGTCAAGCGTCCTCCTGGGGCCTGTCCTTCCACCCAGGCCCCGAGGGCTCCCGTGCACGCCGTCAGCGCGGGCTGCGTGCCCAGCGAGGCGCCAGCAGAATGAATGGGTCTCTTCTGAGCGCTGCTCCGCCCGCACCGGGCCCTGCTCCCGCGCCCTCCACTTACCTTTCCGCGAGGTGGCGGCGGCTGCGGCGGCGGTAGAGGTCGAAGGAGTGGAGCTGGGCGCGCAGGCGCAGTCAGTGTCTTATTTGTGCCGTAGCACCCGGATGGGGAAGGCGGGGTGGCGGATGTACTAGAGGGGGAAGACGCTCAAGGTCACTTTGTAGCAACTTTATTGGCAACTGCGGGGAAGGACAACTACAGCTACTCTTGATGGCCTGGAGGCTGGGGCGAGAAAAAGATGAAATCGAGGAGGACGCCTGGCAGAGCAGACTGAACAAGTGTTTCTTTGCTCTGAGCTGGTCGGAAGATAGTGGGACTTTTTCTTTATGTTTACATTCTGGGAGATTTGGCGGTTTACCGGTTGCTACTGCTCCCTTCCTGATCATTCTGTGAAAATAGAGTTGGAGGGAAGGGCTTCATTTACTACTTGACAAGAAATTAGGATCCTCAACAAAGAGAAGATACTTTTCAAGAAATCCGAGAGGGTTCTGTAAGTGTGGCTAATCTTTTAGCCGAAAGAGAACCTGAGGACTGAGACATGGATGAGCTAATGAGCAGAAAAGGGCTTTCTGACTTTGGGTACAGGGTTACCGTTGGGTAAAATATGGGTAGTTAACTTTTAATCCACTTGTATAATAGAAAAAATTAAGGAATTAAAATATATTTTCTGAAGAATTTAGAATTTTAAATGTCTATTTTTAAAAACTCAACTTCAATATCTAATTTGGGTATGTTTGGCCACCTGTTTTCTTCAAATGAATCCAGAAATGTCTCAGAAAAAAATGGCTCTTCTTAATCTTTTTATCTTGTTATAGATCCTTGAATGAACATAAATTTAATAAGCATTAATTTAGTAGTTCTAACATTAAAACATTAATTAATAAATATTAATTTAGTAGTTCTAACAAACTACTTAGAAGTGATACAAGTCAACACAAAAGATTAACTATCCAGGGGCTGCGATGTAGCTCATAGGTGAGCACTTGTGTAGCATGCATGAGGTCCTAAATTTGATTCCCTGCACCACAAAAACAAAAAACAGATTAAAACAAACCAGACATGCAGGATATACAGTTATGGAGATGCCTGGGCATTGAACTCTGCCTAGTGCCTTAGTGGGAAACAGTATCAACCCAGAGGATCCTCCTTTTACTACTTAGCATAAAATAACAATATAGCCTAAACACCAACCTGGGGAGAAGCCCTTAGAACTAAGACTTGAAAAATGAGTAAGACTTTAACCAGTCATGGTGGACACACCTGATACCCAGCTAATCAGGAGGCTGAGACATGAAGATCTCAAGTTTGAGGTCAGCTGTAGCAACTTAGACTCTAAAAAAAAGAAAGAAAGAAAGAAAAGAAAAGAAAGCAACATTTTTTAAAGGATTGGGATGTAGGTCAGTAGTAGAGTGCCCCAGGTCAAGCTCCAGTACCAAAAGAAGCAGTAGAAGAGAAACTTTCAACTTCAGAAGCAAATGTTTCAAAATAACATGATGGCTAATATTTTAGACTGTCTTTAGCCCATAAAATAGGGATGATTCCCATGTACAGTTCAAGAGATTTTAGTGTAGTTTTTCAAGTGCTCAGTTCTATTTTTTTTTTTTTTTAATCGGTACCGGAGATCAAACTCACGATCACACCCTTGCAAAGCAGGCACTTATGCCACTGAGCTAAATCCCCAACCCCTAGTGCTCAGTTCTAACCTGAAGTACATGATATTCTAACCTGAAGTGTACACTGTCCAGTGGTGTCTAAGTAGAATACATGTTAGGGCCCTGTAGTTCACCAATAGATTCTCTAGGGAGAAAGTTATTCTAAGTGGATTTATGTGCAGAGTTACTTTAAGTGATGTTCCTATCTGTTCAGCTTAAAATCAATAGCAATAATTATTGAGAAGGTAGGTGAGACGCCAGATTGCATGGACTTGATGCTTATGGCAGGAAAAAACAGGGGGTTCTGAAGCTCAGCTGATCTGTTATGTTGAGGACCCTGACCATGGATGGCCAGGCCTCCTTCCTGTTGCCTGAAACAGGGAAGCAGAGAACAACTTGGGGGAGATGAACTGAGAGCCCTCTGCACAGTTGGACTTATGTTTCATTTTTCTTAAGTCTTAGGTATCATTTCCCTACAAAGAAGCACCCAATAGTGATTTAAACAGTCAGTTCCAGGAAAACATTGTGTGTATAAGAAAATGTTGAGGACAAGCAGGACCCTGTGGGAAAGTGAGAAAACTTTTCAGAGTGATGCTGGCCCATGAGGGGATTGTTTATCATGCAAGATGGCAGCCAAGAAAAAGCCAGTCCCAGAGGGAGTCTGGATGACCCAGTGAAAGACAAGCCTGGGACTGCGAGTTAACAAAAATCGAGGCCCCAGGATGTGGACATGATGGCCAGGCCCTGAGCCTCAGTGGCTTGATGATTAAGGACCCTATGTTATACTAACAGGGTCCTCTTGTGTTTAAAACAAGGTGATAGGTAACCAGTACCATCAAATCTCCATTCATACCCTTCTGAATTTTGTTCTACCTGTGCTGAGTTAAGCAGAAGACTGCATGGGCATCTCCAACAGAACTAACAAGACAGAGTAACAGGCCAAAAAGCCGTTCATTACTGGTGTTTTTTAAGTGACTAATGTCCACAAGAGAGCCCAGAACAAAGTCCTGTTCCTACTTTTATATTGTTTTTATCCTATGGGGTAATTTCTCATTAGAAATCAGAACAAAGCAAAGTTACAGAAGCAAAAGCAATGGTTAAAAGGAAACAAACAGTGATCCACAAGACAGGAACAAGCTTTCCAAGTCTGTGTTCCACTGACATTTACCTCACAACTGAATCCGTACATGACCGGATCAAAACTATCATTCTCTTCAGGGAGCCCAGCCACATCAATTTCCCAAAGCAGCTTAGCTGTACAGTTAACCCATAACTGTCCAGTTTTACCCTGGGAGGTGGTCTCCTCTCTCAGATAATTTTAGAAAAGTTATAATAATGATGCTTGCAAAAATATGCTTGTTATATACCCTGAGTTCCTATAGGCCCACTTCTAAGTCAAACTTTCCTGCCTGTAACCTCATAGGCTGGCCTCAACTTGGCCCAGAGTGGTGTGAAGTGTAAACATTTTGTGTACAAAAGTCCCTAGACAAAGGTCTTCTCTTGGTATTGCTTTAGCTCTATAACAAATGCTTTTGCTTATTTCTCTCTTGACTCTCTGCCTTGTAATTCTTACTGGGATGGGAGAAGAACTCAGGAGCCTGACAGTAATCGTGCTATCTTTCAGATAGACTTGCTTGGTTTTGCATCATATGACTTCCATCATGGAAGGGAGGTAATGGGTTTTGTAGTGTCACTGCCTCATGTTCACAGTGAATATTTGCACTGAGGAAGTTTGAGCAAAAAAGATACCTCTTGAGAAGACTAAAGTAAGATCATCAAAATGAACAGGGCCAGCTAGGTATTGTGGCACATGCCTATAATCCCAGCCCTCAAGAGGCTGACGCAGGATGATTACTGTGAGTTAGACATCATTGTAGTTCAAGGCAAGAGTGAACTACCTGGTAAGATCCTGTCTCAAAAAGCAAAAACAAAACAAATGAACAAACAAAAAAGATGAATAGGGCCTATCTGAGAAGAGCCTAATTCCTTCTGTGCTTTTTCATCAAAGAGGTGGACAGTTACGCGACATCATAATTTGGCAGTATCTGATAAGCCTGGGTTAGCAAGAAATGGGGTAAAAAAGACAAATATAGTTTCCAAGTATAGTTTGTATTAGTCATTTGCTTATTACTGGGACAAAATGCCTAACAATTTAAAGAAGAGGAGGCTTATTTTGGCTTCTAGTTTCAGTGAATGCAGTCCGTGTTGGCTGGCTCCAAGGCAGAAATGGTACGGGCAGAGCGGCATAGCAGAGGATGACCGCAGCATGAAAGTGAGGAAACGGGACAAAAACACACCCTTCTTGGTCACACCCTCTAGTGACGCAATCCTCTGATCAGGCGCCACCTCTGAATATGAGATGGCAAGGTACATTTTTTGCCTAAACCATAACATAGCTCCAACAATCTGGCCTATCTTATATAAGCTTTTTTGTTTTGTTTTCTGTAACATAATTCACTGCCACTCACTTCATTCATGAGTAAAGTCTATTTGTTTTCAAAAATTTAGGCCAGCTATGTGACTTGCCTTGAGCATGATAATTCATTGTAACCAATGCTATTATTTCAGGTCTAGGCCTCAAGTTTTTAGCTTTCATTCTCTTTGTGGGAGTCAGTCACTATATCAAAATACATGGATTCAATTTTGAAATGATCAGGGGCCGTGTCAATAGAAAAACAAAAGACTGCATGAAAGAGAACTGAGGCATTCAAGATGTAGCAGTGAGACTATCTTGAATTCTCCAGGTCTAGTCGAGACTTCCTAACCAGTGCTAAAACAACAGAATCCAGCTGTTTCCCCATGATCCATACCAAATTCTTCACCCACAGAGTCAAGAGCAATGGCGAGGTTATTGTTCAGTGCTATTTATATCGATTTACATCTCTCTTCTTTATTCAATGATATAGATGTAGGGATCAATGAGGAGACAGAAACCATACTTATAATTTAAACATAAAAAAAAATTGCCAAGGTCAGGAGGATGGTTGAGCCACCAGATTCAGGTGTTGGAGGCCTCAGAGCAGGAAGGGTCAGGCTGGAATCCCTGATCTCTATAGTCTGTCAGCTCAGAAGACAGCAGTCTGGGAAAGAGGAAGAGGACAAGAGCAGTGTTGAACCTGGCAGTGTAAGGAGTCCTGAGGTCCAGAATCAGGCATTCCCCAGCCCTAGGGATCAATGGACTCTCACCCCTTTGGAGAAACTGCTGAGCATGGAGAAGAACCTTGTCCTCTATATCCTCTTCCTACCAAAACCCTGTCTGTAGAAATGAAGAGGGCTACTGTCACCTGCCCTCCTCATCTTGCTGTCCAGCTGAACAAAACACCCATCCAGCTCCACAAAAGTTGCAGTGGGTTGCACAGAAACATGACTGCAGCATTCACAGAGGCAGACTGGGGCACCATGGTCAATCCCTGGGCCTCTCTGAGTGGCCTCCAACCTGAACAGAGTCGGGGTCCCTCCATGGATTGTGAAGGTGCTCACTACCCCACCCACTAACGAGAAAGCCCAAACCATGAACTTCTGAGAGCAGCACAGCTCCTTGCAAAGAGTGCTTTGGGAGTGCTTTGGTACAGAGTATTCCATAAATTATAACTTTAAAAACATTTTACTCATATTACATATCTAGTATATTTTTGTATTAAAATGTCTGCTTTCTTCAATAACTTATAGTTCTAGAAGGACAGGAACTCCATCATTTGTAAAAGGCACTTAGTATATTTTGAGAGGATTATTATAAGAGGAGTTAGAATTATAGAAAACATACTTCATAAAATACAATTTTAATTGACTTCATTTTAAAGCAGTGCTGTTCAAAAAGTTGTGTTTGGAAAAAGCATTACAAGTCATCTTCTAAGAAGCAGTCCTTTGATTTTGTCACAAAGGAAATTGAAGGCAATATTCAAAATCTCAAATGTGGGATATTTCACAAACATCATGCTTGAAAAAATAAAAGGAAAGGAAATAGATGCAAAAAAGTCTATGGCATTTGCCCAGTAGCTCACTGAGAGAATTCTCCAAAGAGGACATGATATTTATTGAACAATTATGTGTCAGAGTTCTAACAGATGCTCGTTTCATTTGATACTCCCAACGGCCTTATTGGATTGACATGGGTTATAATTCTGCAGTTAGAGAAACTAAACCTAAGTTAAATTTTTTAAAAATATACTTTTTTTGAGTTCGTGCTTCATGTTATACGTTCTATTTTTGACAAATGTAAACTGGTATGCATCCTCCATTAAAACGTTATACAGAATAGTTTCACTACCTTAAAAATCTATTAAATGTCTGTTCATCCTTCTCCCTTTCTTAACTCCTGGGAACTAATGATCTTTTTAGCATCCTCATAGTTTTCCCTTTTCCAGAATGTCATATTGTCAGAATCATATAGTATGTCGCCATTTCAGATGTTTCCTTTGTTTAGTAATGTCCATCTTATTTTCCATATGTCTTTCCATGACTCATTAGCTAATTTCTTGTTTTCAGTGAATAATATTCCATTTATAGGTTACCAAATTTTAATTGTCCATTGCCTTCTGAAGGACATCTTGGGTACTTCCAAGTTTTAAATAAATATTATTGATTAATCACTCACTTGTAAGTTGTTGATAGTCAAGGTATGAAAATCATTTAAGTGTCTATTGAAGGATAAAGGGCTAAAGGAAATATTTTGTATTTATATACAATGTTTCTCAGCTTTAAAAACATAGGAGTTCCACCATTAGTAACATCATAGATGAACCTAGGGGATGTTACATTAAGGCACAGGGAGGCGGTACTACATGATCTCACCTATATGGGAATCCAAATGAATCAAACTCATAGAAAATAGGGAGGGAAGGTGGTCACTGGGGGTTGGCAGGTGAAGGAAATGAGGGCACATTGGACAAATTGTAGTTTTTAAGTTTTGGATGAATTATATCTGAACACCAAGTATACAGCATGGAGGCTGTAATTAATAATTATTATTACATGCTTGAAGTTTGCTAAGACCATAGATAAGAGTTCAATCAGTAATAAAAAAAAAACCTCAGTAATTCTATGGGGTTATGGACTTGCAGATTATATTAACTGTCATAATGATTTCACAGTGATTATGGATGTCAAAATGTCACATTGCACGTGATAAAAATATACAGTTTATGCTTGCTAGTCACCTCTCCATAAAGCAGGGGATGTAAAGAATAAAGTAGGATTTAAAACCTCTGGAAGAATAATTCACTTATTTTTTTATATAAGCAACATCATTACATTGATAGTTCCTTCAATCTTAGAGTTTTCAGATAGAGATTAACACTGCTGCACACCTTTAAGAAAAGGTTTTTCTTCTAATATAGTGGTAACATCAGATTGTTAGAAATATCTGTTCCATTGCTCAGATACTTTCAGTCCATGAGAGGAAGAAAAAATTATGCCAAATTTTTTTTTTTTTTTTTGTCTTTTGAGACAGGGTCTCACTATGCAGTTCAGGTTCTCCTTGAACTCACTTTGTAGCCCAGGCTGGTCTCAAATTCACAATGATCCTCCTACCTCAGCCTCCTAAGTGCTGGGATTACAGGAATGAGCCATTGCACCTGGCTATAATTATGCTAAATTAATGGACTAAAATGATGATTTTTGAACTCAAAAAGAAGTGTCCTAATAAAACTGCCATTTGTGTAGATACATGTAAATATGTGAATAAATAAAATGCACATTAAATACCCCCCTCCCAAATTGCTCACCAGTGGGAGGTGTCAAAAATTAGCGGTCTGGCGTGGTCTCTAAGAGGTACAGTATAGTGCTGTGGCACAGCTACTGCCTGTGGTGGAGGGAGAGTGGGCAGTGAGGAAGAAGTTTAGAATTTATAGGACAGGTGCAGTGACACAGTAAAGCGCATCCCATCTGTGGTGAAGAAACTTGCTGGAGCCTTGAGTCATAACTAAATCCTGAGGGCTGCGAGGAAAACACTCCGAGGCCTGCAAACCAGTCCACTGCTCCCCACAAAACAGTAGGCAGAGGACAAGAAAACCTTCTCCACCCACAGTCCTCACAGTGTCTCCTCACCCTTTATCAGTAAAGTTTAGTTTTTTGCTAGGTGTCAAAGCAGAAATACCTCCATTGTCCCGCTCCAGAATAACAAAGCAATAAGTGTATCTGAAAAGTCC
Organism: Cavia porcellus; assembly: GCF_034190915.1. Lineage (NCBI taxonomy): Eukaryota > Metazoa > Chordata > Mammalia > Rodentia > Caviidae > Cavia > Cavia porcellus. The sequence continues at coordinate 62,608,199 of NW_026947495.1, forward strand.
TCAAGTAGTAACTAGCACTAACAGTAAGATTCTCAAGAGCAGAAATTGTATCTAATTGATATTTATTTCTTCTATAATACCTAATAGTGTTAGATGTAATCACTAAATAAATATTTGTTCAATAATAATTAAAAATCATGTAAAAGGTAATGAGCAGTAATTTTATGCTTCTCTTTTAATTAAAATTTGAGCCTTTTGGGACAAATTAGAATAACCTTTTTCTTTCTGGTATTGAAAATATAAACATAGAGAACCAAAGCAGTACTATATTTTTAAAATTATGGTGATCAATTTGTTCAAAATACCTGGAACTTGTTTCATACGTATCTATGAAGGACTTTATATTTGAACTCTCATTTACCTAAAAAATTCGTGTGAAAAGAAAATCATTAAAATCCTTTACTGGTTCATTTCATGATTAAAGCAAATAGTGATGGGAATGTGACACAACTTGAAACAGACATAGCCCCAAGGCATACAATATTTGGCCTGGTTGTCCACTCTACTTCTATTGTTTTAGTGCGTTTGGTCTGCTACCAGACAGCTTACTCATATGGAAGGCCTCTCACATTTTATATTGTCTCCTGACTATCTGAAGCACCTGCTGGAGTCATTGTTCTCTGAGCCACGTCCAGCTTCTGAATTCTAACCAAAGTAAAATCTTAACCTTTCAGTGTTTGTCTCAGCAGCACATGCCCCAAAATTTTAGTGTTGCATGGTCCCTGTGTAAGAGTGACACACACATTCATCATATTTTTCATATTACTACAGCATGCTACCAAACTATACAAGTGTATTTTTTACATTTAAAAAATAGAAAGCCCATAAGTGTTAATTAACCTCGCGGGGAAGGAATAGAGGAAACAAAAATAGAAGCTAGAGATTTTGAATATAGTTTGCTTCGTAGGTGTGAATTTGGAACTGTGCAAGCCATTTACAGAAGTTAATTGTCAAAAATCCCTAAAAGTTGAAAATAAATGGAACACATGAACTGTCCATAGTTGGCAGCATAATTACACACGGTTAACACAAAATTCAAAGCCAACTTCTTGCTTACTCTGCCACCTGAGCACTGGGCTCCTTGCAGTTCTGCAAATATGCCAGTCACACTGTAGCACAAAAAGATGTATTTTTGTCTTTGAAACACCTTCTCCCTGCTATCCACTGAGCTCCCACTTTCACTTTGTTCCAGTGTTTGTTAAATGTCATCCCTTAAGGACAGGACTCCCTAGATCCTTTATCTGTCTTTCTCTTTTTTCATATTTACTATTGCTACTTGGAATTATTTTATTGCTTGCTTGGTTGGTTCATGCATTAGACTATTTAGTCCATGAGGACAAGGATTTTGTATTATTTATTGCTATATCCACATGGCATAGAAAATACTTGGTTTATTAATAGGGGCTCAATAAATTTTTGAGAAATGAGGTTGGAGAAGGAAAAACTACTTTTTGTTTACCTAACTCTGTATTATTTGACAGATTACAGTGAGCAAGAATTATTTAAAAAGTTTAAAAACTAGTATATTTGAAATGTTTTAACAATTTGAAATAATTGATAAAACTTATAGTACTATATTCCCTCTGTGGTGCTTGCATTGATTATACCAAAAAGAAACATGACCGTATGTTCAGTTCCAGTTCTTGGTTATGTACTTGGTATACTTCAGACAGCATATGTACCCAATACACTTCAGATCTTATTCAAACCCTTTATATGTGACTAGGCTATCACTGTTTGAAAGCATGTGTGTGTATCTTTGGGTGTGCATATATTTACCATTCTGCATATTACCTAGGGCTTTCTGTTTTGAGACAGGATCTTACTGTGTAAGCCAAGCTGGCCTTGAACTCACTAGGTAGTCTAGGTGACCTTGAACTTGTGGAGAGCTCCTGCCTCAACTTCTCAAGTGCTGGGATTACAGGTGTGTGCCACCATGCCTAGTTGCTATTGCAAATTATATCAGTTGTTTCAAGTTGTTCTTCAGTCAGATTCTATTTGCCCTTCTTAGAGGAGTCCTATCAACTTGTTCTAGCAGAGAACTGCCAAAATGAAGCACAAGCAAACCCTCTGTAAGACTATAGCATTAAAAGACAAATAAAACTTTGTAAAAAGGCCATTTTATTTTTTTTAAATCTTCAAATTACTATATGCAGTATTGTGTATATGTAGTCCCTAGTACTTAGAAAGCTAAGAAAGGAGAATGGTTTGAGTTCAGGAGTTTGAGACCAGTCTAGGCAACATAGTGAGATCCTGTTTCAAAAAATGAAAAACAAACAAACAAACAACAATGACAACAAAGCCAATGAGAAATCTTCAAATATTTAAAAATACGTGCAATGTTTACATTAGACTCTACAGTTACTTTAATTCTTTCTTTTTTTCCTCTGGTAAAACTAATGTGTCAGGAGATAAGGCATGCTTTTTATGGTTTTGCTTACATCTTTACGCCACCATTTCCTATCTCGGGAAGCAAGGATCTCAACTTGAGGAGGGGCATTTGTTATTTTTCTGGTTTGTGCATCTAATTGTCTTTGGCTAATAAATGGGACACAATGTATGATAGTACACAAAGTAAGAAGAATATCTTAAAATTTTAATGGACTACAATCAAATTATCTACAAAGACTTTTCTAGCAATTTTAAATTCTCAAAAGTTAGCTTTTACTAAATCCTTCTCCCCGCTCCATTTTTCATTGTCTTTTAACATCTTGCCTCAAAAACCTAACATTTATATTTTGTCTTTTTTTAAACCACAGCTTTATAGCCAACCAACATTAGTTAACTTCATCTGATCCACATAGCATACTGAGAGCTCTGGGGAGTGAACTGGCCTCAAGGTTTGGTTTGGTTTTGTTTCTTCAGGACCGGCAGTCGAACAGGGTGCTCTATCATTGAGCTACATCTCCAGACATTTATTTGTTTGTTTGTTTGTTTAGTATTTTGAGACAAGGACTCACTAAATTGTCTTGTCAGGACTCAACTTTCAATCCTACTGCCTCTGCCTCCCTCCGTGCTAAGATTATATGTTGGAAAATGAACTGGACAGATGTATCAGGTATGAGGAATTTAGGATAAACTCAGAGCCTGCAGTGACAGAGTTTTTTCCACTCATAGAAAGATATGACTTCTTTAGACAAATCTTTTGAGGGTAGTTTTAGGCAGAATAATTCACTGGCTCCTCCATCCCAAAAGTATTTATGTCCTAATCCTCAAAGTCCATGAATGTGTCGTCTCATGCGGCCAGCGGGACTTTGCAGATGAGATTAAGTTAAGGAATTTGAGATGAGGTTATCTTGGATTATCCATATGATTACAACACAGTCAGAAATGTCCTTAAAAGTGAAAAAAGGGAGAAACAGAGAAGGAGATACTTGAGTTGGGCTACTGCTCACTAGTAGAGGGCTTGCCTAGCATGTGTGAGACTCGGTTTGATTCCCAACTCTGGGGGGAGATAGAGAGATAGCGATCAGAGTGTTGATGAAGAGAGGGATGGAAAGAGAGAAAGAGAGAGAGAGAGAGAGACAGACAGACAGACAGACAGACAGAGTCAGAATGGCTTGATAAGGAAAGAGGCTACCTACCAAGGATGCTGGTGGCCTCCAGAAGGAACCAGGGGTTGCTGGCACCTGGATTTTAGTCTGCTGAGATATATTTCAGATTTCTGAATTTCAGGACTATAAGATAATAAATCTGTGTTGTTTTAAACCACCACATAAGAAGGTGGTGCTGTGGTCAAATTTTTACCTGATTCTAGGCATGGGTCACTAATTTGGGAGTACAAATCAAGGGGATGGAATGAGACCTTGATTTTGAAATTCAGGTAGCTGGGAGGCAGCCTGTTTCATGTGGCCCGGGTCATTTTCTGTGGATGTGGGTTTACTGTAAGGCCAGAGATATAGGAGCAGTGGCCTGCCCTGACAAGTGATAACATGACCTTCACCAATACAGGAAGTATTCCAGCGAGTCGGCTGGGGTCATTGAACTAACCTTATTCAGGGCACTCAAAATTTGGGAAGATTAAAAAAGATCAAATCACCAAAAACTGGATAGATGTCTACATACCAGCAAAGAAGACTGAAATTTTAAGCAGGTAAGTATAGGAAGATGATAGGGAACAGTGATGTCAAAATGCTCTTGGGTGTAAAGCACATTTTCTGAACCACACTGACTTTTTTTTTTTTTTTTTTAACACTGACTCTCAAAGGAAAAGCTAGAAATATATTTCCAGTTTGGGCTCCTGTGATTCCGAGTTGCTGCTGGATTACACAGCACTGCAGGAAGAGGGCAGCTAGAGAGAGTCATTAATAATAGTGTATTGGCCAGAAACATATTAGAGAGACCAGGAAATGTGAGGCAGGACCAGCTCAGTGATGTCTTGGCTTCTCTGCTCTGCTCTCCAGCCTGTTACTGGAGGATAAAAGTCATGGGATTTTAGATGGATGCTTCTTGATTGTGCGGTGGTCTTGTCTAAGTGGCACTGGGGAGCAGGCCAGAGCATCTCCTCCCCTTTTTTTTCTTTCTTCTCCATCGAAACCATTCTATTTGAATCAGTAACTTACTGGTGTCAGTCTACTCTTACTCAATATACTTGTTTTCATCCCTTTTTCAGATTCATGTAACATTCATTCATCAATTTATTCAATAAGAATTTTATCTATTTATTACAGTAGTTACAAATCTGCTTTTTTTTTTTTTTTTTTTTTTTTGTCTTTTTCATTTTTATCGGTACTGGGGATCGAACTCACAACCGCCTGCTTGCAAGGCAGGTGCTTATGCCGCTGAGCTAAATCCCCAGCCCCCAAATCTGCTTTCTTAAGATAGCTCTTTCATTAAAACTTAGAACAAAATATATATTAATTAAAAGATTTTTTTTCCTGAGAAACCCAACCCCAGCAATTCTGCTATTGAAACACTCTGATCTGGCCAAAATGTCCACTTCCCATCCTCCAAACAGCCATTCAATTATTGCATAAGAACCTCATTGTAACTCTGGTATCTTTGCTCTAGTAAAGTTCCCAGGGATCTCCGAGTCTTGTATATCTCAGCAAAACATATGCTGCCCAAATGCAGCTGAAAAATAAAAATAAATAAACAGTGGCAGGGAGGAGAGCAGCAAGGCAAAGGTTAAGAATTAAAGTCAAGTCTTCTTTATGATCTTTATTTGAAGTTTCCAGATTATCTAGACAAATAGCATTGCCCTTGAGATCTGCTAATTCCTTTCTATCCCACAGATTTCCTGCTTCACAGTTTTTTATTGAATTTGAATGTTTAGCTTGCCAAGATATTGACTCTTAGCCCAGTCAGCCCAGGCTCTGACATCTGACCAACTTTTTATGAAACAGAATAGCAAAAAATCATCCTAAAAATAAATAATGCATGAATATGAACTTCTAAATAATCTAAACAATATGAAATTATGTAGAGTAAAAACCACAGCTCCCATACACCCTTCTATGCAATCTTGTTTTCCTTCTCAGATGTAATTATCACCAACAGTTTTAGTGCCTATCTTTCTAGAAAAGAAAATGCAGGTTTTTATTTAAGAAAATTAGAAACTATGCTCATATATTTCCATGTAAAGACATGGGAAATATCTAGAAAGATATGCAAGATTGTGAGGCTGGATATCATCTCCAAAAATTAACAGTCAAAGTAGATCCAAGACCAAAATCTAAAGCTATAAAGCTCGTAGAAGAAAACTTTCATAACATTGGATTTGATGATGATTACTTGAACAACAACAAAATATAAATGAGTTAGATTTAGGTAAAATGAAAACTTGTGCATTGAGGACTCTCCAGATGCTGAGTGGCGCGTATTTGTAATCTCAGTAATTGGAAGGCTGAGGAAGGATGATTGTCATGAGTTCAAAGCCAGCCTGAGTTAGGCAGTCTGTTAAGGACAATCTGAACTACATAGCAAAAACTTGTCTCAAAATATGAATAAACAAAAAGGACACTCAACTGAATGAAAAGACAACACAAGGCATGGAAGACAATGTATAGTATAAAGAACTACTATCTAGAAAATGTAAAGAATTTCTGCAACTTAATAATAACACCATAAGAAAACAGTTGAAACTTATACAAAGGAAGCTGGGCATGGTAGTTCTTGCTTATAATCCTAGCATTCAAGATGCTGAGTCAGCAAGATTTCTGAGTTTGAGGCCAGCCTGGCACATGCAGGGAGTTGAAGGCCAGCCTGAATTACATAGTTATTTTTCAAAATAGAGAAATCAAATGATTCAAGTTGTAAGAGCTCATAGAAAGCTGATTTTTTTTTTAATTTTTATTTAAGGAGAAAAGAAAAGAAAGAAAAAAAACAGTGAAGGGGTACAAGTTATACAGATTTACAGAAGAAAAAAATGCGCAGTAGGAAATCACTAGTTAATGGATTACATATTGCCATCTTAGAAATAATTGTTCAAGTCACAAAATTAAAGCTTGTAGAGTGGACATTCCAACAATGATACTGCAAACAGTTCCGTTCAATGATCCAATAAAACTCTGCGATATCATTTTCTATCTTATACATTTAAATATACATGCAGTTATATAGTTTAGAGCACTTTCTTTTCCTCTCTTTTGTACAGTGACTATTACACATTTTGGGTTTCATTGCTCCCACGGTTCTTATTGCTTTTTTGGAAGAGAGTAAAACCAAATGTGACATAACAGAACAGAATCGGTCAAGTCAAAAGGGTGGATATAATAGATAATATAAAAACATAATACAAGGTGATCAACAATGGTTACCATAATGCCTCCCGCTATTTCTAATAGAATTGCCTATATCATTAGTTGTAATACAATTGAACAAAACCGTAAAGAATAAAACCGACAAAACCAAAACATTGGAGATATTGTAGGTCTTCAAAAGTAGATAAAAGTCAACGAGAATGGGCGTTATAATGAATCTCATTATCTTCTCAGCTGATGCCTAAACTTTCGAACCTGATACTATCCAGCAAAACAGAATAGAGGAACCTCAGTCAAAAACAAGATGGTGAGAGTAATACAGGGCTTCAAATCGAGATAATAGAAAGTCAAAGTGGGTTACTATATTATATCCTGCTATATTTTTCCCTTTAATTAAATGGATAAAAATAAAAAAGTAAATAATGGAGTGGAGATTGAGAAAAAAGAGGGCATAACAGCGAAACAGGGCAGATCAAAACATAACCATTTAAGCAGAATAGTGTTTCACCACCAGATATTTCCGACCCAAAAATAGTTACCATATTGACTCCCTCCCTGAAGTCCTTGAGTACAACTTCATATACTGTAGCATTAAGTATATCAAAACAATGTAAAACCATTTAAGAGAATGACAGCATTATAGAGTATTTAGAATCGACTAACAGAAAATGAACAATGGTCTCTGTATAATCTCCTTGTCTTTAAAAGGTTTTTGCTTATACTATCGTACATAACAAAATCCAATAAGATACAACCTGTTTAGACCATTGGAGACAGAAGGACAAAAGCTAGATGAGACTTCAAAACAAGATGGTACTAAATCAGCATTACCTATTAAGATGTCATTTTCTCCAAAATAGCTGTTCCTATCATCCAATCTTCTCTGTCTCATTTCTGTTGAGCTCTTTTTCTGTCAGTAGCTGTCAGTTTGTCTTCTTCATTTTGTTCTCTGCTCCATTCGTTGTGGCCTCCCCGCCACTATTTCTGGGTTCTTTGTATTTTTCTTTTTTTAGAATATCCTGCAATACTTTCTGTAGGGTTGAATTGGTGGTTGCAAATTCCCCCAGTTCCTCTTTATCCTGGAAGCACCTCGTTTTTCCATCAATTTCCAGGGACAGTTGTGCAGGATATCTCAATCTTGGCTGGAGATTATTATCTTTCAAAGCTTGAATTATTTCCCCCCATGCTCTTCGTGATTTGATGGTTTGTGAAGAGAAATCTTCTGTGATTCTGATGGGTGTTCCCTTGTAAGTGATCTGTTTCTTGTCTCTAACAGCTTTTAATATTCTGTTCTTGTATTGAATTTCTGGAATTTTTATTATTATATGCCTGGGTGTTTCTCTGTTAGGGTTGTAGGTAGCTGGGGTCCTGTATGCCTCATACATCTGAGTATCTTTACCTTTTGCTAAATTGGGAAAATTCTCCTGGATTATTTCTGTGAGTAGCTTTTGTAGTTCACTTGTTTGTGTCCCTACTTCTTCTTTTATGTTCTTAATCCTTAAGTTATGGCTCCTCTTATCATCTTCTTGTCTTTGTATTATTGCTGTTTGTTTCTTTGTTATTTTTAAGAAATTTTTCATTTCTTTCTCCCATATTTCAAGTCTGCCCTCCAGTTCAGATAGTCTGTCCTTAGTTTCTTTCAAGCTGTTATGCCAATCTTGGATAGACTTCTTAATTTCTTGATAGTCCCTTTGAACCTGCTTCACATACTCAATGCTTTCTCTGTTTTCTCCATCAAGCAATTCTCCCCTCTTTTTCTGTTCTTCCATTCCACCATCTGTTTTTTCAGAAAGCTGATTTGTAAAATCTTGCCTTAGAGAAATCCTAGTCCAGTTTTTCTTCGAACACAGAAAATCATCCAAATTCCTAGAAGGATATATTTATTAGTCACTATTATTCTATTGGATAAGTCACGTGATCCTCTTTTCCTGATGGTTTAAGATTGTATATAATTTATTTTGAAAACTGGTAGGTAAGGGAAAGAATAATTCGTTGTCTTTTTTGTCTACTAACTATAATGCAAGATAACAAAAACAGTTGATAAGAGAAAATTCTTCTTGGCAAAAGAATGCCAGCTAATAATGAAGAAGAAATGACAGAAAGAGAATATTGCCATTTTTCAGTTTTAATAAAATAATGAATCTAGGCAGTATCATGAATGGCCACTAAAATCACTAAGTAAAAAGCTGAGAGGGAACTTTACAATGAATAAATGAGACTGAACTAACTGACCAAAGTTAACATCAGAAGATAATCAGATACTCTGTGCATTCTAAATGAGTCACATAGGAAGTACTCACACCACCTACTTTAAGAAAACAAAAATCAAAGTCTGACTAAGCCTGTGATCTACCAATTTTCAGGAAGAGCAGAGTTCAGATAAACATATTCAATGACATCATGAGGGTAAACTTGGCAAAATTCAGACGTGAGAAACTACATGACAACCAATTTCTTCAACTAATAAATTTGAAAGAAGAAGGAAGGAGAATCAATAGATTATAACAGACTTAAAAGACATATAATTAGTTATATAAAGTTATCCAGATGCTTAATTTTAACAAGCTGACCATTAAAAAATCCTGAGGCAATCGATGATATCTGATCAATAGCAGATATCTGACGACATTAAAAAATTGTTGAATTTTTTTAGGTGTAATAACAGCATTATGGTTGTGTTTTTCAGAAGAGTTTTTTTTTATGGAGCTCTGATTGAACTGTTTCTGGATTAAATACGATTCTTGGAATTTCTTGAAAAATAACATTGTATAGTGGGGAAAGGAAGTGGAAGAGAGAGAGAATAACACACATAAAACTGACCATGAGTTGGTAACTGCTGAGCTGAGAGGTAGGTGGGAATTTATTGCACCATTCCTTTTACATTTGAAAATGTTTTTAAAATTTTCATTATAAAATCATAAGCATTATTTTTAGAAGACTGTTAGCTATGTGTTTACTAAGACTGAAATATTACTAATACATTTTATTTTTTAAAAATGAAGGTAAATTTTTCATTATGGTAAAATATATATAATACTACATAAACTATTTTAACTACCTTTAAATGTATACATATTTCAAGGACATTAAATGCACGTTGTGCAACCATCACAATTCATTTGCAGAATTTTTCATCATCTTAAACAGAAACTGTACTCACTGTAAGGAATGGTGGGAGTCAGCGACCACCAGAGACCATCAGGCTTATGTAAAGGCATCGCGGTGTGAAAATTCTTGTGCCTGGGTGCAGGTAAGTGGAAGGCGGAAGCATGTCTGTGTGGTACAAAGAAAAGCAGAGCCTTTTACAGGGCTTGGACAAGGTGGGGCAGGTAGGGAGCTCAGACAAGGGTCCTCAGGTGAGGAGGTCTGAGTGACTATCTGTGGTCAAAATTCTCCAAATGTCTAGAGCCATCGTGGTGCTTGGATGATTCCATGATCTGCCCTATCTCTTTTCTTTTTTATAACCTCCATTGTTTGTTGACAAAAGCACAGGTGCTGAGCTGCGTTTTCTCTGAGAACAATGCCGCTGCCAGCAAACAGGTTGAGTGCCGGAAAGTCACATCTGAGTTGAACCTGACACTGGCTACCCAATAACTCCTCTTCTCCACCAATTCTCCAGAGCCTGGTAACTGTGGTTGTGCTATCTCTATGACTTCGCCTATTCTAGGTAGTCCATCATATAAGTAGAATCATATGCTATCTTTCTGCGTTTGGCTCATTCACCTAGTGTAATGTTTTCTGGGTTTATCCACACTGTAGTTTATATTAGAATTTCATTCCTTTCAAAGGCTGAATAGGATTCTGTTGAGTGTGTATGCCGCATTTTAAAAATCTATTTATTTATTGATAGGCATTTAAGTTTTGTTTTGTTTTTCACATTTGGCTGTTGTAAATACTACTACCATGAATACTGGTTTTTAAGTATCCGTGGAGTCCCTGCTTTCAATTCTCTTAAGTAAACTTATAACAGCAGCTGCACCATTTTTACATTCCAATGGTGATGAAGGAAAATTCTAATTAGTTATTACACTTCAGTGTTCTTTAGTGAGTAGACATTGCTTTAACAAGTAGTATGACGTATTTACCAAAGAGTTTTGCTGTGCAGTTCAGACTGACCTTGAACTCACTATGTAGGCCAAGCTGGCCTTAAACTCACTGTGATCCTCCTGCTTCCACCTCCCAAGTGCTGGATTTACGGGTGTGAACCACCACATTCAGTTAAAAATTTAGATTTTTAAATGTAAAATTCTTTACATTTTAAACAAGAAAGCTTCTAGAAGAGTATACATTTACTCTTCAAGAATAGTTTACTTTTCACCAATTTTTACCATGTTCTGTACTTTTTATATTCTCCCTTTTTATCTGATTATACACACATGGATAGAATTATTTACATACAGACATTTATGTGTCCATCATCTAGATGCATATACACACATATCATACATATTTATATTAATTTTCCTAATAAAAAGTAGATGGCATGTATTATGACCCTTAATATCTCCATTTATGTTTTCTAAGGATAAGGAGATTCTTTTATATAGCAATCACAGCATAATTAGCAAATTCAGGAAATTTAACAGTGATATAAAATTTTTATTCATTCTACAATCCATATTCCAATTTTATTACCTACCCCAAAAAATGTCCTTTGTAAATCTTCTTTTTCCCTTCTAATACAGAACCCAGTACAAAATCACATACTTTATTTAGTTGTGTCTTAAGTTGGTTTTAATCTATAATATTTCTTTAGTTTTTCCTTATTTTTCATGACACTGAAATTTTTGAAGAATGAAGGTCAATCTGATTCTTTTCCATTGCTATACTTATATATATTGCTAAATTGTAAATAATGGAAATTGCCTCTGCATGATAAAATTAGGGGTGGAATATATTGAAAAGATATTGGGAAGTCTCTATAAATTCAATATATAAATTCATCTCAATAAATATATTTTAAGTATATATTATACATAATAATAATTTTTATAAATGATAAATGATATATGTAAGTGACATAATGTGCTGGACACTGTTCTTATTACATTACATATAGTTTTATTGGGTATATAATCCTATGAAGTAATTTCTTTAGATTATCTTAAATTCATTTTTAAAATGAGTCAACTGTGGATTTGGGGAGATTAAATAGATTACTCAACGTCATATAACTTATAAACGGGCTGAACCACTGTACACTGTCAAGCACTAAAGTCTGTCTGACACTAAAGTCTATCCTTTTTCTTCCCCATGTTTCAGTAAGGGAACAAATTTTAAGATATTTGCTAGAAAATAAATGATGTATGGTAAACTGAAACATTACATATTTTTCAATTCATATGATGTTATAAGAAGTGTAACCTGAAAAGCATCTATGCTTTTTTTTTTTTGTTATCTTCCTATGTTTAAAAACACCTTACAGATATGATCTAAGGCTAGAGGTGCTGAGCAGAAAATCCTTAGCGTGCACATCAAAATGTACCCACTTGGGGGCACCCATAATGCAGCTTTTCTGCCTGTTTTATAGCCTAGAAGCTTTAGACTCTGCAGAGCTGGAGCTGAGCCAGCTGATGAGTTCTGTTTGTTCTGCAGGACTCAGACAGCCAAATCTGATGTCTCAAGGAACAGCTCCCCTTTATCTGCAAGTCTGGGAAATATCTTAGTTTGTTGCCCATCCAATAAACTATTATGTGCTGTGTAAAACATTAATAATTAGTACATTTCTACAGGCCAAATGTACTAGATATATTATTGGGAATTAATGACCAAGAACTAAAAATAATTTGCTGATTTAAAATGATATATTTTTTTCCAGAAGATGTTTTTGACTTACGTTATGCCAAAATAAGGAGCATAATAATTTACCAATAGAGGCAACATATATGCCATAAACTCAAGCTAGGTGTTATAAATCGCTCTTTCATTGCATTCTCACCTGAAGCATGCTCTTTGACAGGTAGCATAGTGTTGGTCCACAGAGCAAGGGAGACTTCTGCAGGTGTTGTTGCTTATGCCATATCCGGGTCAGTCATATGGTCTTCAGCTCCACCTGGTACCAGAGATTCTTCTGAAATATAATAATGTCAAAGATGCCACTGGAGAGGGTTATTATTCAAGAACACAAGAGAGAGAATATAAAAAATAAAATTGTCCTGGATGTAGCTATCACAGTGTCTCTGTGGAAAAAGCATTGGAAAGTGATCATGTTTCCTACCATATAGTTCTGCCTTTCATATGATTGATTGAATCAGTGAGAGCCAGAGTAGTAGCTATAAAGGGAAAAGGTAGAGAAGAAGATAAATACAGTCTTTAGTGGGAGGAATAGAGGGAGAAGCCAGGAAAGACAGGAAGAGGATGACTGTGTTTCTAGTGCAGCACTGTGAGAGATTCAGCTCTAGTTCATGAGGGTCCTTTGGTGCTGTCCCAGTTTCAGTTCCAGGACTGCTCATTGACTACTGTGAGATCTCAGTTTCTATCCTAAATTTTCCAGAAGCAGCCATTATTTGTGGAAAGTTGAGTGACTATCTCTCTGTCTCCTTCTATTCATAGCTACTAAAGAAGTGATATAATGATATAATATTATTGTAACCTGCTTTTAGTCAACTATGGCACATGCCTGTAATTACAAAAGTCTGAGAGGCTGAGGCAGGAGGATAACAAGTTTGAGGCAAGCCCAGGCAATTTAATGATTTATTGAGACCTTGTTTCAAAATACAAAGGAAATACAGGGCTGGGGAATGAACTGTAGTACAAATGCCCTGAAAAATATAATGCACACAATATACAATTTATCACTTTAACCATTTAAGTGAATAGTTCAGTGGTGACAAGTACACTCACAAAGTCAAGTGGGTATCACCAATACCTATGTCTGTAATTTTCTTATTTTCCCAAACTGAATCTCTGTATCCATTAAACAGTTACTTCCTGGCTCCCTAAAACCTCTAGTAATCACCTTCTGCTTTTGGAGTCCATTCTTTTACATGGAGATTTATTTATACAGCAAATCTGTATAAATAAAGTCACTGTCTAGAGTTTTAGGGGAACTGGAGTTAAACCAAAATAGCCTAGGAAGTATAGACTGTGTATGTATTATGTTGGATCTGTCAACTTCACAAGGAATATGCACCATCAAGAAACCGAACCTGAGTGGGAGATCTATGGGAGTCTGATGTTGGCCTATAGTCTTTTGCCATGTTCTAGCAAAGGGATTGTATGTTCAGAACAATTCCTGGACGTATGAAATAAAACAATCCTTATCTATGGAGGGAAGATTGAAATCTTGGAAGAAAAGGAGCCAAGGAAATTGTGATTTAAGTTCTGCCATCTCCATGCAAATATGGTTAGAAAAGGATTATTATAACAATTTGACTCCTGCAGTCTGTATTATGGAAACATCATCCAAAGGCTCTTTGAAGCATCTTACAATGTATATGGTCAAAAGTAAACGAGGCACAACACAATATATATGTTATTGCCAGTCGTCTTCCTGTTCCTTTGACATGGATCCATTAGAGCATTACAGTAAACTTAAATTTAGGCTTGGGGGATTGACCAACCAGGTTTTTAGGAAGCTGAACTGAGTCACAAAATTCAAATTAAAATGTCAGTTATAGTGAGCTGAGATCCTGCAGCAAGTTTTTCTGAACAATGACTATCAGTGGGTAATATTACTTTTGTTCAGGCCAAATCATGATCCCAGACAGCTTGCAGGAATCAGAAACATGATCCAGATCTTGAGAAAACATACTGAGTAGGATTAGATAGATGAGTAGAGTCCCAAGCATCCCTATATCCAAGGAAAGGATTGACAATTACATTATCCAGAGCTAGTGTCAAAAGCCCATCCTATAGAAGGAATTCCTTCTATACTGCTTAGAGTAGAAGCTTTGTCCCTTACAAATAAGGTTGATGAAAAGAGCACCCAACACAGAGCCATATTTGGTTTCCTTTTCCAGCTGGGTGGGAGAGAGCTGGGAGGCTGTCTGCTGCCTGGCCGGAAGATCAGGCAGGAACAGATAATGGGACAGTCAGTGTCTTGCTGTAGGGCTTGGAGCAGTTCTGTGGTTTTATTGACTAATTCCCCGTTCAGATTTTCCCAAATAAGAATAGAGGATATTACATAAGACAGCTTGAATTTCCTCTGTTTAATTCTGCTTCTGTCTCCTTCCTCCCACAAGTGCTTACCTCATGTCTACCTGGGTTTATGCTCTGGTAGCACTCAGTTTACCTTTAAGAACTAAGATTCTCATTCTCAAGTCCCTGCCCCGCTGACCTGTTTTCTGCTCCAGGGACACCCAGGGGCCTGAGTTTGTGCTCACTTTGCTCTCAGTGTGAGTGCTATTGCTGTTTTGATTAGGGCCATTTCATGTATCCAACATTAGCAACACTACCTAAATGCCAGTAGTATTCCATAATACCTCATAGTTTGGGGTGCCACTCTCAGTTAAAAGCTACTGATAGCTTCTCTCCTGGGGAACTATGAGTACTGTGCTAAATTCAGCCTGAAGTCTTGTTTGGCAAAGTCAGTGATGGATGATGCTTAACAACTTCCTTGGGATTTGCTTTGCCCTGTTCTGCCCATCAAAATGTCCATTCATTTAGCAGATCTATATGTCAGGAGGTCAGGGGAGCTCGAGGCAAGAGGAAGAGGGCATGAGATTGGATTAGGTCCATTCAGTAACATCACAAAATGTAACTGCTATTAATAAGAATAGGTGAACTCTTACAGTTTGCCGTGCTTCTATACCTGAGCTCACATTTACTTACAATAAATTTATGAAATAGGCACTATCATTTTTCTACTTTATTGGTAGGGAAAATGAAGTACAACACAGTTAAGTTACTTGCCTAAAGTCACTTAGATGGTAAATCACATAATTGAATGACTTCCACAGTAGGAAGCTAATTCCAGTTACTTCTGGCTTCACCTTGTTTCTTGTCAATGTTAAATTGAATGGTAACCACCTCAATAGCATCACAAAGGCTGTAATGGTTACACTGTGATAGATCAGTTGCTGAAGACCAAAAGGAAATTGGTTAAGTTTCATTCTGGAGCGGTGGCAAGTAGAGACGAGAAGCTCCTGGACCTCCTAAAGCTGTGTGCTGCTGCATCCCCCATCCTTGCCCATGTCCTGCTACCGCTGTCGCCATCCCCAGGAGAAAGGCTGAAGACTGAGACACTAAAGGAGACAAAGCCAAGTTGAGGACAGATCACAGAGAACTTCCACTAGGTTGTCTGCTAAACCTGATCCTCCAAAGCAAGGAACAAGCTGAAACAGGCCCTTGCAAAGAAGGGAGAAAAGGTACCCAAAGGGTGAAAGGGAAAAGCTGATGCCAGCAAAGCTGTGAACACCCCTGCAGAAAATGAAGATGTCAGAACACACTAGGCACAGAAAGCTGAAGGTGCTGGAGATGCCAAGTGATAACTGGATACTTTTGGTGCTACAGTTTGAAAAATTGTTTTTATCGAGTTTTTAAAAAATACCGAATTTTGTTTTACATTTTTAAAAAGTCATGCTGTTACATACAGAACACTTGTTTGGTTTTTTTTTATTGGGGGGGGGGCATGTTGACCCACAGCAGGGTCAACATGAGGAAAATACCCTTTCTGCCAGTTTCGAGAGACTTCTTGGCTTCCAGGAGGAGGGATTTCCTAATATTGACACCTGTGGCCACCTTGGCACATGTGCCTATGGTGTGAGAAAACCAATTCATTTGTATGACCTTCTCTTCTTCTTTACTATCAACATAGACATAGCTGCCTTAAACCAAGAGACCTGTTGGGTCCTGACTCCTAAAAGCTGGTGTTACCAGTATGTCAGGCAAGGTGAATTTCCCAGTGATGTTGAGATGATGTCCCATAAGAGCAATGGTTCGTTTTTTGTGGATCCTCAGATTGATAATTCTGCCACTTTCATTTCATTCCTTAAAAGTCAGTTGAACAGAAAATTGTTAAACAATATTCTAGATGTGAAATGTCAATCCTCAATTTAAACTTTCCCTATTAAGAGTATCAAATGAAGACTTTATTCAGTTTTATGCTGGTTTTCAGGTTTTTGGTAGTCCATCTAAGAAGGGAGCTTGAAAATTATTTGTATACTTTCAAAACCTTTCCTGGAAGCTATCATTACTCTGATTCCAAAATCAGAGAAGGATCCAACAAAAAAAGAGAATTATAGACCCATCTTCGTAATAAATATAGATCAAAAAACCTCAGCAAGATATTGCCAAACAGAATAGAATTAGTTCTCAAAAAGATCATGCATCATGACTAAGGCTTCATCTCAGAGATGCAACATATGCAAATCAGTAAATA
Organism: Cavia porcellus; assembly: GCF_034190915.1. NCBI lineage: Eukaryota > Metazoa > Chordata > Mammalia > Rodentia > Caviidae > Cavia > Cavia porcellus. The sequence continues at coordinate 62,625,221 of NW_026947495.1, forward strand.
CAATATATCATGTAAACAAAAGCAAAGATGACAACCACATGATTATCTCAATAGATGCAGAAAAAGCCTTTGAAAAAATCCACCGTCTTTTCATGATGAAAACACTGAAGAAAATAGGTACAGAAGGACCTTATCTCAATCTGATAAAAGCCATTCTTGGCAAACCTACTGCCAACACCATATTAAAGGCTTGTTCTCTAACATCAGGAATAGGATAAGGATGTCCACCATCACCACACCTGTTCAACATACTGCTTGAAACATTAGTAAGAGTAATTTGGTAGGGAAAAGAATTGAAGGATATACATATAGGAAAGGAAGAAGTTCAATTATTATTATTTGTAGATGATGTGATCTTCTACATAGATGATCAAAAAAAAAATTCAGCAAGAGTTTTAGAATTATCAACCAAATCCAAGAATGTATCATACTATAAAATGAGCACACAAAAATCAATAGTATTTCTATACACTAATAATGAACCCACTGAAAAAGAAATTAGGAAAAAATTATTCAATATAGCTCTTAGAAAAATTACTTAGGCATTAACCTAGGGAAGTGAGGAAGATCTCTACAACAAGAATTATAGTTCTATGAAAAAGCAAATTGAGGAGAACTTCAGAAAATGGAAAATGGTCCCTGATTCCTGAATAGGCAGAATCATTATAGCAAAATGGCCAGACTTCCAAAATACCAATAATATACTTTCCAATCAAAATGCCAATAACATTTTTCACATAACTAGAGAAAACAATCCTAAAATTCATATGGAACCAGAAGAGATGCAGAGTAACAAAAGCAATCCTGAGTAACAAGAACAAAGAAGTCACCATCCCAGATTTTAAACCATATTACAAAGCTTCAGTGATAAAACAGCATGGTAATGGCACAAAAACAGAGGATCAACATGGAACAGAGTTGAAGATGCAGAAACAACCCTAAGCGCATTCAACTATATGGTCTTTGACAAAGGGACCAAAAGCATGCACTGGAGGAAAGATAGCATCTTTATGTTTTTTTCCATTTCTTTCTGTCTTTTTTTTTTTTTTTTAGGATAACCTCTTTAATAAATGGTATTTGGAAAACTGGATATTCACATGTAGAAGATTGTATCTAGACTTATATGTCTCACTATGTACTAAATTAAGTCAAAATGGATCAAAGAACCAAATGTTAAAACATTTAACATGTTAGAAGATTAAGTTCGAAAAATTCTTGAAGTCATAGGCATAGGCAACGGGCTTCTCACTTTCTGGTTGTATGGGAAATAGTGTAGAGAATCAACCAATGGAATCATATCAAATTAAAATGTTTCTATACTGCACAAGAAACAATCAATGGAGGGAAAATGAAACATAGAATGGTAAAAATTTTTGCCAGTAGTTCTCAGACAGGGGACTGATATCTAGAATATATAAGGTACAGAAAGAAACTAGATGCACCCCCAAAATAAAAGGCCTAATCAAAATGGGTAACCGAAATGAAAAGACACTTCACAGAAGAACAAATGGCCAGTACATGAAAAAAGATTCAACATCACTGGCCATTAGAGAAATGCAAATCAAGACAGTATTAAGATTTCATATTATCCTGAAGAGAATGGCCTCATCAGTAAATCAAATAATAACAAATGCTGGAGAGGCTGTGGTGAAAAAGAACCCTTCTACATTGTTGGTGAGAATCTAAAACAGTTCAATCACTATGTGGACTTCTCAAAAAACTTAAACTAGGAACTCTACTTGACCTAGCAATTCCCCTTCTAAGTATCTTCTTGAAAGAATTAAAGACATCATATTATGGTGATACTTGCATACCCATGCTTGTAGCAGCACAGTTCATAATAGCTAAATCTTGGAAGCAGCCTATTGGTCCATCAATAGATGAATGGATAAAAAACCATATTTACACACAATGGAGTACTACTCTGCCTTAAAGAAAGATGTATGAGTCATTTGTAGGAGAATAGATGCACCTCAAGACTATAATGTTAAGTGAAATAAATCAGACACAAAAGCTTAAATATTGCTGGTTTCTCTTGTATAAGAAATCTAAATTATAAATAAAGAGCAAAATAAAAGGTTGATAACAGGAAGTAGGAAGATACATCTTCTTAAATGGGAAGAGGATTAAGAGATGGATGGGATGGGAAGAAGGGAAGGGAAAGGGGATGATAAAAGTTATTAAACTGTGCTATGTGCATGTACCAGTTCCACACAAGGAATACAAACATTATTTGCTGCTAACATGTACTAATAAAAGTTTAAAAATAAAATAAAAATAAAAATAATGTCAAGGAAAAGAAATTTCATTTTCCATTAAAAAAATCATATTAAGATCTTGTTTGTGTACCTAAATCTTTAGAAATTCAGACTTTTGTATTAGTGAATTTGCCGTGTGAGATCCTGATTCTTGCTCTCCATGTGGCCAGGTGGTCAGCGGCCTGTCCTAATTGTCCTCTAGGATGTATAAATACTGTAGCATTTCTATACTGCATGTGCTTTGATATAAAGTAAGATGGGAAAACCTGGCAAATAATTTCAAGTTTCCTGTTTTTGCCTCTTAGTTAACTATCTACTAATATTAAATGTACGGGACAACACTGTGGCTTAAAGAGCATTTAAGTTTTTCAAAAATTATCTTAGTTTAGAGGTTTAATCATCTGAAAGCATATCTCACTCAAAAAATACTTTACACTGAAATCAGAAACAAACTTATATATGGCGCTATTAGAAAAGGTGACCTTGGAAGAAGTACACAGAGTACACAGACAGTATTTTGTTAAGTCAAGAAATGATACATTTCATGGTATCTAAGGGCTTAAATAAAGTGATCCATTAATCCAAGACCTATACATAAACTCTTTTCATAAAGCTTTTCCTGCAGTTATGAAAGTCTGAAGCATTTCTCCCAGAAGCTTGTGATAGGTACAGTATTCTGATTAGTTCAAACAGTGTTTTGCAAACTTTGGTGTACATTAGAATCACCAGAGGAGATTCTAAAATGATATTGAGGTTGCATCTTAAATCAATTAAATCAGGATCTCTGGAGTTGAGACAAAGGCATCAGTATTTAAAGTTTTCCTCAAGTACTTTTAATTTTGGGAACTTGTAGTTTAGAGCAATGGTTCTCAAAAGTGAGTTGCGTTAGAATCACCTGGTAGACTTGTTCAATCATTCATTGCTGGCTCTATCCAGTTTCTGAGTCAATGAAGATGTGGTCTGTGTGGGAGGTGAGCTCAAAACTTGTATTTCTAGCAATTTCCCAGCCCATGTTTGCACTACTCATCCAGGAAACCAAACCTTGAGAACCACTGATAGGCAGAATTATTTACATATTTATTGATGCCATTTGAAGTCATGAAAACCATAAATTTTTGCCAGGCAGCCTAAGTAGATGAAACATCCTTGGAAAGGAATCTAACCACAGTTGTGAACTCATTGCACACACTGATTCTCTGGCAGGGCTACATTCAGACCCATCTGTTAGGCTGGCAGCATGCCCAAAGAGGATGTACTCTGCCAATTTCAGCGGGGCATAGGTGCTAACCAAACACGGTTTTAGAAGGGTGGCTTTCATCACACAGCGAGCACCATTTCTTGGGCCAGGCAATCCTGCTGTTTGCAAACAGTTTCAGTCTGAGACCACATGCTTTCTTACATCTGTAGGTGCTTGAGGATATGATTAAAAAATAAATAATCAACAAATGGTTGATTACATTTCACCCTCAATCTGTCTTAGCATTGTAATTTGGCATGTAGAGAAGCACTCTCTCTTCCATGAGTTGGAAACCATTCTAAAGGACTGTACACACAGAATGTTTTGGAAGCTTCAAGATGTGGATCAGCTGCATTTGTTCCTTTCAAAGATGTCGTTAGCTTTTTTTTCAAGATTTCATTAGAGTTTTTTTCCTTCTTTTCCCTTACTTAGGCTTTCTGTTTCTGAACTAGATTTTTCCCTTTTTCACCAGTATTCTGAAATCTTCTCTGAATTGTCTTTAAAAAATTGGTTAAATGATTCTTCAGGCCAATTTTAGGATCATAGCAAGATCCAGGAGAAGGTACAGAGAGCTTCCACAAACCACCTATCCCATACATGCATAGCTTCCTCTAATGTTCTCAAACCCTATCACAATGGTATATGCTACAACTGATGGGTCTTCACTAATACATCATTATTACCCAAAGTCTATTGCTTTTACTAGGGTACATTTTGGCATTATCTCTTATATGAGTTTGAACAAATGTATAATAACATATATTTACTATGATGGTATCCTACATGGTAGTTTAACTGCCCCTAAAAACCCTCTGTGATTTGCTTATGCATCCCTCCTTCTCCCCTATTCTTTACAATCACTGATCTTTTATTGCCTTTTCCCTAATAGCATCTAGCTGAAACGATACAATAGGTAGCCTTTTCAGGTAACTTTTACTTAGTCATAATGAATTCAAGTTTCCCTCATGTCTTTTCATGGCTTCAAAACTAATTTTTTTTTTAGCATGAAGTAATATTCCATTGTTTGGATGCACCTGGTGGGACCACAGTTTATACTCTCATTCATCTACTGAAGGGTATCTTGTTTGTTTCCAAGTTTTAGCAATAAAGGTGTTACAAACACCCATGCACAGGGCTTTGGAAGGGCATACATTTTCAGCCACTTTGAGTGAATACTAAGGAGTGTGATTGCTGGACTGTGTCATTTTCTAATTTTCCTCAAACTGTCTTCCAAAATAGCTGTGTCATTTTGCATTCAGTCATAGATGAGAGGTCCTGTTATTCTGTAACCTCACCAGCATTTTCTTTTATATTCTGCATTTCTAATAGGTGTGCAGTGCTTACCTCATTGTTGTCCTAGTTTACGTTTTTATGATGCTATATAATGTAGAGTATCTTATTATGTGGTTATCCTGAAAATGGAACATAATTCAGCATATCCATACTATATACTACTATAAAGTGTGATCAAAATATATGGTGAACAATTTTAAAAATTTATTCCAGTATAAGATATATTGCCATTAATTGCCTTCAAAATATTCCCCCTCACTTTGAACACGTTTCCCATTTTTCTTACTACCTACTGAAGCAGTTCTCGAGGCCCACGTTTGTGAGGCTTTACAAGGTATGACAAAAAAATGTGGCAAAGTTTGCTGCTAAGTACCATTCAGGGGAAAAGAGGCTGCTAAACACCTTGTGATGTATCTACCTTGTTCCTTGGATCTGACACCGTGTGACTTTTTTCTTATAGAAAAAACCTTTTCTCATGAAAGGTAAATGTTTTGAATGGATCCAAGACACTAAATAGCACAAAAAAGATATAAAAGAGAACTTCCAGAACTGCTCAAGAAAATGGCAAGAGTAATAGGATAAGTATGTTCAATGAGAGGTAGAATTGAGGGGAATTAATAGTAATGTGTCTTCTACTGTAATAAATTTACAAAAAATTAAATGTTCATTGTAGTTTTTAATCACACCTCATATAATGCCTATAAAATAAAAGATAGACAACAGTAAATGAACAAATGATTGTGACAGAATGAAGAATTTATACCCCTTATACATGGCTAGTGGAAACATAAAATGGTGCAGGCATTTTGCACAAAGAGTACAATTCTTCAACCACTAAAATAGAATTATATCACCCAGAAATTCCACTTCTAAGTATACATCCAAGAGAGATGAAAATGTATGTATACACAAAAACTTGTATATACATAATATGTACACGTATATTATATATATGCTCAATCAGCTTTGTTAATAATATTTGTAATGTATCAACCCAAATGTTTATTTTGGGGCCAGTACAAATCAAAATATGGTATATCTATACCATGGAATATTATTTGGCAATAAAAAGGAGAGAAGTATTGATCCATGCTGCAGCATGGGTGAACCTTGACAACAGTATGTTTAATAAAAGAATACATCACAAAATATTATGAATCTCTTAATATAAAATGTCCAGCGTAGCAAATCTGTGAGAGAAGAAAGTAAAGCAGAGGTTGCTTATGCTTGGCAGTGGAGGACAGGAGTAAATGCTAAGGGATGTGAGATTACTGAGGGGCAAAGAAAATGTTCTACAAAGTAGTGGTGATGGGATAACTCTGAATGTACTAAGAAGCACTGAAGTCAATTCCTGGTACAAAAACAAACAACAACAACAAAACCCAAACCACTGAAGTATATACTTTAAACAGGTGAATTATATCTCAATAACTCTACTAAAAAATAGGAGTCCATTTTGGGTGGGTGGTTTTCATTTTAGCTATGGTGAACTCACTCTGCTATTTTTTCTCTGAGATCTTGTACATTGGAATATTCTTCCCAACTTTGTCTACCTGGCAAAGTCCCAGTTAGTCTTCAAAGGTGCCCTTACACCCATTTCTTGAAGGCGTCTGTCCTCTAGGAAAAGCACACACCTCACTGTGCTTCCTTTCTATTTGGGATTCATGTCTGTACTTTGTTTTGTTTTTGCTTCTATCACCCCTGTAGATTGCATCCCTTCTTGAGGAAAAGTCTCACTTCTCATTATCTTTAAGTCTATGACCACTGCCTAGCACATACCAAGCGCTCGCTAAGTGGACTGAACAATTTAAAGCATATGGAACAAAGTCAGGAGTAAACAATGAAAAAGGATTACATAAGCCTGTGGTCATGAACGGTATTTCCTCTTGAGACTGTTAGGAATGGGGTAACAAATGGTATTTCAGGCATCTAGGATTATAAAAATTCTCAAATCTATTTTTCCGTCATTCTAGATAGTCTTCTAAATGCCAGTTAGCTGTGGCTTTCATTCCTTTTTGCCTCCTATTTTGCATCCCTTCTTCCCTTCCTTCTTTTTTCTTCCTATGTCGACATATACGTATTTGTTTCTATTTAAGATTTTTAACTTTCCATTTTGATATAATTTTAAGTTCATAAAAATGATGACAAAGGTCAAATAATTACTGTATGTTTACCACTTAGCTCTCCAAATGTTAACATCTTACAGCTCACAGTGGCCAAAACCAAGGAATTAATATTCATACAATACTAGTTACTAAACTACTGACTTTACTAAAATTTGCCACTTGTCCTGTTAATGTTCTTTTTTTGATCTGAGATCATGTCTTCTTGAAAACTTCTATAATCAGAATCAGTTTCTCACTCTTTCTTGACCTTGACATTTCCATGGAATGAAGGACAATTGTTCTGAACAATGTTCTTTGATTTAACAAATGTATTTCAGCTACATTTCGTGGTTACTGTGCCAGGCTCTGGAGTCCTTTAGTCTAGGTCCAGACTGCTCCTAAGACATTCATTTTATCTTGGAGAGGAATAGAGATGCACAGATTAGCAGATGATTACAGTGCAGTGAAATAAATGCTTTCAGGTAAACACTGATTATGGAGAGCATGTCTGAGGAGATAACCGGCTATGACATGTGGGGCCAGGAAAGACTTGGGAGGGAAAACATCTAAACCGAGAGAGGAAACTCAAGCAGGGGTTATCCTGACAGAAGGTGGGAGTCTAGAGAGAAGAGAGTTCCAAGCAAAAATTTAATCTATCAAATATAGCAGAATTCTGCAGTCATGTTAAGGAAGAACCTTAAATACTCCTTGTAAAAGTCTTTATAATCAGGACTACATCTGAACATGTTGAAGAAATCTGCTTTGACCTTTTCTGTCTTGTCAGAATACATTTTAAAACCCTTGACATGATGACATTCATCCCTGTACTTTGGCAATTTCAGAAGTTGCGTTGATAAAATTGACTTTAAGAAGCACAATAAATGTGAAGCTAAAGAAGGAAAAAGGATTTTTTGAGGCGAATTAATGCGAGTAAATTTTTGAAGTACATGAGCTTCTGAAAAGAATGGATGAGGATGGTATAAAGGAAATTAATTCATCAGAGGGACTGTGGTTTTGGTTACTGCCAAGCAGCAATCACATAAATGTCATCATAAAGTTAGACAAAATTATGTAATTGTGTAACCTTTTTGTATCTTGTAATATCCAACAGGAATAGTTCCCACTTGGCTATGAAAGTCCTGACAGGCTTGTGTAAGAAAGGGCCAGCCAGTCTCAGTTAAGGCAGGGCGGCCACAGGTTGACCTATGAACTAGAAGTTTCTGTTGCGTAGGTTCAAATGCTTTCAGTTGGGTAAGTTTGAATGGGATTCTCAGCTGTGATTTAGAAGCAAATAGTTTAAGGATGGAGCTATACATAAACTCTCACCCATGAGTAAACGATTTCTTCTTTCTCCTCTGCACACATTCCTCCTCATCTGCTTGTTTTCTCCCTCCTGGTAACAGCTCACCTCCTTTTCCCACCTCACTCCACGTGCCAAAACTTGACCAACATCTTTGGCCGCTGTACCCAACTGGTAGAGCAGGAGCAATAACTTCCGCAGGGCCAGGCAGAGATGTTTTCCTGGGATGTTACAAATAGGACCTAAAAAGAGGAGCCCCCTTCCTCTAGGGGTGGAGTTAAGTGGGAGAAAGCTGGAAGCCCAAGACTCTGGGCCTGCACTGCATTGACAGAGAGCTGTAGCTCAAACAGAGGGGGAGCTAAGAAAGAGTTCTGCTGACGCTGGCTTCCACTATCCTTTGTTCTTCTTCCTTCCTTTCTTCCTTCCTTCTCCTCCTCCCTTTCCCTTTCTCTCTTCCTTCTCTCCATCTCTATCTCTAGCTTCCAATAGCTTTTTTGAGGACATACTTCACTTACTTACGGCACTTATTCAAAGGGCACAATTCAGTGGTTTGTAACATATAACAATGTCAGGCAACCATCCCTGCAGTCAATTTTAGAGTATTTTCACCCCATAAGAAATTATTATCAATCAGTAGTTCTCATTTTTCCCTAACTTTCCCAGCCCTAGATTTTCTGCCTCTGTATAAATTTTCCTATCCTTGACATTGCATATACATGGAATCATGGTCTTTTGTGATTGGTTTCTTTCACTTAGCATGGTTTCAAGATTCATCTATTTTCCAACATATATCAGTACTGCATTCTTTTTACAGTTTGATTTTTCATAGGATGATAGACAGTTGGATTGATTATTATTTTTTAGCTATTCTGAATCTGCCGTTATGAACATTGTGTAAAAGTTTTTACACATACGTGTGTTTTTACTTATCCAGGAGACATGCCTCACAGTGCAATTGCAGGGTCACATAGCAAGCCAATGTTTACTTTTTGCGGAACATTGTGCCAAACTTTCTTCCAGAGTGGCTGCACCCCTTTACATTTCCATCAGCAACATACGTTTCTCCACAAACACTTGTTATTGTCTGTAGCCAACCTAGTGGATGTAAAGTACCCTGGTTTTGATTCACAGTTCCCTAATGGTTAATAATGTTTAATATCTTTTTAGTTGCTTGCTATTTGTACGTCTTCCTTGGAAATGAATCTCTTCAGACCATGTGCCCATTTTAAAATTGGTTTTTCTTTTAAAAATTAATACATTTTAAGAATTGTCTTAGATTTTTAGAAATAGTCAGGAGGTTTCTAAGTGTCATTTATTAAATAAGAATTCTTTATAGATTCTAGATACACATCACTTAGATACATGATTTTAAATATTTCATTTTGTGGATTGTATTTTTTAATTTATTAATAATCTCTCTTGAAACATTAAATTTTAAAATTTGACATGCCTTTTAAGAATTTTTAATTGTTGCTTTTTTTTTTTTGTATATCTCAGGTCCCAAAGATTCAACTCTATATTGTTTTTCTGGGAGTCTTATAGTTTTAACTGTTACATTTAGCTTGGTGGCTCACTCAGAATTAATTTTTTGTGTACTGTGTAAGAAGAGGATGATCCTTTGGCATGTATTTATCCAATTGTCTCAGAACTATTTATTGAAAAGATTTCTTTCTTATTATTTTGACGCTGCTGTTAAAAACTGAAAAATTAGTGTGGGCGGATACAGTAGTTCAGTGGTAGATGAATAGGCAAGTATGTACAAGGTCCCCCGCACCACACACACACACACACACACACACACACACACACACACACATCCAGTGACCACAAAATTAATAGTTGATTTCTAGACTTTCAATTTATTCTATTTGATTTATGTGTGTTTCTTTCTGTGTACTGTTTTCTCCTTATACTGATTTACAATTCATCTATCTCTATTGATTATCATGGAAATTTTACTACACCTAAAGCCTAAAGTTGCACAATGTCTTATCTCAATCTTCCTTTAAATAATGCAAGTCCAGAGAACTATATGACTTGGATCATACCATCTCCCCTTGAGACTTACATGCAGTTGTTGAATAGCTTAGTTTTAGTCCTTGTCTTTTTCAGTCCTCATGAATTAGACATTATTATTATCGGTTCTATTTAAACAGATAGTAATTGCAGGCGTTATTACCATTTTATTTTCTCACTATTCCTTCTCATATCTCAGATAATCATTTTGGAGTCATTTTCAATGTTTCTGAAGTATCTTCTTTCATTATTTTATTCTCATTCTTAAAGATAATTTTACACCATTTTAAAGTGAGATTTTTTTCAGTATTTGGAAGAAATATTATTGCTTAGTTTTCATAATTAATATTGAACAATCTATCAGTTTGCCATTCCTTTGCAAGTAATTTCCTCTTCTTCCTTTTTTACTGATTTTAAGATTCTTCTTTTTGTTGTTTTGAATTTTCACATGATGTGTACAAGCATGAATTTCTTTTTATTTGTATTTTAATTCCAGTAAACCTCTAGCCACTATGCCTCTCTAGTTTTCTTTAATCTTTCTGTGTGGGGCCCCAACTAACCACTGAGACATGGTAGTAAAATATAGTTTAGGTAAGACTTAAATATGAAAGGCAATTTTTAAAAATTATTTTATTTTATTTTATTTTATTTTTTGTCTTTTTGAGACAGGGTCTCACTATGCAGTTCAGGCTGGCCTTGAGGTCACTTTGTAGTTCAGCTTGGTCTCAAACTCACAACAATCCTCCTGCTTTAGCCTTCCAAGTGTGAGAATTAATTTTTAAAAGTTTTAGAAGAATATTTAAAGAATTTTTTGTTTTTATTGGTCGATTCATTGTGGGGGATTTGATACATGTATTCAATACATCTAAATTCCTTTATCATCTTTTTCACTTCCCTCTCTTTTCTCTCACTTCTTGGTCACACCTTTCCTCTTGCAAATGTTCTATCCTGTTATCTATCCTTGCCTGTTAGCTATCCTTTATTATGCTTTTTAATTTATCTAAAGTTTGGGTTTTTTATATAAAAATCAGATGATAGTTAAGCTTGTGTGCCTGATTTATTTCACTTAACATTATGTTGCATCATTTTCCCACAACTGACTCAAGTTTACCCTTCTCTATGACAGAGTAGTACTCCATTGTGATAAATATCACATGCAGAAGAATCTTTTTTGACTTCAGAATTTATTTTTTTGGTATTGCAGATTGAACCCAGAACCTTTACACTGAGCTAATTCCAAGCCCTTTTGTGTTTCGAGACAGGGTCTCAGGAAGTTGCCCAGGTGGATTTGAACTTGTGATCCTTAGCCTTTACATCCCAAGTGATGAGAGTACAGTGGTACACACCATGCTCTGCTTAAGTATCCTTGAATGAGACATAATAAAGCATATCTTTAAAGGAAAATATTAATATATCTGATTTCATTAAGGTCAAGAAAACATCTAAGAAAGAAAACACCTATAGAAATATAAAAAGATTTTGTTCGATGTCATGAATTTGTGAATTCAAACATATAAATTATGTTTCGAATCTTTAATTATTCTTCTGAATATTCAAATTATCCTATATTTGGTCTGTAGAAATCTCTCAAATTGGTCATGGGCATTGTTGATCAAAATGAACAATTTTTTGTAATTTCTTCACCTTCAGTTATGGCACTGTATAGACTTACAACTTTTTTTTTGCACTGAAGATCAAACTCACGACTTTGCATTTGCCAAGCTGGCACTTATGCTGCTGAGCTAAACCCCCAACCCCAACATTTCTTGTTCTTATTAGGAAATAGCCATTTACTCAAGTATCCTTAGTTTTTTTCTTTTTCATGGGAAACAGTGTTCGGATCTTACAAAAGTTCCCTTCTGTAGTTCTGTAGGGAGCCAACTTATGATACTGAAAACTATTCAAGGGAAAATAGCGCCTTAACCTTGCTTTCATATGTGAAAATACCTTGGGGTACTAGTTGTTCACAGTGGGAAGGTATTTTTAGAAAGATTTTTAAAAAAATAGAAGCATTCTGGCTGATAAAGATGGACTGACGGCATTAGCATATTACCATTTTGTGACCCTGAAGAAAATTAAAAAAAGAACTAATGGGCCAGGTAATGATCATCAATGAGTGCTAAAATTTCAAAAAGAGACACCTCTTCATGGAAGTACATTACAATGCAGCATAATGGAGTGATTGTGTTGAGATAGCTATTCAAGTGTTTCAACTTAATTACCAGTTGGTAGAAAATATAGGCAGCAGAGGAATATGCTGCACTCTACTACATAGAGTCAAACAAAAAAAATCCCAACCTAGGAACTCTATAAGAAAAAATCTTGGCCTCATCAACAGTAAGAAAAACATTTCAAAAAATGAAAGGGAGGGAGGAAAAAGAGTGGGAGAAATACTACAAATTAAAATGTATTTAAGAGATATCAGCTAATTGTAGCACTTATTGGACATCAATGGTAATTGGTTGTACAACATTGATTCAAACAAACAACTATAAGAATATTTACAGAGTGATTTGTGCAATCTGAACAGTGATTGAATAATTTGATATACTAAGACATTTAAAAACATTATTGGATTGATAACAGTAGTTTAGTGTACTGTGGTATAATGGTTTTATAAAGAGCTCTTATGCTTTGAAACATCTAGATCGGATATGATAACATATCTGAGAATTTCCCACTGAATAACCACTAGTAGTGGATGGTGAAGTAGATAAAACAAGATCAAATATGAGTTGTATACTGGGATTCAGAGTATTATTTTATCTATTTTATATATGCTTGAGTATTTCCATAAGACTTTTAAAAAAAGTGAATATACAATCTATCTCCCAGGAAGAGGTGTATCTAGCACCTAAAATTAAAAAAATATAAAATGCATAAAGACATCAATAAGAAAAAGGCAAAAAACCTAATTTAAAAATTGAGCAAAGCATATTAATAGACAGTTGCTAACATTTTTCCTGATTTTGAAATTATATTAAATGGTACGCAGCTTCCTCTTAAGAAAAACACAAATTACAACCACATCAAAATATATTTGTATAGCTATTAATTTGGTCAATATTAAAATGCCAGAGGACACCACATATTAGAGACCTAATGGAGAAATGAGACTGTCCTTGCTGTGGTAGAAATTTAAATTTCATGCCCACATTGGAGCTAAACTGAACACTAGATAGTGAGTCTGAAATTTGCTGCTTCTCAGTTAATGAAACTTTGCAAGACACTTGCTTGCCTTCCTAGGTTTCCCTAAAGATGGGATGCAGGTGTTTATCCAGTCTGCCAGACATGAAGGCAGAACCATGCAGAGCCCTTGTAGTGAAAGGCAGAGTTTCTGGAGGTAGCTATAATCCAGAAACAGCACGAGTGTTTGTACCAGTTTGTACCATTTTGGAAAAAAAGTGTTAGAAATTGTCTTTAAGTCATGTACCCTTATCATTATCTTTAGATCAGTTCCCTGCTGTGAGGCTAGTTTCCCTTCAAGTTTGATTCTCAAGCCCCTCTTGAGATTGTGTAAGCTATTTACATAAGTGACTTTCCTGTCCCTGAGAAAACATATCCAACACCTGCAACTTTTGGCTTACAGTTCAGTGGATTCTGTCCATGACTGATTGGTTCCAAGGCAGGAATGGCTTGGCAGAAGGGCGTGGTGGAGGAAAGCTGTTCATCTCATGGCAGCAGAGGCAGCATCAAAAGAGAAGGGAGGAGCTGGGGACAAGAATACATCCTTCCAAGTCACACCCTCAGTGATCTGCACCTTTCAATCACTCCCATCTCCAAATCTGAAACTTTTGGAGGTAACAGAGACCTAAGCCATAACATTATCCAACATCCTCTAGACGTTATTTTATTATTTAAACAATTCATAATGGTTTTCTGTTGCTTATAACTAAGAAACCTGCGAGTGTGGAAAGCAATTTGGAATGCCTATTAAAGATGAAGATACACGTACATGTATTTAGTTCCACTGCTGTGCCTATACTTTAGGACAGCATTGTCCAGTAGAAATTTCTATGAGGATGGACATAACTTTCAGTGTTCTAGTCACTAATGACATGTGGCTAAGAGACACTTGAAATGTGATTAGTGTAGTTGAGGAGTTAAAATTTTAATTAAATCAATTGAGCTAATAAGTTGAGTTTTTCTTTAAATTTAAGTAGCCACATACTGCTATTGGATACTTTATTGAACAATAGAGCTTTAGCAAACTTCTTGCCCGTGTGCACAAAATACTCACTGCAGCAGTACTTAGAATAATAAAAAATCAGAAAAAGCCATATTCACAAAAATTTTATAAAGCAACGTAAATGAAGAAACTGATTTTATATTAACAACATAGCATGTTTACAGAATACTATGAAGGGGACATACAAGTTGCCTGATACAGGAAAAATTTTGGTTGGGGAAAAAGGAAAGGTCTATTATTGTGTGATATAATATCACCTTATATAAAGTTGAAGAAAACACATAGTCATTCTTTATATTATTTATTGATTAAAATGTGTCAAATGTCAAGCAGCAAAAAAAATGAAGATTTCACATTAAATTCAGGACAGTGTTTCCTTTGTGAAGACAGGAGAGAGAACTAGAGGTCTTCAACTGTATACATTCTAAGAGTTGGTAGAGATAAAGTAAGGAAACACTAATTGGTTTTATTATAATTAGAATTAAATATATATCCTCTTATACATTGATTTAGGAGTAAAATCATCCTCTTATACATTGATTTTGTATCTCTTATACATTGATTAGCAGACTAACCTGTTTCTTTAGCCTCCTTTCATTTCAGTGATCGTAAGAACTGTTTGTCCCCCAGTACCCTTCCTTCCCTCTTCCACAATAATGGAGACTGGCTTGGGGTAAGATATTTTATGCCCTAGCGTCCATTGCAGGACTGATGGTGTGGATGTGTGGCTAATCTCTTACCAATGCAAAATAAGTCGAAATGATTCAATTTTCCTTTCACAAATTGTTGCCCCTGGCTTCTGTCCTCCTAAAGGCTAGCATGGCAAAAATCCTAAAGCAACCTTGGAAGCCACATGTAGAATGGGAAAATCCATTGTGAATGGCTGTGGGGGCCAGGGCCTTCCCAGCCATCCATAGCTGTTAACCTGAAAAAGAAATCAGTGACCTTGTATCTGCAGCTTCGTTATTTGCTGTCTCACTGTGGCAGACCCTTTGGATAGGATATTACCTCCTCCTCCTCTTTTGCTTTACTTTCAGTGGTCGAAAATAGCTTTCTCATACCTGCATTGTTCTCTGTGCTTATTATTCCCTTTACTAAAATAAGAGATTAGTAGGAACTATGAATAATAGCTATTTTTACTCTTACTTAGGTGGCATCAAATGTATGATAATTTTTTTTTTTGAGACAAGGTTTTGCTGTGTGTTTTAGGCTGACCTTGAACTGACTATATAGTTCAGATTGGCCTTGAACTTGTGGTGATCCTCCTGCTTCAGCCTCCCAAGTGCAAGGATTATAGGCATGGGCTGCCATGCCAGGCTATAAGGTTTTACAACTTCTGGATATAGTGGATAGAAGGAATAGAAGTAACACTTTATAGCACATACAATTTATGTAGAATCAGACATTTGGCATATATGAGCCTGCCTCTAGTCTTGTTCTCTTATTCACAGCTGAAAAAAAAATATTGCCCAAAGTCATACCTAAGTATGCCAGGAGTTAATGACAAAATATCCTGGTTTACTTACCACCCCGTTTCTCATTTCTTCATATTGCCTCCTTTGCTTAGAAAGCAGCTTAACGATAATTTTTTAGATATATGCTGTTTGAATTTTACCCACAGTAATTTGTTGAACATGAGGCAAGACACATACACACCTGGGAATTCATAAATCTGGGCCATTGTGATTGTTCACTTACACACATATTGGAAGAATAAACTTCTTAGAGATAGTTAAAAGTTTTGAGACAAAAGAATGTCTAACTATAAATTCTGGGACATTGATTCAAAGGTAGAAGTGATATTTTTTTCACACCTGAAGTTTATAATTTATTTCTCACAAGAAATAGGCAGTGCCTCTCTAACTTTTCCCTTGAAGTTTGCTAGTGACCAAGAACAAGGAGCAGCCTATGTCTGTGGGTACAAGGTGAGAGAGGGATTCTGTATAAACACCAAAGCTCTTTGCTCATGAACAAGTTTCTTGAATGGTTGTATTTTACTTTTAAGATTGATGTTGATGTGTTTGTTTTTACTATAAAATGGCCTTTTTGAAGTGAACTTCCTCCCTCTCGCCTCCATTTCTCTCTCTTCCTCTCTCCCTCTATTCCTTCCTTCCTACAGAATCATGCTATATAGCCCAGGCTGGTCTCAAACCCTCAATTTTTCTATCTTAGCCTCCTTAGGATTACAGGCAGGCACCACCATGGCTGGTTATCTGTTACACTTCTTAACTGATGATTTGTCTCTTCAAAACTGGTGGCAAAGTGATGCCTTATTTTCCTGTGCCTATATACACTGTTAGTGTTCCCAAAAGCACAAGTTTACCATTTTTATAGTGGGAGCTGTGACATTTGGCAGGAGACTACTCGGTACGCTTCATTCCAGTGTATGACCTCTCCTTTACTGCCCTGAGATTTAGTTCAAAACTGCCTACAAGTCAAATATTCTGCAGGAGCTGTTTGAGTCTGTGACTCATGTGTACTCATGAATGCCTAGAGACTTATTTGGTAGGAGGTGTGTGATCCCTTATACTTTGCTGACTAGAATATGGTCACTGGAACACTACTGCTAGAGCGAATTTTAGGCATTATTTAATACAAACGGTCAGTTCATAGATTAAAAAATGAGCACCCAAGTAGATCATGGTTCTTACGCAAGTTACAAAAGTAGTCACATGCTAGCATTTTTCAATGATGATTTTTTTCTGTACTGGGGACTGAACCCAGGGTTGCACACTGAGCTTTTAAAACTTTTTTTTTTGAGAGAGTATCTCATAAAGTTATAAAGTTGCCCAGGCTGAGTTTGAACTTGCCCTCCTGCCTCAGCCTTGCAGAAGTGATGGGATTACAGGTAGGTACCACTACAACCTGGCTTTTTACATGATTAAGAGTTATGATGTCCATATTGTAGTTATAGGAGGTATGGTAGCCATAAACTGCTTCTTAATTCATCAAGAAGTTGAACATTTGTAGTTTTTTTTTAACTCTTCAAAGTGGTTATAGTTGAGACAGATGTTTTTGCAGATGATTTTGAAATCCTTTCATATTTGATAGGTTACTTACTATCAACACAATTTTAAGCAAAGCTCAGCAACAATGCCTAATGAGCATTCCAGAATTATAAGAAAAATAAGTTATTTAAGTAAAAACAGCATACAGTGCCATAATTCAAAGGCTTAGAACAGGAGATGGCAAACTTTTGCCATGAAGAGTCAAGGAGCAAATTTTTTCTAGGCTTTTTAGGTCATAGAGCCTCTGCCGAAACTATTCAACAATTATTTCACATTGCTATTGCAATGAGAAAGCAGTCATAAACAAAACACAAAAGAATGAGCATGACTATGCTCCAATAAAAATTTATTTACAAAACAGACAAGACGGTGAATTTGGGCTCCAGGTTGTTGTTTGCTGACCCCTGACCAAGAAGCCTATATTTTATAGATTTTAAGTGGTGTGTGAGTATAAAGTCACTCAGAATGCCAGTTGAAAAAAATCTGATAATCTTTTGTTTGGTTAGTTTTATTTTCTTTCAAATAGCCCCTACATATTTTAATAAATTGAATGTAAATCTAAGTGACAAGGTACTTCTAGAGACATGTGTGTGGTCTGGCAAGATTTCAGGTAATGTGATTCATCTATGCTACCTCATCTGTAGAATGGCATATACTATCCTTGGTTAATTGCTATTTATGAACTAGCCAGCTCAGGAATGATAGTAGAATGCTCTGAAGACACAAAGGGCATAATATTTATTTAGAGATGACTTTGTTATATGTGTGTGCTTCTTTATTTTGTTCCTTCAGTGTGCCAAGTTTCTATCCTAGCCTCCTGTGTGGCCTCCCGACTTATCTTTGCTTCTTTATCTAAATCATAAAGCAAGACGATGTCCTGTGTCTCATGGGTGTGGTGAGGAAAGCTCTATGGCTATGCCAAATGTCATCTGTGCAGTACTTCAATGCTATTGAAGATAGCCATGTCCACATATCCTAATTGTTGCATCCTGAGGACTACCAGGCCTCAGACAACCTGACAAGGGAGATAAAAAGGAAAGAAAACTAACAAAACAGAAAAGAAGAGATAATAAAAGGTAATGGTTGGGTGGATAACGGCAGGCAACATCTTTAACTACCATGAAAAGTATTAAGTCAATGTGTTTGTTGAATTCATTTTGTTGGTGGCCACTTTGTGTTCATTCTGAACATCCCGCAGTTAGCTAAGTAAACACACATGACTGATGAAAGAAGAAAGGGAACTATTTTTACAGGGGCCATTAAACTTTAACTACCATCTGGCAGGGAATGATTAGAGAAGATCAAAATTAAGGCAGTCAACACAAATGCTGTGTGAATACCTCAGGGAATTAACATGGATAAAGACAGTGAACTTGTGGTTAAATAAAGAGACAGACATAAGAGGGAAGTGGTGAACACATCCTTTATAGCTTTGGACTTCATGGTCACATTCATTGCCAAAGGAGCTCAAAGGAGGGAAAATAACAAGGAGGCCATGAGAAAAACTGAAACACCTGGAAATAATCAGATGCTCTGTACCAATCATAAAAATGAAAGTTAAAGAACTACACAGGACCACATCGTCTGGGCTTCCTCCCTGCCCAGGAAGGAAATGTTTATAGGAGAGGCGTGTTGAAATTGGCAGGTAGTTAATATTCAGATTAGCCTACTATTTAAAAGTAGGAAATGGTTGTATATACTGGTGGGAAAAACATTAGGAACTATAATCTTGTGAACACGAAAGACTCCATAATACCTGGGAATCACTGTTTGCCCACTAATTAAACAGTCACCCAGGAGGCAGTATGAGAAAGAATATGGAGAAGGAAGTTGAGCCTTTTGCTTTTGGGGGTGCATTCCATGTGCTGTCCTAGGGCAATTCCACCCTGTTAAAAGTATGAAAGGAGATTTTTTAGGGAAAGTCACTTGGGGAGGGGTTGTTTTTAATTGTATCTTGTCTTTGTAAACAGGTGGATTGAGGCCATGCTTGCTTAACATCTGAAAGACAGACATTTGTGAGATAAAGATTTTCACCCTGGGAAAGCTGAAGGCCAGAGTCCTAAAGCAGAATCCCCAGCCCTGTGGCCTTCACACCCTTCCCTTCTCGGAATGAGACTGGGCCCAACTTTTCTTTAGGGTCAGAGCATTACAAGTAGGGAGACAGAGGTCAGCAGAACCAGACAAATTACACCACAAGGGCAATCTATAGCTAAAACTCAGTGAGAAGCGGGATGTGGTTGCACCCATCTATGATTTGAGCATTTTGGAAGGCTGAGGCAAGAGGATTATAAGCATGAGCTCAGCCTGGACAATTTAGCAACTTAGACCCTGTTGCAAAATAAAAAAATTAAAAAGGTCTTGGGTACTAAAACAAAAAATAAAAAAAATAAACAAATAAAAATTTTCATACTTTGAATAATTGTGGGCAGTGTGGAGATAGCAGAAAAAAAAGCACTTGTTTGTTTTCTTTCTTTATGCTGTGTTGAGGATCTAAACCAGGGCCTCACATCTGTGAAGCAAGTGCTCTGTCACTGAGATGAATCTGAAGCCTTTGTTTCTTACTTTTGGAATAACGTATTCTACAGAAAAATTCTTTTTTTAATTAAAATTCAAATGATGACAAAATTTATGCACCTATACCCAATGTGTAAGAAAATGGAGTGTTAAAAAGTAAGATAATTCAAAGGTATGCCAGAAGCCTCATCATTAACACATTTCCTTCTGCCTTTGTACTTCTGGAATCTCTAAACATCTGGTGGTTTTACCATCAGGAAACAGTATAGTATCCATCTGTTAAATCAGGCTTTAGTTGATTCACCTGGGAGGATCAACCAGATGTGGGCATCCTTTACATTATTAATGGTTTCAGTCTTCCCTTTGTACATGCCCAGTGAGGGCACAGTGGGGTACAATCTATAAATCACTAAAAAGTGAAGAAGCTATATTTTACTTTATTTTAGGCATAATGAAGAACAAGAACACTTTTAAAAAAACAAGCTAGCACATAAATCATTAGAAACTACTTAAATTTTGCCACCAGATGACTTTTAGTAATCCCCTCCACCTTTTGACTGGAAAAGCTTTGTAAACATCATCTTAACACAAAAATAGTTTCCTAATGCTTATGCAAAATGAGTCAATCATGCAAAGATATTCCCTAGGTCTCTCACTTGGTGGTTCTCTATATGATCTTTACTGGTAATTTATAAGTAAACTTTATAGAAAATTTCATTCTACAGTCTCTTTTCTATTTTTGTTTTGGTTCTAGGAATTGAACTCAGGGCCTCACACTTGCCAGGTAGGCACCGAGCCACTGAGCTGTATGCCTGGCCCCCCCGCAGTCTTCCTTATTGCATTGTAGTTATTAGTCATGTCCATATGTTAGAATGTACCTGTGATGAAGCGCTGACTTCAGTCAGTATGGGTGGTTTGAGATATGTGGCATAATGACATTCTGGGCTGTTCATTATGACAGTGACCTTTGGCAAGTTACTCAATCTTTCCAAGTCTCATTTCCTCTTCAGTAAAATGGAGATGATCATACCTGCTTTATAGGTCGGTGTTCAAGATTGAACGTGATGAAATAGATAACTGTTCTCAGCACGTAGTAAGAATTTAGTAAATCTAGCTATTATTAATCACAAGTCAACAGCGAGGAAACTACTTACAAAAAGATTTTCTTGGCAAATTGAGTAGAAGGAACGCAGATTTCCCATATGGCTCCTGCCCTGTCTGTGCATCACCTCTGCTATTATCAAGATGCCCCTCCAGAGTGGTACATTGGTCACAGCTGACATACACTGACACACTGACACAACATCACCGAAAGTCCATTGTTTACATTGGGATTCACTCCTGGTGCTATAGGAACTGTGGGTTGGAGACATGTAAAGTGACGTGTATCCATCATTGTACATAGCAGAGTCATTGCCCTAAAAATTTTCTGTGTTTTGTCTGTTCATTTTGTCTTCACTAACCCCTGGCAGCAATTGACCTTTTTACTCTTGAATGCCATATAATTGGAATTGTAAAGTATGTATTCTTTTCAGACTGGCTTCTTTCATTTAGTCATATGTGGTTAAGGGTACTCTGTCTTTTCATGGATTTATAGCTCATTTTTTTTTTTTTAGTAGAGCATGATATTGCACTGTTTGAATGTATTATATCTACTATGGAGGGACATTTGTTGCTTCCAAGGTTTGGTAGTTTAAAAAAAGTTGCTAAAAACACCAGTGTGTACTTAAATTTTTAATTCATTTGGGTGTATACCAAGAGTGTGACTGCTGGATTGATTGTATAGTGAAATTGAAAGTAAGAAACTGACAAACGTCTCCCAAAGTGACTATATAATTTTACATTCTAACAGTAATGAATGATTTTCAGTCAATTTTGCTATTATTTTAAAACTCTTATGAAAAACAAAGCCTGTTAAAAACTGTAATAATAGCCTTTTTTGACAAAATGTTTTCTTTTATGAACTGTTTTCTTTCATGATCTGGATCAGTGATCTCGTGGTCATGGACTTTGTCAGCTTTTTAAATTTTCTAGTTCTCTGTGTTGGTGAAAGTTACAGCAGGAGCTATTACGTTTATGAGAGTATTAATTTTAAGAAGTATTAGTGTTTTCTCAGTGGCTATTTATTGAGAACGTCCTACATGTGCCATGTGTACCGGGGCCAGCTCAAGACAAGAACAGAGCACCAGATAACCTTAAACATTGGAATTCTGCCATATAGTTTGCATTTGAAATTTGTCAAAAAAGAGAAATTAAAGATTCTCAAAGACAATTTACATAATTCTGAAAGAAATATAATCTTTTTAAAATTTTCCTCATGAGAATTTTTTAGTCTGGAAAATTACATTTAGGAATGATAACCTACTTATGTTGCTTCCAATCTCTGAGAGCCACAGAAACTAGCAAATGAGCATCTCTTCAAAGACAGACATGGCACATGGTCCCCCAGTTTGTGTTGCATGCGTTTCTGTAATGCCACTCCCTCCTAAAGCCTGGGACACATCTCCCTGGGGTGTTGGCCATAAGTATGTACTCCTTCCCTTAGCTCTTCCTATGATCTTAATCAGTTCTACTCCTGTGCTCATCCTGTGCTTGCCTCTGCTTGGGGCACAGCTGGGACAGGTGCCATCACTGTAGCTTCCCTTAGTCTCAACTGACAACACGTAAGAGTTGATGTGGGGGCCGAGCACACACACTCCTCTTTCCGGAGCTCTTCCCCTGCCTCTCAGCCCCCTTTACTCATTCCTATTTCTTTTTCTCCTTCTCCCCTCCTCCCCCTTCTTTTTCTTCTTGTTCCTCTTTTTTGTCTTTTTCTCCTCCTTCTCCTCTTCTTCCTTGTAGTGGTTGATTGATTGTGTCAACTTGAAACATTTAAAAGCTTATCTAAATGGGTTTAACAACTTTACACCCAAGGATATAAAAAAAGACCCACCCTCGGGTGGCTCATCACCTGGAGGTATAAAAGGGAAGGAGGAAGGACGAATGCATTCCATTCTTGGGAGAAGCTGCAGGCTTCACCTTCTGTTTAGACGTCCTCTCCTGGCTTCCAGTGTAGACTCGTCAGCTTTCCGGCATAGACTCTTCAGCCTTTCATCACAGAGCCTTCGGCCTTCTGTCGCAGACCCATCAGCCTGCTGGTGTGGACTTGCACAAGACACTAGGGTGAACTCCAGACCTTGGATTGAATCTTTTGGCCTGCAGTGTGTAGATACCCTCTACATCCTTCCTCATCGGACTCTGTGGCTGACCATTGTAAGCCAATCTTGTTGTTTCTTTTACATCTGTATATGTCGTGTTATATCTGTCTCTCTCGTAAAACCCTGTCAAATACACTCCTTCTCCCTCTTCTTTTTTCTTCTGAGAGCTTGCTGCACTTTAGTGTGCTATACACAAGGCATTGCATCTAAAATTGTCATAAATGAAGTAGAAATCAGATCGGTCATGAAGGGCTCCAAAATGAGCGCATCTTCATAATCCCCATGTGTCTCATTTTTTCTTTCAGGGTATAATTTAATCAGATCATCGGTTTGAAAAATGGTCATTATAGCTTCTGTAGCAAATTTCAAGCTTTTTACTTTAATTGTGGTTGGTTCAAACAGCCTTGCTTGCTTGTTGTCTGGCTAATTCATTTTATATTTTTTACGTTCTTGGTTAACTTGAGCCCCATGATATGAAACTCTTAATTTTGCAACCAGATCGGTGGAGTCTAGGGAAGCATTCACTGCCAGCGTGAATACTGGTATCTTGCAAGCTCTGCAATAGCAAGCTGTCCCCGAGATCCCACTCTAGTTGCACAGTTTTCAAAGTGTGCAGAAAGGGCTGCTTTTACAGCATTGCCATCTAGAACCACAGATTTTGACTCCAAAACTCTCTTCACCATGCAAAGTGCATTGTGAAAAGAGTGCTCCATCTCATCACATGTGGAATTGTCTGCCCATGTAGGATGGCTGATGCAGATGTAATGAGCATTAGTATTTTGATTAATATCAGTTCATCATCACAAATTCTGTACAGTACCACCTCTTTTGCTTGTTCTGACAATGTAGCTTCAAAAGTTTGTTTTCTATATTGACTAAGGTTGATACACTTTTTTTAAAATCAGTACCAGGGATCAAACTCACGACCACTTGGTTGCAAGGCAGGCGCTTAGGCTGCTGAGCTAAATCCCCAGCCCATATATTGACTAAGGTTGATAGAATAGTTGCCCCAGAAGTTTTAGCAATGTGCTCAGGGTCTAACCCTAACTGCCATATTGCCTGCCCCCATAAAATACTTCAGAAACGTCATCAGTTCCAACAGTGGTTAGAATAACATTGACACTGGTTGTGAGGCTATTCTGCATTCTCTCCTTGATGATATCTGGGTCTCTGTCTAATTTGGCCCAGTTTCTTAGGGTCTGAAATAACCAGCTATGTACCACTTTATTTTTCTTTTCTTTAGGCTAAAGTTGAGGCAGGAAATTTTTGCATTAGCTATTTTCTTGGGTATATTCTGGATTCTACCACACAGTTGATCAGCATGCTTTCTGGCCAACTTCCCCTGTGGGCTTTCAGAATATTACAGAACTGACTGGGGAGCGAGGCTGGCCTGTGTGTCTAACAGCAAGTGTGTTGTTTAACAGCAAGTATAGCATCTACTGCCATATTAGAAAAGAAATAACATTTATTCCATTAATTTTGGAAGACATCAACATCTTAGTTGCATTAACCAGGCAATCTCTTCCAAGTTCTTCTGTATGAATAATTAGCTTTTCACTGATACAGCACACTGCTTCCTTTCAAACAAGTCAATGGCCACTGGTAACTGATGGGGGATGAATTTTCTGTTTGACTAGTTCATCTTCATGTTTCAGAAGCTCTGCTGCAATAACAATCAGTGAAGTAGTTCCATCTCCAACTTCTTCGTCTTGACAGCAGCCAGCTCACAAAGCACTTTATCTGCAGGATCGTCCACCATCATTAGTAATGGTCACATCACCAATACGTTACCCAAGCCAACTGGACCAAGAGAATTTTTTAAAAAATGATATTTGCAATAGAAAGTACAGCAGATTGCCTTCCTGAGCTGCAGTCTCTGAATATAGACCCTCCACCTTTAAGGTGGAGTCTGTCTCAAGTTTTACTCTGACAGCTGCTGACAACTAGTGCCTTGGTTCTCAAACTGTTCAGTGGCCCCCAAAGCATTGATGGCACGGAAATACCAGAGCAGTACAAGAAGCTGCTGGGTAACACAACGCCTCCCCATTCCTCCTTTTCACCCCACCAGGAGGCAGAGCAGACTGTTGCTCCTCCTGGTTCATGGAATCTTCTAATCATGTATTTTAGAGCTTGTAACTCCCGACTCCCTCCTATCTGGCATGGGAAGAGAAGGGGAAAGACAGTTCCTGTTCCTTTCCAAGACTTCAGCCAGAGGGCACTTGTATCTGTGGTCCATTGTCTGAACTGACTTTCCAAGAAAGATCCAAAAGCTGGTGATTTTCCGCAATGTTTGTGGATTCCATTCTTCATCTGCATTTAATGTTAAAAGGAATTCTGTGGCTGACCCACGACTGAACAACATTAGAAAAATGGCTTTTTATAGTCCTTAAAAAACAGAGCTATAGTCCATTTTGTGGTCTATTCTTTAACAATATTTTATCCAGATTTTCCTGGATATAAATTATATTTGTGGTATCTTCATTTGATCTGATTTGTGCTTTTTAAATCATAGCATACAGCTCCATAGAGCATCGATAATTGGCATTAGATTCACATATCTTCCATACCATGCATGGTTTTTGTCTATGTAGGTCATCAGTAGAGGGGAGGAAAGTCAGAAAAAACCCTAAAGGTTGGAGGCTGCCAGATTAGGGTCCTTTGGGCTGCAGGTCCTCTAAAAAGGCTAGAGGTCATTTTTAAAGCACTTCCCAGATACTTTCAAACTGTTCCTAGGCCAGAATTCCAAAACCCACAATTTTACTTTTTCCCCAGAAATGAAGCCAAATTCATTTCTGTTTAGATTGCTAAAAACTGAAGATGGGTTAAGGAAAAATGTGGACGGTGTTGCAGGATACTGTTTATTTCTATATGCAAAGGATAACCATGAAAAATATCCTCATACAACATAATTCAGATTTAGTGAACAATTGATTAAGACTAGAAGCAAAATTTAAATGGGATATACATTTATATTTGAAGTATTTTTTTCTCCATATGTGTATGTGTGGGCACACACACACACACACACACACAGAGAGACAGAGACAAAGGGATGTGGAGACAGAGACAGAGAGAGACAATATAAAATATGTTCTATAGTCCTATATATTAACCAAAATTAAAAAAAAATCTACTACCAGAATGGCATTGAACAATCTTTGAATTTTTCTTTTTCTTTTTGACATGGGGTTTGCTATGCTGCCCAGCCTGGCCTCAAACTCCTGGGTTCAATCATTCTCCCACCTTAGTCTGCTGAGGAGCTGGGACTACATGTGTGTACCGCATCCATCTCTATACTTTGAAGCTTTAGGCTTTTGACACATTTAGTAGGTTGTTCATTATTTTGCAAAATTAGCCTCTATTCTAAAATGTAAAAGAAAAAGAAAGTAAAATGATACTTATTTAAATGAGGTAACTTCCAAGACTTCACAAGTTTCAAAATAAGTACATTGAGTTTTTAAAATGAAGGTTTCTGAGGGCCTCAGGAGCTACTATTTTACTTCAAATGATAAAAATAATATAACTGAGCACCTACTAAGTGCCAGTCATAGTGTTACATGTTTTACAATCATTCATCTTGTCATGTAATTTCAATATAACTCCTTAAGGTTGTCCAGTTTCTCTAGAAAGAATGATTCTCGGGGAAATTAAGTAGTAGGATGTGCCATAGTTTTTAAATTCTACATGAAATTTAGTTAGCAGTACAGTGCTTACTTGTGTTGGTGTTTACCTTCCCATTTGCATTTCTAGCTTCTTTTGAAGCCAAAAAGAAGAGAACTACTCCAATAAGAGGGCCACATGCAAACACCTCTTTATCTATCTTCTCTGTTTAACATTTCAGCCATTTAGCACACAGCAGGTCTTTACTCCTCACTTAAGTCTCTCATTGTACGACAGAAATCCCAAAGGAGCAAGTCCTGTGAGCTCTTATGGGGTATGGCCCAGAGCCCCTCTCCAAAGCGTTTGCAGCAGTTGTCCCTCCTCTGCTCTGCCTCTGTCACATGGGTGTTCTGTGATTTCCGAGAACATCTAGGAATCCCTGAGCTCTTTCTAATCGTTTTCTCTTCCCAGAAAGCTCTGGGACTACTTATTTTGCAGTCTGTGGCTTCAATGTCACCATAAGGGACCATTTTCATCTGTGCCTTCCATCATATTTGTAATTTGTACTTGCATATGTATCTGTGCATCATTGATCTCTCCCATAGATTTTAATCTCTTTACAGGCAGGGAGTGCAAACCCACCTAAACTTTATGCTTAGTGCCCAATAGGGGCTCCATGAATACTCATGGGATGGATGAGTGAATTTGTGAGTGATAGGAAACGAAACAGGAAATTGTGAATGTCATAGAGCAAAGCCTAGACCTTATATGACTTCAGAATAGCATGGCAGAAATGGATTAGGACACATGGACAGATTTTGTTGGAGACTTGGGTTGAATTTTCAAACCTTATACTGAAAACAAACACCAAAACCTAGAGAAAGATGGTTACCTCCTTCTATCCTTCATAGGACTATTTTATGCTTCAAACTAACTTTTTTGTAGTACATCTGGATATTGCTATTCTTCCTAAGTTTCATGATTAAAACCTCAACACTTTGAAAAGTTAGGGAACTGGGTCCCAATTGTCTTACGCTAACTTTCTCTTAGCCCTGTCTGTACCCTGGGGGCCTAAAGGCTGTGACAAAAAAGCATCATGCATAGAACATTTACACGCTTGATGTAGTACATGGCAGTTGCTAAGGCAGAAAGCCAGAGGTAATGAGCACTATGAGAATTATGTGCAGATCTTCCTTGCAGTGTTTCCCAATGTAATTGAACTGTCCCCTCCTGATCCTTCAGGTGCTATCAGCATGATTTTCTGCAGACTTCAAGAAAATCCCTGAAGGGCCAAAGACACTTTCTTGGTGTTACAATCCTTATTTCAAGTGAAGCTAAATGTTTGGCTCCTGGGTATTTTAATGTTTCAAGAAAAAGGAAATTTCAAGTTGCAACTCCTACTCTGCCCTTATACCATGATGAAATGAAGAAATAGATCCTTATATCTAAGGTAAATACATGTGTAGTATTTGCAGTTATTCAAGGGTGAATAGAAATTTGGCTTTCCAATTTAAAGTCACAACATATTTTGATTTATGTTTTTTCAACTGTTCTTTTGAAGAGGTGGTAGGAGGGAATTAATAGTCTATTAAGGGAAAAGTATGATGTTAGATTATGAGCCCTTCTGAGACCCTTCTGACAGTGAACAATCTCTATACCTAGCAGTGGAATACATAATGCTATTTAGATGTGGTGATATAGGTTCTTTTCATAAATGCAGCCTATAAATTTCATTTGAACAGTAATAAGGTCCAAAAGCAATTTGGCTATTATAATTGATGTTTGTCTCAGGTATTTTGTTAGATCTACAGGTGTGTGTGTGTGTGTGTGTGTGTGTGTGTGTAAGCACCAACATTTGTTAGAAATTGGTGTAATTTTTTTGCAGTTGGAACCCATAGTACCAGAAGTGCAGATTTTAGTATTTCTAGCCTCAGCAAAGAGTTTAGTCACAAGATAAGCGAAAAAATTCTGTCTCCTGCTCCCACTTTCTACAGTTGATGTAAGCAGTGGCAGGAGAAATACCTATCTACACTCCCTTCTCATTTTGAAGCTCTAGCATTTAATCTAGGTTTGTCTGAAATATGATTTTTCTCTCTATATATTAAAAATATTAGCTTTATGAACTGAAGCCTCACTAGCATATACATTTACAAATAAAATTCCCTAATATTAATATAACATGGCTACTATTTTAAAAAATTCTTACTATGTACCACTTTACAGTTATTTCGTTAAACACTTACTGCCTTTCTCTGAAGTAGGAACTATTCCTATTTCATAGCTGAAAAGTACTCAGAAATTTGGAGAAATTTGTCAAGGTTCTACAGGTCATCAGGGCTGAGACCTGCTTTCCAATCAAGCTTTGCCTGGCTCTGAAAACTAGACTCTTAGCTACCATCGGATTCTACTACTTAATCACTTCTTCTGTTTTTACCTTCTCCTTTTCCAGAATAAAAAAAGAAAAGGTTTTTTCAGATGAGGATCAGTTTTAATGACATCCTCTCCTGTGTTAAAATGTGAAGCCTCTTGTTTCAGTGCTGGTTAAGTATTCATTTTTCAGTTTCTGTATCCTTTTAGCATTCAAAATGTATTTAATCTAAAAAAAGGAAGGCATATCATGTGGTCTGTTTTCAGAATGTAGCCAAATCAAAGCATATGTACATTCAAAATGGTCAGGCATTTCGGTTACTTATGATTTTCGTGAGCTTGGTTAAGAAGTGTATTTTCAAGATGATAATATGTAATATACTAACAGGTGATTTCTTACTGTTATGTTTTTTTTTTGTTTGTTTGTTTTGTTTTTTTGTAGTTCTGTATTACGTGTACCCTTACACCGCTTTGGTTTGTTTTGTGTTTTTCTCTTTTTCCTCTTAAATAAAAAAAAAAAAAAAAAAAGAAGAAGTGTTTTCCAACCAATGAATGTTAGTTTCTAGAGGTCTCTGGAGCTACTGTAAAAGATCTGTGAATTGATTTTGAATGGCTGTCTCCATATACAAGTAATGTTACTTTCCAAATATATCTAGATGTCAGGATTAATTAAATGTAATCTAATTTAAAATTAAATTAATCATTAACTTGGCAGTAGCTTTTCATCATTATCTATCTTCTTAATTAGCAGACATAAAAAGTTCGAGGACTTTTGGTGAAGAGTCTTCATACATATGGAAGCTGTGACTCATTCTGAAAGACTACTCTGAGATTCTCTAGTCACTAGAGATTTCCAAATGTGTCTTTATAGATTCTCAACGAGATCATTCAAAAAGGAATTTGTCTTGCAATATATCTTTATAGAACTTTGTTGAGCTCAACATTTTAAGAGAGAACCAAAAGAACTCTGTAAGAACCATGACTTCCTTAAGGTTAAAGTTATGAGAGAAAAGTGGGACTTAAACTCAGGATTGAAAGGTTGATTTGCAGAATGTATTTGCTACAACTTTCTGCTTAAATTGTGATTTATCATTTTGAGAGGACAATGGGTTATGAAATACGTCTCAAGTCTTCATTTCTTGTTCTTGTCAAATTATACCTCAACATCAAAAGGAACTTCATCCTTCTCTCCTTTACCCCTGCCGGAAGTTGCCCCGGTCTTCCCGGGGACATGGTTTCCTGTGCCTCTGTACAGCAGAACAGAAGAACCTGCCCTGGAGACCCTGTCCAGGTGGCCTTGTGCAAAACAAGTGAGCTGCCAACCTGGTCTCTTCCCGTCCCTGCTCGGCCTCTGAAACCAGGTTTGCACTCAGGCATGGAGGAAGAGACTTGTCCTCTCTCCTAAGTATAAACCACAGGGGTCTCTCTCTGGGTCAGTGACAACTGGTCTCAGCCAAGTGGTTGAGTAAAAATTCCTTAGCTGAGTTAGCAGGCAATACCGTCTCTTCAGTTTACTATACAGTAAAGATTATAAAATTCACACTTCAATCTTGCTTTCTGATGTTATGAGTGGACTATAGATGGATAGTTTTGTGTATGCGTTTTACAATTTTATAGTTCCCCATTTCTTGGTACGTAGGTGGTAATTTGATTTGCATGTGGTACACATAAAATGGTGTTCTTAATGTCAGCAACGCTAGGGTCACTATCTCTAGCAATACTTTTCTACCAGAGTAACAGTGCTGTTTGGAATGAATAAATGAGAAACCACGAACTGTCTCATGAGTAAAGTAGATGAGCTATAGCCAAATTTATTTTTATAGATAATTTTTCAGTTGTTTTTGGTTTCTTTGTTTTACTTTATAAAAAATGAAGTAATCAGATGTTTGAATATAGTTAAAGTGGTACTATACATGTGAAGGTATGATTTCTGAACTATTGATGAAATCAAACTAATAATAGAATTTTTATGTGTGTGAAGTCTAAAGGTCAATTGGATCAGATTTATTCCAAATAAGAGATACTGAAATAGAATTTGTGGAGTAGTACATTCATCTATCTGTATTTGCTAACAATGAAATGCAGTTAAAAGTGAGTTATTTCCTAAAATTTGTAGTCAGAGAAGTAATATATTTATATATGCAATTAAATGGATATTATGGTTGCAAAAACATAACAATTTCATATTTCTGTTCTTTATTTCTTATTTTAAGGAATAAGTAGTATCTATTCTATTAAAAATAAATTGACTTTTTTTCTTACAGAGTAATTTCACATATATTTTATGATAAAAATTAATGTATTTTTGAATTTTTATTTAATTACAAAAATAACTATAAATCTTTAGAATTGACTTCCATACCAATAATTTTTAATGAAAAGTTATCAATTGCAATAAGAGTAATAAGGAAAAAATTGCAAGTGTTTTTATGTCCCAGCAATGTAAGCTGTAGCTGAACATTCTTCTGACTGTCATGTTACTGCTCTTCCCTGTAACCTTGACAGATCACCCCTATAAATATCTCTTGGGGTGAAAAGTAATTTAATCTGTGGATCTGTATATTACCTTTTCATGAACATCCTATCAGTTGTGTCAGAGTGCTCTCATGATATGCACTGAACTGAAACTATCAAACCTATTTCACTAAGGATTGCGTTTGATCAGAATTTTTGGTTTCTAGTCTGTGATTAAATTTTGCTAAATGGTTGTTCATTTATGCATGGAAAAAAGCTAAGTCCCTGATTGGTTTCAAAATACTCTACTTATGCATCTGAGGGACTCCTGGGAGCTGGAGTATTCATTTGTTTTTATCTTGAGACTGACCCAATTAGAACAAGGTTACAGTTCCATATAATCATAGAATTCTTACTACTTCCTGAAGGATCTTGAAGCCTGGAGTTTTGAGAAAATCCAACAAAGTAGATAATGCTAACATGGTCTCAGTAGGATCAAAAAGAGTCTCAAGAGAGGACAGTACCTACATACGCACAGCTTTAGCTGAGAACTAGCTGGAGGTCTCTCAAGATCCTGGCTAGAACTCCATCTGGCTAGTTCTTGAATGCCTTCTTCCTTCTCAGTCATTCCCAGAATCCTTAGCGGAAAATTGTTAATATCTCTTAAACGACTTGAGATTTTAAGAATGGATTTGATGAGAATATTGTTTTGAATAAATACAGAAAGGCAATCCAGGACAAACATAGTTAATATAAACCTATATAATTTATTTACTATTTTCTTGGTTTTTTTTTTTTTTTCCTCTTCAGTTCTGAGGATCAAACCCAGGGCATCAAAACATAGCAGGCAACACTTCTACTTCAAAGCTACATCCCCAGAAAGAATTTACTTGATGAATTTTTATTAAATAGAACTCAAGGGACACAGACCTTTGAGATTTGTCAGGGAAGCCCACGCCTCTTTTCTACTAACTAGTATGTAACTTTTGGCCACTCACTTAACTTCTCTGATCTCTGTTTCTGTTGCCCAAAACGATGAAATTCTATACTTTATTTCATGTATTGTCAGGATAAAATATGAGTGTTTTTCAAAGTTAAAAGAGCAAATATATATATAATATATATTATATATATCATATGTGAGTGCTCAGTCTCAGAGCATTCTACTTTGAATTATTTTTCTCCAATTTTAATGTAATATACATATAGTATTGAGATGAGAATTATGCTTCATAAAGTAATTTTTATCAGGTAGTATGTAGGGTATATATTTATGTTATAAAGGAATTATACAGGAGAAGATTAAGTAGTTTGGGTAGCCACTAAATTTTCACTAAAATTAGTCTCTACTAAATGTAATTTTTCTGTTTGTGTAAACTGTTGGTAATCATTTGTATAAATAATCCTATAAATTATTCTATATAACTCTAGCAAATATTTATTTTAAATACAAAATAGCTCAATTTTGTGATGAAAAGACCACAAAAATATCACTTAATGTTTAGTGGAAAACTGGCTAACTGTAAACCAAAACATTTGGTTTTATTGCATAAACATCCAACAGTAAATTTAGCTCTAATATAAATGGCAAAATTGAAGTAATAATGACATTATGTTCTTAATTAAGCGCTCTGTAAATTTGTCATCTTTCAGTACCAGCAGAGGGAGCTCTGAGAATTAAATAGTGCCAGTTTGACTTGGCTAATTTTTTTGTTTACATATTTAGTTTGGAATAAGAAATAAAAACTCACCACAGATTAATGGAAAGTCATCAAGCTTGGATTAGGTTGTAAATTAGCAATTGATTGTAGACTACTGATTATAATCAGCTTCAACAGAGCAAGAATCTCCTATCTCTCCCCATCCTATCTCTCCCCATCCTATCAAAGAATACTAGCTATGAACTTCTGCAATTGAATGCGGTCCAGTAGTAATATAATAATGCACAGTTTAGGGCATAGGACATCAGAAAGGACATACTCCTCAAGACACAATTTTATCAACTGCACTGTAACAGTCTAACATATTGCTCTGTTGACTTATATCCACATGCAAACTGGAAAATAATTCTTATTTGTAATCAGTTTTAAAATTATATTTTAAATAAAATTATATTTTTATTTAAGAATTTATTTATAAATCCTTAAGCAAAGATTTATCTTTGGTTTAATAGAAGAATAGGCTAATATGAATGGGAAGCAAATCTTGAAGCATTTATGACTCAACCAAGACTTGTTACAGTATCTCATTTAGAAATAGGTTTTCCAAACATCAAGAAAAATAGCTTATTTACATAAAGTACATTTCATCGATTTGTTTCCCTTAATTAGATACAATAGTACAATACAATGTTTATTTATTTATTTTTTTTTGTCTTTTTCCTTTTTTTCGGTACCGGAGATTGAACTCACGACTGCCTGCTTGCAAGGCAGGCGCTTATGCCGCTGAGCTAAATCCCCAGCCCCCAATACAATGTCTATATATTTTATGTACATGTAGTTAAAGAAACTTATGGAAAAATATGACTGTGATAGTTACATTTGGATATTGCGTGGCAACCCTTATCTTAAAAAGTTATCTAATACTGATATTTAATATAGTACTAACCTAATATCAAAAGTTCCACTTTCTTAGCATCAAAAAACTTACAAGCATGTGCGCATGTGACTTTTCCTTTTAGAAATCTGAAAATGATTGATTGCCCCCTTCATGTTAACAAATCCACTTCCACAAACATTTACTGAGTAACTGTTAGGATCCAGGCACTGTGCTAAGAACAGGGATACGAATGTGAGTGAGAGCAGATACCAGCAGGACAGGAGAATGAAGCTGCCGAGCAAGCCAATGACTACAAGTCAAGGTAGTGCATATATAATACAGGCAACTCTGCAGGGTTCTAAAATTATCGAAGGCAGGTAACATATCTGATTTTTTGTAATCCCAAGACTCAGCACAGTGTTTTGCATATACTTAGTGATTCATGCATAGGTATGGAATTAATTAGTTAACAATTTTTGGATGAATTAGTGAAGTTTCTTGGAGAATGCAGTAATGCTTTCTACTGCTTTTCCTTGCCATCCACCCCATTCTCTTGCCCTGGTTCTCAGAACCTGTGGGATGGCCATGCTTTTCTCTTACCCAGAATAGCAGCTGGGTAACATAATAATGGATGCTTGATTTGCTATTCCCTGGGCTTTTTTGTTGTTGTTGTTGTTATTCTTTATGCTGTTAAAGCTTGAAATAAGTGAGGTGTGCATGATAACAAAAAGAACATATCAAACAGTAACGACAGGCATTCTGCTAAGCTTTGCACATCCATTGCCATGTTGGACTCTTCCATTATTCCTGTTTTCAGGGAAGGGTTCTTTTTATTTATTTACTTTGGTATCTTTATTACTACATGTTACTCTTATAAATATTAGGTTGAATTGTGGTATTTTCATAGTATCCCCTCATTACCCTGCTTTACAGCCCCCTTCCTCTCTCCCTTATTCCTTCCTTTTGTCTGATAATAGCAGAAGATGGATCTTATGCACAGAAGAATACCTTGCTTCAGGTCACAGGGCTGCTAAATATTAGAGCTCACCTTTTAATCCAGGACTTCCTGTTCTAAATGATCACACTATTGTGTCTATTTAGGTTGCTTAGAGATAATTTGAATTAGTAGTGGAAATATTTTCTTGGAAGAAATGGAGTAGTTCCTTCATGGACATTATAAATAGTTTTACTGTGTAGGGTACACTTAAAGCTTCTAAAATTCTTTTATGAACACGTAAAATAGCTTTAGAAATACAAATGAATCAACAATAATGACTTCTAAACAACATATTTTTTTCAAACTAAGGAACTTGTTATCTA
Organism: Cavia porcellus; assembly: GCF_034190915.1. Lineage (NCBI taxonomy): Eukaryota > Metazoa > Chordata > Mammalia > Rodentia > Caviidae > Cavia > Cavia porcellus. The sequence goes on from NW_026947495.1 coordinate 62,660,617, forward strand.
TAATCAGCAGAACACCTTAAAGTGTAATTTCCAGTGCTCAACAGACCCCCAAAGACCCCTCTGGTCCAGGACTGCAGGGCAGCCTGCCGTGGACGCTTGGCAGCTTTGTTTTCCCGACTAGACTCATTAGCAGTGCCAGGTGGTAATAACTATCCAACTGATTCACACTAGAAAAAAAAATCTGCCTGAGGTCACCATGGACTTTTTCCCCATTCTCTGCTTCATCTCTGACCTGATATGCTTTTGGAAAATAATTATGCATGGCAGGTACTTGCCATACAACAAAGAAGAACTGTTGTGTCCTGGGATTATGTAGGATCTCAGATCAAATAGCTTTTGTAGTACGAAGAATAAGTAGAAAAACATGTTTTTTACCAGTGTAAGCATAGTGAAATTTACTTGCCTGTTCTTCTTTCCTATTTATTTCATCAGTAATGATCCAATAATAGACATTATTTGCCAATTTTGGAGATGTTAGCATTGATATCTAACCTCCAACACAATCGTGTAGATCCAAGAAACACAAACATCTTCAGGGTCTACTCAAATTAACTATGGTAAAAGAGTAGATATTTTAATATTCTTTGAAAAATATACTCTGTTATTTATCAGAAAGAAATACGGAGCAGCATGTAGAAACAGTTCTTAGTTAACCATTTTCTATGTAGGAGGAATCGTGGCTAAAATCTGTTCCTGTTTTATTTTGTTAAAAAAAAAAAAAAGGAAGGTAAAAGGAAGGTAAAAGGGGGAAATAAATGTGAGGATGTGTTTTAACAAGTAAATTTTTTCTACCTTCTGAAGATTAGTCAGACTTCTAGACCTGTATTCTCTAATGTAGTTCTCACTAGCCACATGCGACTAGTTCCAAATAAGATACACTGAAGCGTAAAATGCATGTGAGATTTTAGAAACTGAATGCAAAGAATAATAGAATGTGAAATATCTTACTAAATTTTTCATATGTTTTCATACAATGTTTTACATATACTGAGTTTAATAAATTAATAAAATTAATTTCACGTATTTCTGATTACTTTTTAAAAATGTAGCTTCTAGAAAATTTAAAATTGCATATTTGATTCTTATCATATTTCCCTTGGACAGCACTATCCTAGACTTACTTCAAGATGTCATTGCTCCTTGAGAACCAACCAACTGCTAACTAAAAGCCAGATCCTCAGTCAGAATTAAATTCAATCAAGACACTTCTGAAACTTACTAAGGAACTTAATTCAATCAAGACACTTCTGAAACTTACTAAGGAACTTAAAACTGTCAAAACTCTGGAACAGAAATTATATTTCTAGCCCTACGACCCAACAATTCCTTTCTACGTATATACTCAAGAGAAATGAAAACACATGTACACACAGAAATTTTCCACTAATGCTTATAGCACCATTATTTGTAAGAGCCAAAATGTGGAAAGAATCCAAATGTCCTTTAACAAATGAATAAGCAAAATGTTGCACATCCATACCATATAGCTGTATTATTTAATTATAAAGAGAAATGATGTACTGTTATATGCTATAATATGAATGAACCTTAAGACATTGTTAAAAAAAAGAAGTCAGTTACAAAAGATCACACATTATATAGTTCCACTCATATGAAATATCTAGAACAGGGAAATCTCTAGAGACAGAAAGTAGACTATTGATCGTCTAGGGTTGGTAGGAAGGAAATGTTGGTTGAGGGACAGGGACAGCATAGCTGAAGGGTCCTGAGTTTCTTTTTGGGATATTTAAAACGTTTCAGAATTGACTGTGGTGATGGTTGCATATATCTGGATATACTAAAACCAAGAAGTCTATAAAATGGGTAAATTATATAGCATGTGAACTACATTCAATAAAGTCTTTAAAAACAACGTATTTCTGGGAGATCAGGTTAAGTAAGTGATTCTCAACAAATTAGAAAACCCCTTTTGTATACAGTTGCACATTGGTATATTATGTATAAAAGCAAAAAACTTAAAAAAACTATCCAGATGGCCAAATAGAGTGACTAAATCACTTATGATATGGCCTCATCTTGGAATGCAGATACTAAAATGATGGATTGTGTGCAAACTGATGATAGTCTACAGTACTATGAGAAAACTGTTTTTATGGTAAAAAGGTCACACAACTCTGATATGTATTATTTGCCTAATACCAAGCCATAAAAAAAATGTCAAGAACAAACTAGAGAGAAATACTGGTCCCAAAATACTAGTGTTTGAGTTATGGGCTATGTGAGAATCCTTTCTCGTCACACTTTATTTTTCATAACTTTTTAATGAAAATATTTTATTAATAAACCTTTTCTAAAAAGGATGGAAAAGTTCACTTTTATATTTTAATTGCTGGGAGAATAGAGTGGGCTGCTACATTTTTACAAAATTCAAAGTCAGAGTTGGAACACAGCAGCCATTTCTCCTTTGAAACCTTCAATAAACCCCGGATTAACCAGAGCATTAAATTATTTGTCCCTCTCATTCACCGAGCACCCCTGTTCTAGGTTCAAAAACACCAAGATAACTCACTGACTTAAGGTGATAGTTAAATTAGCTGAAAAGGAAGGTGGTGTTGGATATTATTTTACTCTACTGATTGAAAACATCAAATCCACATTTCACCTACCATTTTCCTTTTCTCTGAAATTTTATTCTCTTCTTATACCTAAAGTGTGGAAAAAGTAAATTTCTTTGCTCCTTTCCAACGAAAGTTGTTTACCCTTACCACCCCCCACCCCACCCCAGTGCTGCTGTTAATGTCACGTACTCACGTGTTCAAATCTCCTGGCCTTTCCAGAGAAACGGTGTCCTGGCCCCGCTTTTCTGCTTCCCTTCAGTTCTCTTCTCCCCTCTTCGTCCTCATTATCCAAAGCTGCCATTTCTGCCCCCCTTGGAAACCTGGGTGGTACTGCTGTGACCTAGTAAAATAGAGTATTTACTATCTGCTCTCACTAAACCTGCCACCTCTCTAGCCTATGATCTGCATTCAAGACGACCAGCACTCCCCTGTCTGTCTGGGCTGTAGCCTGGAGCCTCTGTCACTCAGATGCTTAGGAACATTTCACTCAACCTTCAGCCCAACTGATAATCCACTTCTTGCAAGAGTTTTCTGAGATTCTGGCAGGCGAACTATCACACTGGGCTACTGTGGCAGAGAAAGGGTGGGTCCAATTCATCCTGTTCCAACCTAGCATTGGTGCTCAGTTACAGGAGGGGCACGGAACCAGGCTGTTGAGCCTTTGCTTCTCCTGTTGCCGATGTTCAGAAATGTCTCATGGCATTTGGGGGATCTCTATTCCTAAAGTAGAATTTTATGGAAAGAGTTGGTCTAAACTTCTCATTTATTCACAGTGACACAGAGGGCCAGTGGCACAGAGCTCAGCCACCTGGCAGGTTGCGTTTCTTTTTCTTTCTTTTTTTTTTCCTTTGGTATCAGACAGGGTGATCATTCTGGTTTGCCTGGCACTGAGAGCTTACCCAAGACATAGGATTTGTAGTACTAAAGGAGAGTCTCAGGAAAACCAAGACTCTGGCATTCTAATCAGTGCTTAAACATATTTATTTAATTCACATGACATCCTTGTGAATAGCCATTCTCATTCCCATTTTACAGATAAGGAAAACTGAAGCTCAAGGGATTTAAAGGAAATATCCAATAACATATAGTTTATAAGTGCTAGGGTTAAGATTAAAGCCTCAGATGTGTTGAAAAGTCAGCTGATCTTTCCATTATAATGTGGAAGTGTGGATACTTTACAGCTGTAAAGATCTGCACAGAGAAAGATAACCATGCTGAAATACTTACTTTAAAAATTGATTTATTATAGATTAGTTTTTTTTCCAACGTGGTGCTAATTTGCATGATTGACACATAGAGAGAAGAGTAGCAGCTGTTTAAAATGCATAAATTACTTGAAAGTGATAATGAACCAGGTAAAATTTAAATTACACAGTCCCAATCCATTTAGTCTTTCCTTCCTGGAGTGGGAGCTGAGGTGAGAGAGAAAGAGAGAGAGAGAGAGAGAGAGAGAGAGAGAGAGAGAGAGAGAGAGAGAGAGAGAGAGAGAGAGAATGACATTTATTTATGTAACTGGGAAGAAATGAATCCAGTTAATCTTGTAAAGCTAAGTTTGATCAGTGTGGCACACTGCAGTCGAACTAGTGTAGGAAAAAAACCAAAAGAATATTAGCAGTTGGATTAGAGCTGGCTTAGTAGTTTGAAAAGTTAGATCTGTTAAATGGTTTGCCTTACATACATTCAACTTCAAGAGTGCTTGGCTTCTTTCTCTACTTCTGAAATCAATTTATTGACTCATTTTTTTCGTTAGGAAAAATAATTACAATTACATACTGTTTTAAAAACTAAATGTTTGAATTTCACTTTTACAGAAAGGTAATACATTGAAGTAGGTACAGAAAAATAGCCTTTTATTCAAAAGGCTATTCAAAAAGTCACCCTTCCACTCCCAGACCACACCTCACTGTGTTGTATCTCCCTCAATAAAACTAAGCACCATTACTCATTATTTATAGTCCTTGCAAAGATAATTAATAGTATGCAAGCAAACACAAATTGATATTCCTCTGCTTCCCATTAAAATGGTAGTATTTTAAGGACATTATTCTGTATATATATATTTCTTTTAATATAATAAAATAAATCTTTCTGTATCAGTAGTACCCAAAAAACTTCTTTATCCTATTTTATGACCACATAATATCTCACCATATTTACCTAGCTAATTTTTGTTGCTATAGCTATACTACTTAAATAACTTTTTAATTTATTGAGTAAAGAGTACACACATATGGTTCAAAAACTATGTGTATTCATACATGCAGACATCTGTACTCGTTCATGTTTGCCATCCAGACAATACCCTGACCTTCCACACGTACACCCAGATAAAAACATTGCAATTAGTTTTAAACATTGTGTTAAGAATCTCTATGCCTATGAAAGTAAACACAAACTCACATTCTTAATTTTCCTCCTTTCATTCCAAAAAGATAGCCTGCTCTATACACTATCCTATATTTTTTCTTGTCCACTCATCAAAATATGTTCATGATTTTTTTCATTTAGAGAGCGTCTTCGTTTTTGTTTATCTTAACAGCCACATAATCTTTCATTGTCTGACTATACTATGTTTTATACAACCAGTCCCCTATCAACTAATGGTGATCAAGTACTATTTTATTTGTCCGGATGCCCTGTGGTTCAATGTGCTGTGACTATTGTCTGCCATAGAAAGTCTGATGACTTCAGGAAAAGCTAAGTGCTCAACTGCTTCTCTACTTTCATGAAGGTTTTTCCAAGCAGGAGTTAAATATCTGCTGAATTTTGTTATTCTGCACATGACAGAAACCTCTTACCTTAAGCACCATAAATAGTCTCTCTGAATATTATTGAAATGCTGCTGCTACCACAATGAGGAATTATAGAATGCGTTGCCATAATTATTACATTACTCTTCTCTATTGATTGAGCTGTTGCAGACAATACCAGATGTGAGTGTGTGAAGAATGCCTGATTATGCCCAAGGAATTTGTTGTTAATCTTTGTTGTGTGTGTGTAAAACCGAAGATGCCGATGTTCATTGATTTTTTTTAAAGTGTTCCCTGACCAGGATCCAAATGATAATTCCCAATGATCCCTAATTAATTACTTTAAGAGCTAGAGTTTATATCACTAAAAAATACAGAGTATATACAAAGCTTCTTTTAGATTTGTCATAGTGGAAATGATTTGGTTTTCATATGCAACACTTTAAAATCCTTCCTATTAGAAGCCTTTATTTAAAAAGCTAGGCATACATTATGGTAAAGTGACTTTGGCTCTAAGACGGTTTAAGTAGAAACAGTCCAATAGGCGAGAAATTAGTCTACTTTTCTAAAATAGATGTATGTTTGCAACAAAAATAGGGCAGACTCAATTTGGGAGAGGATCTTCAACTTTAATGTCTATTTCCAGTGGTGGGGAAAGTCACTCCTAACTAGGAGCACAGAGTAAAAAGGAACAGCATTGAGAGAGTATTTCATTTTTCACAGAAGGATGGGACTCTGGGAGTGTAAGCATTGTAACTAAAGAGGTAAGTCATTTTATTTTTTCAGGACTGAGGATTTGGACTTCAGAGATAGTATGATGCTTGGGCGCTTGAGAGGCAGTGGGGTGGAGTTCAGACTGTAGTGGGGGAGCTAGGTAAGCATAGGTTTTAGTTCTGGACCCTAAATTTATAACTGCAGCCAAATCCCTGAGCCTCAGTCTTCTCATCCATTTTGTGGGGTGGTTGTCATGCATTTGATGCCTGGGTATTTCAAGTTCTTGCTGTCTGGGGGCTGTGTCCCCCTAGTCTAGTCCTGATCATGGCATATCTTTGAAGCTTTGCTTCTAACGTCTGATTTGCCCCATCTTTAAGGCATGTTCTGGCCTCCAGCATTGAAGCATAGGATGAGCCCTAGGGAACTAAACAGGGTCATCTGAGTTCTGGGAGCCCACTTCCGTCTCTGACCCTTTGGAAACATTTCTGGGTTGGTTTTATTAGGATTAGGAGAAGAATATCACAAGGGGAGGCCTAGTAACCACTTGGAGGCCTCTCTAATTTTTTCGCTTTAGCAAGGCTCAGAGGCTTTTATCCCCAAAGTCAGAGAAGTGTTGCCAGAGTATTTCTTCTGCTGGCTCAAGATTGCACCAGGGGATAGAAAGCATAAACTCAACATTGCTTGTTAAAACTCCTCTCCTTTATCTGGCTGCATTTTTCTGAGCACCCAGGGGAAATGGTGAGAAGCGGATGATCAGTTTATAGTGATTTAAAGGGGTGCTTTCCATATCTAATTTCTACATTCTAAAGTAGCTATGCACAGTAGGAACCTGTCAAGCATTTTCTTCTTTCTTTAATACATGTAATAAAGAATAGAGAAAAAGATGGTAATGAAATCAAAACTGCACTTTGACTAGTTTGTATATTTATTATAAGGAATTCATAAGCTATCAAAAGCATCTATGATACATACTGACGAATCAAAACAATATTCAGAGTATGCCCTTCAGAAAAGGTCAATGAAAGCCAAATCTATGGTTTAGAAATGATAACAATGTACAGAGTCAATGAAAAGTTTTAGGTCATGGATGATTTTTAAAAACACGTGAAGTCCAAATAAAGGTCTGCAATAAATAGTAAATAAAGTCTGCAATTTTTTCATATATAATATTTGGTCCTCAGGAGAGGAGGTCCTTTATTCAGTATTTATTTTTGGCAGATATTAGGTACTTAATATGCTTAATGAATGAATTAATGAACTCGAATAATGTCAGTGTCTAAAAATTTGTGACAAATTATGTTTATAATATTTTCAATGTGATAATAGCAGAACTCAGATCTACATCTTTAATGTCAAATGTCTCACAGTTGAGTGATAAATCTGAAAATAAGACAAAAGAATTTCTCAATACTTTAGGGAAAAACCGTAAATGTCATTCATAAATTTGCTACCTATATAAAAATGCAGACTTTTGATTAAATATGTAACAAAAGACACATCTCAACCATATTATTTATAATTAGCTAATAATTTGTGACAAGAGGCAATGAGTTAATAATATGTCATTAGTAATAAGCAAGCAAAACAAAATCTAAGCTAGAATCCTAGTGAGGTCAAACACTTGTACTACACTTTTCCCCTAACCTTTTGCTGTTTTCTTATTTTAGGAGCAAAGATAGAAACGAAAATAAAAAGGGACCTTCAACTAGCATGATTAGCTCACTTACTCTACTATCTTTAAGTCTTATAAAGTAATATTTTATTCTGAGCGTTTCGTGCAAGCAATTTGAAATTAACCCTTTTCCTTGCACCTGTAAAAATGTGTAAATGATGGCACTGGCAGCATGATGATCACTTTACAGGGCAGCATTTCCTTCATCATCTTCAAGGTTATTGAGATTTATGATCTCATCACCATGGCTCTTTAACAGGCTGCATTTGAATCTGATTAAAAAGAAAAAACAAATAGCCGTATGGATTTATTAATAAAATGTCTGACCTTTTCACTTATATCCCTCTTTCAACATATTGCCAGTTTTAACCAGAAGGGAGTCTTGGGGTTTTAATCATCAGAGTTGTATCAGGGGTTCCTGCCTACCTAGCAGGGTGTGGATCATGAAGGGCTATCTCTTTCCCCCTTCTTTCTCTTTGGGGTTTAATTACTTCACCTACATCCTAATTCAGGTAACTCATAAAGCTTAGCCTTTGTTGTAGGTCCAACAGCTGTCTTATGTCAGTAGCAAGTAAAATGTTCACAATGTACCGGAATGCTGCAAGACGGTTTATGGCGTTGCAATAAAAGGTAAATTGAATTTACAAAGATGCATTTGTCACTGATTAAAAACTTACAAAGTTAATTGGAAACACTGTGGAGGTGTTACCACACAACTTGAGGTGTAATGGGTGGTTCTAATTCAGCCTGGAGGAGAGTTGTGGGTCCCATTATGGTCTCGCACAGTAAGATTCCCCGCAATGCAGTCCAATTTAAGTGACCAAACAACACAGTAAAGAGCACAAATATTTTTTTAATATGAGGTGAGTGCAAATTTACTCACAATTATTCTTGAAAATAGCTAGAGGAAATAGCCTTTGGTATTACAGAAACACTGAATGTGTTAATCATATGACTTCCCCCTAGAAAACATATTTAAGTTTATTTTTACAAAAATGTCCCCATCTGTAATGTTTCTAGTTTTCTTGATGTTTACATTGGCAGCACCACTGCTAAAGGATATCATAGGCGAAGGGAAACCAATACTGAAATGGCCAGTGGTCTGAAGGGAGCAGGATTCTCCCGTGGGACCTTGTTGAATTATCTACACATAATTCACTTAACCTTTGCCATCTGGGAACTTGGGAAGTAGAATGTGTTTCTAAACTTGAGACTTTTAATTGTGAGTTTTAGTTCCCTTCATCCAGCTCAGTCTGAGAGATGATGATTGAAAAACAGTATGAGGAGGCTTTTCACCTCGGGTGCGCATCCTGGATATAATTAAGTTGGTGGCTTGGGGTGGCCTTTGGGTTCTGCAGACAGAGGGAGCAAGTGAACATTCAGTGTGTGCCTTGAGTTGAAGACAGAAAATTTAATTTTAGACTATTAATGCTGTGATTAAAAGGCAAGATAACTAATGATTAGTAATTAGTAAGTAATTACTTACAACCAAGTTATTGCCTTTGGTAAACTTATACCAGTAATCATGTAATCTTCACAGCAACATTAGAATGTTAGCACTAACCCAATGGTATAGCTGAGATTTTAAAATGTCAAGTAACTTACTCTAGTAAGCATTGGAACCAGGATTTGAATATTTTTTGATTAAATTTTTTTGTTTTGTTTTGAGACAAGTGTCACGATGCAGTTCAAACTCCCTTGAACTCATTATGTAACCTAAGCTGCCTTAAACTCACAGTGATCTTCCTGCCTCAGCCTCTTGAGGCATGAGCCACCGCACCTGGCTAGGATTTGCATTTTATATGTCCAGTTATAAAAGAAGTTCTTTTTGTTCTCTGGACTCATTACCCCTGCATTTATGTTTTAAAACCTCAATGCAAGTATGCAGAGACAGCATATTTACTTGACCTTTATTGATTTTCCAGAATTGGGAGCCTGGACGGCATCAATAACTAATTGACTACTAGGAGCAAAAGTCAAGCTCATGTCTGAGAATTAACCTGGTGTGGTGGAAGGTGTACAGAATTTAGCTTTTAATCCCAAACTCTCCCCTGACAGGCTTCCTACACTTACTTTGTTCTTTGACCTAAAAAGGTCAAATTCTAAAATCTTACCATTTTTACCCATAAAATAGGAATAATTCATTTTATAGGAGTTAATGTAGGAATAAATGAGACAACTGGAGAAAAATATTGAGCTCAGCATAGTGACACTCAAAGTGCTATTTATTAGTTACATTTTTGCTTCTTCATATGACATCATTTTCAGAATTTCCATCTGAACCTCTCTTTATAAAGTAATTACACTCACAAAGCTGCTTGATGATCTTATTTGAATAAACTTGGAAAGATCTGTGGACACATATCACAGGATTCCAATCCTTGGAGGACTCATTTGCACCTACAGTTACCTGTTCTGTTCAGAATTTTCCCATAACTATCAAGAAATTTTCTTACTGAATTATACATGTGTATTGTCAAAGGAACCAATCACTTTGCAACCAGAGAGAAACCAGGTGACCGAGGGAAATTCCAAGTTAAATAATGAAAGTTTGCATGACTGCATAAAAATCAGAGCTGCTTTGCTGCAGGGAGGGGCTACTGAAGAATGTTAGTCACGTGCTGCACACCTGACCGAATGGAGGCACCCATCGAAGTGTCCCCCCAGCAGGGAGCTCCATCCTCCTAATCCCATGCACTTTCCATTAAGCCCTTTTTCTTTTCATCGTCTACCTGTGGCTTACTGACTTTTTGTAAGGTCTTTGTTTTTAAGACCATCCTTTTACTGACGCTGCTCATTAAGTAATTATGGTGGCAACCTGAATCCATTATTATATTTATAAGATATCAACTCTCCGGTGTCAAATCTGGGTACATATTCCTAATGACATATCATGAGAATCAGAATATTTGGTGTCTACAGATAATTTTCAGAATACAAAAAAGAAAAAGGAAGAAAACAAATTTTAACCCTAGCTCTTTTTCTCATCAAGATTTTGGTGAAAGAATCAAAATGTAAAATGGCCAAAAGTTAGGATAAAATACACAGACTTAATGATTGGTTCCCAAAATCTCTGTATTTTACCTTCTGAAATACAGATTACTCTTATCCTATTCTTTTTATGAATAAAGAAATCAAGGTTATAAGTGACTAAGAGACTTGTCTGAGATCAGCGGGAGCTGGCTAGGAAAGCCCCTGAGATTTGTATGATAAATCCAGTTCTAGCAAATTTCACAGAGGCCTCTCTGCCACAAAGGATAACACTCAAAGCATACTGACAAGCAAACTTATGTGCTCACTTTGAATGTAACAAAGTAGTATCATTTTCTGTAAATAAAATTAAATTTATTTATATGAAGTGCAGAAATAGTAAAAATTGTCTTAAAACATGTATCTTGGCAAATCATTATCTTTTGAAAATATGATGAGGCAAGTGAAAAAAATGTAAGATGAATTATGATTTAGGAGGAAAAGTCTGAATAATGAAAACAACCTCATTTGAGGTTGTCATACTGCCTTATTTGACAACAGAGGTGAAAACATTTCAAACAAATAAGCCTGAGTTTCTTATCACTCTTAGAAAATATTAGAAGTACAGACATATTACTCAGTTGAATCCATCTCTAGGCAGAGGAGTAGAACAGATAAAACATGTCACATGTAAGTCATATATTGTATTTCCTTTCCATTTAGTTAAATGTTCATGTTAGAGTGGAATCACCACAGAATTTAGAAGTTAGTATTTAAATGCCAGCAAAGTTGAGCAACTCTGTAATTTGAACAATCTGACTACTTCTCTTAGCTTTGTGGACCTCATATTTGTTCGTCTTTAAAGCGAGCTTGTATGGAGGGAAGACTGAGGAGGTGAGACAGGGGACATCATTCTGGCAGTTTTAAAATGGCCACTGTGGAAATTTTTATACCATGAAAATAGGCAAAAGCTGTGATTCAGTTGCTTGCCCTTCTCCAAGAGCTAGTTATTAAACATTCATCATTGCACCTCTCCTGTTCATAGATACTCCTTAAATAAAAAGTTCTACAGCCAAGTAAGTTTTATAAGCATAAGTTTAAACAGAATTAAGCAATCCCTTTCTCTCTTTCTCCCTTTCTCCCTCTCTCATTCCTTTCTCTCTCCCTTTCTTTTTTCTTTATCTTGCCCTGATAAGAAATGTGATTCTTAGGAGCTGGGGATTTAGTTCAGTGGCATAAGCACCTGCCTTGCAAGCAGGCGGTTGTGAGTTTGATCCCCGGTACCGATAAAAAAAAAAGAAAAAAAAAAAAAAGAAATGTGATTCTTAAGGACATCAAGGAAGAGATATGAAACATTTAATATTGCATGGACAATATTTTTTAAAAACTTCAGATCTCTCTTTTTTGGGGGTGTGGGAGCTGTGGAGGTACCGGAGATTGAACTCATGACCTCACACTTACCAGCCAGGCACTTGTGCCACTGAGCTATATCAATGGCAGCTGTGTCTCATTTTTGAGATAAAGTCTTTTTAGGTAGTCCAGGCTGGCCTTGAACTCATGGCCCTTCTCCTGCCTCAGCCCTGAGTGCTGGGATCACAGGCGTGCTCCATAACACCCTGCATAAGATGTATCTCTTAAGCCTTCAAGTTCCATTCTGCACTGGAACTGATCAAAGCTTCCTCATCTCTCTTCTCTTTCTTCACTTTCTCTGAGATCTGTTTCTTTATTTCTCATGCAAGCAGCATGCAATGTTTTTATATAGGATGACAACGGAACAACAATCACATCATCAGAAAGTAAAGATAAGAGCCTTTCTCCTAGCAGGTGTTTCACTATAGATCCTCTTAAACTGTTGTAGTATGCTAACATGCACCATGGGCTTTCACAAGGGACATTTCACATTGTGCCACATAGGAGCTCTTCCCTCAGACACTCATTCACACAGTGGAGTATGTGGATGTTCTTTGGAAGGCAGTTTCAGAAATAACGGACTAATGGGTTTCTAAGAGATCTTCAAGTTGTAAAATTATATTAAGTACATTATTCTAAAGGTGACCATTATTTTGGATATGGGATGAGCCACTTTTCGATTCTGTTGACTTACTTCCAGGATGGTAAAGATTTCTATTGCTTTCAAGCAATGGGATGTTTACCTTTCTTTTGATGGTTACCTAGAGATACCACAGGCACAGAGAACTTGTAAAATTTTTAAAAAATGTTATGCTTTGTCCAACCCAAAACATACTAGAAATGGCTTTTCAAGTTGAAACTCATGGCAACTCTCATTAAGAACTAAGGGTATCTAAGGATATCTATACAAACAGATACAGAAGCAGGCAGACAGGCAGATCTTTTAAGCAGCCAATTGATTGATTGATATAGACTTAGTTTTAAAGACCTCAGAAGAAATTTTGGTATGCACAAATTCTATAAAGCTTTTTACTTCTACTGACCTGTTCATCAAGTTTAAATTACTTTTATAATACATTTGCAAGTTTATATCTGTTACTTTAACTAGTGTTAAAGGATGTTATAAAACTATAATTCCTTCTTATGGAAAATATATCCAATTAGCCTTTTTGATTTATTGTCAGAGTCTTTTGAAGATAAGCTTGTAGATAAATTGTGGTTATGGAAAACAGTTTATTTGCCTAAGAAATATGGTATCATTATAGAGAATAATATGAAGATTTCAGCACCTTTCTCATAGTAGGCTTGTACTGGAGGTCTTTTGTATGGATTGTGATAATTGCTATTAAAATAAGGTGTGATGTTAAAAGACCAAAGTAAAGCAAAAGGCCAAGGGAGATGACAACATGGATTAAAGGAATTATTGAACTCATTCCAGAACACACAGATAAATCTTAAAGATCACCTTCTTTAAACTTACCCTGTGTCTTATTGAAGTATGCAATAAAAAAAACTTGGTCTGGTCTGAATGTGCTAAATGCTACTGCTGAAAGGGTGTTACACTGAAAGAATCCAGTGGTGAGTTGTAAGTGACACATGCATGGACCTGTTAACAATTAACCTTTTTCTCCTCAGAATTCACAAGGGACTTGGCCCACAGGAAACTAGACTTAGATTTTTTTCTTTCTCCTTTCAGTTAGGAGTAAATGCCTTTTGCAGAAAATACAGCCGGCTGGCCATATTAAAGATAAAGTTGGGTATAATTTAATGTAGCATCCCCATCGACTGGCTAGTTACGTGTTGAAAGAAGTTGGCATGGCCGGAAGCTTGAAAGACTTAAGAATGAATGGAATGAATAACGCTGAAGCTGAATTCACGTTAAGTAAGCAAATAAAAATATTACCAACAAACCTCTGTCAGCAGCGGAGATAAGGTAGGGTGACTTTCAAATTATTTTTGTACATTCCTAAGGGACAGATTATAAATTCTTGCTTATTTTGAGGATGAATGTACATGAAATGCCAATGATACAGTGACAGGGACTCTTCATTTTTTCCTCCTTTTCCCAAACACAAAGGGAGGGAATTGGTTTCTGCTACGAAAATAGAATTATTTTCAGGAAAACAATGTGGAAATTCGTTAAACTCCTGTTAGTAATAAGTAAAAATCATTCTTTGAAAGATCCATGTTATTTCGTGAATTACTGTAACGCACATTAGGCAAACCATATGTATTTACTGAGTTACAGGGAACTAATAACAAATAGTGAATAAAATTACAGGCAACTGTTTTCCAATGCATGAGTGACTTTAAAAGTGTAAAGAGATCAGTAAGAAAACAGAAAAAAGAATTGAAGAATGGCTAGATCCTTTATACAAATCCAACACAAGTTGACAGATTCAGATTTTTTATCAAATTAATATTATTCTTTATAATAAACACATAATTTCATTACACATTAGCTAATATGATCTTATTTCCCCCCATTATTTCCAAACTCTTATTTCTACCAATGGTGGGAATCAACTCTAAAATTATGACTTCTGAAACCCTGCTTCAAGAGTTGGGGCAGTCCAGCGCACGGCAGGACCAGGGTACCCCAAGGCTGTGAACACCGTCCTCAGCCCTCCACATCTGCACAGCTGTCCAATCACCTTCTCTCACGTCTTCGGGCCCCACTTCCTGTTTGCAACCCTGTTGGCTCTACTATCTACCAGACTGTTGTTCTCACATACTGTGACCTTATCGTCCTCCTAAATGTACTTTCTATGACAGGTGGGCCAGATCCCCGCTGAGCTTCATTTTCAGCTGCTGATCCCCAAAGAGCAGCTGTGGCTAAGAACCTTGTCCTTCTGTCCTTGAAGGGAAGATCACCTTCAGTGCCCAGTTCCTTCAGAGGGCTTTGACTAGTTCATCTCTCAGGTATTGTTCTGCTCTGGCAGTCTATGAATCTTGATTTTTATGGTGCTAGAATTCTATGACCTTAAGTAGTAACCACAAAATATAAAAGGTTCCCTTCAAAGTCTGGCTGATATTTGATTGTCTGGCTGGAAGGAGTAGAAAAGAGTAAGATATCCCCCCTTTGGGGGGAAGTTGGGGGTGTCAGGGCTGTGCTGTACCTGGGTCAGGCCCTGAAAAGACAATGTGGTATGTGTTTCAAAATTAAGGTGTTTCTTGACTACAAAACTAAAATTTTATAGATACTAAAACTAACACTACATGAAGTTTTGTTTCCAGCTTTTCTTGATTGTAAAATTCTATACAAAGCTTCAACTTTCTTACGGAGACAGGGTCTCACTATGTAGTTTAGGCTGGCCTGGACTCACTGTACAGCCCAGGCTGGCCTTGAACTCATGGCGATTCTTCTGCCTCAGTTTCTGGAGCGCTAGAATTATAGGCGCGTGCCACCATACCCAGCCATGACTCTAAAAAAGCCATACCTGGGAACATGCTACAGGTATCCAGAATAACCCCACCATCCCCCTGCCCTTTCCATTCTGTGACTTGACAGCATTCTCATCTGCTCTAGGAATTCATGGGTCACCTCTATTGCAATGGCAAGCAGAAACATGAAATGACACCCAAGATTTGAGGGCAGATTTATTCACATCACCAGGATTATTCCCAAATTATCAGGCCCTGATCTCTGGTGGTCTAGGGTTTGGGTGAGATAAGCAACCAGGAGGGACAGAGACAAAACGGCTTGTCAGTTTGGGATTGGTTTATACAACGTGAATCATTGTGACCCGCTACGCATCACAGAGCCAGCTGTTTCTAAGACACAGGAGCAACTGGAACTAGAACAGGAACTATTACCTGACAACAAACAAACTGAAGTATATTGGCTGGGGAGGGGAGCATTTTCTGCTACACTATCTAGAGATTCCTCTCAAAGCCCAGCCTAGATGTTCCCCATGCTGTATTTTCTCCCTGAGCTCACATCTTTCATTTCTCAGCCATGTAACCCACAAATTTTGAAGTAATTTTGACTCCCTCTCTTCTTTGTACCTAGTAGTCACTGCTTCTTCTCTTTTCTACTTCTTCATTTGTTATTTAGTGAGCACTGGTCGCATTCCTTTTATGCACTAGACATTATGCTAGGAACTAGAGATACCACTTCCATGAAAGTTGCAGGCTGTGTTTGAAATGTCTCTTGCATCTTAATCTTTTCCATTCTGTTGTCTCAGTTTCTGTTCCCTTGGTCCTGCACTGATGCTATGTAGTGCTGGTACTAATCTCTTAATAACCCTTTTGAATGGGACTGCCAGATTGATCTTCTTGAAACACAGATAATCATGTCATTCCTTTGCTCAAAAACCTAGAGTGACTCCCCGTGCTCTACTGAGAGGCAGCCCATTGTAGAGGGAAGAATGCTGGGCCAGCATCTCCCCGGGGCTGACTGCTGCGGAGAGCAGAGGCTAGCAGTGGGAATCAAGTAAATCGCTATCCCTGGCTCTGCTGGATGTTCACTAATTTCTCTGGTTCTTTGTTTCCTTTTTGGTAATAGGTGAGTAGAGATAGTGAATTCTGTACCCTTTCAGCTTTTATTTTCTGCTTATTGTTTTATTTTTAGAGCCTGTTATGGTTTTGATCTAGAATGTCCCTCAAATCCTCATGTGTGTGGAAGGTGATTGGGTCACGGGCATTATACTCATCGGCAGATTCATTTGCTGGAGGGTTCAGACCTGAATATACTCTTAGGAAGTGGGATCTGGTTGGAAGAGGTAGGTCACTGGGGGTGTGACTTGGATGGGTCCGTGGTTCTCCCCAGGGCTTCCCTTCACTCTGAGCTTCCTGGCTGCCATGATATGGTCACCTTTCCTCCACTATTCCCCTCTACCATGGCCACTTCCAGCTGATCATGAACTATAACTGAAAGGTAAAATAAACCTCTTCTCTTTTAAATTGCGGTGTTAGGTGCTGTGTCCAGTGATGAGGAAGTGATTAAGACAAAGTCCTACCCTTCTCAGATGTGAGGGGATTTCAAAGTTTGGGATATCTTTTTGCATGTATACTAGGTTTCTAAAGAAATGTAAGGAAAATTTTCCAATGATTTTGCTTTTTTAAAATGCTGCTAGAAAAGCTCTTTAGATTCACCCTTACAAGGAGAAGACTTAGCAATTCTCTGTTCTCTTCTTTCTTGGTGAGAAAATAATTACTAGTGCAGCCATTTGCAATTACATATGCTCAGCTCTTCCTGAGGTTCCCTCAGGTATGTCATAAGGCAGAATCAGGGCAGCTAAGGCTGACTATCTTTTTCATCAATCAAAATGTTTATAGTTTAAAACCTCAAACATGAGCTCATCTTCTGGTGCTCAGCGATCATTAGGGCAGGTTGGAAAACAATTGTATTCTCTCCCAGGTTAGGCTCGGATCACTGACCTTTGTTGCAGTGGTGGTCCTGCACAACCCCATTTAGGAACACTAATGATTTTTCCTATTTTTAAGAGATTTCAACATTAATATGTCAAGCGTCCTTTCTGTCACTCAACAATCAAGGGCAGAAGTAGCAAATACGACATTTTCAGATTTTGATGTGCTGATATCTAAAAGTAGCTGCTTCTACATGTGAAGCAAATATGGTTCTGAATATATTTGGATTTATATTAGGGAAAAAATTCATAGGGTCCCAGAACAGATGAATACAAGCCCGTTGATACCTCCTCCCTTCCTGGAAGGTTCTATGACAAATTTGTTGTTGAGTTATGGTCATCATAGCCACATAAGGAACAGCAAGAAAAAATGATAGTCCGTCATATATTACCATGATGTTCCTGTGTTATTCAGGCTGATTATACTGATTCTAGATGTATATCATATTGACTACCAGCTCCAGGCGTACCCACTGCTGTGCCCCCTCTGTGACCCCCGCAGCTATGGAGTCTGCCTGCTGGCTTTGTGGGGATCCTGTGTGTGCAAGGAAGAATATGATGAGGAGAGAATGAAAAAAAGGTTCCCAATCTTTTGTTATATTTGAAATTGGGTGCTTTATTTTTCACTGAGTTGATAATTTTTGTCAGAATAAAAATAATGTTATAGATAGGTGCTTGTTACAGTTTTTAATAATTTCTTTGCAAAATTATGTCTTATAAAACTATTTCCACACTGTTCTGAAAGCTGTGTTTCTTAGCAGAATGTAGTTAAGGTATCATTTTCGTGGCTATTACGTATATATGGATAAAAAAAGGTTCTAAGAATTTTGTGTTTGTCCTGTAATTTTCATTGGTCTGGTTTCCAACAACCAAAACTTAGAGTTTTCATTTTAAGAAAAAATCTAAATGTATCTTATTTTTAGTTAGTTATTTTTTTTCTCAAATGGATATGAGCACTTTTTATTTATTGGTTGAGTTAATATTTGCAAATTATAACACTGAGAACTGTGCCTGTCACATGGTAAACATTAACTAGAACAAATAAATGCAAAAATTAGTTAAAATAAAACTCTCAGCAAAAACTTACATAGCTTTGGCATTATCAAGTAGCTCACATGTGAAAGTGATTTTAGGATTTACTCCAAATAAAAGATTTAAGCCAGTTGATAGTACTCAATATGTTTATAAACAAGTAAGCCTATTTTTATACAAATTATCATTCATGCTTATTGAATAAAAGATATACAAATATAGTTTAAAACAAAATTCCACTCCTCAGAGATAATCATCTTAATACCTCACACCTTTTTTTAGACTTTTTTTTCTGTGGCTGTGTATATCTAAGGAACATATGTAAAATTAAAAACATATACGTGTAGTAAATTGCTTGTTTAAAGATATACATATATGTACATATTTTAAGCATATTTAATAGGACATATTTTTTCTCATTCATTTAACAAATTCCTAAAAGCAGTTGAAATCAATTCTGTACCAGTAACCACGTGAAAGCTCTCAGCTCTGTTTTCTACTTGTTGTATTTTCTTTGGTGTATTGTACAACTCCAAGGTAGCTACCATTGTGTCTATTTATAGAGGAGGATATGAGCATTATGTGAAGGAACATATCAAGGCCACATAGCTGGTATCTGACCTGGAATATGAACTCTACTGTGCTCTGAATCATGCTAGATTTTTCATACTGGACGTTTCTGTGGACTAGGGAAATAATTTATTACGTGTATAATACTTAAGGCAGCATCTTCATAAAAAGAACATTAATCAGTTGAGCCACAAACTATATTTAACCCACTTTCATATTCTGATACCTCAGTTGCCAGCTGAGATTTCTACAGTGTGAAAAATCAGTTTTTATCTAGTCCTGCTTCTAACCAACTTTATGGTTTCCTTGTAATTGTAAGTTGCTGTGCTTCGTTTGGTTTTGCTTTTATTAGCTGTAACTTGAGGGGAACGAGCCAAAAGTGACTTAGTCACCTACAATTTATTTAACATGTTTGGAAAGACAAGTCAGACACTTATATAACAAAAGAAGTAAGATATATAACCCATCGTTAGGCACCCCCTTGGTGGTAGAATAAAGACCTCTTCTTGCACTTCTAGCCCTGAAATTCTAAGGATGACCTGCCTATTTCAACACTTTATCAGAGAAAATCGCCATGACAATATAATGTGAGTCATTTGGCGTATTTTGGGGTGTAGGATATGTTTTAGAATTAGCTTATTTGAGCTTTGCAGAATTAAAAAAATCTGTTTCCTTTCGTTACAAAATAAAAACCAACTATATAAATATTGTACTTACGACATATAAAAAATGTAGTTTTTTTCTCTGTAAATAATGTTGGAAAGTCTTTAGATAAATTTTTGGCAATAAGAGCATCAGTTGCCTTTCAGGGTTGAGGCTGTAACTGAGTGATAGCATGCTTAACATGGGCAAGATCTGGATCCAATTCCCACCACTGAAAAGCCAAACCAAAACAAACAGTCAAAACAAAAACAAAAATAAAAAACCCCAACAAAACAAAACAACCAAAAACCCAACTTTCAAATTTCTAAGCAAAATATTTGTATGGGGAAAAAAGAAAATCAAATCTTATTCTGTTAGAGCAGACTAAGATGCACATTCCTGAAGAGAACATTCCTACTTTTTTTTTTTTTTTTTTTTGTCTTTTTCCTTTTTATCAGTACTGGGGATTGAACTCATGACTGCCTGCTTGCAGGGCAGGTGCTTATGCCACTGAGCTAAATCCCCAGCCCCTGAAAACATTCCTACTTGATAACTTCATTGACATGCCACTTCAGTCTACAAAGAGTTTACATGTAACCTTACTTTTTAGGTAATTAAAAGCATAGACCATTCTCAGTGGTGTAAAAAATAAAAATTTCATATTAGAGGTCTAAACGTTGCTAAATATCCATAGTCTATTGACCAATCTTTCCAAATATAAACTTCAAAATACTTTGATAAATAAGGCAACCGGAATTTTACTCATTTATTTAATGTGAATGAGGTAGTAGTATGATTATTATACAGACTAATAAATTGACAGTATTCACACTCAATTTGAGTAGGAGATAGACCTGTGGCAGGAGGACGGGATGTACAGTAACAGGGAAGGCAGTAGGCTTCGTTCATGTTTCTTTGTGGATAATTTTGTTTACATGGTGCTGTAAGTCCCCAGTAACAGCACTGCTATGGCAGCCAACATGGCCTCACTCACCTAATAATGAAATAAAATCCAAAAAGTGGTCAGCACGAGGAGCCCAGTCCCTTAGGTCTAGTTTGAGGGCTCTTTTTCACTATAGCATCCTGCAGGGACAAGTGCTTATACTTGTTTCTGTGGGGATGGGGAGAAGACAGGCTCACGTGCATTCCTTTAGATCATCACAGTTCAACGAAGGATAGAAAAGGTAACTGTGATATTATTTACCCCAAATATCTGCTAGTAACTCAATCACCAGCTATGTTTAGCCAGAAAGCCAAAAAGGACAATCAGTGTTAACTAACTTTAGAAGACATATGAATTGCAAATTTGATAAAACACATGAAAACAGTTACAAAATCATGAAGTTAGAGTCCTAATTTGAGAGAGCTAAGCTTCACAGGTACCCTTTGCAAACTGAATTTGTACCAGTCACATCTCCTCCGCTAGATTTGATCCTGAGCTTCAAAGTCCTTCAATGAACTTGTGCATAATATCATTTTGATTCTACTTTAAAGAATGGCCACAACATTTTGGGAGTTTGCAGAGAAGAAAAACATCATCTTCTATTCTTTGAGTACCTTTTCCTCTGCGGGGTGCACATATTTTAGTTCTGACTGTACCTGAGAGGAATGTGGGTCCCACAGTGTGCGCCACAGTAACAGAAGGTACACAGCGATAAACCACTCACCTCCTCTTTGGATTAAAAAACCAGTGATTTGCTAATACCACTCATTTTCTAGGTGTTTTAAAAGAATAAATAACTCCTTTAAATCTTAGATCTGTGCATACAGAGATTTATCTTAGGGTTAGGCAAAGATGATAACACTCTGCTAGGTCCCAAGACTCTTATCTGCGTGATTTTATTGCTGAGTCTGCCTCTTAGTATTTTGCCCAGCTGGGTCACCTCTGCTCTGGGGAGATTTTCTTGGTTAATGCCAGTCATGAAGCTGTTGTTTTTGAATAATTAAAACCCAGCCCACATCTCCCCTAATCGACAAACCTCAATGATTATAATAAAAAACATCCCAATATTTTAAAGCCAGAGTGGCTTTGAGCCTCTGGGTACCAGGAAGCCAAGGAGAGACAGCGGATACATCACCTGACACTGAGCCTGGCAATGAAAGAAGTAAAGGAGGTGAGATAGGTGGAGATCAAGGTGGAAGCATTTTTACTGCTTGACAATCCATCATTTTAAGGAGGAGAGAGCCCCAAAGAACAACGGAACTGTGCAGACACTGTGAATTTGGCTGAAGAAACAAATGTGACTCTACAATGGTGTTGTCATTTGACATCTATTTATTGAACCCAGCCGCAGAAGCCCTGTACTAGGCATTATGCCAGGACTTAAATTACACAGACATTCCAATTCGCACTCCTCTTTCCTGTAACTCAGAGGGAAGGGAAATGGGGAGAGATATTTTCCTCTTCCCTTTCTGTAAAGTTCGTAGGACAGCTAATTACAGAGTCTACTGAAATGACTTCATGGCTCTTCACAATACTACCTCCTGTCAAGGAGAGGACTCTTTCCTGATTAGCACATTAATATGGCCTCGCAAAGTACAATTATGACTGGACGAACTGAGGAGCAAATAGCATCTCCTTTAACCTAAGACAAGTTATCCATATTTCTTCAAGCCCTTTTACAGGTAGAGCATGCCTGTCTTCTCCGCCCTTTCTCTTCCTCACTGACCTCTTTGCCGGTATTCTTAATCTGGAAAAGCCACCTCCTCACCGGTGACTCCAGGACTTGGTTTCCTTCAATCCCTGGGAGCACAGGTCCACTAATAGCTGAAATCCAGAGCTGCGGACCCTGAGTGGGTGGTTAAATTATGCTGTCCCATCCATTATCCCAACTTTCAAAGAAGCAGAGGTTCTTTATGGGTAACTAGGTTCTCTAGGAGGTGCGGAGCACTGTTCTGAGTGCTATGCCTGGTATTCACTTTTACTTTGTATCAGTTTAAACAAATCAACACATACTGCAGCTGGAGAGGCTTGGATGATGGTGTGGAACAATGCAGAGAGGCAGAGGTACTTATGAGAAGGGGAGAAGGTGAACAGAACTCGACCTGAAGAACAGTGAGGGAGGGTGGCTGGACTCCACGCTTTTCTGCCTAAGCTTGCCACAACTTCCCGTCTCTTGAAATTCCGATGTGGAAGCCTTCCCTCCAGAACTTCAGAATGTGTACATGGGGATAGGGCTGTAAAGAAGTAATTCAATTAGAAGGAGGTCATTAGTGTGGGCCCCAATCCAATATGATGATGCCCTCTTAAGAGAAAATTTGAATGCAGAGACAACAGGCATATTGGCTCACGGGGAGAGATAGTGTGAGATGCAGTTAGAAGGTGGCCGTAGACAAACCGAGCACAGAGGCCTCAGGGACCTCTTTCAGCACCTTGGTTTTGGACTTCCAGCCTTCAGAACTGTGAGAAGATACATTTCTGTTGTTAAGCTGTGGTATTTTGTCAAGCAGACTAATGCACATGTAATCAGCAACAGGATCCCGTGATTCTGGAGTTGTTACTGAGTCCGTCCAATTAAATAGAGCTCCTAATTTCTGAGTGCCTACTATGTGCTGGATATTGTGCAAAATGCTCCCCTTAGTTTATCTTGCTTTACTGCTAAGCTGAATCTTGTGAAGCTCTTTGGAAATTAGGCTTCTCTAAGAATTGCAACACTGGTGTGGCTGTTTTAAAAGAAAAATTAGAAGTAATTTTCTGTATCTTATTAGTTCTATTTGGTTACATGTTAAGAGAGTTCCCAGCACTTTGGAAGGCTGAGGCAAGAGGACTGGCGAGTTGCTGAACAGCCTAGCAATTTGGCAAGATTCTATCTTAAAATTTAAAAAAAAATTAAAAAGGGCTCGAGATGTATTTCAGTGAATAGGCCCTGCATGTAATTTCCCTGTGCTGAAGAAACAAAAACAAAACAACAGCAACAACATCAACAACAAAACAAACCCTTTTAAATACCCCAAAACCAAAACCAAGGCCAAACAAAAATAGACTGATCCAAAGACTACTAACAATTTAATTTACCAAAATAATTAAGCTAATATCTACAGCCACTAATAGTGGCTTTTAAAAAGGAACAGCTTTGTCTTCCAATGCCACTTTTGGGGGAAAACGTAGTAGAAAACATTTTTAAATGAAAATTAATTGCTATAAATCACTTAGAAGGGAGAAATGTCAAGTTGATGTAACAAATATTGACCCATGGATTTACAGCTATATAATAATTCAGTACCTGGTTTATTTCTTAAAGACCTAGCACATTTCTTGTTCTTTTCTTCTATTATATTATGTGTACAAGACGTTTTAATCATCAAGCAAAAAATGTTTGCACCCTCTAAGCCTTTGTTGTCTAATTAAAAACTTTTTATGCACAGCAATTTGTTACCATTTTGCATTATCACCAGAACTCATTTCTCATGGAAAAAAATTAGCATCACTTTAAAAGAATATTTCTTTAATCACTGTTTCTGATTGTCAGTGGTACCATTTTGTAGATAGTTTTTAGCTGACTAACAAATCTTTTATTTTATTGGCTGTCTCATTTTGCTCTCTTGCATATTTCACATTTATGGTCTATTCAGACATTCTCCTGTTTTGTTAAGTAGGAATCTGTGTGGTCTTTGATGTAAGACATAATTTATTTGACAAGAAAATATGAGTCTCTGCCCTGAATCCACATTTAACTGATGGATTGAGAAATTTAAAAATTGCAACAAGATAGACTCTCCTTCAGATTGCTATACTGCTTACATTTTGCTAATCTATTTGGCAGTGAATTTGCATAGCTGTGTCTACATATGAATATAGAGATCCATACAGCCATTCGACTCTACCCATGTGCAGTTTTTCTATTTTATTGATAGAAAAAGAACTTTCACTTTATGAGTCATTGATGGTCCCTGTTAAAAAATTCACAGTTTTTTAAACCTGAAATTAAAATCAAGATATTTATTTTAACTTTATATAGATAGTTATAGCTTTATAAAGTGAGTCATAATGTCTTCAAGTCTATGCTGCTCTCTCCTCAAACTAATAAATGCAAGTTCTGTTAGCATTTCAAGATTTATATATTTTATACATTCTTCCAAGTCTATATTCTGGTAATTGGAAACTTACTTGCAACTCATTCCCGCTGCTCAAACTGCTTGTCAATTAACCTTTGCAAAATGAAAGTTTTAAAGAATATGACTTTCATATTTCAATGCTGTTCATGTTCAATCATCCCAGAATGTAGGAACAGAAGAACACTTGGGGGTCTGCAGTCCTTTTTACATATCATTTAAGGTTTGAAACATTTCTTTGGCGTTCAAATATGCCTGCCATTTATATGCAATGGATGAGATTAGGTGGTTAAAATTATTTGTGCTAGGCATGCCTCTGCTTTGTTTATGGAGATGAATAAAATACTAAATATTTTTTAAGAATACGAACCTCTTTCATTTAATGTCCTGACACCCTATCTAGGGCATACAAGCCCATACCAAGTAATGGAGAGGAAACCATGGCTCCTAATGTACTATTTGAAATATACTCTTTGGTGAAGTAGGTAGGATTCTTGTCCATCCTGAACTGTTGACTGTATGAGGGGGAAAAACTAATAACTTCTAAGAGGTGAAAACCAAGAAAAAGCTTAATGCTAAATGTGAAAAGGATGGAGAGAGGTGGTCACTGGTAGTTTGAAAATAACCACTGAGCCTGCTGTTTTTGGAGAAGTTGGGGTTACTGTCTCTTGGCATGGCGGTTGAGCAGAGGGGAACAAATCCATCACTCTGCCCAGATACATTTATTAGAACCTGTGAGCTAGAACCCCTGTCTTTCTTGATGTTTATTTGAACTTGATCTCCTACTCGAGCAGAGGGTAGTACGTGTAATCATGGGCTTCTAATATTTATCTCTGAGCAGAATGGTAAAAATATGACCTTCCTGCTCTTGAGAACATCTCTGCATAAAGTTTTATGTCATTTACACGTCCTCTGCCCTCTTCAATCTCAGATTTATTCCCCTATAAACAAAAAGTTCTGATTCTTGAAACATCATCCCCTTCGCTTAGAAAATCCATCTAGTAATGTTTGAACCCTATTTAATAACCACCCTGATCCTTTGGGGAAATTTCTAAGCTTTGCCTAATTTCTTTGTCTCTTCATTTTCTCCACCTGGAAGGAGAAAATAATGTAGCACACACACGTGATCTCATTCTCGCTTGTGCCTTTCATCTTTGTTTTCTCCTCTCTTATTCATCATTGAATACTACTGGAATTAAAATTCTGTGATCATTTCTCATCCTTACAATATGGGAAGTAATATGGGTTTTTAGGATCTAATAGAATTAGATTTGACTCTGGGTTCTATTATTATAGTGTGCTTTGGGCAGGTTCAATTCCCCCTATTGTTTTAATTTCTTCCCATATGAAACCTACCTGCAGAATTAAGTGAACAGAAATAAACTTTTAGCATAAGACTGACACAAAGTAGATATGCAAGCGATGCTATTTTCTTAAAAGCACAATATAGAGTAGACGTTCAGGACACAAACTCTGAAGGGAGGCAGCCTGAGTTTATAGTTCAGCTCCACCAGTGTGATATGGGTAGTACCTAACCTCTGGGTCTGGGGATTTAGCTCAGCGGCATAAGCGCCAGCTTTGCAAGCGCGTGGTTGTGAGTTCAACCCCTGGCACCAATTAAAAAATAAAAAAGCTTCTTAGGATGATGATAAGTAGCTTCCTAGGATTTGTATGAGGATAAGTTAATATCTCTAAAAAACTTAGAATAGTGCCTGGCATCTCTTAAGCATCATGTAAGATATTATCATTGTCTTCTTCCTCTTACAATGCTGATTATATAGATGTAATCATGGTTTGCCAAGGGCTTGAAGCAAAGCGGACCTAGAGACTTGCTAGTAAAGTATAGCCTTCCTCGGTCAATTTTCCAAGTCATTCTTTGATGACACACATTAACTTTTCTTGAGAGGTGGAAACATGAAAGGGGTGTTCTATCTGCTATGAGCTATGAATGAGAGAAATGTTGGTGCAAGGGAGGAAAAGTAATATCTTTTGCTCACTTATCACCATGTTCATGGCTAAGATCTGTATAAGAAATGACAGACTAACCAGAGAAACAGCTTTACTTAGTCTAAGTTTTACATGACATGAGAATCTTTGGAAATGAAGAGCCAAAGGAAGTGAACAGAAGTCTGATTGGATACAGAATGTGTGATCTGATGGCAGTAAACTTGGGAAATTTAGGAAGTCCTGGTTATTCAAATTCTTGTGTCCTTGTGTCTTTAGAGGTAGAAAAATTCTTTTCCTTCTGGTTTGGGGTGGGGGGAGCATTTCTGAAATAAGAGTCCTATTACCCATCTAAGGAGAAGGCAGAGATTTCTTGTTTTTGGTGGGCTGCTCCAAGGTTGATAAGCCAAGAGACCTGCCCATTTATGCTGTTTTATTGAATGTCAAGGTGCCATATTTGCAGGTGGGGCCCTGAGACCTATCAATGACCTTTGCTGGGTAGACTGGGTGCCTATAGTTTCATAATTATTATAAAGATACTGAAATTTAGGAAATCAAACAAAGTTTAAAGAAGCAAAGCTCCAGGAATGAATTGCTGAGTACTAAATTCTGCATAAATCAATACTCAAAAATATGAAAAGAGAATTTGCTAAATATTTCAGCAGTGAAGTAAACAATAGGCAACAGTTTGCTCAGTTAGGCTGGAATTGAGAGTCAAATGAGATCATAGTGAAAACTCAGTTGAAAATGAAATCCAATATTAATTTTCTTTTTATACAAATAAAAAAAGAGACCATTTAAAAATGTAACAGTGGAGCCAGGGATATAGGTCAGAGGCACAGTGCCTGCCTGGCAGGTGCAAGGTTGTGAGTTTGATCCCTGATATATATATATAAAATAACGTGAACATCTATTCTGCTTGGAGAGACTAAGCCAAAGAATATGGGAATTCACCAAGCAACTCCTGGGGTCCATGATACATAAATTATGTGGACCCTTATAACAATAATGTATACAGCACAGAGTCCGGGGATTCTAACTAGTTATTATGTCTTGCCTAAAGATCAGCATGATTAAAGTGATTGATTTTTTCCTTTATCATTTCATCTTTCTATTTTTCAGTAGCTTCTTATAATCTTTATTTATTGCTATAAATGAAGGCAGTGTCTTGAGTTCATAAAACCAATACCTTTTTTTTTCTTGCTTTTATTTTAGAGCTAGTTTTGGCCCATGATGGATTGCTGAATGGTTGATTTCCTCACACTCCTTTTTGCTAACCTTTCTTGACAGCCTCTGGATTGCTCTACCTGGTAATTTGTTCCACGATAATGGCTACTGTGAGATGTCTCCTAGTTTCCTTATTTTTAACAAGGATGCTTAACACCCTCTGTAGGTGAGAATATGCAATTACAGCTATAAAGTGTTCCCCAGGGGATGGCTGCTCACAGATGCCAGGAAGATTTTTGTAATGCAACTGTTAAGTGTAATGAAAACAAAGAATCAGATTCTCCAAACATCCAGTTCAAATAAAATTTTAATTAAAAGTTATGAAGGCATTTTATTGATTAACAATCTTAGTAATTAAAGAGTGTGGTTGACATTTTTTTCTAGTTGGATTTGTTCTTCCTTTGAGATCTCTAATTGTTGTATGGTTTTACATTTATTGATAACTTTGTTTGATGAATGCAGATGCCACCTTTTACGGCCGCCGTTGACAGAGTAATCATATTGTGAGAAACACCAGGCTTATGTAGCAACAGCTGTTGCAGTTATCCATGCTGACATCCATCGGGGAAATGTGTTTGCTGCTATCATGGGTACACGATAAATGGAAGGTGCAATAAAGAACAAGCTAACATTTTGAATATCCTTACAACTCTGGGAACTTTATTGCATATTACAAGCACTTTGATCTCTGTCCAGTACTTAAGTCTTAATTATCAGACTAATTGCACAGACTATGTTCATTTTCAGTGGTAATCCTTTTGTGATTAGCTTCTGTGTTCAATAACTGACTTATCCTTTAATTAAAAGGACTATTAACCTTAAGGCTGTTGCTGTGTCTTGGGATTAACCCATCCAGAGTTAATGTTTAATATCATTGTAAAAGCTTTTGCTGAAAGGTATGGCATAAAAATGTGTAGAGGGAAACCCATGAAATGTATCTCACTTTCTGATGGACAAAAAAGCTCCACTAAAGGTGGGGGTTTTAACAAAGCCTCCTTGTAGATTAAATTTCCTGAAGGCCTACCTAACTGTATAGCCACTGAATTAACTCCTTGAACTCTGTACTCATTTATAAGACGCGTACACTTAATTTAGGGTGTAGCAGTTTTCTCTGGATTTTTAATCTATGTTTATAGATTAGGGTGCTTAGCTGTCAGGGGTTCTGAATAGAGATTCTTTTTTGTTGCCTTTTCAAAATGCAAACTTTTTTTGAAAGGTTCATAGCAGGTTGAAAATAGACATTATAGTTGCAGCTTTATTCAAGTTCCAAGAAGCACTGGTCAAAGTGGGTAAAACTTAGTTAGTTTACAGGTAGTTAGTAAAATGCCAAGGAGCAGATGCAGGGAGAATCAGTGCTGCAAGGTACAGAGTGTGCCAGAAAGCCAGATGCAGCTGCTGGAAGCACTCTCTTTCTCCTGCACTTGGCATCTGGGTTCCACAATGAACATTCGCCCTCGTGTGTCCCATGTGCAGGGTCTATGGTTGCGCCTGTCACTTGGGGCAAGGAAGAACAATGGTGTCTCTAATTCTCCTTCTCTTATTCACATCCCTACCTCCCAGAGGTAGAGCCTGTCATTGATTTCTCACGCCTGCTGTCTTTATGTGTAAAATGCAGGCTGCAGGGATTGAGGGACTGCAGAATGCCTTTATTCCAAGGCCCTAGGATACCAGGTGACCCAGTAACTATTCTATTTCATCTTCCAAATTTTACTTCTTCTGTTAGTGATGTAAAAAACCAGCCTGACAAGAAAGTTCCTTCAATAGAACGAGGTTTTTAGGAATTTGACATAAATGTGTAATGCTTACCAAGGAAGCATTTGTATTCTGGCAGAAGTATTCTGAGATGAGCTGGTGAGGTCACATCTTGTGGGCTTAGAGTCCAGCAAGCAGGATCTCACCTCCTGATCCATGCTTATTCCTAGGGGCAGCACCACAGCGAAGCCATTGGCTGTCCCTGAATAGACTGTATTCTTCCTATGGTTAGAATTCACTGGGTCTTTTTTCCTAAATAATGACTAGGGAGTTTGCCTGTGATAAATGGAGCTGATGTGACTTTACCAGTTGCAGGGGGGCAAGTTTCTACCTATGAGGCTTAGAATACTGTTTTTGGTGACAGATAAGTTCAATTCCAGCTCCATTGAATACCAGCTGTACAATGTAGACAAGTTACTTCTCTTTCTGAATTTCGGATCTCTCAATGTTAAAATAGGGACAATGCAAATGCTGTCATAAGAAAAGTTGAGATGGCACGTGTGAAGCACTTAGCACAATACCTGCTTCAGAGTGCTTAGCAGTGATTATCATCACTCGTGTTTCAGTTTCTGTATCTTGGGAGACAGCCAGGTATGCAAGAAATTAGCTGGAGTATATCATGTAGAGTATGATAATAATCCTTTCTTAGGATTCTGACCTGCAGATACTCCCTTGATTTTTGTAGGAGTTTAATGAAGTAGGATACTTGATCCATGAGGAAATCAGACTTGAGGTAATAATGTATGGCTTTCACAGGTTTAAATGTTGTGAATGGAGTGCTTAAAACCCAAACCAGACTATTCACATGCCCCACTGCTGGCAATTTCATTAGAGTAGAAAGAAATGCCTGAATTAGGGGGCTTCATCCTCTTCAGGTTTTCCTGCTACTCACAGTTCAATCATTTATCTTTTTTCTACTTCAGGCATTAAATTACTTTCAAAATAGAGTATTTTTAGTGTTTATTAGTTATATATTCAATATATAAAATCCATGTTCACTTCTTATCATTAAAGGATGCATTTATGTAAAATTTAAAAACCCACCCTGTTGCCAAGAGGTGTTTCAAGATATACTTTAAAAGTGCATATAAGATAATTGACATTTAGGAGAGAAGTTTTAATTGTGCATTAATTTCTATGGACATATGAGTTAATTATGTGAGATTAATTTATATCAGTTCTGATTTATCAAAGCTCTGGTACCTTGGAAGGAAGCCACAATGACAAAGTAACATGAGTTTCAATATTATGTACTTACGTATTAGGAAATGTTAAAACAATACTGTGATCCCTACTCTATTACTACGGGGCAAATGTGAAAGGAGGTGATGGAACTGCTCAGCATGTTGTTCATAAAAGAATAATGATCTGAGTAGAACTGGCTACATCCAAGATAATACCCTACCATGACTTATTGGACTTAAAAATTTGGGGCATATGGGCCTGGGGATTTAGCTCAGCGGCATAAGTGCCTGCCTTGTAAGCAGGCAGTCATGAGCTCGATCCCTGGTACTGATAAAAACAAAAAAGACCAAAAAAAAAAAAATTGGGGGATGGGAGCAGAAGGTGGAGTGTGTTGACACAGGTATATAGGAAACTGGATGGTAGCTTTAGGAGAAGGATCTAGCCCTACAAAATTCAAAGTGTATACATAGAGATTTTGCTTGTAGAACCCACTTCTACTTCATTCTTTCATCCACATTATCTTAATTGCAGGTGAAGACACTTTATATGTTTTTTAAAATTTTATTTTGAAAGTAGTAAAATACAACAGAACAAGACAGAATAAAGCCAACTAAGATCATACAGTGAAATTGGTACAGATCTTCACAGCAGGTTATCAGGATAACAGTAATAGGTATCACAGTATAGTCATTATCTTAACAATAGTTGTTCTTTCAATCACGTATATCAAAACAAAATGAAATACAGAACATTATAGAACTTATCAAAACAGAATATTGAATAGAGCAGTACCATTAATCAGAATAGAGCAAAACAGTAATAAAAATATTTGCCTTCAAACAGATAGTAGAAGGAAATCCCCCTTATTTGCTATGGTCAACCTCCCAAGAGGTGCTCAGATTTCTGGTTCCCATTTGCTAACAGGGGCACAGGAGAAGGGGGATAGGGGAGGTGGAATGTTTGACTCTAGGCCGTGCACCAATAGGTCCATTATTGCTTAGCAGGGAGGCAGGCTGGTTGCTTGGTTTCCTAGCTTCGTAAGTTCCAACATGGCGCAGATCTCAGGAGACTGGTGATTCACCCCCTGAAACGGCCGCAGCCGGCCACACCGCATCGTTACCAGGGAGGGGAGGTGCTTGCTTTGACACTCTATATGTTCTAAAAATAAGTTTCCATAATAAAAACCTACCTCAAATAGTACAGGAAAGTAGACATAATTACCCTTATTAAAGAAAAACAGCTGCCTAAAATGATTATTTGAAAGGGTTGTATATCATGTTACCCCAAAAGTATGTGTGTATGTGTGTGCGTGTGCGTGTCTATGTGCAGCTTGGTTTGCTGGCATACACTTCTTCCTTGGCCCTGTCCTCACTTCTCTGGTGTAGGAATGAGAAGGAACTGAAGAATAGCATCATTTCCTGGTGTCTCCAGCACACAAAGTTGTTAGTTTCTGTTTTTGCCCATGCGCATTCCATGCTTGTCCTTGTTCCATGGGATTCTGTCTCATCTCTGATGGATCTACCTTCCAAAAGTGGGTCTCTTTTGTGGGCGCTAAGGTACTTTGTCAAGTTCTGCTAAGGTTAACAGTGTCCTCATCTGAAATTTCCTCTGGAGGAGTCATAGCCTTCTTTCCCCCTTATTCCTATCCCAGATTGCTGTCTGGGAGTGTCCCAGTCCAGGGCCATTCAGGCTCTGTCCTGTATCCTTTCAGCATGGGAGACACCTAATGTCCCTGCCAACATTTGTAATCACTGACTAGCAACAACAGAATGTTCCCAGCCTGTCCGGATTTTGTCCTGATTTTGCTCAGGATCAGGGGATCATCCACTCTGCAAGGAGCTCTGGTTGTCTGTGATAAAAACAACCCTGGAGACTAAAGTCCTGGTTCTCCAGTGAGATGTGAAGTTGAGGGCTGCTAGTGACCACAAGCATTACCCTTCCTCTCTGGACACCTTTACTGGTGAAACATGAGTACTATTATCTTTCTAAAGAAATTCAAAATTATGTTTAAGTTTCAGTTAATATAATTTTTTCTCTACTACAGATTTATTTAAAATTTTAATCTTTCATCTAAGATGTAATTCTGTTTTTAAAAAAGAATTCTTACCATCTCAACATTCATCATTCCATAATCACTTTATTGACAAATGGAAGATATTTTCAAATGACATTTTATAAGAGGAAATTATATAATACTATGTAAATATATGTGTAATACTTATGATATAACTTTATAAATTTATTGAATCAGAAGCATAAAAAATCAGATAATCAAAAGTTTTGATTAATTTACTTGATCTTAATGATATTAACTTTAATGAAGAATTTTCACATTTATTTTGTGAGCTTATGATAGATAGACCCAAGAGTCTGGCTTACCTTGTTTTTTCTTGTCAGGCCCTCTCCTGCATTCCAGTGGCACTAACAATCTTCATGAATACAAGCATTTCAAATGGTCATGTTCACTTTGACTCCATCTTAGGCAGAATTAAATCTTAGTGAATACTGTCTAACAGCAGTCTGATATAGTTATTTCTTTATTTCTTCTTCTTCCTCTTCCTCCTCTTCTTCTCCTCCTTCTTCATTCCTATAACTATTCTCTTGCTCTAGGTTCCTTTTACTATTGGCTTCAATTATAGTATTAGTTTTGAGCCATAGTATTATTTTTGACTGTGACTAGCAAAGGTTTACCTATTTTTAGAAAATCACAGTAATTATATTAATCGCCAGGACATCCAAATTAAAAAAACAAACCCTGTACATGATCTACTGCATACCAGCACAGCTCTAGCTGTTTCCAGGGAAAAGCTGCTGAGAGGATGGGAAAATAAAGAAGAGATTAAAGCTGAGGTCAGGAGCAGCCCTGTCTCGTGATGGGGGAAAAGGAGCTGCTCAACCATGGTAGCATGTTTATATATTCAGGAGAATGAAGTCAATTTCAATCCCTGTGCCTTGCAACTTGTTTGTCTGTCTAACCTGGGCCCCTTTCCTTCTCTGAGCGGGAACAGCTTGTTTACTGTGGTATGGTTTGGGCTCTCTGTGTTCTCAGGGCTGGCCTGGCTGTAGCCCCACACGTGGGATCTGTCTCCAGCTTCAACTGTTTCCTGCAATGATCCATAGCTGTCCATTTTTATTTTATTACCTCCTTGTTGTTTTGAAAGTAAGATATAACTTCAGATTTCACAAATGTTCTTTTTAGATTATTGCATTGTTTCCATTTCCAGTGCAAAGTTGAATATTTTTGATGTGCTTTGAAATTCTCATTTGCCAACTTGTTTGAGTGGAAAGTTGGATTTGTGTTTGTTTTTTTCACAAACCCCAACTTCTTTTTTAGTGATTTTGTATTTGTCTTCTGGAGACTCTAGTTTTAATTCTGTGAACAACTTGAGGCTATTTCCTGAGAAGACGTTATGCATTTCGGTCCTGGAGCCTCAGTCTCCATTTCTGGAATGGGCAGCCCTCACTAAGCTCTGATCCTCTCCCATGTTGTCATCACTGCCATCATTAGGTTGACTTCTCTCCATTTTTTACACACTTAGCTATTTATCTTTGAATGTAACTACATCTTTTTATCATTTTCTCTTCTTTTGTTGCTATGCTTCAAGGTCATGGATATTGCTAGTGGTGGCTGGTGGTGGTGAGGTAGGGCAGAATTGTGTGATCACCTCTATCCTCTTGATCAGGAATCTCCACATTTATTGCATGCCATATGGAATAATGGAAATGCCACACTATATCCCACTAATATATAATTAATACATTTTAATAAAAAACAAAAACATAGAATTACTAGTACTCATGTACTAGTATGGCTAGTACTCATGCCTAAACCTTTTGATTTATACTTTATATTGAAAATTCACATTCAACTTTGAGCTCTAGACTCCCCCATTGGCCATCAATAAAAATGCAGTAGTGTATCACACTATATATAGCAGTGATTGTTGATTTAAGGTCGTAGAATTATTTTTAAATCTCACAATTTATTAATTAGAATAATTATAACAGACATCCTATTTAACAGGCAGATTTCCATTTAAGAGGTAGAATCCTTAAAAAATGTTATTAGTTAATATCATGATGCAAGTTTTTTGTTATTATTGGTATATATTTTTTTAGCAATCTCTGATTATTTTATCCACTCTAATATTTTATAAGTATACAGAAAGATGACTATACCTATCCATGGCTAATTGGCATTTTTGATAAATTTTCTAGTTTGGTATGGGTTTATACTGGCTGATTCATACTTTCCTGGCTACATACATATCTCAGAGGTAAAAATTAGGGATGAAGCCTATGTAATGGGTCAAATTAAAGTTAATAGTTTAAATGGTACTAAACTCTTAGCTTTGACATCATTTATATATTCTCTAGCCCAGAGCATCTGTGGCTTGTAGTAACTGGTGAAACTGTGATTTACTTGGCAAGGTCACTGGAGTTTTCTTTGCAGCAAAAAGATATCCTAAGCAGCCACATGGGTGTGCCCCACAGGGAGTCTGGGTCACCATGGTCTAGAGTGTGGTCTTCATCTTTTCAGAATTCCTAACTTGCTTTTTATAGTGTCCTCAAGTTTTTAGTCTGATTAGATCAATGTACTCTAAGGAAGCCAGAGGAGGTTGGTTAAGAGCACCAGTATTGAAACTAAGCAGATGATTTGAATATGAATTTTGGCTCTGACATTTAATGAACACTTCTCTGAGCCTCATTTTCATTACCTTCTTAATAGAAATAGGTGATAATTTTTACCTTCTAAAGTTGTAAAGATTAGCAACAGAGGGGGATGGGGATTTAGCTCAGCGGCATAAGCACCTGCCTTGCAAGCAGGCAGTCCTGAGTTCAATCCCCGGTACCGATAAAAAGGAAAAAGACAAAAAAAAAAAAAAAAAAAAAAAAGATTAGCGATAGTGTCCCTAAATAACACGTCTGACATCTAAGATGCTTCTTTGCTTTCTAGTGCTCTTCTCCACATGACCCAAATTGCAGGTAACTTAGAGAAAAGAAAGGTCCAGAGCTTTCTTATTGGCTCATGGCTGTGGTCTGAGTTTTTCTCTTATCTTGTTTCCTGTCTAGATCTCTTGTATTCTGCCTCTTTTATGACATACCTGATTCTCTCTCTTTGGCCGACATATTTGACTGACTATGCACTGGATACCCTCCTTGGAGTTTTAATATTTTTATGTTCCTAAGATAGCCCCTCATCACCTTCCCATACCATTTCTATACACACAGCCCATGGACAGCTCTTGTGTCTGAGCTCTGCAATGCTCACTCCCAAGTTCTGCCCAAGACTCCTAATTGTGTGTGAAAGAAGGGACGAAATCAAATATCTAGCAACATATATTAGCTTTAATAAATGATTGTGATTTCTATGCTTAAAATATGTGCAAACAAAATGCCTATTTAATAATTTACAATGGGGGCTGCTCTTCAAGTGGCTGACTTTTATGTCCATTATTGAGCATACATTTTTTTTCTTATTAAAATTCTCAAGAAACTGAATTTATGTTCAAGAGTTTTCTGGGTGAGTAGAGGATTAGGTAAAGTCTGGATTATGGCAAATTTTAAGAGGAAATACTCAGCTTCTGTAAGTTTGCTAGTCCTAATATTAGCACAAGGCTGAGAACCCATTAGAGATTTTCTAAGAGCTGTGTAGACAGCCTGCTTCTGTTTTTAAGACTAGCCCACACATGAAACAGTTCAACAGTAAAACCCAGATGGCTACAACCAAAGGGGACTCTTGATGATGTGACACAGGAAGTGCTCTAGTCAACAACTTCTGTATAGTGGGGGAGACTTTTTTCAGTTGTACTTAGCCTGTTAAGTCTGCCAAAAAGCCAGGGTGGGTCATACAACCTCTCTCATCACCAGAACATAAAGAAGAATTGACACCCTACAGAAAGACACAGGAAAGGGAGGGAAACACTTTGGGATGAGGCAGGAAGCATCTTTGGTAGCAGCACACAAACAGAAGGAATCTATTTAAGTTTCAGTTTGCATGGGTCTGTCCAGGTCAGAAAAGAAACAGCAGTAGCAAGAATGGGAGCAGTGCTGATATCTCATTTCTATTCTCTTGCTAGCATTCCGAATGTACCTTATGTCCTTTTTCAAAATATGCTTTGTGAGCCCCCAATGTCTGTCATTTCTGTTCCCATATCTCGTACAGCCAAGGGACTTGCATTGCCATTTGAATTGGTGTCACTATAACTGTATGATTTGTTACTCATATAGGCACCTCTGAAACATGGGTAATGTTTTCATGTTCTTAGATCCACTCTTTCTCAATGTGCACAACACACACTCTCCCTCTCCTCTAGGTCTGTAGTTCAATCAATCACACATACCTGTCTAGAGCCTCTCATCAGGAGGGAGTCCTTTACCTTTTGAATTCCGTGCTTTTGGTCTCCATTCCTTCATTTTCTGTTAAATCAATCAACACACCATTACCCAATCAATTAAACATATGTTTTCCAAAGAAATCCTCCTGATTTCTTTCCCACAGACCACAGAAATGCTCAGATTTATAATCTAAAAAATGAAAACAAATAAACAGTGAAAACCTCCTGCTTTCCTTTGTCCTGCTAGTGCTTGCCAGTTTTATTCTAAGTTCTACTACAATGCAGAACATCCCACAACCCTCCCGTTTCTAAATTTCTAGCTCACTGCAATTGGTATTTGCTTTACCTGTTTCTTGAAAATCAGTTCTTTGTAGTTTCTATTAACTTCCTTTTTGCCAATGTCAGTGGAAAGTTTTTTCTTTTAATTTTCTTTAATTTGACTGTAGAAACATAAGTACCTGTGATCAGCCATATTTGTGGGAGGAGCAGAAGTAGGGGTGCCGCTGATGGGAAAGGGGGAGCTGGGGCCAGATTATGTTGCCTTTTATCAGTGCTGTAGACCCTAAAAATTTCTTTTCAGAAGTAATGGAACCATTCTGGGTGACACTGAAGCTTTCTCCAAAACTATTCTCTTGTTGCATTTCAGCTTCCTTGGACAATTGCCTGTTCCTGGCTTGCTCTTTAGCTGTGTTAGGGGTGGGGTTCGGCTGTGCTCTGTTCTCTCATCATACACGCTATAGAAAGATCTTGCCCAGATATGATAACTCTGTTATATCAGCTTCCAAGTCTACATATCCAGCCTGTCTCTCTCCTCCATTCTAGACTTAAATGCTTAATTGATTATTAGACCTCTCTACTTAAAACTTCCGCTGGCACCTTGATCTCATTCTGTTCTAAATTTCCTATCTCATGCTTCTCAAACCATCTTGATGCTGCATCTACTCAATATTTAGGTGAGAAACTGGGGAAAGATTCTGGACTTTTCTCTCATCTCCTTGTCTCGTCCTCCAACTAGAATCTGACTGGTCATCATGCTTTTATACACATCCAACTTAGTTCAGGCCTTCATTGTTGAAGATCTGACAAGATTCTAGAGAAGTAACTTCTAATGCATAGTAGTTATTATTTTAATTGTGAATAAGATTATTAATATTGTGCTTGTAGTATTATGTATATTCCTTTAAAGACCTAAAGAACCCATTGTTCCACAGGGCTTTTAATTAGTATAGTGATTATCAGAACATATTATGAAAAAGATAATTTAACAAGAAAATTTATGACCAAATTTTGATTATCTTGGTCAGGAATGGGAAGAATGAAAGGATCTCAAGTTATATATCAGACAATAACTTTAATCTTTTCCTCTGCATATTTTATTAGAACAGACAAGATATAAAGAGATTGAATTTGCCCCTTGAATTCTTCATACCAAATGAACAAATGAGCCAAGGGACCACAATTCCCATAGTGAAAGAAACACAAAGAAGCAAAAACCCCAAATAATTCAGAGTAGATAAGTATCTGCATGTTCCAGTGAAAGAGAAATCAAAGCTTGAGAATGAGTAGACTTCCTGAATTTATCACACATTGTATTCATCTTGCTAAGTGGCATAAAAATGACTGAATGTCTGGATCTTGGTTGTTAGATTTAAACTGCTTATCTGTAGCCACTTTCCCTGTTACCATTTGTAGTTTGATCATTTGCACAAGAAGGGAAATGCTGTCCCAACAGCTTAGAATCTTGCCATAATGTCAAGAGCTCTGGGCAAGAGAAGAAAAGGTCAGCCAAGAGAGGAAATAGCATCTATTAATGGACAGGGACTAGCTGTGTCAATGGGCAAATTGAATAAGACATTGCTGCAATACCAAATCTTTCCTTTGGCTAATCTCATGTGAAGACCTTGATTTCAAGTGTTCTAGAATGAAGTGCAAAATGAAACCATTTGGAGGTGTTTTATCCATCATTATCTCAGAGTTCCTGATGAGGCTGATAGACTTGGCGTAAGCATTAAACCAGTCCCTGTGATTTCTGTTCTGCCTCTTTTTATGGTTTTTACTGGTTTAGCCCAATAATCCAGGTAGGAGATCTCTAAAGTACCTGCTCTGTTATGCAACAGCCCAGTGTGAATGCCTTTAGGTTTATAGATTTCCTCACAACCTTAAAATCAGATGATAAATTCTACATTTGAGACCTGTCTTTATTTAGTATTTTGTTTGTTTATATCCTGGCAGCATATCAACATAAAGGGTTCATACAATGTGGAAGAAACTGCTGTATTGCATTTTGAACGCATGGTATTGATTGCCAGGGAATCAGTTAAATTGCAGTGTGAATAATGATTGGCACTGGCCTTAACCCTTTTGGCTAAAATTGCTTATTTGTCATCCTGGCTCAAGAAAGAGATAAACAATTGCTTGCTGATGATCTAACGGATCAACTGTGAGTATCATTTGGCATGTCAGATGAGAGCTAATTTAATGAGCTGTAGTTCCTGCCAATTACCTGGGAACAAATCCCTCACAAGCTATTCTGTACATCGTCAAAATGTTTAACCAAATTCTCACTTGTGGCAGGTAAGATGATTGGGTGTTTGATTAGTCAACATGCTGTCGATATTATCTCACATGTATTTGTCCTGTCTACTTATCCAATCACCTTCATTCTTTAACAATGACAAATTATAATGTGCAGTCATCCAATCCTTTATTTTAAATTACTCTGTTCAGGGTGTATACTTACTGCAAACCTGAGACACCCCTGTGTGTGTGGGCTTCTTGAATTGTAGATCAAGTTATTTGTGTGGTGTGCGATCTTGTCAGCTGACAAGAATAGGAAAAAGTGACTTTATTCATGTACTGTTGAATGCCTATAAAGAAATTCTCTAACAAGAGCAGGCAACCTGGATGACCTCATGAATGTCCTCTTATAGAAAGGAGGGATGTTGTGGAAAGAGAGATTTCTAAGGTGATGTTGACTGGGCAGGAGGAAAGAAATGGACAATGAGAGAATTGAGTGGGAAGACAGGGAGGCACTAAGGCCGGGGCATGGTGGAAGATGAGACTCATGGAGCATCCTTGAAGAAAGAAGGGAACCCACGGCCTGGGTTGCCACAGCACCTGAGGCCTCCCTGGATGAGGGAGCTTCAAGTGTTTTGATTAACCATCTTCCCTTTTCCCAGCTGTTAGATTTCTGTGAGTTTCAGGAAGTGCACCTCCCCAGGGTCCTTTTCTAGCTTTACATCCCTGGCTTTTGCACTTGAGTGCATTCACTTCTCTTGTAACTTGGTCATGCCAATCTTGCCATGAAGCCCAGTTTGTTAACAGTTAACTCCTATGCACAAAGCTTTTTGTGATTTTTGGAAATGTATCTTCTGGTCATCATGCTATTAAGCTTTCTTCTCCTTTCAGTTTTCTTCTCTCTCTTTCAAGCAACATTTCTTCTGTCTCCAGAGCAGGCCTGGAAGTTGGGGAGGATGCCAGGCCCATGGGAGCTCTGCAGCTTCTCATGAAGCAACTTCATTAGGGAGCTTGCAGCCTCGACATCTCTCTCCCAGATGGGCACTCTTATGGTAATTGGTAAGAGAATAATATTTTCACATATTTTGCTTTCTCTCTTAAGTGCTTCTTCTCTTGCTAATTTACTATGCAAAAATGTCAAGGCATATCTGTTACAGTTGAGACATTTTGTCAATTTGAGAAGATTAGAAGTTTACCTAAGTGATTTAGCAAGGCCAGTGTCCTTACTTGTAACATCCTTAGCCTGTGCAAGAGGAAGGCATGCAGATGGTGTCAGTGCTACACTCATGAGGGGAGTAGCCTGCATACCATAAAAGCCAAATGAGGAGGGACTGATTGCTGGTTCTGTGGAGAAGCTCTAGTTTTTGCCTTCAGCTTGGATATCATCTCCTGGCACTTGGCACAGATTGTCCTGCTTCCACCTGGGACTCTTCAGCCTCTGGCACAGAGTCCTCAGTGTTCTGTTGCAGACCCGTTGGCCTCCTGATACGGACTTGTACCGCAGTGAGCTCCAGAGCTTGGGCTGGACCCCTCAGCCTCCAGGTTACAGTCACACTCTATAACATCCTCATCTGACTCTGGCTGACCATCATAAACCAATCTTATACATTTGTATATCTTGTTATATCTGTTTCTCTAGTTGACTAATACAATATCTAAGGCAGAACCTGAGCTATTTTTACTTAAAACACTCTGACACAAGATGTGAAGATTTTCCATACTAAGAAATTCTCTAGTATTTTAAAGATACTAACTAGGTATCTTACAACTTACAGTTCTGACCCTAACTGTCTGGAGGCAGCAGAAACCCCACAAGTCTAGTAACTCAGTCTGATAAGACTGCCACTTCAGACCTCAGTCACAAGCATCTCTCTTCAACTGACTTAAGTTGAGGGTTTCTTCCTCGGGTCTGATGACGTGCTAGAATGGCTCATAGCACTCAGGAAAGTACTTTACCTACAATTACCAGTATATTGTAAAGGTTATAATCCAGGAGCAGCCAGCATAGAGGAAGGTATGATGGGGAGGGGGATTACAGGGCATTTCCATATCTTTTATAGGACACCACCCTCACAGTCCCGTAACCACCAGGTTGGTGGTTGCCAACCTGCAAACCTTCCCAACCCTATAGTTTTGGGTTTTTAGGGAGGCTTCATGATGCTGCCATGGTTGGTTAAATCACTGGACATTGGTAATTAACTTAGTCTTCAACCTTCTCTTCAGTCCATCTACTCTCCTTGGATGTTGATGATAAGTTGAATGTTCAGTCTTTCTAATCATGCCCTGGTCTTTCTGGCAACCCACTTGAAGCTATCTGGGAGTCCCAGCCATCTGTCATCTCATTAGTACACAAAAAAATCGCTATTAACACTTTGGGAACCCCAAGGTTTCTAGGAGCTATATGCCAGGAATTGAGGGAAAAGACCAAATATCTATGTCTTGCTGCAGCAAAGAACCTGGTGTTTACTGTGGTATCCATGTCTTATTCACGTTTCCTTATTCTAAGGGTCTTTTTACAAGGTGAGGCCCTTTTTGGGACCCAGTCCAGGCCCTGCCTCATCATCTTATGTATTTGGAGAGAGTGCTACATGCTGGGGCTCCTCCAACCCTACATGCAAGTTTTGGGTTTCCTTCATTGGCAGAAATCCTTGGTGGTCCACAGAGGGATGGGACAGTATCTCTGGTTTCTGCACAATAATATTAGGGACTGGCCTTTATATATGTCTTGCCCTAAAAACAAGTTAAAGTTTTAATACAACATAATACTAGAAATTCTTATTTATTTCAATATTATATGCCTGGACCTTGTTGGGTCCTAGAAAATTTCATCTGTCCTGTATATGGTTTCATACTGCACTGAACACAAATTGATAGGCTTCTTCTGTATGTCTGGGTCATGGTAGTCCTTACTTGTGTCATTTTAGCCAGAGGTGCCTTGCCTGCTTTTGTTTTTCCTAGAGCTCTACTTTTTGAGCATCTGGCCACAAGAGGCTGAAATCTCTGCAAATCAGAACCTTGTTCTCCAATTCCAGTTTTGATGGCCGATCTGATTTATTCTCCAAGGACAGCTGATAATTTTTCCTCTCTTATTTCTCCAAAATTAGCTTCTCTAACAGGGAGAATGCCGTGGCCTGTTGGGTTATCTCAGCCATCTAAGCTGCTCCAGTAGTGGTCCACAGTGTTTTCCTGCAACAATTCGCTTTCAACAGTTAACTTCTCCCAACTATGATTGCAGTCTCATACTGTTTTAAAAGACTTGCATTCGAAATCCCTCCACTTTTTCCTTATTGCTGTCAGAATTGGATGTAAACATGCAATACCCACTGCTGCCCACATCATAGAAAGCTGACTCTACACCGATGAGTCTTCAGCC
Organism: Cavia porcellus; assembly: GCF_034190915.1. Classification (NCBI taxonomy): domain Eukaryota; kingdom Metazoa; phylum Chordata; class Mammalia; order Rodentia; family Caviidae; genus Cavia; species Cavia porcellus. The sequence goes on from NW_026947495.1 coordinate 62,703,716, forward strand.
CTGGAACAAGGACTCTGGTAGTTGTAACCATTTAAAGATTACCAATCCAGTGTTCTTGCCAGCTTTCTGCTAAAGTGCATGGGCAGGGCTTGCCACACGTACTCTTTAATTCCCCTCCAGGGAAAGAGCAGTGGGAGGTACAGTTAGAATAAGTTCAAGGTCCCATCTAGGCAAGTATTAATATTAGGATGGAGGGAACTGTCCGTTATTCCCCCTTTATATTTTAAACTCTGCAGAGGAATCAATAATAGCTCCTTTCCCAAGTGCTTATTAACTGCTGAATTAAATTTATCTACAGTAGCAGGACACACTGGTTACCGCTTGTAATCAGATCCACTATTGAAGAAAGAGCTATACCAAGGGTCAGTGGAAGCTTTTACAGATGTGCGCTGCATATTTGGAAAGATGCTGTGTAGTGGACACATAATCCTAAATTTTGAGTAAGACTAGGAAATGATACTTCTTGCACGTAAAGCAGTCTGCAAGTGTCCCCTTTTCCTTCTGAAATCTAAGACATTTTCATCAAGCCATTCACTTCAGTCCATTTCAACAAACTCCTATTTTACAAGCCACACAGGTGAGAATGACTGGATAAGATGTTGGGATACAGAAATGAATAAAATATAAAGTCTCCCTTTGCAGAGTTTATAATCTACTGGCTCCCGTGTGACTAGTTGTGCAACCTTAGACAAATTGTGTTTTCTCTCTGTGCTTTTGTTTCCTCATCCTCAACACTAGCATGGCAATAGTAACTATGTGGGAGGATTGTCATGAAGGTTAGATGACTTAATAAGTAAAAAGTACTCAAAAGTGAGTCTGGAACACAAAATACTTAATAAATGTTTGTTATATTTACTCAGGCCAGCACCAGAATAATTCTACATTTCAAAAAGCTAGAAGAAAAAGTTTTGAATATTTTCATTACAAATGAATAATGAAAGTCTGAGTAGGTGTGTTTAATCTAATTTAAACATCACACAGTATGTATTTGTATCAAAGTATCACATGGTGTCCCATTAATAGATATAATTTTTATATCTTTATGTATCAGTTAAAATCATTTTAAAAACAACCATTTCCAGTAAGTGATGCCTTTTTTTTTCACTTTCCTAAGATGTTCCCAAATCAAAGTTTTCAAACACTCTGTTAGTTGTCAATATATTTATGCTGAAAAACTACGCATTTGGAAATATTTTGTTGGAATTTCTGTCCTTGCAGCTTCTGAAATCTTCTTTATTCTTAGCACCCCCATGCTGTTTTGGCTCCTTACAGATTAAATTGCCTTTGGACAAGGTATCCTAGTAAATTTCCAATTACGCTCTCTTGGGGAGGACCCAAGTGAGACCTGCTTTTTACTGAGGTCAGCACCATTGCTTTAGCAAAGATCAATTATTGTTATTTCAAAACCAAACCAAACCCCAAATCCTACTATCTCGGAGCACGGGTCACTCTGGCATGAAAAATGCAGAAACATTCTGACATGAGTGGATTATGGTTTCTGCTTGTTCAGTCAGGGTCCACATTGTTCTCAGCACAAAAACGGTGGGGCTGGGCACCCTCCTGTCCTGCGGGAACTCGTCCAGGAGCACGCTTAGCCCCACAACCTCCGTGCTGGGTATTCTTTCCATTCCTGTTGAGAGGCTGTAGTCAGTAAATATTGTGAGAAGCACAGAATGAAAAGGTTAAACCAGTACATTTTGGCTGGATGAGGATTAATTAGGAGATGATTTGCGAGGACTATTATGCGTGTGCTAAATTTACTGACCTTTTTCCCTCTCTGTATGGAATGAAGCTCTGTGCTCATTATCCTTAAATGTTTTTTTTTCTCTCTGTATCATCACCTCATTCATTTTATTTGGTCGTTTTAAAATGCACTAATTTGGAGCAGTAAGCTTCATTGATTCCTGAGAATAGAACACTCAGTGGTCACAGCTAAGTAGGCCTTTGGAAAATTCTTTAACGTTTTTGGAGCCTCTTTGGCACTAAGATGAGACTCCTGGTCAGTTTGACAGAGATCTGAAAGAGAGCTTCCCACTTCTCTGCAGTCAGCAGTGAGTCTAAAGGCTCTGCAAACTAGTTTAAGAGCAAGGTCAAGTTCTGACTTGCCAGTCCTTGGTTGTGTAGAGACAGTGATCTATTCTGTTGACTAATGAGATGCCTTTCTCATCTATTCTGTTTTCCTCATCAGCCACAATACTGTTGGAGGGCAGGCCAGAGAGAAGATTCTAGAGTGAGCCCTGGGCATTCTGGGAAGGCCTAATTCTGCCTTGTGCGAACATCTAATAAGCAGGCAGACAAGAGCAGAGGAAGATGGGGAGCCTAAGCTGGAAAGGCAGATAGGCCCAACAATTCTATTGGTTTGGCCTGAGGTTTTCTATACAGAAAATGAATATGGAGGAGGAAAGCTCCTGTGCAGTTTCTCTGTGCTTTTCTGCCCCAATCTGTGGAAGAGTAGAGGCAATGGGAAGACGTGGAGGAGGCAGCAGAGGGTCAGAGAACACTTCACCCATTTCCTATTGGGTCTTAGGTTAACCTGGAGTTCTTTTTCTAAAGTATCTTTCTACTTTTCTGTCTTTATAACCTAAAGACTAGAAAAATAAGATTGGAAATCAAAGAGAGGAAACATCTCTTTGACTTTTGGATATTTTTCCTTCATTTAGTTCTGCCAGAAATCAGGTTAGAAACAAGTATGAGGGCATGAAGGGAGACAGAGATAAAGGCTTCAATGAAAATTCATGATTTTATTTTAGTGTAATTTATGTCTGTCCCCCTTATCTATTCTACTTTAAGTAAACCTTGATCTAAACATGCAAATCTTGATGTTAAAAAGATGACACTTTAAGAACACAGGTAAAACATTTGATTGCAGTTTAAAACATATTTCCTTATTATGTTATAAATGTGGATTATTAAGGAAACCATCTTCATGCACCTTCTCAGGAGTGTGCTTCATTATGGGAAGTTAGTTACTGCTATCTAGATAGTGGAGGTTGTCTATTTGGAGTGCTTGTCCAATCCCTTAGCCCAAATGTTCTGGAACTACTGATTTCATAATCAGGATATTTTGACTCATTTGACTGATGTGCATTGCTGGACTTTTAAACTGCCACTTCCTAGTAAAGCAGAGTTGAAGGTAAGGTGCTAGTTTCAGCACTAGCAGTAGCTAGATGAACTTTGATAGGACTGAGAAGGAGTTTCTAAGGGCTTTGACATTTCATTCTCTTGTTATATAGCTGCTATAAAAAAGTCACTAGCATTTTCCTGGCTTCTTTACTGATACATACCAGCCATAGGAGAAATGAGGGTCCCAGTCTCATGCCTAATTTAGTACCTTAACTGGTGAAAGAAGCTATGTGATAACCTGAGCGAGAGGACTCATGTCAGCAGGTTCACCCAAGCAGAAGTTCCCTGTGGAGGTGACTGAAATAGGGAAATGTGTCGTGTGAAGGTCTCTTTCCTCAGAAACTCAATGTGAATGATTACTGAAGGTCATTTTTAAAGTTATTTCTATAATGTACGATTGCTGAAAATGGGAGAAAATGACAGATGCTAATGTTGGAATATTATGAAGCTCGAATGTTGTACACATCAGAAATTTCACATTTAACTTAATGAGTCACCCAGGTGTTCGTTGACCAGTTGCTTTTTTTTAAATTTGGAAATAGATTTTTTTCCCTTATGCAATGGTCTGCTCTGTATATGGCTTTTTTATGTAGGATATTACAGCACTGAAAATATTACTGATGCAGATTTCATTCCCAGACCATTGAGTCTATTTAGATATGTCACGCTCATAAAAGCTCATGTTTATTGAAGAGGGTTATTAAATTTACTGTAAGATTTCATAAAGACCCTTTTAGGTGAAAAACGCAGGTAGAATAGTTTTGAGTGGATGCTTTATAAACCTTTTACGAGTAAAAAAATTCTAAATGCAAATGTCTTATGTGGAAAGTAAAAGCAATTTGTTTTTCTCATTAGGTGCCAGACAGTTGGCTAACATGAAGATGACAGATTTTGAGATCTGTGAAATCAAAGCCAGCTTCCTTTAACTGAGGCCTCCTAGTCGCTTGCACTCTATCAAAATGAACATCCATTCCAAGGTTGGATATAGACATATAAAAGTTTGCTTGGTTTAGGGATGCTTCTGTTTGAACCCTCGATGTATGGTTGAGAGAACTGCAATGTATTTAGTTTAAGCACACACACACACACACACACACACGCGTTACAGAATACAGTCCATAATTAAAGATATTCATCACTATGCTCATTTAAACTGTACAATGAGAGTATCTCACACTGTTTCTCTTCATTACTATGCAAGGCCAGAGCTTATATTTCTTGGTTTGGAAGGATGCCAGCGAGTCATTTCAATATTTGAGCTTTATACATTATTATTAATCATGATGATCATGCACTTTTCAATATTCATAGTACTTCATAACAATTTTTATTAGCTGTTTCTCCTAACGGTTGAATCAGGTCAAGGAAAATGACTTAGTGCTCCACTGCAGGTGAAGCAACAGAGGCATAGTGTGGTATGGCTTCTGTGTCACGCTGTGAACAAAAATCCATAAGACTATAATTTTACACCCTGCCACTGCAGCTCTTCTCACAATCTCTCTTCAAAATTTTATGAGTGAATTTTCACATTCAAAGATTCAGATGTGTATAAGAAACTAAAATGTACAGGAACAAAGCTTCAGACATACAATAGATTTTCAGTAAAGATTGGCTGAAAGATATATAAATATTGGTTGGAAGTTTAACCCATGAAATTTTCAAAGTAATGCTTTGCTTGTGTAAAAGTAACACATTTGAGTTAATTAATGGTAATTGGGATAGGACACCAGCTAGTGGGTAAGTTGGATATATTATGCATTTCACAGTTAAGTGATAAATCACTGCAGGACATTAACAAGCGCATATGTCTCCAACAGCTTTTCACAAAAGGTAGATGTTTTACATGTAAACTAGTGGGCCAAGAAGATAGTGAAGATTTATTGCCTATCTGTTATTAGGAGCAGATTCTTTTCATTGTCTATTAATGATATATTTAAAATGTTTATACAATAACCTCTGTTAAAAATAGAAAGCAGAAGTGTCTACAAGCCCCTAAGGGCCCTGAGCACCTATTATTGAGATGGATTGCATCCCAGGAACCTAGCTGTCCCCCGGTGTGGGAGAGGTTTAACTGTGGTCATGCCACAAAGCTTGTGACCACTGGCAGGAAACTACATTATCCTCCCCGTTAATCTGCATCTACTGATGTCGTAGTGTTTCACTACTCTATTGCTCCCCAAATGCCTGGCTCAGCTGCTTTGATAAATTATAATTTAGGTGGTTTAAATATAGTGTGATCAATTTCCACCTGAAAATGTAGAACATTCTAAATGTTCTTTAGTTCAAAATTGTGTTTTGCAGGAGGAACCTTGAGCACTGCAGTGTACGGGGTGATATCTGGTCGTCACTTTCCTTCTCATTGGCTGGATACCTCGAACGCTGCCCAAATCACTGAAGGAGGGCAGAGTAGGCATTTGAATCTTAGATTTTCCATTAGATCATTCATTCTGGAGCCCACTTTTTCAAACTTCTTTGAAACGTTTAATGAGATGAATTTGAATGTTTAATAAAATGAAACAAACCAATTTTCAGTTTGTTTTATACTGTTTTATAGGCAATGCCAGGAATCAGAATTTTAAACATAACACAAATTACATTTATACAATGAAAATGTTTTTTGACTAGACTTTAGTGTTTGGACACAAGTCTCATGCTCTGCTGTGTTCAAATCAGCTATGGCAGAGGAATAGTGGGGTGATGGATGGAACCTCTGGACCACCAACATGGGACCTGTCGTACCTGAAGATGTTACATATATAGGCATCTGGAACTCTCTTGTGCTATGGAAGAAATATTGTGTGATTGCCACTTATGAATTTGTGAACTCATTCAACAAATGCTTCTTGAATACTTGTTTCATGATAGACAGTGAGGAATCTGCTGGGGCCTCCTCATGGATGTTAAAAGTCTTCTATACTCTTGCTGTTTAAATATGTTGACCAGAGTCTGGAATGACTTGAATCTAAAATCGTGTAGGGGAGATACCGTTCTGATGATGGCTTGGGAAGAGCCATATTGAAATAGGGAAGCAGTGCTCACCACAAACAGGCATAACAGCACTCTGTTCATGTTCAGTAAAGGACGGCGAAAGTATGTATTGAGGCTTGTGTGACAGCGGAGTCTACCTGTCCCTCCACCATATCATCTGTTTCGCAGGATACATTTCCAGTGACTGAGCACATTCTTCGCAGCAGGTAGGATTAGAACGTTTTCAGGAATCCTTTATACCCACCTATCTTATGAATGGGTTACTTTGGCAAATACTGATCTCAGAACGCTTGCTTCTTAAAGATATAGCTGCTTAAGAGGAGGCCAAATGAATTGGTACTGCAACTTTCATTTTGCTATTTTTTAAACCACTGCCTTCATCCACACTCAAAAGATAACAACAAACAAATCAAGTCATGTAAATTACTCACAAAATAAAGAATACAAAACCAAATTTCCTGCATAGACTCCTTTAAAATCTATTCATAGGCACAATGATGTGAAATGATTTGAGAGACCTATTCTTGCAAAGACATACAACAATTCTAAAATTTAGAATCAAAATTTTCAGCTCCCATTTCCTCTATTTTCATAGCAATGAATAATACTATAAAATCAGACATTCACAGTGAATATGCTCTTTTAATTTTCAAAATCTAGACATCATAGGAAGGGTTCCTGGCTATTATAATTATAGCAATGTACCCATTGAAGAATGATAGCAACAATGATAGCTAATATATAACAATACGTGCCACGTGCTAATTACTGTTCTAAGAGTGCTTATGTATTCACTCCTTTAGTACAATTAACTGTGAAGGAAGTACTATAATTAGCTGAGATAAGGACACTGATCTACAATGTGGCTTAATAACTGTCCAGGATCACATAGCTTATGACAGAGCTGCCTTATGGACCCAGGGAGCCTGGCACCAGAGCTTGCATTTTTTTAACTATATCCATATTTTTAAGGTCATTCAATCATTTTACTATTGCTCACATTTAATCCAACAGTTGGCCATAACATCTACATGCATGCATTGTTTCTTTGGGTCTTAATCTCTACTTTAAAAATTTGCTTCTGAATAATGTAAGTAATTAGAACTGCACATGCAACAGACTAAAACTGCAAAGTAGAGAGAAAAGTTTGACAACAACTTCTGTTACCTGTACTTCTTTAACTAGTGACAGACCGTTATTCCTAGTAACTTGTGTATTCTCCTAGAGATATTCTATAGAGCCTGTATAAACTTATATTTCAAGTTACTTAAAAATGCTTCAGTTTTCTAAAAAGAATTTGAAATATTGGTATACTCAAATCAGTGATATCAAATGTGTCCTGGAAAATCAACATGCCCATGTGCTTAGATAATCAAATTCAGTTGGGCATATTGGTTAGGACACCTCAAGCTTACACTGTCCCCAGCTATGGGAAGCACAGCCAAGAAGGTTATAAATGTGACATGTTTAGTCTACTGGGACCTCAGTAGACACTACACTCAGAGACCTTGGTCATTTGCTACTTGTGGCATGGCTGAGTGGTGCCAGCAGAACCTGCTGCAAAGACAGTCTGTCCCCAAAGAAACACACACAGGATTCCAGTGGGAACTCCAGATCCCAGCTAAGAGGAGGATGTGTCTACATATAAAAGCAATGTAAGAATATGGGATTTAAAACTTATCCATGAGGGTTGCAAAGTATATTCCCACTCATTTAGCAAATCTAGTTTCAGAAATTTGTTTAAAGACTCAGCTATATGAATATTCATGACAACCATTTTGGAACAAATTCAAGTAACCAATAATAGAGATTTGGCTAAATAAATGACATTAATTCTATAGAATATCATGGTACCAGAAAGATGACAAAAATATTAAATGACAGAAATGTGTTCACTATATGTAGCAAAGCGAAAAGAGCAGTATATAGAGAAGAATGTGTATAAGAAACATTATTTATTAATATGAAGAGTGTAAGAGTTAGCTAGCAGAATTATTTACAAGAAATATCAATTCCTGATGCTAGTTGGAAATGGGCAATTTTAATGACTTTTGGAAGCTTTTTACTGCTTATTTAAAATCGAAAATGTTTAACAATGAAGACTTTTAATCTGGATTGAAAATAAAACAAAAAATATTTTTAAACTTCAATTAGCTTTTGAAACAAACAGTTGCAAATCAATCACTCACTAGATCGCGCTCTCTCTCTCTCTCTCTCTGTATATATATTTTTTTCTTAGATACAATCTAATATTTTTCAAACATCTGCCAGCTTGTCTTCTTCCTACCTTTGAAATTGTACCACTCATGATCCACTGATTAAAATAACATGTGACCCTTTCACAAAGTCTTTAGAATATTATCCAGCAGACAATTAATGTTTTTAATTTAGATGTGTTGCTTGAGCCCTGTTGAACTGTCGACAGAATCTTCTAGTTTAGCCTTGTGATAATAATAATAGCTGATGTTGGTTGAATGCTCATCTGTATCAGGCACTGGGCAAAATGCCTTCCCTTGGGATCTCACTGAATCCCTAAGGTGTTCAGATTATTCCTATTTCCTCTTTACAGAGGTGGAAACTGAGGTTCCATGAGGCGAAGTAACATATCTAAGGTTACAGAGTTGATAAAGTGGAGGAGCCAGGATTCCAGACCTTTAGCAATTCATCAGTATAAAAAGCTATGCTGCCACCTCTACGACTGTTTCATCTCTGATTTGATGATCAGAGGTTTTAAAAACATCTTATAAATCTCATTTTGTAGACAATGAAATCGAGCCAGGAAATGGGTGATGTGTGTGTGCCGGGAAAGGTGATTCATGGAGAGGCAGACATAATCCAGCATCCCATGGGTCTTGTCTCCGCACTTAGTGCTAACTCGCTTTTCAGGAGAACATAAACCATCTCAGTGTCCTACATGATGCAGTGATGAAATAATGGGAACGTGATTCTTTTGAGCTGCTCAATAATGGAGGAGATGGAAATCTTCCCACCTCATCTTGCTTATTGCTGACTGTGCGCACAACACTTGCCCATCAAGATCATTTTCAAAAGATGATTACTTCAGTGTGCCCAGGCCTGCAGGACATAAGTATGTGGGCAGTGGTGGTAAGAGCTCTAATTATTCTTAATGGGAAAATATGCAGGTAATGACTTGGATGATCGTGTATCTGTAATGTATGAGTTTCAAAGCCCAATGAAGTAATTAAGCAAGCTGTAAACATGCAGGGGGGAAAGCCTGAAATGAAGAGAACCAAAATAATGCTTCTTGTGAATACAAGAATACAATTATAACATTTTTAAAAAAAGGAGTCATTGGGAAAATGTTTATTATCAATCATGTAAGTGTCTCTCTGCCTATCTCCTAGACAAACACCTTTCTGTAAGTATTCTTATTATTCTGGGCAAGTGTTTGTTCCATGTGAGGTGATTTATTGTGTAGCTTTATTCTTATTAAAGTATGTTCACTTGTATTGGTCCTTTTCTTGCATAAAAACACAGCAAGAGGGAAAAGAAAAGATCTGGCCCAGACTGGATGTTCTGAGTGTAAATTCTGTTCCCTGTGTCAGCTCCATATCTGACCTAAGGTTAATCTCTACTCTCTTCCTTAGGGTGATGATTCTTACCACATAAGCAGGATATATGGAAGATTTAGAGTATGGCAAGGTGATTAACAGGATACATCTGTGGGGTGTTCACTGAGTACGATAGTTATCCTCATTATATTATTACTATTATTATTCTGCTATAGAGCAGGATTCTTTTTCCTGCTTTATAAAAGAAAAATTCTGAGATGTAATGAACTGTCCAAAGGCACAGAATTGGTTGGAGGCAGATACCAGATTTTCAGGTTGTTACTGAACATAGGTGATTTATTGTGAGAGAGAGAGAGAGAGACAGAGATAGAGAGAGAGAGAGAGAGAGAGAGAGAGAGAGAGAGAGAGAGAGAGAGACAGAGACAGAGAGAGAGAGAGGAAAATGAAAAGGTTTTGGTAGTTGACCTTGCTGATATCAAGCTTGAAGTCGTTCTGAGCATCAATAATAGAAGGTTCACTAAAAATAGGCTCTTTTTAAATGGGTGGGTGTAGAGAAACTATTTGTAACATGTAAACCAATCGAATCCAATGGTCACTTTTGAGGAATGCTAACCAATATATTAGTCTTCTGAAGGATTTATGGAGTAAAAGGCAGGGAGGAAATGGCTAGATTAGGGCTGTCTGGGGAGCAATTAGCAGCACTTACTGACTATTAAAGCACTTTGTCCTTAGAAAACAGCAACAGAGAAAGTTAGAGAGAAAGGTTTATTTTTCCTTTTGAATTTTCAGGGACTTCGATGCCAAAAACAAAAATGTTTTGCTACAAAGTTTGCAAGATACTGCTGCATGATTAATTCATGCTGCAGCTTTTAAATTTCAGTATGGTAGTGTCTTGAATTATGCATTTATTTAAAAAAAATTTTTTTTTGATCATTTTACTAACAAAGCAGCTTCAAGCCAAATCAGGATTTTTAAGGAGAGACCTCAATTGCCCAGCGAAATATGTCCAGGGATGTTACTGGTTGCCCAGTAGGTGGCAGCCTGCCCTCTGAGTTAATGCTTTGCTGTTACTAGCAAGATGCTTAAAGGTAAGGATGTAGGGGGAAGAATTCTGGCCTTATTTATTTAAAAAAGCATTTTTTCCTTTTTTGAGATATACAGGGGAAAATGACAAGTAAGGAAGATGACATTTTCTCCTCCTCTGTCTACACTGGATAATTACTCATTGGCTTCTGTATGTGTTTAGATGCATTTAGGTGGAGTGCTGCTTAGTTCAGAGCTTACTGTCTGGTGTTACACCGGGCTGAGCTGCTGTGGCATCTCTGTCGTGGCTGGACATTTTCATTACTATTATTTCCTTATGTAAAAGATACTGGCCTTCTTTGGACAAAAAAGGCAAATAGACAAACCTCATGCACAGATATGCCTCCTTTTTATAAAAGTCCTTTTGTTTATGCTTATTTCTGTCTGTGTGAAAAAAACATCACAAGCCAACTTCCTTCCCTCCTGAGCACCTGTGACCATGAATTGAGGTTGTGGCTCCAGCTACATCTCATGGAACTGTGTATTCTCATAGTCTGTGCCAAGGACGACCGGCAGGAGATACCTGCCCGTGCTGGGGACTTACAGGTCGGCCTGGCAGCTGCTGTATCTGGAGTGGTGGGTCCACTTATCCAGCTAACCTTCCTGCACCTGTATGTCCTGGATCAGAAAATAGAAGTGATCTTAACTGGTTGCAGAAAGGAGAAGAGCTAACATGTATTACTCTTTACTTTATTACTTGTATTATGTAGTTCTGACCAAGATTCTGAGTGTACTGGGAGTGACGGAGCCATGACTGATAGTCTCCATTTTATAGAGGAGCAAATGAAGGCTCAGGAAGAATATATAACCTGGACAGTCAGTGGGTAAAGCCAAATTAGGAAACAGAGCTTTACTTTAAGGGTATTCAAATTTATTCCTAATTCTTCTGCCCCATTTAAAATAACATTTACCATGTGCTAAAAAGTTCTTTGTCACCAAAATATACCTGTTGTGAAGTCTTTCTAAATTTCATGCTTTTCAAATAAAACCTACTTAAGCAATATGTAAGCCTGATTTTCAACCTGAGCCTTACCCATACGTAGCCTAGAACTTACATGGCCATTTCTAGAGGACTAGTGGGCTGATCTCTAAGAGATCATTTGCATGAGGGAGGAGGAGAGTAAATGTCGCCCAAACATCTGCCTAGAGATTGGAGAGGAAGTGTCAGTGAGAAGTTTATTCCTTGGATTTCTTCTAGTACAATCCGATGGTAGAAATTAGAGGTGAAATAAAATCTGAAACAGTTGTTTGGAAACTGAATGAGATATGGGGAACATGATATAGGGGTGGCTTGAGTTATCTACAAGGTCAGAAAATACGGAGGGGGAATCCCTCCTGATTTCAATACCATTTGCATGTACAGGGTCAGCAACATCAGTTTTGATTTTGACCCTTTGAAGTGTTGTTAGCAAGTGAGAATGGATGATCTTATCTTGATGAATGGACTGCAGTGGTTTCATAATTGTTACCGAGGTGATATATCAGGCAAACCTATGTTACTCGAAGAAGAGACAATGGGTAAGTATTTTGTATTGGGTATAGGGTTTTAAGACAGAGAGCTCTGTCTGATACGCTCCTATTGTACCATGAGAACAGCTTTTACTTGATCTCAAAAGGCAACTTCGGTTCTCACCCATTTAATGGGTCCCTGAGGTGAGACTCATGAAGAGGTAATGAGGAGACAAGAAATCTTGCTTAATTAGGTCTTTGGTTGATATTAACATCGTATTAACATGATCTGTATTCCCTCTTATCCCCCTCCCTGCCATCTAACCCATTTATGAAGGGCAGAATAATTAGAAGTAAAGGGGACAGACCTCATCCAGACATGGTGAAGAGATAAGGGTAATACAGATCCGAAAATAACTTCTAGGGGGAGGATGACAACATTCTTGCTACCTGCAAGTATTTGAAGACCTATCTCATGGAGGAAGGGTTAGACTTGTTTTGTTTGCCTCAGGAGATGGAATCTGGATCGCTGAATAAGAGACAGAATGAAAGACTTTAGCTCAAGGTTAGGGAGAACTAGCAGTTTGTCAAAGTCATGCGGAGAATAGAATGTGTGGGAACAGTGAATTCGCCACTGGATGTGTCCAGTGGCTCAATTAGGTGACTTTAGTCCTGAGATTCTGAGAATTTGTGATCATGTTATTGGATTGTTCGATTTAATTGAATAATGTGAAAGTAATTTATTTTAAGTATAAATTCTCTCCTTGTGGTTAAAATAAGTGTTTTAATAGCTTGGAAAAAATAAGAAAGCTTAGAATTCCTCGCTTTGAATTGAACCTACAAGGGCTTCATCCTTACTTCCTTTCCATGGGTTGATTATTTCACAGATTTGCTTAAGATGCCTGCTACTCCCCACTGAGGTTCAGAAAGCAACCACACGGTTTCTATTCCATTTCTGTGTTATCCTGGTGCAAGAATCTTTACTGACATTTCAGTGAACACAAGCATTTTGTGATTTCTTGGTAGCATATATTTAAGGCCTGGAAGTCACGGGATGGGGACTGCATTATTATAACCTACAGCCTTCCTTCATTTACTTTCTTTTTTTATCTCTCCGCCAAAAAATTTTTTTCCCATGCAGAGCAGATTGTTACCCACCAGGAGTTTGTCACCCAGAGTACTCTACAGGTCCTGCCACTATGGGCCACTAACCACGCCACAAGAAGCCAAGTCCCTCAAGAAAGCAGATCTGTGGTTGTCAGATCATCTTTTTGGCTTCCAGTATGTATTATTCAGAATGGTGAGGTGAAGTTTCCATGACAAGTCTACTTCAAAATCTTAGGGCTACTATGACAAAAGTTTATCCCCTACCTAGCTAGATGTCCAGTATGGATTATCTGTGCTATGCTCCACAGAGTCACTTAGGGACCCAGGTCTATAGAGGCTCCACCATTTCAACACATCCAATGCTTCTTTATGCTTTTATTTCAAAGTTATTTCTTATAGCTTACTGGCCAGAAGATGCCCCACATGGCTCCACTAACTTTAAAGGGTTTTAAAGCACAGAGAAAGTATAGAGTATTTGCTGATCATATTGTTTCTGCCTCTTATCCATAGTAGAAATTTGCCCAATAAAGATGACTCCTTTTTTAAAAGGAATTCTCATATCTCTACTAAAAGAACATCTTTTTTTCTACTTATATTCCTATGCTCAAGCCACAATTCAGAAATAACTTTTAAGCTAAATACTACTTAAATTAGGTTGGCAAGATTTCTTCTTAGCTGAGGCTATATTTATGTTTGTTTCTCAACTTAATGGGCACGGAAAGGTTTAGATGAAGCCACAACTATTAAAATGCAATATATTAGATTAGCCTATTGTCACAAAATATTTCTGGCTCAGGAAGAAGGTAATCATGATGTGACCTTTATTCTTTTAGTTCTATGATTCCTATATCTTCTGAGCTAGGACTTCCTTTGGCTCAATCAGTAACAGCATTGATTTGCATGTCAATATTTCTACTCCTTAAAATGGGATTATTTACTTCTGGTTAAAGATGTTTGAGGATTTTTATTGCTTTTGCCAACATTTATAATAGAAGAGAAAGATCTTCTAATCCAGTGCTTAATAGTTCCCCAAATTTGATCTGCCTTTTTAGATTACAATTCATTTTTAAAAACTTGGGCTTTAAATTTTTGTTTTGAATCCGCAGTATGTTTATGGCTATGGAATGTACTTTGCCTCTTGATTTGTTGATAATTGCTATTTCTGGTCCATGAGTATTTTGTCGATAAGGCATTTCATCCCCTAGTTAAAAACGGCTTTTAATTCAGACTCTTTTATGCTCGTTTTGGTAACCGTTTCTGAAAAATAAACTTGTGTTGGGCAGGGTGCCTCCAGCAAGTCATATAAAGGTTTAATGTCAACACAAGTTAGAACTATCTTAGGCACATGTGCGCTCTCAAAATGCCATATTCATGCCAAAAGCAAGCACATAGTTTACTAAAGCAATCAACTACATAAAACCAAACAAAGTGAGAACATTCACTAAATACAAAGTGTAGTGAAAGCAGTTGTAACATTGTTTTAGTCAACGATATTGACAGCTTCTGGCTTTTCTGTCCTGAGGATGCTGAGATCCAGCAGGGAAGACACTGACCAGAAATCACAGCCACAATTCTAAGGGTCACATGTGGGGTTTGTGTTGACTGATGATAAAATGTTGTATAACACAAAACCACAAATGTAGCCATGACAAGAAGTTTAAGAGAAACAAAACCAAGCCGTATTCAGCCATGTGTGCTTATTCATTCCTCCACTTAAAAATTTATAGAATTTTACCTAGTTTATCTTCAAGCAGATTGCTTCTGTCTTAACATTTAGGTTTTTGATCCATTTTGATTTTAGTTGGTACATGGTGATAGATATGGATCTAGATTCCTTGGACAGAGGACTAATGTCTAGTATATATGAAGAACTAAAAAGCAGCAGATTCCTCCCAAATAAAAGATACAATAAAAAAATAAGCAACTGAAACGAATAGACACTTCTTAGCAGAAGTATAGATGGATAACAAATACACAAAAATTGCTCAACGACGCTGGACATTAAAGAAATGCAAATTAAAATAACACCAACACTTCATATCACTCCAGAAAGAATGACAACCACCAAGAAATCAAATAACAATTACTGGCAAGACTGTGAGGAAAGAGGAACCTTTCTACATTGCTGGTGAGAATATAAACTGATACAACTATAATGGAAATGGTTGGTATGGACATTCCTCGAACACTTAAAACTAGAAATTTCACTTGACCTAGCTATTTCCCTTCTATATATCTTCCCCAAAGAGTTAAAGACATCATATTACAGTGACACATGCATGCCCATGGTTATAGCAGCACAATTCATAATAGCTAACATAGAAGCAGCTTATACGTTCATCAACATGTGAGTAGATAAAAGAGGGATGGTATTTATCCACAATGGAGTACTACTCTGCCATAAAGAAAGCTAAACAGAGTCATTTGTAGAAAATAGATGTACTTTTGAGACCATGTCAAGTGAAATAAATCAGTCATGCAAGTTTAAATATCATATGGTTTATTAGAAACCTAAAATATAAACAAAGTAGATACTCAGAGGACAAGATATGGACTAAAAACATTTTACAAAGAAGAAGCAAACAGATAATAATACAAAACTTCCTTTTCAATAAACTAAGATAAAGTAGTAGAATAAATGAAACAAATTAGCATATAAGCTAAATATTTTTGAAACAATGGGATAGGTAATTTGGGGAAGTAGTTGAACTTTCATCTATTTCCTATTCTCTCATTTCTATTTTGCTCTATCTATCTATTTATCTATCCTAGCTTGGTTCAGGAACTTAATTCTTTCCACTATTCGGATTGAAAACTGAGTAGAATAAGAACAGAATTGGATTCAGTGGTTAGGTACAGTGTTGACTTTATGAGGGAATTTGATTCCATTCTCATCTGATTTGGTTTGTGACCAGAAGCATGAAAAGAATTCAGTTTGTATATAAAAGAAGCCCTGCACTATTTAAGCCTCTGTGTCTACGTGACAATGTATTAGCTATTGTTATTCTCTTGTTATTCTATTATGGAAATTTGTTTTATTTTTTCATAAGATTAAAAAAAGAAGGGAGCAGAGTGTAGAGAAGTCCCATGTATATCATGGGAGAGTGAAGGAGGAGAGAAGTTGATAAAAAAATAAGGGGGCTGGGGATTTAGCTCAGCGGCATAAGCGCTTGCCTTGCAAGCAGGCAGTCGTGAGTTCGATCCCTGGTACCAATAAAAAGGAAAAAGACAAAAAAATAATAAGATGTGCTATGTACATGTGCCAACTGCCCATGAGGCGTGTAATTACTGTGTACTGTAAATATATACTAATAAAAAATAGAAAGAAGTAAAAATATTTATAGAATTCCTATTATGTGTCTGGTGCTATAATAGATGCTAGGGAAAGAACTAAGAACAAGGCAAAATCTCACCCTCAAGGAGCTTGCTCTCTGTTTTTCTAACACTGAATTAAATTTTAAAAAATTATTATTATAATTATTATTATTTTGGTACTGGGGATCTAACTCACAACCTTGCACTTGCTAGGCAGCTCTTATGCCACTGAGCTACAGTCCCAGCCTGCTGCATAAGTTTTATCACGTGTTCCAGACTGGATCTTCAGACCATAGGATATTCCTATCTATAGGTTTTATGTTCTCTCTAAGTATGCTCCCCACTTTGGCCTGAAATGTTTTTCATGGTATTGATATCCCTATATTACTCTAACAAATATCTTCCCCAGAATTGGTAAATCTTATTTTGGGAAAAATTTAAGATATTAATTAATTTACAAGTGATTTTTGCAAAATGTAAGATCCTGAGTGGAAAACATGTAAATCCATAGTATGGGAATGGTGGGGTCAGGGGAGAGAGTTTGCAACAGGAGGATTCAAGGACCTTGAGCGCTGTCAAGATTGTGGTGTGTGCTGAGTACATCTGAGAAGAAATGTAGATCCTACGGAGCATCAGAGAGTCCCCATAGGAAACAGAACTCCCATTAGATATTCCAGAATATTTCTAAAGAAAGGACTACTGACAGAAGGGGCCGGGGCCAGGGAAATATCAGAGAGTGTGGAGACGCCCAGCTAGCAGCAGCCTAAGCCTCCATCGCTTCACTGTTCCAGGGGAAGGCATGGCATTCCAAGAGCACACTGCAAGTCAGAGCCATAGGAGAGGGACTCTGGGCAGGTAATGGGAAGGAACATGCAGGTGACTTCTTGCAGGACTCTCAGATTGGTCAAAACCACCCAAAAACCGGCTGACAAGGGGACCCAAGTAGAGCATAGAAAGATTAGCTTCCCAAGGAACAGGACTGCATGAAAGTAGTGAGATCATGGGTTTGCAATGGGGGCAAATGGCAAATAACCAGTATGAACACTTACAAAAAAGAATAACTTTGAAATTCATGCAAAGGTACAGAGCACAGTAGCAAACTTTCATCTACCTATCACTTGAAATTAATAATTATTAGCATTTTATTTTATTATGGAATGGAATACATTTTATATTTATTCTTTTTAAAAAGAACCATTTCTTATACTGAGTCATCCACTCACTGAGAAACTTACAGCAGTTTCTGTCTGTCGCACTGAGTCTTATTGAAGGGCACATTTCACACTAGTGTGGTAGAGGATCAGCTCTTTCAACTTCCATCTTTTCCTCCATTTGTTTAGAAGTTGGAAAGCTGAAAGTGGCACTGCTCACACGGCCTTGCAGCTGGGTTCTAGGCACTTACATGCAGTTAGGAAGGCAGGTGGCAGCGACCTCCCTGCAGGGGAGGAGGTAAGACCCCGTGTTCGTGTTCTATAGTCGAGAAGAAGGAAGTGGCAGAGCAGTGAAGGCAGCAGAAACATCTGTGTGTCACAGCGACCTAATGGATTTCATAACTCAGTCTTCTATCCCCAGTTTTTACCCTTGGCCTTTCCATTGTTTGAGCGAATCCAATTCCCTAAGACAAATTTCATTCTGATTGAGAAACTTAGAGAAATTTGTTTGTTGTATCAAATTATATTACATCAAAACTTTTATGTTATAGCCCTAGGAACTTAAACCAGTTCTGAAGAGTTACATGAACTCTTAGAATTTTCTTGACAAGAGATAAAGGTTTGTTAAAGTCTCAAAAGCACTGCTGAGGGTAGTGATAGTTGTTCTTGAAGTTTTTTTTGTACTGGAGATCGAACACATGACATTGTGCTTGCCAGGAAGCACTTAAGCTGCTGTGCTAAATCCGTGGCCCTGCTTTTGAAATTTAAAAGAACAACAACAACAACAACAACAACAACAACAACAACAACAAAAAGACGAGGGAATCAGTTTCTAAATGGTTGAGTAGTGTTGTTTAATAAAATGTCCACAGGCCTTGCTGGAACAGTCTGGAGGTTTAATGGGTCAGTCATTGCAAGTACAAAGAGCGAGAATAAAGCTCAAAAGGTCTCTGTTTCAAGGACAGGGATGGGAATGCCCTTTAGGCTGAGTAGGTGACAAGAAATTGGGTAAATCTGATAGTTCTTTAGTTTATAACATCACTGAACATGTGACCTTGCTGGCTAACTGAGGGAAGAAAGTGTTTGTGTCACACTGAGAACAGTGGGCATGAACCAAGGATGGTTTGATTGAGAGACTAAGTAGGCCATTAAATGCACCCAGAGTTGTGACCCATACACGGAAGATTAGTTCGGGACACTTTCTTATGTCTATCACGGAGAAGCCATTTGCATGAGAACATTTGAGAATCATGCAGACATTGCTGAAAGTTTCATAGCAGAGACTGTGATTTGTGTTGTACACGCTGAGTATTTCACTAAAATAATGTTTTAAACTTGTCTCTGCTCCAAAGACTTTCATCTGGCCATCTGGCTGTGTGGCCAAGATGCCACAAAATCAGCACATCTTCTCTCACTTAGTCTATGCTAACCATATTCTTGGCAAGTCTACTGCAGCTATTGGTGGACACTTTTGCTAACGGAAGAGATCTGGGGCAGTCAGTCAGTGAGAGCAGTTGATTCTTGGCACCAGATTCAGATAAATTCTCCAATCACCTCCTGCAGCAAGTTTAAAATACTATAATGTTTACAGGGCAAAATCAAGACCTCTGTGTTTTCTCTCCAGTTGTGAACTGAAATAATAGCATTTTATTCTTACTTTTTATCCTCCCTTCGAATATCAGAAAACAATTCCCTATTCCTTGGCCATAAAAGTGAATAACTTTCCACCTACAATCTGGTTGCCTCCTGTTTATTGCTTCAGTGGTTCTTGTGGGTGAGAAATTATACTGAAAGATATAGCTCAGATAAGCCTGGAGACTTGGCTTCAAACTGTCAGCAGCCATGGGCAAGAATCGTCTCACATAAATGCCACATGAGCACTTCAGTAATACAACAGAAACAGTTTTGCTCTAAATGGAATGATGGATTATGGTTTTGGTGGCCCTACCTTTTAGGTGCAACAAGCTATTTTCACATATATTTCTCACTTAATTCATTCAACACACCTTTTGGGTGAGTATTACCAACCTCATTAGACAGTTGAAGAATATGAGATGGAAACAGATGGAGGCCACAGAGCTAAAGAATGGTAATTTAGACTCAGTCTTAGGTTTCTGTTAGAGGTAGTGCTCTGTGTGTGGGGGCCATGCATGTGTGTGTGTGTCTGTGTGTTCGGTGTGCAGGGAGGACAGGGAAGAGGCAGAGCACCCACACCCTGCCAGCATTCTTCAATACCGATGGTCCTTCTCCATCAGCCAAAACCAGAGAGCACTCCAGCTTTCCCTATTGACGAGGCTGAGGTGAACCCCAGAGATGTGTGGCGGAAGCTATCCATTTATACAAATTAGCCCTTTAGCAAAAAACCTTCCATATAAAAATCAGTGTTTGTACACGGAATAAAATTAGAAAGTACTCATAAAAATAACCAAATAAAAAAAGTTCCTTCTACTTTGTTTACACCTCAGTTCATGTGCTTCCAGATCAACATACATGTGCATATGGACGTGTGTATCTTCATAGGAGGACGGTGCATGGTGCGTGCTCCTCTGTAACCAGCCGCTTTAAGTCACCAGGGTCCAAGCTTCTCTGACAGTAAGTTTGTTTACCTACATAGGTGCCCCCCATCTCCGCTTGGCTCTGCCTCCTGCTCTGTCACATCAGAATCCAATTGTGTTCCTTACACAAGTGTCTGATTTGTGACCAAGAATTTTCACTGCTTGTTAAGCAAATGTTTTCATCTCTTCTTCCAAGTATAAGACCAATAGAATTGGAAGAAAGATTTAAATCTAGCTTAAGTATTTTTAATCTTGAGCCCAAACTGAGTTGGTGTACTCATACATGTGTACAGTAGGTAAAAGACAAGGAAAAACGAGAAAAGTAAGGTTGCAGCTCTTCTTTTCACAAACTTCTGAAGTTTTGGTTCATTTCAGTGGTCAAGCAGGAAAGGGTGGCTCAGAGTCCTCAGGATGTCGTGTGACTTCTGGATCATGACCCAAAAGTCGTAGACACATGTTTGGATTACTTCATGCTTAAGAAGTAGGAGTGATTCCTCCAGCTCTGCAGGCATTTCAACAACATCCTCCTACTTTCTTACATGACTAGTTGAAAAGTTGTATTTCTTATTGTGTGAGGCAAGTGCCTTTCTGTAAGGGCAAAGAAAGCCCAGAACCATTACCTGGTCTTGCTGTTGTTTCATTTCATTTCATATTTTGCAGCACTAGAGGTTGAACCCAGGGCCTCACACAAGCTAGGCAAACGTTCTACCGATGATCCACGTCTCAAACCTTTTTAATTTTAATTATTTTATTTTTTTTTGCAGTAATGTAAACCCAGGGTTTTGCACTGAGTTGTATTCCTAGCCCTTTAAAAGTATAAAAAGAATTTTTTTTGAGATAGCAGTTTGTTAAATTGCCCAAATTGGGCTGGAACTTGCCTTTACCTCTCAGACTACTGGGTTTGTAGGTGCGTAACACCACACAGCTTTATTTTTTATTTTCAGCAGGGTCTTGCTAAATTGCATAGTCTGACCTCAAACTTGCTCCCCTTACCTCGCCTCTGGTGCAGCTGAGATCACACACCCAGCTGGCGGTGTGTCTAGTATCCTTGAAGCACTGTTTTCCTTCTTCCCCTGAGTACCTTACTTTATTGACTGAAAGTTGCCTCCAAAATTTTATTGGGTTGATGGGAAAATTTATCAAAAATTTGTTTTCATGTTAGAAATTACAGCACAAGGCCCAGCTGAGGAACACCATGGCTCATAAATGGTGTGCTGATACACAGTAATTGATACTTAATGTTCTTTATCATATTTTCAAATAGTTAACTATTACTAGCTATTTAAAGCTAACAATATTTCACGACAGCTGTTAACTATTGCATTTTTTTCTCAAAGTCTTCATAGTTTGTTGTATTTC
Organism: Cavia porcellus; assembly: GCF_034190915.1. Taxonomy (NCBI): domain Eukaryota; kingdom Metazoa; phylum Chordata; class Mammalia; order Rodentia; family Caviidae; genus Cavia; species Cavia porcellus. The sequence continues at coordinate 62,725,379 of NW_026947495.1, forward strand.
AATTTTTTATAAATTAGCTAGGACAACCACAGTGGAAGTGAGAAGGGATCAGTGCTGTGTAGTGGAGAGAGGTTTTAGAGGGAATTAGCTGAGTCGTTATATGTAAAAGGTTTAATGTGTGTCTGGTCAGAGAAGGCAATAAATGTTAAAAGTAAAAGAATTAAAAAAGAGACTAAACAGGATGCACGTTGGTCCATAAAGTGAAAGATCAGGAGCTTGACCTTGGATCCCAAGGTCAAGTGCACCAAGTAACTCCAAGGTTAGTGCTCTTTGTTCCATTATACAGTTTTTCTTTCTGCTGTCAGTTCTTTAACAGTTCTTTATGCTGAGTGTTTCTACAATGAGTGTAAGTGTTGAAATGCATTCTTGGAGGATAGTGTGCAACTGCCTGCTCAGGTGTTGTAAAGACTGTATATTTTGGGGGATTTGGAGTTGTTTAGGGGCAGTCTTGCATGTTGGAGAAGGATGCACGAGAGAGGTGTCAATCATGAGATTCATTTCCACCCTCTTCTACATCTTACAATTCATTAAGTGTGCCAAAAACTCAACCAAAACTTTCTCCTTGTTGAAGGTTAACAGACACCAGCTTCCTCTCCTTTCCCAGCAAACTTCCCACGGCTTCAGGGAATAAGAAATATTTCACAAGGCAAGATGTAGCTGAAATGGAACACCCAGCAGAAAAAGATCAAATGACTTTGATGGGAATTTCTCTCTGACACAATTCATCGTGGGCTGAGAAGCCACCAAATAGGGGAACTGAAAAATCTATGCTAATTTGCGTTGTTTAGTATTTACTTCTGTCAGTACATTAATCATGTATTATGCTTCACGCTAAAGTTATATTTTAAAAACCCCTAATGATAACATTGAAGCATTGTCCTTTATTGTGAGTATGAAGACTTAATTTGATGAATAGAAGTTAAGAAAATGTTTAATCTTCCATTATCGTATAATGATTGAGATTCATCCATCTGCTCTGCAATAATAATAATTTATCATGAATGAGCATGCTTATAAAATCATGGAAGCATATGTAACAGAAATTGGGTTCTTTTCCATAATTCAAAATTGACCTTGCCTGCTATGAACTGATGCTATGCTTTTGACTTATGGCCATCCACTGCACTACAGATTTCTTTTTCCTATATTTTTCAACATTTAGGCTAATACTATTTGTAGGGAGGGGAAAATAGAAGGAGATTGAGAATTGTAAATGTCACAAGCTCTAAATTTTGTTATTTCTGTCTATTTAGCATGCTTGTGGCTATTTATCTATTGCTTGTATTGTCCTCAAAGATTTTTATTTATTACTTTTTAAACCAAAGAGAATTCAAATGTTGGTTTTTCTACTTAGCTAATCTTGATCTAATGTTTTGAATTAAGGCAAATTTCTTGGCGTTCGGGCTGACTACAGAGAAGATGTAGGTGCATAGTTGGGTTAAACAAGGACAATAAATTCATTCTTATTATGTAACATTTTTTTCAGGCTTTCGTTTTTACCTTGAGAAAGCACAGAGGTGAGTGAGAGAAAGGATGATTTTCTCCAATTATTCTGGTAAGCTTAGTGTCATTGCTGAGAAGGGTTCTCTCACTCTGAGCAGACTTAGTCAGAAACTAAGGGAACCAGATGGAAATGCGTGACAATTATTAACGATCTGGATAAAGGAACAAACAGTGCCTTCATAAATTAGCTAATGAAACTAGAAGGAGAGGTATCACAATACCCTTGGGGACAGAAGAAATACCTAAGAGAAATAGGAGCTACTGGCAAAGAAGCAATTCTGTTCAGACATAGATGAGTTAGTTTAACTAGGAAATAACTTTCAGTTCTCTGAATGAGTGAACTGAGGGCAGAAAGAATTTGTTAGAAAAAAATACTTTTCCTGAAATCCAAGCTACTCTAGGATTGGTGAATTAAAGATGCTAATGGTCATGAAGTCTATAGAGACATTAATTGAGTAAAAAGTCCAGTTGCTCTTCTGGCTACACTGTAAGCATTATAAAAGAAAAAAAAATATATAAAATTTTTTATATCCCTTGAGTTTTATATATAGATATATATATATATGTTATGTATACTTTTATATATTCATATATATATTTATAATATGAATTTATTTTATTTATATTCATTTATATCAAATATATTTTATTATATTTATATATTTATATTAAAATATATATTTATATTACAAATATATATATATATATATATATATATATATATATATATATATATAAAACTCAAGGAATGTAAAAAATATCCCTGTTCTTACCACACTAATATTAACCATGCTTTCTTTAGATCTATTTCTCTTCTGTCCTAAGCTTTTACAGATGCAATTGCATCCTCATTTCATTCCTCGCTAATTTGATTCCCATCCTCACAAACACCATTCTTGTGAAATCAGTGTGTAACCTTTTCTTCTCTTTTTCAATCCTTGCACTGGGTATGTATGCATTTGCATGTAGTCTTAATTACCCTACAAATGACATTACACCAGACACACATCCTTCAGGAATTTGATTTTTTTCTCTCATCATTTTTCCCAATGTTATCAATGGTGGTACAAGCGGCTCAGTCTGATTGCTGCATTACATTGTATAAACACATGCTAGTTTGTGCATTGCTTTATTGATGAACATTCAGTTTGTTTCTCACTATTTGGCTGTGAAAACCAATTGCAGAGAACAACATAATGCTTGCCTATTTGGACATTTGTCTGAGATTTTTCCCAAGATATATCTAATAGACATGGACTATGTAAATCATAGATTTGGATATACTTCGGACCAGAAGTGTATTTCCATTGCGCCACATCCTACACTTAAACTTCTTTGTCAATTGTTGTTTTTAACAGAAGTTTTTATTATCAGAAGAAGCCTGAAAGGCCTCTGATGTCCTGTTCTCAGAATTATATTCCAATGTAACACTTTTGGTTTACTCTAATGAAATTGTTGTTATGACAGTACTTGACCTAAATTGTAGCCTGGTGTTTGGTGCATCTCCATCTTTTGAATGTTGATATTCTTGAAATTTCTAGTGATGTAATAATAAAAAAATTTTATTTCCAGACATTTTGTGCCAGATACACATATGGAATTTACAACACAGAAGGAATGTGTCCTATCTGCCATGGGGGCCAAGAAATGGTGTATGGAATCTAACCTGTGCACCCGAAGTGTCCTAGACTTCTGCTAGGAGATTTGGGGAAGTTAAGAGTTGGCCCCGCTTACCTCCAGGTAGTACAATGGGCCTCACAGCATTCTCGCCAGTTCTGATTGTATCACCTGCCATTTCTCCATGGCAGAAAGGGAAATTCAAGCCTCTTACTCTTTGAACAAACTCCAAGCCTGAGACCCTAACACACAAATGCAATCATCTCAGCATTCATTTCCTCAAAACTGGAGAGAAGTGTTTTAAGAAACAAGCTTGTACACAAAGACAAATCTCCACAAGTCACCATAGACTTGAGAACCTTGAGATTAAACCAATACATTTATTTTGCCAGCTAAGCTAGCAAAGCTGCTCAAGAGCAACTAGGAATAATTTGGTTTGACTGAATTCATAAATTAGCATCCAGTAATATATATTTATTTAGACAGAAAGTTATAGTTGCAAGAAGAGAAAACAAGTAACCTAATGTAAGAGTAAAGTCAAAATAACCAGAGGAGCATCCTGCTGAGGTTGAGTCATAGAATCCCCAGCCTCTTGGGCTCTTTCCAAACAGCTTAGTGGCTGTCACCTGCCAGGAGAACTTTTCTCCCTCAACTTCTATGCCCAAGGAGAGAGCTTAATTAAAAGTTGCTAAATGGAAGTGAATAAAGGCATGTGGCTAGAAAGACTTCTGCAAAGGCAAACCGTCTTAGGGGTAAGTTGCTGAAAAGACGAACAGTAGACATTATTTTCATTATGTCTTACTTTTTAATACCGTAAGCTCAGCTGAGAACAGGAGTAGATATTCCTGCTCAGTGTAAGGACTGGGCTTTGGAATTTAGAAGGCTTCCGGGTTCAGAAAACAGATAAAGTCTGTCACTGGGTCAGAGCTCTGCTCCTGGAGGCTCATTCTAGGCCTTCAGGTTCTTCATACGATTATACAACTGTGCCCTCTCTCCCACATCAAGCTTGTAGAATTACTTTAAAATTTATGCTTATTTGGGGCTGGGGATTTAGCTCAGCGGCATAAGCACCTGCCTTGCAAGCAGGAGGTTGTGAGTTTGATCCCTGGTACCGGTAAAAATGAAAAAGACAAAAAAAAATTTACGCTTATTTAAATAATAGCCCAAACTTGAACGATACTTGCATATGCCAGGACACTTGTGCATATGAACTCTTAAAACAGTCACTATACTATTTTAGTGGTGGGAAAACTGAGGCTCAGAAAGGGTGACAAGCTAGACTAAGGTTCATTCAACTAAGAAGCAGCAAAGCTGGGATTTGAAACTGAGGCTAATGTCTTGTCCTTAAGTACTGTTTATGCCTCCGTCATTTAAAGCATTGTTTACTGCCTCATTCCAGCCTTTATACAAACGAAAAGCAGGCAGCTGTATGTTTCAATTTGATCGACCATTCCCACTTGGTTCCGTTATCTGCTAACTATTTTAGTAAACCGACTCATCAAATAGAAAAATTGAAATTTTAAAAAAGGTTGTCATACCCTGTTTATTTTAACAGACAAAATATAATTTTAGCAATGTTCTTTTGATGTAAATATAAAAATACTGAAAGGGTAAATAAACTACCAGGCCAACCAAATAGTCATTATTTCGATGTTAAACAAGATATCCATCTGCTTTCCCAAGTAAATAATCTCTGACAGCATCTAAAAGACAACAAGACGGGGAAGCATTCAGGGCACTAATGTATGCACTCCGTGAGGATAAAAGAAGCAAATGTTGGTGGATCAAAGGGTGCTCCGAGCAATGAGTAATGTAACACTCATCTCAGATTAAACAGCCATCTCCATGATGGGATGCAGAGTTTTGTCTACCCCACTTTCTTTAGCAGCTGGGGAAGAGAAACAATATTCCTGGGGGGAGGAAGGCAGAGAGAAGCCAGGGGCAAATGCAGGGAAGGAGGGAGCAGTCACAAGAGGAGACCATCTTGTGCCTGCCCCCCTTCTTACAGATGGGTAAGATCCACCACCTGTGCCCCATCCCAGTCTCGTGGCACCTAGAGTCCTTCACCTTCAGCTGTGGTGTCTGTGCTTCCGAGCAGTGGTAGTGAACCTATGGCATGCGGTTATTGTGTTTTTCTTTTAAGACAAAAGATGTTAATGTATGCATTATGTTTTTCTAAACGAAACCTCAGTATTCAAGTTTAATTGCAGTGTTGGCACTTGTGACAAATAAGTGGGCTTGGGGTTGCAGTTTGGGCACTCGGTCTCTAAAAAATTTGCTATCACAGGTTTAGAGTAATAACGTTTAAAATACTGGGGGATCTTTGTAAGTAAAACATTGGAGCATCTATAGATAAAAAAGAAGCACAATGTATACACAAAAATGTGCTTATAAGTTCAGGCTGCTCAAGGATTCCCTGAGGTCCACCCATGTGCTCTGAGCCATCCCTACTTCTTAGATCCCAGGAAAACAACTCCATTTGTAGAAAATTTTTAACCAATCAAATAGCAATGCCAAAGAAAAGCCAAATGTTATTCTTCCTACTAATTAACTCAAGAATTTATAGCTGTATTTTCAAAGACAAGTCCACAAAACATAGAGATTAAATACCAGTCTCAAGGAACAATACTGTAATCGAGAACCTTTATCTAGCATTTACTATGGACAATGAGTTTATTTTTTTTTTTTTTTTTTTTTTTTTTAATTTTTATTTAAGGAGAAAAGAAAAGAAAAAAAAACAGTGAAGGGTACAAGTTATACAGATTTACAGAAGAAAAAAAATGCGCAGTAGGAAATCACTAGTTAATAGATTACATATTGCCATCTTAGAAATAATTGTTCAAGTCACAGAATTAAAGTTTGTAGAGTGGACATTCCAGCAATGATACTGCAAACAGTTCTGTTCAATGATCCATTAGAACTCTGTGATATCATTTTCTGTCTTATACATTTAAATATACATGCAGTTATATAGTTTAGAGCATTTTCTTTTCCTCTCTTTTGTACAGTGACTATTACACATTTTGGGTTTCATTGCTCCCACTGTTCTTATTGCTTTTTTGGAAGAGAGTAAAACCAAATGTGACATGACAGAACAGAATCGGTCAAGTCAAGAGGGTGGATATAATAGATAATATAAAAACATAATACAAGGTGATCAACAATGGTTACCCTAATGCCTCCCGCTATTTCTAATAGAATTGCCTATATCGTTAGTTGTAATACTATTGAACAAAACCGTAAAGGATAAAACCGACAAAACCAAAACATTGGAGATATTGTAGGTCTTCAAAAGTAGATAGAAGTCAACGAGAATGGGCGTTATAATGAATCTCATTATCTTCTCAGCTGATGCCTAAACTTTCGAACCTGATACTATTCAGCAAAACAGAATAGAGGAACCTCAGTCAAAAACAAGATGGTGAGAGTAATACAGGGCTTCAAATCGAGAAAATAGAAAGTCAAAGTGGGTTACTATATTATATCCTGCTATATTTTTCCCTTTAATTAAATGGATAACAATAAAAAAGTATATAATGGAGTGGAGATTGAGAAAAAGAAAAAGAGGGCATAACAGCGAAACAGGGCAGATCAAAACATAACCTTTTAAGCAGAATAGTGTTTCACCACCAGATATTTCCGACTTAAAAATAGTTACCATATTGACTCCCTCCCTGAAGTCCTTAAGTACAACTTCATATACTGTAGCATTAAGTATATCAAAACAATGTAAAACCATTTAAGAGAATGACAGCATTATAGAGTATTTGGAATTGACTAACAGAAAATGAACAATGGTCTCTGTATAATCTCCTTGTCTTTAAAAGGTTTTTGCTTATACTAACGTACATAACAAAATCCAATAAGATACAACCTGGTTAGACCATTGGAGACAGAAGAACAAAAGCTAGATGAGACTTCAAAACAAGATGGTACTGAATCAGCATTACCTATTAAGATGTCATTTTCTCAAAAATAGCTGTTCCTATCATCCAATCTTCTCTGTCTCATTTCTGTTGAGCTCTTTTTCTGTCAGTAGCTGTCAGTTTGTCTTCTTCATTTTGTTCTCTGCTCCATTCGTTGTGGCCTCCCTGCCACTATTTCTGGGTTCTTTGTATTTTTCTTTTTTTAGAATATCCTGCAATACTTTCTGTAGAGTTGAATTGGTGGTTGCAAATTCCCCCAGTTCCTCTTTATCCTGGAAGCACCTCGTTTTTCCATCAATTTCCAGGGACAGTTGTGCAGGATATCTCAATCTTGGCTGGAGATTATTATCTTTCAAAGCTTGAATTATTTCCCCCCATGCTCTTCGTGATTTGATGGTTTGTGAAGAGAAATCTGCTGTAATTCTGATGGGTGTTCCTTTGTAAGTGATCTGTTTCTTGTCTCTTACAGCTTTTAATATTCTGTTCTTGTATTGAATTTCTGGGATTTTTATTATTATATGCCTGGGTGTTTCTCTGTTAGGGTTGTAGGTAGCTGGGGTCCTGTATGCCTCATACAGCTGAGTATCTTTACCTTTTGCTAAATTAGGAAAATTCTCCTGGATTATTTCTGTGAGTAGCTTTTGTAATTCATTTGTTTGTGTCCCTACTTCTTCTTCTATGTTCTTAATCCTTAAGTGGTGGCTCCTCTTATCATCTTCTTGTCTTTGTATTATTGCTGTTTGTTTCTTTGTTATTTTTAAGAAGTTTTTCATTTCATTCTCCCATATTTCAAGTCTGCCCTCCAGTTCAGATAGTCTGTCCTTAGTTTCTTTCAAGCTGTTATGCCAGTCTTGTATAGACTTATTAATTTCTTGATAGTCCCTTTGAACCTGCTTCACATACTCAATGCTTTCTCTGTTTTCTCCATCAAGCAATTCTCCCCTCTTTTTCTGTTCTTCCATTCCACCATCTGTTTTTTCCTGGGTGGTGTTTAGCATTTCTCTAACTCTTCTGCATACTTCTAGCTTCAGATCATTGATAACTTCATTCCTGAATTGGTCTATGAGGCTCTCAATATGGTGCTTAATGTATACTGGTGCGGCGTCCATTATTGCCTGTTTCTCAGGATTGGGGGCCGAGGAGCTTTTTTTGTTGCTTCCCTTCCCCATATTTTTTGTTCCTTATAAAATGCAATCTTACAAAGGAGGCCCGGCTTCCCTGCCTGTCAGCCACAGCCTGATCAAATTGCGCTGGCTAGTTGTTCCCGCCCACCGCTGCGCACCAGGGAGTCGGAGGAGGCAGCCTACGCGGAAGTCAGTCGCTCCTCCGGGCCATCGTCCGGCTCTGGGATCTGGGTTAGGCTAGTCTAGCCTAGAGAGTCCGCCAGCAGCGTCACTCAGGCCAGGCACTTTTCTCCAATCCCGTCCGAGAGGGGAATGGCGCCCAGAGAGATCTCCGCTAGAGTCAAACTGTGGTGGGGGGTCAGATTCTCACTCACCTCGCCACCAGTCAGTTTTCGTGTACACCTCTGTCCGTCCTTTTTTTTTTTTTCGACTCCGTTCTCCCGTTCCCAGAGCTCGGCGCTCCCAGAGCTCGGCGCGTCTCTCCTTGCTGAGCCGCTGTGGAGATAGCCGGCCGCCGCACGGCGGGAAATCCAAACCGGTTTCCGATGGCGCGGAGTCGAGCCTCCACACCGAGATTTTTCTGTTCCTATTTTAGCGCCAGGACTGTATTCCAAGTTGGATTCTCTCAGCCCAGTTCGTTCCTGAGTCAGCAGAGCATATCTCTACTGATTCGTGTCTCCCTAGTCCGCATTATTTCTGGCCTCTGAGCCGAACCTTTCAGAGAGCCTCTGGTAGTTGCTGTTGTCTGTCCGCCATGTTCTCTGGTCTCCCCCTGGACAATGAGTTTAAATAGTTGTCTGGTTCTCAGACTTTAGTGGGCCTCTGAACTACCTGGAGCTTGTTAAACCACAGATTGCAGGGCCTGGCTCCAGAATTTCTAGTTCAGTACACTTGGGGTGAAGCAGAAGTTCCATTTAAACCAGTTCTTGGGTGATGCAGCCATTGCTTTTGTGTATGGGACTACTCTTTAACCCTGTCCTCACAGCAGTCCTATGGTGTAGGTTCTAGGATTATCCCAATTCATAGATGTGGGAGTCAAAGCCCACTGAAGTGAAATAAAATTTTCCAGGTCACACAGATGATGAGGCTGGCAAAACAGGCAGACAACCTGCCTCCAAACTGGGGGTTGGCTAACTCTCAGAGGGTACACAATGAATCTTTCTGGCTTGCATCGTGTTCACATGATTTCTATTCCAACTACGCAGCTGTGCCACTATAGCAGCCATAAACAATACTTATCCAACTGGGCAAGACTGTGTGCCAGTAAAACTTTATGTGTAGTAACAGGTGCCTGGCTCATCCCTTCCTTAGAATCAAGAGCTTCCAGCTTTGGAGTCTGTGGTTCTGAATGCTTTGGTGAAGAACTGGAAGACCACTGAGGAGAATGAGTGGGATGGTCGACAGATGGAAGGACAGACATCAGCATTTCCAAAGATTTCAGTGGGCACGCTGCAACCTCTCATAATGGAACTCTTCAAGTATCCAAGTATTTAAACTGTACAAGAGGTTGTCCCCTGTGCTACCTCACTTATATGCTGTTGAAAAGGGCCCAATTCTAGGGGACCCTGGGGATGATAGCTCAATTGACAGTCTATCAATAGATTAGTAAAAGCCATATCTTCCCAAGGTGCAGCAAGATGGCAGAAGTATAAGTGGCCTGGGCATTTTTATTGAATCACAATAGCGATCATTAAGTTGTTTGAAAAGCTACTGTTCCCTCATGGTTCGTTTCCTCAAAGCTGAAATAGAGGTGACAATGCCTACTACATGGGTTTGTTGTGAGGATTTACATGTAAAACACTGAAGTCTGTGTCTGTCACATAGTAGGTGCTAAGCATTATTTTCATTATTTTGTGTCATCCTCCTGAAAGCCCTGAGGCATAGTAGGGAGGGTTGGTTGTTGTTATGTCAGTTTTCAGGAAAGGAAGCTGGGGCATAGTGAAGTCTGGTTTCCTTCTTCCCAAGCTTGTAGAAGCTCTGGGAGTCAAAATTCTTTAACGTCTACCTCATGTATCTTTTCACTGGCTGGGAATCAAAGGATATCCTCTCTGCTCTCTTGATCCTCCGAAGTCCTTTGGTAACTCCTAGTAAGGTGTACTAGGGTCACTTTTCTAACCCAAGAATTCCTCCCTTAAGTGTGAGCCTTCCCGTCATGAAATCTAGCTTTCCCAGAGCACAGGTAGGACAGATGTGACAAAAAGGGCCCTTTGGCAAGTTTATAAACATCCCTTACTCAAACTTGAGAGGCAGAAGAACTTTTGGGTTTTTTTTTCAAGGGTGACTGCGGAAAAAGGAGGTATGGTGATTGACTGTTCATAGGAAAAGCAAGGTACTCAGTAGGATGCCCCCCCCCCCGCCCCTTTGGGCTGAGTCCCACTAAATACTAATGCAGGAACGTGTGCTGTTCTCACGGTGTTTTCTGATTACAAAGCACTTTTCATGTAGGTTGGTTCACTTGGTGTCCTGTTACTCCTGGAAACAGACAGTCCTGCAGGTCAGTGGACAGGCTCCCAGAGGTGAGTGATTGGCCCAGGATTGCACAGCAGGCAAGTCGCAGGGAGAGTGCTCAATGCCAGCTTTTACACCTGTGCTAAAAAACCCAGGGCCTGAGAGCTGGAGTACTTGGACCAGAGAGGGAAGTGGTGTAGTCATGCTTGATGTAAAGCGACTTTTTCCAGAAGCTGGATGCCAGGGAGCTCCACCACGGGGTGAACAGGGGGCCACCTGCTCTTAATGACCACCTGGCCTTGGAAAAATCTGCTTTTTACTCAGGGGATGCTGACTTGCCTCCATGCCCAGTCTGCAGCCCAATCAGATTCATGGATCAGACTGGCTTCTCTTCCTTTTTCCTTAAAGAAGGAAGGAGGAAAGTCCAAATTGTGGCTAAATTAAAAATATCACAGGGGCAAAATGGCTCCCTCTTGTGGCTTTTTCTAGTAGTGGCAGCAGCAGTGAACCCAGCCTGAGAAATAATAGTAGGTTTTGGGGTCCACAGTAGGGAGAAGACCATAAAGACACAGTACTGTTCCAAATGCTGTCCTTCCCTGGTATGGGAGTCATCACAGCTGTTACTTCTTTATAAGTAGACTTGTATCTTTCTCTGACACCCAAACACCCACAACCCACCTCCACCTACTGCCACACACACACACACACACACACACACACACACACACACACGCCTCCTACGTTCCTATTTAACTCTTTTCTCTATGCCAGGGGCTTTAGTCACAATTTATGTAGTATGATTGTGGCATTATTAAACCCCTTTAACAGTTGAGAAAACTGAACATCAGAGACATAATGTAAATTTACCAAAGTCTTACAGCTTGTTAGTAGTTCAAATTCAATCTCACTTCAGGTCCTAAGTCCTACTAGGCTGCCTGTCCTGGGAAGCCGTGTCATTAATGTTAGCTAACCTTGATGCTGGTCATGACATGCCATTGTCATGCATAGTGGCCATGCATCGATCATAAAGATACTTTAAAAATACAGATCCCTACTCCTCTACTTCAGAAACATCACACCAAAATCTCCGAGTAGAAGGCATGTGAATCTCTCTTTTAAAAGTTCTTCCTATATTATTCTGATGTAGGCAGCTCAGCTTAGGTCTATGAGTTGATGTTTGTAAACCCACCGTTCAGGTGTTTTCAATTTTTCCAGCTTGGTCTCATCTGTCACTGTATTTGTTTATGAGAAAGAACACGCATGAGTGAGGGCAGTTGGGTCTGTGCTTCAGCTTTGATACACAGGACAAGGAGGAGTAAAACTGCTTAGGGACTTTGTCTAAGTTCTGATAGAAGGTGTGCAGATTGAGCTTCAGGGACTGTGAGCTGACAGTGTCAACCAGAATTGAGGAGAAAGAGGAGAATGTGTTTTGGGACATAAAAACCACCAGTTTTTTTTTTTTCCAGAAACTTGGCACAAAGTATAACGGATGTTACAGGTTGGTATGTGACTCTCTTCTGGGTGATGACTCAAGGACAAACCTCCTTCCATGCCTGATTTCCTGGGACCCACTGCCTCTGCATCTAGCCAGTGGGAGGGGATGGTGAACATGTAAAGCACCACCCTGACTTCTTAAAAGTTTTAGTCTTCTGGCTGGAGGTTAGGGTTACTAGCACACATGCACCCCTAATGGAAGGGAACTGGAAAACTGAGTCTGTGTCCAGCAACAAAGATGAATGTGGCATATCATAAGTGGCTGTGTTCAGCCTGTCTCTTCCACATTATGTGAGAGCACCCACCACAGCCTGTGCTTAGGGACAGTCCTATTGATAGGAGGTGGGATAAATCAGAATGATTCTGCAGGAGGTCGTGAGTTGACACTGAACTCTAGCCCTTTTTACTTGCTAAATTGTGCATTAGATTAAAAAGGCTCGATCATTTATTTCACAGTAAAGAACACACTACCAAACATGTTGAAAAGATATAAACTCAGAATAATCTTTTAAACTCAATACCTTTGACTGTATGAAGACGTCAACACATGGCTATTATCTTTCCCCAAATGTTGCCTTGGGCCAATAGCAGTATCATCACAGATGAAAACCTGTCCATGAACATTTGGAGGAAATCGTGCTCCTCACCAAGATATGGTATTTTCACAAGGTTCTTGGTAGAAACAAATGTTTTCCTTCTACCCTCCTGAGGAAAGGAAAATTTATTTTTGATGTCTCATATATTCCTAGAAAATAGCCCCACAACCTCTAGATCTGAAATATAGTGTGTCTTAGTTACTTTCTTATCACTGAGACACAATACCTGATATAAAGGAGAAGAGGGTTATTCTGGCTATATTTTGTAGAGCTGTCAGTCTGTAGCCCACAGACTTAAAAAAAAAAGTAGCGTGGCAGAGGAGGCTTGCTTATAGGAGAGAGAGAGACAGGGAAAGAGAGAGAGATGGGGAAAGAGAGAGAGAGAGAGATGTCAAGGAAAAAAGGAGGTAGACAGAGCCTTCCAGGCCCAATCCCAGTGGCCCTTCTCATCCCACCAGGCCCTCCCAACATCACATTCAGCTATAAACTCAGTGGACTGAGTGGATTAATCTGTTTGTAAGTATCATACTCCCATGATCCAATCATTTCTTAGAGTTGAACCAGTTCACTCTTGAGGCTTCGGGGGGACATCCAGACATAAACCATAACATCATGGTGTGACTTCCCTATCTTTCCCTCAGTGTCCAAACCCCAGAGATTTAGTTCATGGTTTATTCTTAGAAGTGAACATTGTCAAATTGCATTGTTGGCTTATTTTTCAGACCGTATTCTCCTTGTTGAGCATATTAAGTGCTAATATTTATAATTAGATTGGAAGAGAGGGAATGTATGCATACAAGCTTAGGAATATGTAGTTTGCCACGGTTATATGGAAAAGACCCAGGGCTTTTGGTTTGAAGAGGCTCCTGCATTGAGTCTCATTGATAGGCTGGAGCTCAGGCCAGGTAGGTAACTGACTCCCCACTTGCTGGTGGTGAATCTTTCTAACGGGATCCTTCTTAGCCAGAGGTTTCTGGAAAGAACGGGAGATGGCAAGAGGGAGCTGAGGCCTATATCACATAGAAAATTGCTGAAGTATCTGAAGATTTTTATCTTGGGGAAAAAAGCATTAAGATGAGTCTGGTAATAGCCCAGTAATGGAGAAGTACTTAGTATTACTCTTAAAACTTCCCTGGTTCACATCAGACTAAGGGGGAAAAGTTTTACAGTTATATTTCAGTTCAAATATAAGGAAGCATTTTTTAACAAATTGAAACAGAAGGAGCTTTCTGTCTGAAGTATGCAGAAGAAATCCTTGCTTCGAATGAGGCACTTATCCCTGGCTCTGATGTTTTCTGGAGGGATGATGGAGTCGGGGAAAAGGCAGAGTCTGTGCAGAGTCTGGGGGAGGGGTGAAGACAGTGAGTAAAATATGAGCATTGTGCATCAGAGCAGTGCGGCTCCTCTGCCTGGAGGTCACTGATGGCAAGTGTGACTGCTGTGGCTCCTGCTGTCCGTCCCCGCCCATAGCCCTCCCTCTGCCTGTGCCTGTGCCAATTCCATCCAGCCTCTGCCAGGACTCTCTCACTTCCCAGGATGGGAATGCTATAGCAAAGTGTAAGTAACCTCTTCTGGAAAAATATTGTTTGAAGGCTCCTAGTAGTGAAAAAACAATATACACTTACTGTAAGGAGACAGACACACAGCTTTGCAGTTGGACTAATTGGATTGAAGTCTTGGGTACATTCTACCTAACCACTGTATGATGAGAAATTTAAGTCTCTATTCCTAGGTTTTTTTCCCTTCTATAGAACAAGGATAGCAATATACCCTACCTCATAGGGTTTTTGGAAGATTAAATGAGTTAAATAAATAAAATGCTTAAAATAATGTCTTTTATAATAGCAATGCTACAATAGCATTGCTATTATAAAGATAGAAATTATCAAAAATACAGAGAGGTAGAGAAGTTACCCATAATTTTGTCATTCAAATATAACCACATTTTGCTGTCTTATTTCTTACTTTTTCTTTAACATAGATGTGACCATATTTTGTTTGTTTTGTTTTTTTGAGACAAGGTTTCATTATGTAGCTCAGGCTGGTCTTAAACTCACTTTGTAGCCCAAGCTGACCTCAAACTCGTGGATCCTCTTTCCTCAGCCTCCCGAGTCTGGGATTACAGGCATGCGCCACCATGCTTGGGTGGTGACCATACTTCAAATATAATTTTGTGTTCCATTTTTAACTTAATATTTTAACATAAAAATTTCATAGGTTATTAAAACTCTTGTAACCCTAATGTAAAGCTATATATTCACAATGTGGTGGTGCTGTAACTTATTAATGATTATTTTCAAATTATTACATAAAGCTTCCATGTTTAAATTGTCAACTAATTTTCAAAATCATTCATTTTGTCAGTTCTTTTCAAAAATAATAAAAATAATACCATGACCTGAAACCGTCCTTTCACCTGCATTTCCAGCCCTGTGCTTTCTCCACCTGTGTCTGCTCTAATTTTGGCAATACTTGGCTTTGAAGGGGTGATGTGCTTCTGGAAAGCAGTGTGCTTTGGGAATGTGCTTCTGAAAGTTAGCCTTTGGCAAATCCAAACACTTGAGAATAAACTGAGTGATTTTTCTGTTCAAGGAAAGTAATAGTTCTTCATATTGTTAAGTGACTGGGTGATGTGGTAACTTATCTTTTGCATGTAAATGTTTGTATTTTTCAGGCTGTTTATAAACGTATAATGGCCTCTGTAGGTAATAGACACACTTCTTTGATTTTGTCCCCAGTGACTTCCTCCTCCCTAGTCATTTCTGAATGTCAGTCTTTAGCTGGTGGGAAGGCTAGCTGGCTGGCTTACTGCTGGGTCCTGTCCACTCTCCAGATCCATGTTGCTCACCCAGGCTTCTTTCTTGTTGGCTTTTGGGAGGGTTAGAGCATGTGAGGATGAGAGGGATTCCTCTGATCCAGGCATAGGAACCCCTACTTTGGGGTCAGCAATTTCTCAGTGTTGATTCCCTCTACCTGACCCTGGGTTCCAGCGGAGTGCAAATGAGGAGATGGTGTATTTGGATTCGAGACTTAGATCAAAATCACACTTCGTTACATGACTCGGATCAAAGGTAATGAGGAGCTGTGTTTCTCCTGATTCATACTCTGCTAAAGCTTTTTCTTCTGGAAAGCTAACACTCTGCGTGGAGAATCGCAGCTCTGGAATCTGAGTTAGTTCTGTGGGCTCCCTCAGGGAACAGGAAGGTTATCACTGTCTACTCTCTGTGTGAGAACTCAACCCATACTCAGCTCTTACCTGTAACTACAATGTACAGAAACCATGAAGATATGAGAAAAAGAATATATAATAAAAGAGAAGTATTAAAAAGTCCCATGGATCTAACAATCCAAGATAGAATGAGAGGCACATTTTGAATCTGGAGATGGAAAAATATTTTGTCTTATGAGTGCAAACAGTGAGACTTAGAAATCCTCTTAAAAATAACCCAATCGTGCTAGCTCATTAATTATTCTAGAGTGGAGGCGCATGTGTATTGAGGAAAAGTTTGATGTAGTAAAGGACCAGGGGATAGCAGAGACTTATCACTGGCCCTTGAAATGCATTAGTCCTTCATCTATAGCAGCAACAGAAGCTCTGACGTTTAGCAGGGGACGTGATTTCCCAGAACAAGGACCCTACTTCCCTGCACCCATTGCAGCCAGCAGTGGTCATCTGAATAAATGCTACCTGTGAGCAGAAGTGACGTGTCATGACTCTGAGAGGACAAGGACAGGCCTTCCTGATTCCTTCTCTGTCTTCTGGCTAGGGTGCAGTGATGGCCATGCTGACTTGTCTTGAACCGGATAGATGAGGTCAGCCCGAGGGAGGATGCAAGGTAAATTCCAACCCCATCCTGGATGATTAATCCTGAATTGTCACATGAGAAAGACATCGAAGCCTCCCATCTTTAAGGCAATATGGTTTGGGGTTTATATTAGAGTGGAGTTATAACTGATAGATGGTGAACCCAATTTTTAAAATCCAGAAATGCTGTGAAATTGTTTTGGAGTTATTTCCATTCTTTTCTCTTCTGATTTCTTTCTCTAAAGGGATGTATGTCTGTCTTTGCACTAAAATAAAGGTGAAATAAAGATAATATAAAGACATTGTGATCTACTGACCTTTTCTTAGTGAACATTACTTTTAAGAAAAGTTTTAGAAAACAATTGCAAAAGGAGTAGAGTTCCTATATTTCCTGTAGTCATTTTTCCTAGTCACGTGTGACATTTATTGCAATTGGTGAACCAATATTAATAAATTATTACTAAGCTCAATGCTGTAATCAGATTTCCTTAATTTTTACTGAATGTCCTTTTTCTGTGCCAGAATCTCATCTAAATCACCACATTACCTTTAGCTGTCATGTGTTCTTAGGCAGCTCTTGACCATGGTAGTTTTTTTCAGATTTTGGTTGTTTTTAGATTGCCTTGGAAGTTTTTTTTGTACTGGAAATCTAACTCAGGACCTTGAACTTGCCAACCAGCTGCTGTGCTGCTGAGCTATATCCTCGACTGCCTTAACAGTTTTGAGGAATATTATTAGGTATTTTATAGACGATCCTTCAATGAGATTTGTCTGTATTATTTTTTGTGATTTTATTATGTTTCTGTCTTTTTGGGAGGCAAGCCACAAAGGCAACTTGTCAAGTTTGTTCCATCATAACAATGCTTTCCACATTACTTATTGCTGTTGGTGTTGACCTTGAACATGGCTGAGGAAGCTTTTGCCAGGTTTCTCTACTGTAAACATGCTTTTTCTTCCTTTTCCATATGATCCTCTTTAAAAGGAAGTGTGTGGCCTCATTAAATGAGTGTGGGGTGTGCACCACCTCCTTAACGGTTGTATATCTATACAGAATAATTGGAACTCTTCTGCATAAGAGGTTTGTCTACTACCTTCCATCTACTTACCTGTTTATTCAGTAATTTATTTATACCAGTATAGACTCATGAATATTTGTTTTATATTTCAGATTATAATCTGATGTTTGTTTTCTTGCTCAAATGGTTCTAGCTTTGCTCACTGGAGCTTGTTCAGTTGGCTACTCTGCATCTTTCATACATTTCCATTTTTTTTGTGCACATCCTTATTTTCTTGCATTACCAGATGCTCAGATTCATTGGTCCCAGTCCTAGAGTCAGTCATTTCTCCAAGGAGCCTTAACGTCTTTTATTAGAGAATGGTGGACCTGGTGGCTAGCCCCTTGCGGAGTCTTTGATTGCAGAGGTGCATCGCTGTGGTGCATGAAGACAAAGCACTTGCACTGCAGGGTGGGTCATATTCCAGAGTTCTGAGTCAGCTGGTCTGGTGTGTATGGGGGGTGCGGAGCCTGGCATCTTGATGGAGCCTTTAAGGATGCTGATGCTGCTGGCTCAGCAACCACATTTGGAAAACCATTGCACTGTGGGTAAAATGGGCTTTTCAAATCAATCCTCAGATCCAAATCAGTTCAAGTTTCAAGCTACTGATATGCGCAAGGTGCCCATTAAATTTACCTGCAAGGACCTGTTAGGCGCTGTAACTGGCTTCACTTATCCTGGCTCATTTACCACAGGAAAGCATACAGCAAATGAGGACAGGGGCAAAATCATTGAAGACAAGTCAAATTAGAGTTTCCAAACTCATTACTCGTAGATCAGGAGTCCAAAGTCTGCCTCAGCTTTTCAACGAATTCAATGGACAGTCTGATGAATTTCTCTAGTGAAAAAGTGCAAATGGAAGGAGAGATCCTGTCTGTGGCTTTAAGGGATCTTTAAAGGGAATATTTTTCATCTTTTCAGTTATTGAGTCATTATCATTTATTTTTATCCCCAGGTTAGATTGCTCTTCAGTATGTTAGAAGAAACAACAATGATCATTTTTTAGTTATATGATATGTTATTATTAGTGTAATCATTAGCCTTTTGAGACAGGGTCTCAATATGCAGTTCAGGCTGGCCTTGAGTTCACTTTGTAGCCCAGGTTGGTCTTGAAGTTACAACAATCCTCCTGCTTCAGCCTCCAGAATACTCGAATTATAGATGTGCACCACCACGCCTGGCATATTTATATTTTTACTTTTAGTAGTGGTCACTTGTACATTATTTGCTAAAGTTGTAGAAAAATTTTATCGTTTCTTTTTTCATTTTTGTTTTTGACCCTCTTCCCCTGTCTGTGTTCCTCCTCCCAAGATCACTTTCCTCATTTCCAAATCGTCTACCTCATATTTCCTAACATCTCTCTTATAACTCACTCTTCAAATAATTTATATTTTGATTGTACAGTATAGAGAAACCATACAATATTTAACCTCCTGTGTCTGATTCATTTCACTTAACACTGTGGACTCAAGAGCCATCCATTTTCTTACAAATGACTGAAATTTCTCTCTTTATGGCTCAGTAATACTCCACGTACAAGGTTTTGGAAGAAGCTTTGATAAAATTACTAGAAACCTTGAAGTGATCTAAAGGGGAAGTCTTGGAGTAGCAGAGGAAATAAAATCAACATGTTTTGGTAGCTATTATTGAGTGTAGGCTAAACTTCTACAACAAATAGATTCCAAAATAAAATGGTTCTAACAAAATAAAAGGTCTTCCTCACCCATGCAGTCAGCAACAATCTAGACTTAGATAACCTATTTATAGGATTTTACTTTAACCTCAATTTCCTTTACAAAAACATTTAGACATTTGCACCTTCATGGAAATGAAGGGTAGTCGCTTAGGGTTTCAAAACTTAAAATCTTAGTTCTACCTGTAGACAAGGGCTTCATTCATGAGAAGCAAGTTTGAGGACTGAACCCAGCAGAGAGGGTTGGTGATACAGGCTGAGTTGGACTAATGTGGCTGAGAGCTCTTGGAAAGTAACAGGGTTAAACACTGCATTACACACGGATGGATCTGGGCTTCTATTCTGGCTTACTCATGATCAGCTTTGCAGTTTTAAATTCTTTGGACCTCAGTTTTCTTGTACATGAAATGGTGAATGCATTCTCTTCCTTGTACAGTTTTACAGGGAGTGGGAACACGTAGACAAAGCACTCAGTGAAGTAGATTCTTTTCCTGAACCTTGTGTCGAATGTGCCAGCCCCTTCTTTTACATATATGGCCCCCTCTGATAAACAAATTATGTATTAACATATCTTTCCCCAAAACTCCAAATTCCACCTACCTTCTTAGCTTTGAACAATTTATAGTAAAATTATTTTAAAAGGCCCTCCCCTGATCGAGGCAATCCTTGCAATGTTTTCATAGGATACGGATAATTTGGGTAATGTAGTTGGGTTGAAACTTCTTTAACCATATTCCTGTTTTATCTTCATTTTTTCCCTTTAGCTAATAAAAGATCAAAATTAATTAAATCTTTTGATGTATCAGGACAGTGCTTAGAGTAAGTAAGGTAAGGACATTGAACTTTTCCACATGAGTGTAGCTCTATAACCTGAACACAGATTTAATGCCATGTCTTTTAGCCTCTGGGAGATTAATTACTGCACCAAATGCTAACTAGGCTGACTGTATTTCTTACCATAAGAGCAGGAATAGGACTTCACTCTCTAATGGGTGTCGTCTAAAAGTGGCTTCTCAGGCCTAGTATGAGGCATGAGGGCTGAGGGGTGCTCACACCCTGGGACAGCCCCTCTCTGACTATGGTAGGTCCATGCATCTAGACAAATCAGAACTAGCAAAGGTGGGGGAGTAGTTTTGCTATTTCCTAGCCTGCAGGCTAAGGGTGGTGAGCAACAAAGACCCTGGGGCTGTGAACTGTCTGCAAGGAAAAGGTATTATCTGCCATCCTCACCATTTCTGCTGTTTTCCTCATTTAGAACCCAGAACTTTAATGTTGTTTGAAGCTCAAGACACTGGTTTGTACAAACTGGGAAACATGCCTTTCCATCCCACCCTAGCCTGCCCCCATGGAACCAAGAAGCAGCAGTTGTGATTTGTCTGCTCTCTGAGCACTGAAACACCATTTTGTACACACATGTTGACTTTTCCATTTGATATCGAGACAAAAATTGGCAAGAGTTGGATGATTTGCGAAGTCTTTATGATCTGTTCCTGACAATTGTTTGTACCACAGCTGGTTTACATGTGCTGTGCTCTCAGACAATGAATTTCCTTTCTATTGATAAACATTGGCAATTTAAGAATTCTATGCAAAGTAAAAGCTGATTTATTCATTTTATGTTTTTAGGACACGCTGACTTCAAATAAAGATGCAAAAGAACTTGGAAGGACAGTGCGCATCAGACTGATTACCAACGCCATCAGAGTGACGAGGCCTGGACAGTCACAAACATTTATAGGCTCTGCTCCAAGAAGCCACTCACACCAGTATGTCCAACCCTGCCAGTTTTCAGGGTAGCAAGCAAAGGTGGGATTTCCTGGAATGGGTCTTAAAAGAAGTGGCTTGGATGCTGATGAAACAGGTCAGACTACAGATCTGATTGATTTAGGTTCCTGCAAATGACTATTGGCAAGAAGGTAGCCTCTAGAGCATGTTGTAAACCCTGAAACCAGAGGCAGATTTATTGTGAGGTCAAATAAAACTTAGCAGTGTGGTCAGATGGTTGCAGTTTTGAAAAATTTGCCCTCAAAATGTGATAATGTCTCATTCCATTCCTTCTTCCTCCCCATAACACCTGTCCCGGAGTTGGGTGATGTTGGAAAGGCTACTTAAGGATTCTGGGTGCTGCCAAGTGGATTTTCAGTTAGGGACGCATTCATTTAGGTTCAAAGGGATAGATTTATGTGGCTTTCAGTCACTTCCTTGTGTAGCTTAAGTTATTTTCGGACATTTTGGTGAGAGAATGGCTTCTAGGATTGCTCCTACTGTATGTTGGGCTGGTCTATTTATAAATCCATGCACAGAGCCAGAGGTAGCTCATGATATGAACATATCCTATTTTTCTGACACAAATCACATATGATGTTGGAGAAGGAACATAATTTGAGCTTTTTCCCCCCCAAAAACTCATATGGCTGGGCTTGCTGGTACATGGCTGTAATCTTAATACTTGGGAGGCTGAGGCAGGAGGATCGTTGTTGAGTTCAAGCCCTCCTGGGTTACACAGTGAGTTTGAGGCCATCTAAACTATATGGGGAGACCTGGTCTCAAAAAACAAAAACAAACAAACAAAAAAACTCAGATGTGAAAATTTTTTAGTAGAGGGTTTGGTGTTCATTATAGTCTAGGTGAAGGGGAAAGTTTTGTCTGTCAGATGTATTCTTAGTAATGTAGTATAGAATTATAAATGCATTCATTTTTCCTTTTATGATGTGAGTCAAGAAAAGATGAATTTACCAGAATTCCAGTGTTGCAGGGCAAAAGCTGTAGCCTTATTACCAACAACATATACATCTGTAGGTGAGGACACATGTTTATGAATCCTAAGGGTCATTTGTTTCTTTACATTTGTGTATGTTGTTCCTTTAGCGGTTCCAGATGAAAAGATGCACAAAATTTGTCACCAGTTCAGTAAAAAGTCAAAAAAATGAAGAAACAGATAACATGTTTACCAAGTCAATGTATGTTGTATGACTCAATTGATTTAACCAATGATTATAACTCCATACAATTCAGTAGAATTTAAAAATATATCTTGCTATTATGTATATCTTATCTAAGATTAATATTGTAAATGTTTTCAGAGTATGCAGCAAAAAATATAGAAAAAAATTAGTGGTACAATGAAATTAATTAGAAATGCATGTGCATTTTTCTAGATTTTTACGATATTTGTGGGCATTAGCTTCTAGAAGTTTTGATTTTTGTTCCAAATTAGTATCTGTGGCCAGGTTTAATTTTGGGTTGTAACTTTGTTTTTTCTTTCTTAAAAAGAAGGCTTATCAAATTGCATGACATTTGAGCCCTGTAAAACCAGGATTTGTCCCTATTTGCAATGTGAGAATATGTAATAGGCTGCGTTACATGGTAATTCTTAAATCTAAGGTAATTCTTTTCTTTAGAATACATTGATATTCTAAAGAATTGCAATGGATGCACAGCAGAAAGTTTACCCCCACAATGCTACATCTCTACCACAATGAATGAATGAACAAATAAAAAGTGAATTCCAGGCTCCAGTTGTTAAGTTTCTAGTTTCATCTTCCCCGAAAGCTGCCTCCAAGGAGAACACTCTTCCTACAGGTTCCCGAAGCCAGGTGGGCTGGCGCTGGCTTCTGGCTTCTGGCCCTCTCTGAGCCTGGCTTCTCCCTCCACCTGGGCGTGCAGCCCCTGCCTCCAGCGCTTCTTCCCCGCTGTCAGCTGCTCCCTCTCAATCCCATCGGCCATGGATGCACCAGATACTATAGTCTTATTACTTTTCAAGACAATCAGTTGCCAGAAACTTAGTGGTTTAAAGCAACAGACTCTTACTCCTTCACGGTTCTGGAGTCCAGAAGTCTGCAGCAGCACTGGGGACTGAAATCAGGCTGTCAGGGGGCAGGGCTCCCTCTGGGCTCTAAGGGAGAGTGCCTGCTTTTGTCTTCTGGTTCCTGGTAGCCACTGGTGTACCTCAGCCACCTATGTCACCCCAGCCTCGGACTCTGTGCTCATGTGGCCTTCCCTCCTGAGTGTATAAAACCTCACTCAGTCTCCCTCTTTGAAAGACACACGTGATAAGGCCGGCGTGGTGGCACATGTCTGTAGATCTCAGCATTTGGGGAAGCTGAAGTAAGTTCAAACCCAGCCCAGGTGACTTAGGAAACACTTGGAGACTGTTTTAGGTAAATGGAAGCATCTCCAGACCAAAATCTTAAGCGACATAAACCCGCAAGTTTAAATATTGCGTTCCTTTGTGTGAGAAACCCAAAGCATAAACAAGGATCAACATGGAGAATGGATATTGGGAAGTAGAAGAACTTGTTCAGATGAGAAGGGAAGAAAGAGAAAAGGTTTTTTGTTTTTTAAAAGAGAACAGAAAAGTGAAGTGCAGAGCTTTCATAAGTAGGGAGAGTGAGGAGTTGAAGGGAGGAGAGAGAAATGGAAAAAAAAAAGAATTAAGGTAAACTTCATTATGCACGAATTTCCCATGATGGATGTGAGCATTAGGGATGGAAAACATGTACTGATAAAAGACAGAGATTAAAAGGGGGGCTGGAGCTCAGTGAAAAGGCCTCAAGGCCCTGATTTCGGTCTCCATTGCCAAAAAAGGAAAAAAAAAAAAAAGTAGTCATTTTCTTTTGTAAGCATAGAACCTCTTTTTCTGTTCTTCTTTCTGTCTTTCCCTCCTTCCTTCTCTACACCCTTAAATAAAAATCAAATGTATCTATTTGAACTTGTTGCTCTAGTTGCAAATCCTGCCTATAGGATAGAGGTATTTTTGACTGTTCACTTGTCATGTCTGGAAATGAGGCTTTTGTAACCTTTAAATTGTGTGGTAGCCAGACCCTAGAAAACAAATGATTCATTAGGGGTACTCAAAAAGACAGCCTTTTAAGTATGACAAGTAAAACACTATTAGTGGCTGCAAATATTTATTAAGCACTTATTAAGTCCCCAAACAGTCCCATGTCATAATATACATTATCAAATTTAAATCCCATAACAACCCTAGGAAGTGGACTCTTGTTTTATTATAACTTTATTTCTGATGTAATGGAACCTCACAGAGGTTACCTAATTTGCCCAGAAGAAATTTTAAAAAGAGATGGATGATTGCTAATTTCATAATTTGAGAATTTGTCTCTTTTTCCTGGATATTTATCTCAGGATTATCATTTTGTTCTCTTTACATTGACCACAATCATAGCTTGGGAAACTACCTCTGGGATTTTGGAGATTTGTGTGTGACTGTGTAGTCCATATTATAAGCTATCAGTGAAACAGCTCTTCTTCACCTCTCTTCAGAGAATCAAGCTGAAGCCCGGAGACCATTTCTTTATGATTTCATAGCAGTCCGGGTGCTGCAGAGAACTACTGGGAGGGATGTACTCAGAACTGGCACTAACGACAGAATAAGTACAAGACTGGGTGGCCCTTCATGCCACTGGGAGAGAAGACCTGGCTCTGGTAGACCCCAAAGCCCAAAAGATTGCTTCTCCTTGCTTCCCCTCTACTCAGCGAGCTAGCTCCTCCTCTGGTTCCATTTGATTTGATTTGAAGGTGCAGCAGCAAGTCCATGGCAAAGGAGGCAGGGGAGGAGGAAAGACCGGGGAGAGAAGAGAACCCACTGTTCCCGGGCTTGACTGCCCACTCAGGAGTATGCCAGTCATTTGATGAATAAGGGCCTGTGCAGTTCATAATAATGGATTGTGAATCTTTATTTACCCCTGTAAAATAACACGAATTGGCTCGATAGGTCTGAAGACAGGTATTTGAGTTTAGTCTAGCATCTCAATCTTGGTTCAGCATGATACTGTAGAGGATTCCTTTCCCAAATGCCAATCTTTTCATGAAATAAAAATTGCATTAATTACCAGATCCTCCCATGAAACTGAAATGTCCACAGCTAGGAAGGTTAATCATTTTTTGAAAGGAGATTTGGTTACAGAGTGATAATATTTCGTGGTTTTATGTTGTACCCATTTTGTGTGGAAGCAAAATCAAAAGATTGCCTGCTTTGTGTCCTCTGACTATAGATAAACTTGGAGGAGAAGGAATAAGAAGAAATGACTGTATTCACTTGGGGCTCATCCTTTGGGGGGAACCCTATGAGAAATTCTGCCTTTAGTTGTTTTTATATGGCACTTCTCTCTAGATCTGTCTTACTTTGTGCCAATAATAGCTTGGAAATATAATTAACGTCTTTGTGTTTGAGGCATTTCATTTGAAAATGACGCGGTATACCAACAGTTATGGCACTGAAATCATTAAAATCATGCAAATGCTTAGAGTGTGTAGGCCTGGGAGATTATAGTTTCATTAGAGAAAAGGCTATAAAGTTAGACCTAGGTAATTACCTTTCCCATTAATGCTAGAAAATTCTGTGCTCCACTGAGAAGTGATCGTGGTGCATCGAGCCTTCTGTGCTTTTACATTCAAACGGCAGGAGCCTTTATTTCATCAGACAAACTGCAAGGTAACAGCGGCAGCTTTCCAGGTGTACTTTGCAAATTGGGGCTTAAATGTGGAACACATCAAATTAAAATTCAATATTAATTATTTTGTCTTGCTAGGAGTCTGAGTGGTTTAAAGCAGCAAGGGTAATTGTCTAATTCATTGTGTGTGTCTACAGCGAACTTAATCATTATGTCAGCTTCCTAATAAAAGGTTATTATAGAAACAAAGATCCCAATTTTACATATGGTAGGCAAGAGAGGACTCGAAGAGTGAGTCTCTGAGGTAGACTTGAGGATCTTGACAAATGATGCCCATGCTGTGATCAGATACTTAACAAGAAATCTCGTTATTAACTAGGCCTGTACAGATAATTAGCACTTGAGCTTCAAATTTTAAATCTGGCCTGAGATGTATAATTTATCAAAAGCTTTAGCTTGCTGTCAAAGTCCAATAATAAGGTACTGTTATTGATGAATTGAGATTAAGAGCAGATTGAAGAGAAAATTAGGCCAATGGTTAGCCTGAAAGGTCTGATTTCAATATTTACAGTACTAATTTGGTATTATTTTGGTAAATGGATGTGGTCCCCAAGTGCTAAATGGTATAAAAGAGTAAAGTATGCATCATTATTCTAACAGGAAAAAGCATTGTTTACTGTGTATGAGATTCTGCAGCACTAGCAGTCTGGTTAATAGGCTGCTTTATAAGATGAGTGTACCTGGTTTTTATTGCATGCATTTATTATAACCCATTCAGCACCTAGGGCTTTTAGTGAAAATTAGAAAATGTAGCTTCTTTACATTAAAAATGATATTACATTAGACTAATTGCTGCAGAGCCTGTCTTCCTGATTTAACTCACTTTTGTTTATCTTTTGGCATTGTCTTCCAAATATTCTTGCCTCTGGAATTTTAGATAACTACCATTTTAGATATTCAAGCTACATAAAATGAGCAATCTTTTTTTAATGATCCCTGGTAGCACTTCATTGCTAGCTATCTTGGGGGTGGGGGGAGGTGTGAGATGTACAATCAACCATCTATCTCTAGTGTCTCTCAGCTTTGAAGCACAGTCTGAGTACACTTATGTGACTCTTAGCAAGTTAAATCTTTTTGATGCATGTAATAAAATGTTGTTTGGGGCAATAGCTGATTTCCAAAATTATATTAGGCATAACATAAGGCTGTGGCAAATTGTCTCCCTATTTTTCCTTGCTTGAGCTCACAAATGGGATTGAGAAGGCACTGGAATGTTTTATTGTATAGCACATCAGGTATAAATAGAGTACACTGCACCATAATATATCTATATGTAGCTCATAGCTATATCTGCTCGTGAAATAATAAAGCACAAGACTGTTGGTTTCTAGGAAATCGCTCGAAAATCCCTCGTCACGTGTTACTGGCAGCAGCCCCTCTGCTCCAGTCTCCAGCTGTCCAGCGGGGTATGCCAAGTCACAGCAGGACCTGAGGACTGTTTGCATTGCACGGTGGCACAGAGCTTTATGGTGATGCTCCTTGTATATTGTGCAGACAAGTAGGCTTTCCGAGACTCAGCAGGAGCGCTCCAGTGTTTATGCTGAGGTGGTTAGCTAGTGGGCAAATTGCTATTATTCAGAAATGTGTGACAGAGGAAAATGTATTGCATTACGGTTTCTATCAATACCATCTTAACGTGGACCAGGAACAGGCCTTTGCTCAGGCTGGCCTTTCCTTCTGACTTTTATTTTAGGCATAATTAGATGGAGTAGAATTAATAGTGGAGATGCCTTTTGGGGGGAGGAAAAGGCTTTTTGCCCCTTTCCAGCTGCACCTCCTCGATCTCCACCCTTATTTGGATTTAGCAACACTTCTGCTCCTGTCCCTGATGGTGCCTAAAACACATTCGTTTAGCATTCTGCTTTGAGACAAAAAAGATTTGGTGTTTCAGCTGTTCCAATATATGTTGACTACTGACTAATGGATACTTATCCCACTTTATTGCTTTCTATAGGCAAAACTCAAACAAAAGAAATTGGATTTTGCTAATGGCGATGAGCAGCATTGGCATTTTTTGACAGTTGTAAAGATAATAATAACCCCACACATGGAGATGAGGGCTTTTAGCTTTTCAAAGCACTTTTACATTCATTATTCCCCTTGACACTATGTGTGACCCAGGCAGGGGTGGGGATTGTTATGCCACTCAGCAGCCTGGGAAAATGGGATAAGGAAGGAAGTTACAGAGTGATCTTACCCCAGAGCTGAGACCACGCAGTCCTTCCAACTTTCTGATCTTTGCCTGTCTTTCTCTCTTTCTTTCTTTCTTTCTTTCATTCTTTCTTTCTTTCTTTCTTTCTTTCTTTCTTTCTTTCTTTCTTTCTTTCTTTCTTTCTTTCTGTCTTTTCTTTTTTTTCTTTCTTCCTTTCTTTCTGTCTCTCTCCCTCCATCTTTCCCTCTCCCCCCCCTTCCTCTGGAAACTAAGAAGTTTTGTTCTTTATAATAATATTTCCTTTCATCATGAAAATTTGCAGGAATACTGCCAGTTCAGGGCATTGCTCCTGCATCTCTCAGAGTTGCATAAAACAGTGTCCAGCAAGAGAGTGCAGTGCAATGCATGTCCATTCTTTGCTCAGTTTTATCTGAGTGTACATTCCAAAAGTGTTCTTTGTTGGGCACTGCTAGAAGGCCCAAGAAGGTGCTACAGAATGTGCACTCTGTATTTAAAAACCAGCAGTCAGTTATTAACTCCGGAAGTTGAGACAGTGTATGTATTTCAAGAAAATCACTTTAAAAAAAAACTGGCATTGGAGGCACCAGGGCTGTGATTAGAACTCAGAGGTTTCCCTTCTCTGGTCTATATCACTAGCCTGGTAGCTTTCTGATCTTTTAAAAATTCCCCAACTCAAGCTTACACTCTGTACTGTCTGCCAAGAATGTACAGCTTCTTACTGGTTTTATTAAGCCACCTTTTCTTGGGAACTTTAGGAGGCGAGAGATGTATGTGTTTTCAAAAGGGAGAGCTCAGATCTCATGGGACCACGGGCCATATCCCTCCCCTCATATGTCCCCTCTCCACCTTCAGACAGAGGGGCTGAGCCTGAGCCTCACACTGAGTGGCAGATCCAGGTAGCAGAATGAAAATATTTTTTTCCATTTCAAATAGAATTAGGTACTTGCCATGAATAAATTGCACATTCATGTACGATAGACTGTTAGATGCGCCAGAGAAATAAATGATTGTCAAATGATCACACGATGGGAATGGGAATTTGTATTTTATATTGAGCTCACAAGGATCAGAGTTTTGTGCTCTGCACTCAGCGTCTCGCCTGTGCTTGGAGCTTTAGGTAAGGCAAGGCAAGGGTTGGGTTCTGAAGAGGAGGTGTATGTGTGTGTGTGTGTGTGTCTGTGTGCATATGTGTCTGTGTGTTTAGGGGAGAAAAAATGGGAGGAGAGAGTGAGGAGGAAGGTAGGAGAAACAGCAATTCAATTTGAAAAGAAAAATCATGGAGAATGAAACAACCATGAAAATATTGATAACACTGACAGCAAAGGCGGTCCGGAGCAGACTGTTCCTGTAAATTTTGTCTAAGCATTTTTCCTTCACCCTCATTTTTGTCTACTAAGTGTATTATGCTAATATGTCAGTTAAAGGATATGAGCATTTCAAATCTAGGTGCAAAGATATTTTTCATCTGGTAAGTGATGAGCTTAGCTTTTGCAGAATGGTGTGGGCATGGTAGAAGTTTTAATGCTTTTAAAACAAATCTTTGAAACAAATAGTTTACAATGTTCCTTTAGTAGTTATTCTTTAAAATTTTTTATTTTAAATGTAGCTGTGAAAAATACAAACCAAAAGCCCTGGACAACACTGATGAAATAGCATTCTCAGATAATCCTCCTGTCCCAAGTGAAATACTTACAGTCATATATGGCATCATAGGCAACCTTTTACATTACAATAGAAACTTGAACCCTTTCATCTCTTAAGTTGTTAATTTTGACATGCTTATTGAAGAATATACCTGAGTGTTTAAGAGGAAATTGTTTCTTTAATGTAATTTAATTTTCCTTTATTATTTGAAATAAAATTTTATTTTAAACATTCAGGGGTTTTTAACTAGTCCTTTTTAATTTTAATTAAAGGCTAGATAAAACCTGATTATTTATTGAACTGTCACAGAAATATTGAAAAGCAAAGCAGAAGTTGTACAAATGAAGTATATCTTTTACTGCCTCACCCAGAGAGACTGGAGCTTTGCAAATGCTTGTGCATATTTAAATCAATATGTACTTACATAACAGCAATGCTGCATTTATCCTGATTATGTATTGTCTATCGAAAATGAATTGCACTCAGATTACTGGAAGTCACATATTGTTTTGCTTGTCACTCGTGCTGTCTTAGTGATGTCTTCATAAAAACACAAAGTACAGTAAACACACATGCATTTGCTTTCGTAAATGGATTAATCAGTATGCAAAAATTGCCAATGGTGTCGCTTTCTGCTCCAGTGGAACCCAAAGGAGCCAAGCAGAAGCTGATCCAGTAGTTCCTGCTGCCTCGGATGTCAGGCTACGAATTTCATTGTCCGACTCTCACCAATAGGGGTCTCCAGTGTACCACAGAACTATTTACACCCCTCCATTATGATTATTTACAGTATGCTGTACATGAAGACAGAACCAAAGGGGTAGAACAGATTTATATGGGCTGGAGCCCATCCTGGATTTATTCAGGGATTGAAAGGGTGACGTCACAAGTTATAAGAGATGAGGAGAAGCAAAGACATCAAGGTTTGGTGTGAGAACACCTTTAACCTAATGGTGCCGACACAATCTGGCCATGCCTTCAAACAGAAGAAAGAATGTCCAGGCAGCTACACTGATGTTTCCAGATATTTAAATATGAGTCTTTGTTTAGAGGAAACATCCAGAAGAGTGAGTGGATTTTTCTATTTTCCTTGAATCTTTTGAGAGTCATTTGAAACTACAATATTTAAGCTCAACTTTGAAACTGGCTCATAATAGCTTTAATGACATTATTTAATTTTTAGTGAGAATACAGGTATTGAAAATGCATCCCCGGGTGTTACGGAAATGAGGGCAAGGAACTCCAGAAAGAGCAATTAGGATTTATCATCATTGAATATAAAGTTTAGATTATGTTTAAAAAGAGCAACATAGATTCATAATAGTATCTCATAACATAATTGGTTTTTATGTATTGTGAACTTTCTTTAGTCTATCCATTCTAAGAAAATGAGTTACTAAGATCTTGACCCAACAAATGAAGACATTTGTGGGGCCTTCGGGTAGATATCTTTGTATACAGATAGCTGCAATGCCTTTCTCATTATTCATTTATTTACTCAACAAATATTTATTTAAGTCATGGTTTGAGAAGTCACTAAGTGCCTACAGGAAATAGCCATCTTCAGGGAATACAGTCTAATAAGTGACAAATAAAAAAGAAACCTTAATAGAAAACAGACTGCGGCAGAAGCTGGCACTGAGGCAAACATGGGGTTTGTGCAGGGGGGAGGGTGACGCAGTTAATTCTGAGGGAGGGGCTGAGCCAGACCACAAGGGCATCTGCCTCTGAGATGAGTCCTGAACTGCGGCTGCCAGTGGAGACTGCAGGGCGCTCATGCAGTGACAGGAGCCAGAAAGAAGTAAACTTTGTAAGCTGTGGTTGCTTATTCTTTCTGAGAAGGAAGGATAGGTGAAACTACAGAGAATAAAAACTGACTTGGAAAAGATGAAATGAGAGCTCAAGATTGTTGGGAGAGGAAGGAACCAAGGTAAATATGGAATATTAATTTCCCCAAATCGAAGTCAGGAAGCTTGGGGGCATTGTTAAAATGCCCCAATTAGAAGAAATCATACAACTGTGTAAAGGCTTCTTTAACAAAACTCCATGTGACTGACCAGCACCACTGTGGCTGAGTTTATTTTTCACTTTTAAGTGTGACCAATTGTTTCTCCTGTTTAGATACAGGATACTTATGAGTTGATTATACTCCATCAGTGTGCCTTAACCAGCAGGGTGACTTAAGACTCTTTAGTCTTCCCCAGATTAATTCCTTGTCTATAAAATGAAGGTTGTATTAGCTTAGAACCGAGTCTCTTCGAGCTCTTAAGATCTTGTGGACCAAAGCAGGGCTGAAGACACATTTTGGCATGTCCTACAAGATGAAGCTCAGGAGAGCTGCATATGAGAGGAAATAAAGGACTTGAGAAACTGTCTCAGTGCTTATGTGAGGAAGATAACAGTCAACAAGAAACAACCTCGAGCAAATGAAGACCAAAAGGGCTATAGCTTAGAAAAATACTTACAAGCTACGAAAATGAGACTAAGCCATTTAAGATGAACATTACAGAAGGTTGTAACCTTCTGGGGATCCATTCAGTAAATGCAGCAAAACGTATTTGGGCAAAGCTCAGATATAACAACTTCCTTTCAGCCAGGATTTTGATTCAGTCAAAATTAAGTTGTTAGTGTAGGGAAATAAATGAGAATGGAGTGATTAATTTAAACTTGGGAAATCACAGGAGGCTTCTCAGATGGGATAACGCTCGGATCCTCCTATTAACAATGCCTTGTACTTTTAGAGGTGGAGAGTGGAGGGAAGGGCATTTTGTGAAAGGACCAGCACAGTCAGAAGGCAATCAGAGCCACAGAGACTCCTCAGGATTGGGGAGTTACATGCAGAAGCAAAGAGAACCTGCTCGGGTGGCTAGGTGACAGGAGAGGAGGCGTCTCCGGCTCCACACTGGCTGGGCAGATCATCTCCCTCAGGTGCTGCTCTCAGGCTACATTATCTCTGAGAGTCTTGGGGACTTAAGTGATGAAAGTCCCCAGGATGTGAGAGGAAGTAACCAGCAGAATTTAAAATCTGACAACCTTTCAAGTTGTAAAAATAGCTAGGAGTAGTTGGAACGGTACTTCACAGGGATATAATGGGTTGTAATGTATGAGGCAAAAAGAAACCTCAGATGAAATTTAGAAAATGATCTATGTGTATATTAGTTAAGTAATGATCGGAAATTATAAAGCTGAATTGGAATCAACAGTATAGTTACAATGCAGTTCTAATGGCTGTATTTTTGGGCTCCAGAACCTGAAAGTGAGGGGGTTTTGAGAGGAGATCATGTTGCTATACAAATCCCC
Source organism: Cavia porcellus (assembly GCF_034190915.1). Lineage (NCBI taxonomy): Eukaryota > Metazoa > Chordata > Mammalia > Rodentia > Caviidae > Cavia > Cavia porcellus. The sequence goes on from NW_026947495.1 coordinate 62,758,230, forward strand.
AAGTTCTTTACTTTGAGATACAACACAAGCATACTACTTACCACCTCCACTCTGGTAAACACTTATCGAGAACATAGGTATAAAGCTAAATTTTAAGTCTGTAATTCTACTAGTTTTAGCCAACATTGATTGTAAAGCACAAGAATGCTTTTAAAAATTCAGCATGTTATTTATTTGGGGTTTGGGAATGGAGAATAATGTAAAAAGAGAAAAGGTCTGTGTTTGATTTTTCTACAATTTTATGAAAAGTAGAAATTAAAACAATGATTAAAAGCACAGATAATAGGCATTTTCTAACTCATAGCAAAGAAAATTGAAGGACATCTCAATAACTTTGTAGGAAGATTTCTGAGAAAATTACTGGTCAATTTTCTCTGGGTTTCCATTTTATTAGATTTTAACCAGAAACACCTTTAAATTGTTGAAGCACAGACCCTGATGTTGACTGAAAGGATGCTGCTTTTGCTAATAATAAATAATGGAAGTGATTATTAGGAAGCAGTAGGTTCAGCCTGACTCCGGGGCAGCAGGCTACTTCCTTTGAATACTGGCTCTTCCACCTGCTGTCTAGGCATTACTGAGATTCTATATTTTTAACAGAAAGATGTAAATAAAAATACTTCTGCCTCAAAGGATTTTGTATGATTAAATATATTACTAAAGTAAAAAAATCTTAGACCAATATTGGAACTTAGAATAAATGCTTAACAATGATTACCTTTAATTCCTATTACTTGAACATAAGTGGTGCCATTGAATATCTATTGATTGATTATCATAGCTAGTCCTGCCAGCTTTTTATGTGCAAAAGAAAGGCAATCTTTTTTTTTTCTTTAAGCATGGTTTAGTCAAAGCCTTACTTAAATTATATTCTGTCTTGGTATGCAGTCTTTCTTAAATAGTGATATAGTAGATGTGCACCAAATACTTATGATAAAAGGCAAAGTGAAATGGTAAAATGCAGTTGACAACTCAGGTTGGAAGTTGGTTCTGATTATTAACTGAAGGTCCCAAGTATGGTTTGAGAGGCTGCTCTCTGTTTTTGTCAACCAACAAAGCAGAGAGGCGACTGTCCCAAAGCTGAGGGCATTTTGAAACTGGAGCCCAGCTCTATAGTCTGTGACAATGCACAGTGGTTGATGAGTTAGTTCTAGAGGCTTCTGAATTTTAATGATGCTAGAGATGATATTGTGTGTCCTTCAGCTTGTTAGAGTGACACCAGCACTCCATAAATCATAATACCTGTGTATTGTAAAATCAATAGCGAAGTGCTATCTCAGCGCTAACCCTTAATAAGTTTCTTGCTGCTGTAACAGCTTAAACTTTGCCATAATGCCATTGGACCTGTAGGTTAGGATCAGAGCATGCTTAATTTGTTTTGTAATAGAGACTTTTCGCTAATGAAGGACCGATTAGTTAAGCTTTGGTTGCCACTCTAGTGATCAGTTGGCAGAACAGCCTGTGCAATTAAACTCGTGTATCTCTGTCCTGAAGCAAAAAAGCAGGCTTAAACAGTCAATAAATGTTAATCCAGTCACAACCTGTCTCTGCCTTTGAAGGCTGCCCATGAGGGTTTTTTCCCCCCACATCACATTTTTTCATCTTGTTTTAAATGTGGTGGTCCCCACGGAGTCGGGATGTGGCGTACATGACCTCCCACGGTTTGGTAATAAGATCTGGCATGCTAACAACATTGTCTACAGATCTGTCATCTACAGGTCTGACTGCCCCCCCCACCCCCAGATTGAATAAATGAGCAATTGAAGCCCATAAGCCTTCTGGATGAAATTGGGTAAATATGTATACCAAAAGGAGGGTCTGCTTTTGTGTTGCTAGGACACGTATTATGGACTTTCTGCCACTTTCCCTGCACACCTATGTGCTTGGGATAGGACAGGAAAACCATTTTCTTAACCTGCTTTTATTGCAGTGAATATGGAACATCATAATCACTGGTGAGTGCTGGGAAAGTGAGAGCTCAGGGCAGAGGCAGCGAGCCCTGTGGAGCTTCACAGTTGCTTCTGGGTTGGGAGAGGAAGACAGAGGGAGAAACAAAAGAGAAGGAAGAAAATTGGGGCTTAAAAAAGAAAACTTCTCAAAACTATTTAATACTCCTAGTGTTATCTGAATCCTCAATCAATTCCCTCTTTCTCTCTCTCTCTCTCTCTCTCTCTCTCTCTCTCTCTCTCTCTGTCTCTTTCTCCCTTTCCCTTCTGTCTTTTTCTCCTTTATCTAAGACAGAGGAGATTGACAGCCAGACAAGAAAATACTTAATAAAGACTGTGGCCCGCAGACATGTGTGAGAATGAAAGAGCATGGTCTGAAACATTAGCTGTCTTGTCTTGGACCCACGTGCCTTGGGATTCTGGTGACGTTTGTTTATTTCTTTCCTCTGCATAGGAGCTCGCATCCCATATGGTGATCATGGGCTCTTATAATTTCTCATGATTTAGCCTATGCTCCTGATTGGAAGATTTAAAGGAGTAGGGAAATGAGATGAAAAAAACACTGTGAAGCAGTTGTCCATGTGGCCCTGGTATGGGGGACAGTATTGAATGGTAGTATTGAAAAATAGCACAGGAACAAAATGCTGAACATAGGGGGACTTGAAACTTAACCTCCCAATAACCTGGGTTTAATCTATTGTTTGATTGTCAGTGACTTTAACATTATAATATTTTATGGTAAAATTTTACTACTTAAAAATGGTTAAAAATGATTACTCAGATGGGTATGCATTAATTTGATGAAATTACACTTTTTAAATCTTCTGAAGCTGGTGCCATCTTAAACACTGGTCTTTTTCCTGAAATGCAAATACTTGGGTAAGATCTGATAGCTACAGAGCAGGAAGGAATTAATCATGTCTTATGAACTAACTTATGTTACAAGAAACCTCAGTAATTTCTCTGCAACTCAGAGGAGTTATTTTTTTTTAAAGAGAAAAGTAATGCTGTAGAATACACTCAAGTATATTAACTTTGCCTTAAGAAAAGCAGACTCTTTCAATCATTCAATTACTCATTTAATAAATATTTACTGAATGACTACTATGTGCTTTTCACCAAGCCAGCTGCAAAAGAAACAATGAAAAACCAGACAAGCTTGGTCTCTGCCCATGGTCCTGTCCTCGCTGGTGGGAAATTTAATATATGCAAAGGAATACATTTAAAGTAAGAAAATCAAATGCAAATATATTGATTATAAGCATTGAAGGCAAAAAATAATTAGCATTACTCAAGTAATTTATGACCATAGAGGGCATTGAGCTGCGTGCTGCAGGTCTTAAGTCATTCAGTGACAGCACCTCTCTGAGCTCTCATGCTCTGAAAAGCATCGTGTCTGATACTCTGCATATTTGTCAAGAAAATTAAAGACGTTCAATTCTCAAACTTTATAATTTCATTTTTTTCTCTCAGATTGCAGTTTTCTGGGATTTACATATATATTGCAGAATCAAAGACATATCATATACATTACCTTGTAGACATTGTGCTGAACTCTTGGCTGCGTGTGGAATCATTTGAGAAGAATGATCTTAGAAGGTGCCCTGCTGTGACTGCCTTGAGTGAACCGAGGATGGCCTTTTTAATGTGGAGAAGTCCTTGTAAGTGTCCTGTCCCCAAAGTCTGAAATTTGGCAAGATGGACATGTGCACATGACCTTAGCGAATAAAGGCCCTTAGAGAGTCTGTGTGTAACCAAAGAGGAAGAGAATGCAAGTTGCCCTTGCCAGGGGATTTTTGAGCAGAACTGACTATTCAGCCAGTGGTCAACGCGTGCCAATGTTATCACCAAACGAATAAAAGCTGGTTTCATGGAAAGTATTTAAATGAACGCTAGAACACCTTTTTAGAAATCCAAATACTCAGGCCCAGGTGGACGCTCACTATCTATGAAGCAAGGCACAAATACTAGGACTCCTACCTAATTAAGATAATGTACACATATTCCATTTGCATTCATAAAGTAATAAGACCAAAGCAGTGCACTTACTTTCTCTGGACTTTGCACATTATTGATGCTACAAAGCAGCCACAAGCCAAGGGCAGTCATTCTGAGTTAACAGCTGGGAGCAAGCAGGAATGGAAGGAAGGAAATCAATATCATCATCAGTGTTGTTTAACATTTCTTTGTTAAGCTTTGCAGCCTAACAGATATTTTACAGCTCTTTTGTTCCCCAGTCTGGTTAACCAAGAAACAAATTGGGAAGGAAAGCAGCTCTGCGCTCAAGCCTCTAGGAGGAACTTACTGTTCTTTTTTAACCAATTACAGGCCATTAAAAGCATGTGGTTTTTCCTGAAGGCTCTAATTTAAACAGATAAAATCGGGAACATTCTTGACGGAGGTGCCCTGTACTTTCTTGTGTAGATGGCATAAATATCTCTCTCTAGCAAGAGTTGAGACTGAACAGAACAAGAAATATGGAAATGGAAAAGGAGGTTGGTATGAGGGAGAAGCTGCAGCCTCCTGGATCTTCCTTACAGGCCCCAGCAGAGAGAGAGAAGCCCAGCGAGGCTGAGAGCCTCCCCTCTGTCGGACTAGCTCCTCAGTTCTGTCCTGTTCTTCGGGGGTAAAGCCTATCAAAGCAGGTCTCAGGGACACAAGCCTTTAAAAAAGCAAGAGCAGTTCATTCTATGGCTATTCACAGCCCAACAGTAGTTTGCACTGACCTAGAAAATGGCAAATCTTAAGACTGAGCCCTGGCCACTGTGAGGCAGCCCACAGGAAGCGCAGACCACACGGGCTCACATGGCTTTCTGTCTGAAGCTTTTCTGAGGAAGGTTCAGAAGCCTTCATTTAATGCCAAGTTGAGTGATCCTGACTTGGGAATTCTTTTGGAAAAGCCCCTTGGCGTTTCTCTGGAAGAACCTATCCAATTCTTCATCCTGCTAGGGCTGCTGGGATTGTAGGACAAATAGAGAATCTAATGTTTTGGAAATGAAACACCACTCTCAAATTTTTCTTTAAGAGTGGAAAGTTTCCCCAGCAATGAGGAGTGCTTTTGTGGGTAAAACGGAGGAAATCACCAGGAAATAGTCTCACAGTAAAATGACTGAGGAGTGCAAAGAAAGTCAACTCGTATGTTAAAACCCTGACAGCAGGAAGATTTCAGTCTTTGGAGTCCAACGCACTCCCTCTCAATATCTGCTTTGCCAATTAACTTTGTCACTCTGGGTAAACTTACTTAACCTCCTGGAGCCTTATTTTCATTGATTGCTGTGAATTTTTATTGAGAAGACTCATGAAAGTCTGAGAACTGCAGACAAGGAGTTTCTGCTCCAGACATAGTGTTTTCCCCATTCCTTTATCTTCTTTTTGGCTTTTGGCTAAATTAAAATACTTCTGCTGTTTCAATCCCTTAAAGTGTCTAGAAAGAATATAAAGCCATGGTCAGTAAAGACAAAATAACACGAAGTATTAAGGAGATAATGTTTAATTGTATAAAATAGTAAGTAAGTAAGTATATGAAGCTTGTACATTTCTCATTTCCCCTTGCCAAAATTTGCAAAATGAAATTGTCCATTGTAATTGTTAATGGGCAATATAAAAATACTAGGATCATAGCAAAACTTTGCTGTCAGTGGACTCTGTTAGTTCTTAGGATTTTAGTGTGATGGTGATTAAAATGCTAATCGCAAAAAGCTGGGAATGCCCCTATGATTCAAGGCATTGTATGCTCTTTATTTTTGAATCAATTTGAGGTGGGCTGAATCCTACATCCAAACAAAACTAGTGTGTGGCAGGTTTCAGCTGAGCTCTAATAACTTAAATATTTTTCATTAAACACACACACACACACACACACACACACACACACACACACACACACACACAAAAGACCTAGGCCTGATACCTGGAAAATGCATTTATGTTTTCCTTTTTTATTTTTAAACAAAGCAAGGAGCTGAAAACATCAGAAATAATGAAACCAGGATATTTTTATTGCTCTTTTCTTACAAGAAGTGATTTTTAATGAAATTTAGTTTAAAACAAAAAATCTTGTTCCTGGATTGAACCTTTTACATTCCAGCCTGGGGCTATCTTTTATTGGTCAAGTTATAAACCCCAGAAAAGGGGGTTTTATAGTGGAAATGCTGACAGAACCCGCACAGTGCTACTGGGTGCCTCTCTAATTAGTCTGCAGTCCTGAGAGCTGAATTCCATAATATGGGGCCTGTACTACTATAGTGAGATTACAATGTGGGCCAAACCCTCAAGCTTAAGTGGGCATTTTTGTGCAATCAGGGCTTCATATAGACTGTGGCAGAACTTTTGCCGTTGTGAAATGTTAGCACTTTTGAGCAAGAGAAAGCTTGCTTGGTCCTCTTATTTATTTGATTGTGAAATAGAGTTGTTTGGCTATGTTTTGGAATCCCTGGCATGAATACTGCCCTGAAGGACAATAAGCTTTGACAATTGGGTTTCTAGAGATTCATTTTAGCATCTATTGAAACACCTTCCAGGAAGACAGCTTCTGTTCAGGCTGAAATGCTTGGTGCTGAAGTTGACAGAGAAGCATCCTGCCAGGCTAATGAAGGAAATGAAGGACAGGATGCTCAAAGTTCCCTGCACACAGTGTTTGCCTGTTTGTTTGCTGTCTCTGTCCTGTCCTGCCCTTCCCTGTGTTCCCTGCTCTAAGCCCTCCATTGTCCAGAAGGATTTTGGTGCTCACATTTGCTGGGTGCAAGCCTGATAGGACCTATGGTCTTGTAGCTGCAAAGTCCAGTAGCAGCTATGTTATCACAGTCTGGATTCAAGCTGGGCAAGCTGTCACCCAGGCCTTTCTACAAGCAAGCAAGCAAGCAAACACAAATGACAAAGAAATAAAAGAAAAGAAATGAAAACAAAAGGAGAAAGAGATGTAGGTTAGAGAGGTCCAAGATTCTGAAACCACCCTCTTTCCTCTGTCGTGATGAGGATATCTTTCTTACATTCCCTCTGCCTTAGCTCTTTACTGATTTCCTTTTGCTGTGAGTCTTTGGCTTCCTGAAGTGTTCAGCTACACTGGAGAGGTTAGGGCAACACACATAGACAATGTTCCTGAAACTCAGTGGTTGTCCAAGATGTGCATGTCCCCAAAGTCAAAAGCCAGGATAACAATGTGTCAAAAAAGACAACACATCCTCACAAAGGACATCCTGACTGCAGTCCTGGTACCTTGAGGTTGGCGAGTCTGCAGGAATAGGGCTGTTCTTCCTGAAAACTATATACTTAAGTAAAATCATAGCAATTGGGCTACCTTTTCACTGAAACTTGCTATGTTTTAACACAATATTTTTGGTGCTGAAATGACTATGCAATTTTCAAGGAATATAGTGTAAGAAGACAACAGAGATCTGTGGTAGAATTTATCTCCTTAAACCACAATAAAAGGAATAGCAAGTTCTACTTTCTTTTAGTGTTTTGGTTTGGTGAGATGCATGGTAAAACGACTGGTTTGCTTATACTCAGTTCATATGAATTCTAACTTTTAGATGAATTACTATTAGTTATGAACACACAAAAATATGTTATGTACTACTTATGTACATTTACAAGTTGTAGAAAAATTGTTCAAAGAATAATCTGAAATGTGATCAGAAAAAATGAGATTGGCTGTTTTCTTTCAGTTCTTTTCTAAGACAATGACTTTTGATATGATCCAATGATGAATCTTGGTAAGAGTTAATAGATAAATATACTTTGGTAAATTATTCATGTTGATCTTCCCCAAGCCCGTTTTGATTATAGGTGTTCTACTAACTGTTAGACCATAGGTTAAATCATGCATACTGCTTTGGGTTTTTTTTTTTTTTTAAAAGCATGCTCCCTTGGCATACAGTCTAATAAATTCTTCAAAAAGTGGCTGACCACCTTTTGAGTAAGTAGCTAGTATATTGGAATATCAGTGTGAAAGGGGAAGATAGAGAAAGTTAAAGGGAGCCTTCAAAATTATGTGTGCAGTGGTACTTCACTTATTGAGACGAGAGCACTTCACTGAACAAAACTTTGAATAACAGAAATGATGCAGAACTACCAGCCTGGTATTTAGTTAACTGAGCTTGCCATACACAGGGAAGCCAGGAAAGATACTGGAACAATGGGACCCTGCCGCCCTCATCCATTATGAACAAACCATGGGTAGGACGTTTACTCACCATGAGAGTGAGTGGATGTGACAAGCTGAACCATGAAGATGAGGGTCCAAAAATGAGCCAGGGCAGGTTCAAAGATGAGTAGAAGGGAGACTCACTGTAGGTGATACCAGGGTTTCTTGTCATGTTACAGTAATCAGCATGGGGTAATAATTAACAGGCAGGAACAGAGAGAGGACAGAAAGCCCAGAAGCAGACATGATAGTTCAGTAGAATTTTTTGATAGTAAAATATTATGTGGAAAAATACTGGATATACACAAGAGCATGGAGATTACTTATCTTATACCATATACAAAAATATATATATTTGTATGAAAAACTTAAAATTTTGTAAATTAGATATACATATGTATATATGATGAGAAGGGTGTTTTAGAGATGAAAATTACAAAGTACTCTGGAAAAGATTGATGAATTAGACTAAAAAGAACTGGGAAAGACTTGCAGACTGGTGTATGTTTACAACACATATTACTGATAAAAATGTGTGCGTATTTTGTGTGTATACAAATACACACATTTTTATTTTATTTGCATATTAGTTCTAGGAGTGCAAATCATCTAACCCTTTGAAGATATATGGTGTGACCAATAATTACAGTGAATGTTTAAATTTAAAATTTATTACAATAAAGCCTACTCAAAATATCCCTCATCAGTTTGGATGCACTTATTTGATTGTTCTTGCCATTTCCTGAAGCAGTTCTGCAAGTCCTCTTTCATGAGTGTCTTTAGTTATACTCTTGTGGCTGCCTCCATGTCCTGAACTGACTTAAAATGTTTATCTTTCATGGTCATTTTGAGCTTGGGGAAGAGCCAGAAGTTGCCTGGTACCGGATCCAGTGAATAAGGTAGAGGAGGACGCACCGCCATGCTTTTTGCAAACTTGCCTTGTTGTCCTACGGCGCGTAGCAACAGCATTCACTGCATTTTTTATTACACCTTATAAAGACACTCACAAAAGAGAACTTCTAGAACTGCTTCAGAAAGTGTCAAGAATGATAGAATTAGAACGCTTAAAGCAAGGGACGTATTTTAAGGGGGGTTAATGGCAATGTGTCTTTCACTGTAATAAATAGTTTTTACTTAAATACATACTATATTTTTTGACCAGCTCTTGAACCTGGCAATATTTAATATAATTGAAATTGAGCATATTCCATGCACAGCTATTTCTAGTCTAGAAATATACAGTAAGGAAACTTTTGTATATGTGTATAAGGAGTCATGTGTTAAAACTATTGACTGCAGCATTGAGATGGAGTGGAAAAAAAATACCCAAAATTGAAATGGAAAAAGGAAAAAATACTCAAAAAACCAAAACAACACCACCAACATTAACCTGGGAACAACATGAATGTTCTATCAATTGTGAAATAGAAATACAAATCAGAAAATAAAATCTTATTATACAATGCTTAAAATGAGTGGTTAGAGATACATGGATACATTTTGGGAAAAGACTTGTTCAAAAAAGCAATTTGCAAAAGGATATGTATATATACATTCTGAAAATACATTTTGTATCATTTAAAAACAATTCACTAGATGCTTCTATTTTGATATGGGTACCTGTATATGCTACAACTACAATGATGAGGTTGTGAATAATAATGTTAAGTCTGGGGCTGGGGATTTAGCTCAGCGGCATAAGTGCCTGCCTTACAAGTGCGTGGTCATGAGTTTGATCCCTGGTACCGGTAAAAAAAAATAATAATATTTACATCTTCCATATAGAGGTTTATTCTGGGCAGCAAGCAGGGGAATAATAAATCTATCTAGTTTTATTTTTTAAAAAGATCTAAGGCAAATGAGGTAAAATGCTTAGTTTTATTAAATCAGGATAGTGGTACAGGAATCTATTATTATATTATTTTCCTTTCTTTACACTATTTTTGACCTATTTCATAATTTAAAAAAAAAAGATCGTATTCCTAACTAATAGGTCTTGATCTGTGTTCTCTAAAATAGAGTCTTCATATTCCAAGAGGATGCTTTGGAAACAGGAAATAGTAAGAGTTTACTTTAAATCTCATTTTCTTAATGTTTCCATTTTATCTATAATTTATAATGTATAGAGATAAGTGCTATACATCACAAGTATGATTAATAAAAATATTTGTAAATGGACCAAAATCTTACTGATTAGTGTGCCCAATTAAAAAGTTGTATAAAGATTATAAATCTTTAGGCAGTGGAGATTACCTACATGGTCACAAGCTCAAAAAAATCCCTATCTATAATTTGTACTCATTCTTCAAATAGTTTCATTATCATTTCATATATATATATACACATATTTAATAAAAATTAGAACATATTATGTGAAATGTTATTGAAATAACTTTTTTCTTACATGTAACTTTCTGTCTCAATAAGTCATTTTCTTTATTATCACCTATTTAAATATTACACTTTCTGATAATTTTTTTGCAAATTTTTTAATGGCATCTTTATGATTAAAAAATAATAGGTGGTTTCTTTTAGTTTATTGAAAAATTTTGTGCTATTATCTGTTTCTTTCTTCTTTGTAAGTCTTCTTTCAATGTCTTGCGTTCTGAGTAGCTACTTTAAGATTGTGATGCAGTGTGTTTTTCTTTTATTTTGCTATGAAAAAAATGAAACAAGTATTTATTGTAGAAAGTATAAAATACAAAGAAGTTTTTAAATCCCTCATGATCCCACCACTCAAAATCAAGGTTATTGGGCGATACATTTCCTTCTATCTTATGTTCCCATTCTTATCCATCTTGCTCACTTATTATATAGATTATAATTTTATTTTGTAAACTGTTAAAATATACAATGGAAAATATATAGTTTTGTTTTTAACTTGATATTTTATCATAAGCCTTTGTCTGTATCTCTAAAGCCTAAAGTTTTATTATTTCTATGAATGTTATTGAATATTTTGACCAAAGTTACTTAACTAGGTCTATATCATTGGACATTGATTGTATTTGCCACTATTAAGAATAGCACTGTAATAAACACTCTTATATAAAAAATTTGGTAATCCTTGGTGATTATGTCCTTAAAATAGTTTTTGGGTCAAAGAATAAGAGCCCTTAATGCATATTACTAAATTGCTTACCAGAAAGACTCTGGCAGTATTTTATACTTACACATAAGTGATATGGGGGATATATAAAAGACATTAAAAGTTTTATTTTCATATAATCTAAATAAGTATATTAGTATATAGAACAAATCTATCCCTGAACTTGATAGAAGAATCTATGCTCATGATTTAATTTGCTTTGAAATCATAGATAAAAGTAGTTCCTACAACAATAAAATATTTTCATAATTGATACATTAGTCATCATATTTGATAGATGTCTTTTTCAGGAATAATGGAAAGTAAAAGAGTGAATGTGAATGTCTTTTTTGTGGTTAGAAGTAATAAATCTGGAAATACTATAAATTTACATGTAAATTATTAAAGGTGCTCAAAGACAGAAAAAAACATACTTGGAAGAGGAAAAGACTGAATGCTTTTTAAATAATATGGACCATAATTGGAGCTTATTTATAAAACATTTTCATTATTAAAACTGAAGCATATGGTTGTTTTTTCATGAGAGTTGGCCAGTGTTTTCATTGCTTTATAAAAAGTTATTGAATTATGCACTATAAATCTAATCGGCATATAGATTTTTAATAGTATATACTTTCTTTCATTAACTGAGAGCTGTTTTCCATAAATACCAACCAGTGGTTACAGCTCAAAGTGATGAGATGTAAGGCTAAAGTTAGGTGTTTAAATTTTAGACCAATCAAATTTTGAAATATAATTTTCAGATTTTCAGGGCAGGCTAATCTGAATAATATCAAAAGGAATTCTTAATTCCAAGTTCTATTTTGAAGCATAAATGCTATTCATAGGAAAAGAAAGACTGGGGGATATTAAGTAATTTTAAAAATTATTTTGAAGGTAGTAAAATACAACAGAACAAGATGGAACAAAGCCAATTTAGACAGTGTAGTGAAATTGGTACAGAACTTCAGAGCAGGTTACCAGGATAACAGTAATAGATACCACAGTTTATCTCGTTATCTTTACCATAGTTGTTCTTTCAGTCAGGTATAGCAAAATAAAATGAAATACAGAACATTATAGAACTTATCAAAACAGAATATTGAATAGAGCAGTACCATTCATCAGAATAGAGCAAAACAGTGGTAAAAATATTTGCCTTCAAAGAGATGGTAGAAGGAAACCTCCCTTATTTGCTGTATTGAATATGGTCAACCTCCCAAGAGATGCTCAGACCTCTGTCTCCCATTTGCTAAGGGGGCGGGGGGGGGGGATGGATGGATGGGATGTTTGATTCTCAGACAGTGTGCTGGTAGGCTCATGGCTGCATACCAGGGAGGTGAGCTGGTTGCTTCGTTTCCCAGTGCCTTAAGTTCCAACATGGTGTGGATTTTAGGAGTCACTGGTGGTTCTCGCCCTGGGGCAGCCGCAGCTTGCTGAGCCACAGCTGCTTACCAGGGAGGCGAGCTGGTTGCTTGGCTTCCCAGTGCCCTAAGTTCCAATATGGTGCGGATCTCAGGAGATGGTGGTGGTTCTCCCCCTGAGGCAGCTGCAGCCAGTAATTTTTAACTTTAGAAACAAACAAACAAACAAACAAAAAACAAACAACAACAACAAAAAAAGGCAGAACTCTCTGACCACAAGAATGAGTTGTGCTTACTGTTTCACACCTGAATAGTTACAAAGTTCACATTTAATTTTTGCCAACCTCAATCCATTCAGGTAGAGTTGTAGAGAGTTAGGAACCTAAACTGTTACAATTGCTCTTTAGAATGTGAAAACAAACCTAAGTTAGATGCATTTTGTTGAAGGTTGGAATTTGGTAATCAAGTGCTCAGCTGTAAGAGTTCAGTCCTTTAAAATAGCTTCTGTCTGTTTGTGCCAATTTCTGTCCTTCATGTATGGGGCTTGGGAACTTCTAGAGATGGATAGATAGCTGCCTATCACACGTCTTTGGGGGGTGTCCTGTTAGGGGGATGGAGATCAGATGGGAAACGGGAAGCATGATTACTCTTGAGGCTCCTTGTCCTAACTGCTGTGCCCTAGATCAAATACTGTCATAAATGTTCCAGGGGTAAAATAGGGATATTGTCATTTACTGAGTTAAGATCATTATGGCTTTTTCTGCTGAGAAAAAGAGGAGAAGAAAGACTGAAGGAAGTACTTTAATGAAGACTCCAAGATGGAGCCTTAGTTGCTGGACCCTGAGTCAAGAGAAACTGAACAATGGTAGAATAGGAGAACAAGGCAAAATTTCTGTTTTTAAAAATAACGAATTACATTTGTTTCTTTAGAAACTGAATTCACTAATAAATATATTGATTGCTTGTTACCTGTCCAGCTATATGCAAGTAAGAAAAGAGGTACGAGTTATAGTTTCTTGCTACTGTAAGTAGTTTTAATCTATCTGCAGAGCATAAGAAAAATAGACTGAAACAGGACAGCTTACTTTTAAAGCTGACATTATGGAAGGAACTCACTCAGCTAATAATGTCTATGTGTTCTTAGGATCACTGGGCCCGCTCTCCTAAAGACTGAGCCCAGTCAGACACGCACCAGAAGACATGGTTAGTACCATCTCAACAGAGCAACGGACTCCACTGTGACTAATGTCAGATGCACACAGCATGGTGGTCAGGAGCTTTAACACTGAAATTGACCAGAGTCAAGTGCTTCAGTATCTGCCTTGCTGCACCTCTCAAGTGACTTAAACATCCAGTTTAAATCAGTTTATTTATCTGTAAATAGAGATACTGAACCAGTCTATCTATCTGTAAAATGGGGAATATGAGTTGCACAAAGATTCAAGCAGCTGTATATGACAATGTCTAACAGAAAAATACTATCGAATTTCTTTCAGTCTAAGATGCCCTCAGTTGGACAATGTGTCCTCAGTAAAATAACAGAAAGGGAAAACAGTAGGAACATTAAAGTAGATACAGGTATTGACTTAAGCAGACAAATGGCATAAATATATATATTTCCATCCTATACTGTAAGTTTACAATGTAGCTTTATCTAGATTGAGATAAAGAGACTTTTGAGTCACTTGGTAATCAATAGTTATATGTATGTAGCAAGACTGTGACACGTGGCTTTCCAGAGCTGACACTTGTGATCTTGATCTTGTTAAGACTGAAAATATAATTTGGGGGGATTTAGATGGAAGAAAACCAGGTTTTCATTTGCATTTCCTTTTTGGTTAATCCTAGAGTATTCTTCTCTTTAGCTAAGGGAAGTTAAGTAGCTTTTCTTGAGATTCAGATGGAAATTCCTGTGAGATAGATACTTAGTGCTTCAGAAACAATCCCTTATGATTCATGTCTTGATAAATCTAAACTATAATCAGCTGGATTTAGCAAATTCTCCTCCTTTTGGCTACAGGACTACACACAGGACAGTATGTTTCCAATCACTTTTCATTTGAATGCTGCATCATAACGTAATATTAAAAGGATATTTTCAGGATAATTATGGGTATACATTTAAATAAATTTCATGCACTTGCAGTGCTATCAATGGAAATAACTTAATTGAGATGATAATCAGATATGCAGAACTCCTAAGTGAACCTGATTTCACGTATACTCAGTGATAAAATTCTTTGCCTAGAAGCAGTTTTCTTCTAACATCAATTGTAAGTTTTCTCCTACCTCATAAATATTAAAAAGCTGTGCCTTAAAATGAAGGTCGAGAAGAGAAAGAAAAGAGGGTCCCTTAGGCTGAGGCAATAGGATCTGCGACAGCTTATGTGTGGGATGCTGGGACAGTTCATTTTTGTGGGAAACACAGGGTATCAGGATGAAGTGGATATTGAACTCATCTGCTTATAGGTTGGTTTACCAACAGAAGTAAATTGAAACATAATAGTTAGAGATATTGTAAAAGGTTTGCAAAAAAGAAGTGACACAATTCAAGCACAGAAAAGATATTTTTGTGATACTATCCAGAAGACTGAAAGGAGAAAAAGAAGGATATATTAAAGGATATATTATGGATATATTTGGATATATTAAAGGTCCAAGTGAGAGAAAATGTAAACCACAACTGAATGAGAGACATTTAGGAGAGAGGCCTCATGGTTTTAGTGACAGATGGGATATTCTATTAAATAGTTTTGCTAAGTCACTTAGTAGGATCTCTAGAAACAAAATATTTTAGCTTCAGGGTATAAAGTAAAATAAACTTGAATCTAAAACTGTAATGATAGTTCATATCTTCCTTCTAGAGGAGAAAGGACAGAATTTTATCTCCATATATTATTCCTTGCAAGTAAGCAGTTACAGTCCTGGTCAAGGTCAAGAATACACATGAGGATTTGGGACCAGAGAGCCTCAGAGAGCTTTTGCACATAGCAAGGAACCATCAGAGTGACTGAAAAGTCTGCAGGCAGACTGTTCCTGTCTTCTTCCATCACCTGTTAGGCCTGGCAGGGAAGATTTAGAGAGTAGGACAAGCAACTCTGAGTTACAGAATTAAAAGTGAGGAAGCAGGTTTTAGGTGAAGGACAAATAAATACAGTTACAAATGTGAAGCTGTACTATTTAGGACTGCAATAAGATGTTTACCAATGTAAACAAGGTAGGAAGCAAACAGAAGAAATAGAAACAAGGTTACCTTAATCCACGAATAAAAGCAGTTAGAGAGGACTCTGGGCAGTACAGCTGTATGGTCACCATTTTAAAAGCAGAGCTGTGAAATGTGGGCCTTGTCAGTCACTAGATACAGTGGGGTATAGCCCAGCACCTCAGAGGAAAGAGCTCTACATCGGCCTTGCTTACTGTTGTAGCCCTGCTCCATGGTAGAAATGTCTCACTTCCCAAGAAAAAGAATGTTAACTAGAAGAGAATCTGTTGCCTGCTATGTGGAGATGAATATGCTACAGGGAATTATCAATTTAGTAATCTGCGAAAGTCTCAAGTGTGAATAAAGTTTGGTGAAATCATTAAAACTCATGATGGGAAAGAGAACATTAAGGCGATAGATTTGCAAAGAAGGCAAAAGATGACACTTGGTTTGACTGGTTTTCCTGGAACCCTAGATGCTGTATCAGGAAAATTTTTGCTCCCTCTGGAGATGACTTTGGAATTAAGGTGCTTTATGTCTGATATTACAAGGTTACCTACCACAGGAATAGGAACAGATAAACATAGCATACTCGGGTTTCCGCTGAATTGTGAAACTTGTGGGAGGAGCAGAGCTGAATGTCAGCATAGTGTCGGACAGGGAAACATGCATGTAATACTTAGGCCAAGACGTTAAGTATAATGAAATGTCAATGCAGATATACTCTGAAATTTATTCATAAATGAAACCATGAGTTCTAATTTTACTTCTTGCGAAGCCATTTATTCTTAATTCTAGGAAGATGAATCAAAGATATAATCAAAGTATAGAGAGGCTTAACAGAGATGTCACCCTCAAAGCCGAGAAAGGACAGGTGGTAACTAACAACTACAGAAGCAGTAATGGAAAGAAGATTCAGTGTTTGAAGTGGTGAAAATGAGATTAGAGATAAAATAGATTAGAGGATAAAAGTAGAGGCTATAGAACAAGAGAATGTCTTAAAAACCATAATCAGCCTATAGAGATATACCCACTTGGTTCTAAGCATCAGATCATAGACTATTTATGAAAATTCTCATAAAACATAAAACACTATACAAATATATGATTACTTACATGACTTATATTTTGGGATCAGAAAGAAAATATCCTGTAGCTAATATATTATGATTGAGATGTGTTTCATTCAGAAATACTTTAGGATCTGTTTTAGACTCATCTTTCAGTTTCCTAAGGGAATGTTTATTGTTTGTTATTTTGATGACTGTTACATTTTTAATTACTACTACTTCTATCCTAAGAGAGTAAGAAAGCCATAAAGTTATGACCTGAAGGTAATATGAGAAACATTTTAAAGATAAAAAGGGAAAAACAAGAATAAAGGAGTGAAAAATTGGGCACAGAAGACTAAAATTAGAAAGAATTTATTCAATCTATTTGATCAACAAATACTTATTCAGTTAAATATCAGTTAAATGCCAAGTGTTGCTAGGATCTAGGATTCTAAAAGTGACAAATCAAGAAAATTAAGTGCTGATTGTTGTCTTGAGTTCCTTGATGGAAAATGATATTTATTTGAGGCAAGCAAAATTGACTATGACCGGCTTAGAGTATCATGACTCATATGTCTTTTTAAAAGGGGCTTCTTTCACCTCCACATGTGACCTCGAGACAGCCAGAGGTACAGTTCTCACACTTGATGTGATATGTTAGGTCCCTGGTCAAATGGTTCATCATGTGTCAGCAACAGTACTTAGGTATAATTTTATAGGCTTCTTTCTCCATCATGTCACAAAGTACACAGTATTGGGAAACACACAGCATCATTTATTTTGAAAATGGATAACCCTACCCCAGTCAATGAACTGAGGAGTGGCATTAGGAGTTTAATAGTGGCTTACTGGAGGACAAGGAGATATGACAGAAGTCATTTGTGGGAGGCACAGAACAAATAAGGAGAGGAAAGTTACTGTTATTGGTTTGGGGATATAAAACGTGTTTAACACAGCCAAGCTACACTGGTATGGGCTGATGTGCTTACCTGGCAATTAATCTATAAATTAGAAGAGATTTTATTGATTATGAATAATCAAATGTTGCTAAGTTCCTGGTTGGGCAGCTGAGTTTCATAAAAAGCAACTAAAAGAGTTAAGACCTACTGGTTCTGCTAAATGATGCAGAAGGATTTATCTCTGATGGAGCAGTTGACTGATTGGCTTCCAGCAGGCCTCTCAATACGGCATTCACCACTTTGGTGGATTTATACAGCCCTGCGGCTGATCTTTAGTTTTGTAAGCTGAGTTCATTTAACTGAAGTACAAAAATCTTAACTGCCAACTTACCAGTTTTATTAGTCATGGAAATCTCTCTGTCCCTAGAATGAATATATTCTACAGCTAGAAAATACATTAATTTTTTTTCTTTTCCTCTAAGAAGTCAAATTATAATAACAAGGTGAGTATTGAGTCAAAACAAAAGGAGCTCAACTAAATAAATATTTGATTGTATCAGATTAATGTAACATGATGCAGAAGCATTGCCCATGAGTTCTGAACATCTAAAGTCTCTCTTTGACTTGAAAATTTCTCCTGCCACAGATAGTACCACCTGACTTATGTCCTGGAGATACTTCATTTTCTTTGATTTCACTCTGATTTACAAGTAGGTGGGACATGAACTGCATTTGGAATGTTGCATGAGAATCAGATATAGTAGTGTACAGAAAAATCTCAGGATGTCTAGGATAATGTACGAGAAACTGTTAATGTGTTTGGAGGTAATTTTGTTAGTACTACACAGTTCTTTGAGTTACTCTGAGTATGTAGGTCATGTGGCCTCTGGTAATGAATTGAGCAGCAGTGGCCTTAGAATTAATAGAAAGGTCTCACTTGTTATGAATGAAATACCCTGAACTGTGTGTCACTATTGATCATACCTTCAGTGGGAAGACACTCAAGTTCAAGTTACGAAAAACAAAAAAAATTGAATGCACAAACTGAAGTCAAGATGGGCAAAGATTATGAAGTACAAAGATTCTCTAATGCTGAACAAGATGTCAGTGAAAAAATATTCTCCAAAGTGACATTTTTATCTTTTAACTAAGTAGTTCTTGAATTCCTGCTTTTCTCTCTACTATTTCTGCCCCTAGGGTTCAGAATCCTAAACAGTAAGCCTCCCCCACCCAGCTCACCTTATTAACTGAAAGATGAAGAGTTGTGAAAACGGCTCCTGCAAATGAGAACAAAGACAAGGCATGAGGAAGAATGGAAGGCAGAGACACTCTTTTTGCAATACTTTTAGGCCAAACCACTAAGAGCTCCAGGTTTGCGTCTTGGAAGGCCTTCCTTCATGTGTGCTTGCCCCAAGCCCTTAGGTGGGTCTTTCAGGCACCACAGGATGTTAGCTAGCATGTTACACCTAATGAATGCTGGCACGGCACAACAGCACGCAGGGTGGACTCCAGGAATCAAATTAGCCCAAATGCTAAGTGGGCCCTGTTGTTATTATGTATATGAAGTTTTGGGGCTTGAGTTTTCCCTTTCAGAAGCATAGTTTATTGCATTATCTCCTCAACAGAGTGCAGCTTTCTTCTTTCTCGGACAGATTTTATTTCAAACATGATTTCAACCGGCTGCTGCCCCACAGTATGAAATGAATTGCACAATGAGCATGCATAGTCAGTCAGTGATCTGCTCCTCAGTTAACTGTGTGTAACCAAAGAATGATAAGAAGCAGGAAGGGGAGAAAATATTCTATCCTATAATTCATTAGTTAATTTTTCTTTCTTTGGTACCAACCAGGCCTTTATGGGAGCATTAAATTCATTTTTAAACTCGCTAATGAAAACAAGATATGGAAAATTCAAAGACAGTTCATGGGAGACTTGTTGCAAAATTCATTTAGAACTTATAGAAGGCCTCTGGTTTTCAGATTTCCTCCTGAATCAACAGAGGAGTTATCCTTGCAGAGAAGCAACAGCTGAGTCATTTTCAACTCTGATTTTGTTAGCTTCTAACTTTCAATCAGCTCATCTGCAATTCCTACTGAACCTAATTTCTTTAATTTGACCTTTTCTTCTCTCTGTCCTGATTATTTCAACTCTAGAAATTACTGCAGTGATAATTGAGTTGGTCAATGGTAACTGCTTCTGATCTCAAGACCTCTTTTACTTAAGTCTCAATCTCAAACACCGTTTACTGCAGAAGCCTTAAAAATAGCTCTTTTTGGCTTTTGATAAAATATATAAGCTTGTCAATCTAAGTGAGTATTTTCTCCGCTAATTGACTATTTGCCATTTTCAAAATTAATAGGCATTACTTTTAGCCATCTTTGGGTTATTACATAATTTAAGATGCATTTACAGAATTGGGAAGTAAGATAATGATGAATCACGATAACTAGGATGAAAGATTTAACAGTTTCTGGGAATCAGCTTGAATTCTTGCCCTCTAAGGACACTTGTGAATATATTTCCAGTTAAGATTGGAGTATCTCTTAAAAATACCTTAACTGATGATGAAATAAAAATAAAACTCATATGCAATCCTGTAGAGTGTAGTATAACATGAGACATCATAGTGATGGATTGATAACATGAAACAGAGTAATTAAGTAGAAAACTAGATTGCCATCGGATTATGTCCCAGATGCTCTGATTCTACATGGCTGGCACAGGCTGATGCATCATCTACAGCCCGAGCTAGGGGTTTGGGTACTGGGGCAGAAATATCTCTCAAGGACATTCAGTTCTCTTTCTGAATGTGCCACACTATTACATGTTAAATAAAATACCATTTTCTATTAAAACGTCGGAGGTAAAATATGTATCTGTGCATGGCTGCCACCTCCCCGTGAGCATTCAAAGGGTCAGAATCAAAATTAGGGTAAGGATTGGTATGAATCTAACACTTGCAGACTGGTCAGCTTTGAATGACATAAGAAAATAACATGTACCAAGCCAAAACAGTGCTGATCTCAAGACGAACTCCTGATCCAGGGAGATCACATGCCTCTAGAGCAGGCAACATCTCTGAATAACTCTTTAAAGACCTTTATGTTGTTTCTAAACACTTACGTTCATGAAATCAGGGAGCTTGTTAAAAATACAGTTTGTGTCACCCTCCAACCAGGATTCTGAGGCAAAAATCCATTGCCCTTCCTTTGACAGACATTGCTTGATATAAATCCTATCTAGTTGCAAATGTCTGGTAGTTTTCACTCATTTCTAAGGACATATTTTGGCATGGGGATGTGTAAGAACTTACTTCAGGTCAGAAATCATAGACGTGAGACAAGTATTCTGTAGCAATCTCCTTGACCATAATCTCTGAATTGATTACAAACCTTTTTCCGACTAAGTCCAGATATTGCCTCAAAAAATTTTTAATACTTATTTGCTGAAGCTAGTACTTATTCACAGGATTTGGCATGAGGCAAATTTACATGTTTCCTTATTCTAGATCAATGGCTCCCTATCCTGGCTCCTGTGAAAGGCGGAGGAGGCACGAGGAATCATGCAATCTAACCTCGCACAGAGTAGGTACCTGGCATGCTGCCTGGGACAAAACAAGTACTTAATATTTCTCTTTCCTTTTATTTGGGGGGATCAAGATCTCCTAGCCCTTGGCTTGCTACTGAGTAAATACCTAAATGAAACTCAACAAGGTCATTTGAGTGTCCATCTATCTGTGTGGTTGAGTCACCCCAAAGTGACTAAGAATAGGACCCTGTAGTCACCCATGCTCTGCTTGGGAGGTTAATTTCTAAGCCAGAGGAACACTTTTGTTCTTAGGGGCATGGTCATCCTAGGCTTACAACATAAAACTAGTATATCAGATAATGCCAGCCCTGGCACTTAATGAAGGAAAAGTCTTAAAAAACAAAAATAAAATCAAAACAAATCTCTCCTTAGCTATAGATTTTTCACACATCATTCGCTTTGAACTGAGAGAACTTTTCTTGGTGGGCATATGTTCTTCCTTTTTATTGACAATAACTTGATAGAGGACGATTCTTGGTTTTAGAGTTTTTTTTTCTCTTAACAAACATGGTTTATGTGACTGTAAATGCTAACATTTTCTAAAATAATAATCTTGTTATTTTCATTATTTATTAAGGTACAACTCCATGAAGACCGGTGACATGAAAGTAGGCGGAGAATAGGAAGTTGGACACCTACTGAACGAATGTGAACCTCATTTTCTGAGCCAGAAAGCCCCTGAACGTGTGTCAGAAGACCTGGCATGCCTGATGGACTTGGGGATTCTGACTGTGGCCAGTGGGCACCATGGTGGCGATGTTGTAATCATCATCTGGATTACATTTGCCCCTCTCTCCAGCATAACAGGATTCTGCTGCTGAGGTGCGTGACCTGCCCTCGATCCTTCCACCTCTCCAACCTCTCTGTTTATATTCACTTTGTTTCAATCTGTATTCCAAGATGTGTTTTGTCTGTGCCTTGATGGATTAAGCTATTTGTATTACTTAGGGATTTCTTGCTGGGTATTCAAGTGCCTGACACAGTCTTGGGATACAAAAGTTAAACTTGGCAACTATTTCATGCTTTATTCGTTGATTTTTATAAAGAGGTACTTATGGGTTGAGAGCTAGAAAGTGGCCTCATACATCCACTGGTAGAGTGGATCCAAGATAGAGTGACAGAGATTTCTTTCATGATGACTCATGATGGAAAGGCGATGCTCCAACTAATGATACTGAATACCAATAATAACACACACACCCCGACATTGTCTTCTAGTAGGCGGAAAGAGGATGTCATCTAAGAAGCCCATACAGAGATTATGATTTTGGCAGTTAATTTTAATATCTACAAATATTATGCATGTTTCATGACCCATGATTTCTGCTGGGATTAAGAATAGTCTTTACTATCTCACTTCCACTCAATTGAATATATTTATTATGAAAGATTAAGCATTTAGCATCTTAAAAAAAAACCAAAACATCACACAAACCAATAATGCGATTTGTTAGCATCTCATTCTGTTATTAAATCTCGTGTGTTCTCAGTTCAACAATATATTTAAAAGAAACCATAAGTAAGAAGAAGGAATGCTGGATTAAAAATTTTTTTGAAGTGAAATTTGATTTGTAGAACCAGTGAATCACGAGTCACTTTTGACTCAGTAAAAACCTCAGAAATCATCTAACTCTGAAGCTCTGGCTGTGTAGATGTAGAAGGTGAGGTTCAGGTTAGGATACCTGATGGGTCCTCCACAGCTTGCTGGTGTGTGCCTTAAACTCCGGGTCTCTTCACCCAAGTTCTCTGTAAGTTCGAAATAAATACTTGGAATTTATTGTTTTTCCTCACCACTGCTTTAACTTACCAGATCTTTGAAGGCAGATCTGAACTCTCAGTGTTTGCCCTTGACCTAATGGATTTAAACTGGGAATTTCTTGATATCAGAATTTTAAAGATATCAGTTAAATGCAATGATATATGCAAAGTGACCAAAGACAGCAGGGTGCAAATAGCAGGTACTCAATAAAGATGTTTTAAATTTGCCTTTCTGCATCAGTTCCATTTCAGACATTTGACATTTAATTATTCTTTTCAGTGGCTGTACTTTCAAAACACTATTATTGGAACAGTAGATGTATCCTCCGTTTCCCTTTCACATTCTTTTGAAGACTATTTATGTTTGACAAAATTAAGTTCAGGGTGGAGAATGAGGTCTTGGACTCACAAGGTTTTGAGCTAGATTCTCTGAGACCCTATGGTGCAGGGGTGTTAGCTACCTTGTAGTGGAGAGACTGGGTTATAATTTG
Organism: Cavia porcellus; assembly: GCF_034190915.1. Taxonomy (NCBI): domain Eukaryota; kingdom Metazoa; phylum Chordata; class Mammalia; order Rodentia; family Caviidae; genus Cavia; species Cavia porcellus. Next base: position 62,781,763 of record NW_026947495.1, read on the forward strand.
TGCTGAAGCTACATGGGTTTCCAGTGGCAGGTTTTGTACATAACAGGGAGTTTCTGGATCTTGTTAGCTCAGGGCAAGAAGTCATGCTTTGGAGCAGTTACCCCAGCAGGAGGAGAAAAGATGATGGTTGGTAATTACATCAGTTTTGCACTGTTGAGCAGATGTTCTTGCAGATAGATTTTGGCTGGCATTTACAGAATATCACTGGTGATTCTCATGATAGTGTTAGAGCTGCTCCAAGTGGAAGGAACTGCAGGTCCATGAAACATCGCAAGGAGGAGGACAAAGGAACAAGATAGCAGTCTGGAAGTTAAAAACCAACTTTTAAAGAGGGCTTTCAGAGATCTGCCTGGAGATAGTTTTGCTAGATTGGATAATTAGATCTGATACTCATCTGATAACTTATTTTCCTATTTAACTTTGAGAATAATTTAATAGTATATCACAGTTAGAAAAAAGTAGATTATTTCTTTTGAAAATAAAAGATAATTTAGAACACAGATGCAGGAGCTGAACTTTGATTAAAATATAAAATAAATTAGCAAGATTAAAAAACAGTAGGCAATGGAAAATACACACTATACAGAAATGTTAATGAAAAGTGATAAACATTTGGCTAGAAAATCTTGACTAACTCAGATCAGACCAAAACTGAGTTGGTAAGCAATGAGATACTACATTACCAGGAAACAAAATGTCTATGAAGAAGAGACAGCGTCTTCCCAGTTTAAAAACCCT